>NC_142888.1:48737500-49337500 GCF_051225735.1 Oryctolagus cuniculus | reverse complement strand
CAAGTCCTTCAGCCCCTGCACCCACGTGGGAGACCTGGAAGAGGCTTCTGGCTCCTGGCTTTGGATCAGCACAGCTCTAGTCATTATGGCCATCTGGGGAGTGAACCAGCACATGGAAGACCTCTCTCTATCTCTCTCTGCCTCATCTTCTCTCTGTGTGACTCTGACTTTCAAATAAACAAATAAATCTTTAAAAACAAAGACTAGGGTGCTATGGAAAACAATGGAGATTTTGGTGATGAATACTTAAGAAGGGGCTAGTTGCTCCATGACAGCAACAAGCTAAACCATACATCAGCAAAATGCATAACAGAAGAGAACCAAAGGAAAATACATCTAAGAGGAGACCTTCTAGGGTCAGAAAAATCTCAAATACAGGTCTCAGAATACTTGTGGATAGGGCTGGCTTTGTGGTGCAGTGGGTTAAGCCACAGACATCCCATATCAGAATGCCAATTCAAGTCCCAGTTGCTCTGCTTCCAATCCTGCTTCCTGCTAATGCACTTGGGAAGGCAGCAGATGATGGCCCTGGATACTCATGTGGGAGATCCAGATGGAGTTCCCAGCTCTTGGTTTTGGCCTGGTCCAGCCTTGGCTGTTGTGGCCATTTAGGGAGTGAACTAGAGGATGGAAGATCTCTCTCTGGCTCTCCCGCTCTCTTTGATGCTCTGCCTTATGAATGAATGCATGAATCTTTTAAAAAGATACCTGTGCAAAGAGGACTAAATTTAATTGGGTCAGATGGAGTGATTTATGCCCCCAAATACTGCTAAAAAACAATATAAGAAGTAGTTGGTGGCTGGCGCCATGGCTCACTTGGCTAATCCTCCGCCTGCGGTGCTGGCACCCTGGGTTCTATTCCCGGTTGGGGTGCCAGGTACTAGTCCCGGCTGCTCCTCTTCCAGTCCAGCTCTCTGCTGTGGCCCGGGAAGGCAGTGGAGGATGTTCCAAGTGCTTGGGTCCCTGCACCTGCATGGGAGACCAGGAGGAAGCACCCGGCTCCTGGCTTCAGATCAGCGCAGCGCCAGCTGTAGTGGCCATTGGGGAGTGAACCAACGGAAGAAAGACCTTTTTCTCTGTCTCTCTCTCACTGTCTATAACTTTTTCTCTGTCTCTCACTGTTTAACTCTGCCTGGCAAAAAATAAAATAAATAAATAAATAATTAAAAAAAGTAGTTGGCAGCCCATGGTGGCTAGTAGCTGACCATGCATGATACCAATAGAAAAATACAACTTAATAGATCAGAGAAAAGAGAGAGTCAAAACCACTACCATTTAAATGTGACTGTGTATGTGCCAAACCTTATGCCTTCTGAGGAAACATCAGAGGTTTTACACTGTGGGAAAAACAGACTTCACTGATAGTACATCTAAGTCACTAAACAAATAAGCAACAAACAACAATAACAATAAATTGGACTGGGGAGGGGATGGTGGTGTTAATCAGTGTCTAGCTTGTTATAATATATTATCTAAAATATCCAATTTTCAACAAAATTATAATACAGGCAAAGATTCAGTAAAGTGTGACATACATGCGGCTTTTAAGAAGTAGGCAAGATAAACTATCTGTGAGAAAGCTGTTATTAGATTTAGCAAACAAAGTCTTCAGAGCAGATATTATAAATGTATCCCAAAAATTAAAGGAAACTGCGGCTGGCGTTGTGGTACAACAGATTAAGCTGCTCCCCACAACACTGGCACCCCATATGAGCACCAGTTCAAGTCCCAGATATTCTACTTCTAACCCAGTTCCCTGCTAATGCTCCTGAGATGGTGGGTCCCTACCACCCATATGACAGACCCAGATGGAGTTCTAGGATCCTGGCTATGTCCTGGCCCAGCCCAAGCTGTTGTAGGCATTTGGAGTGTGAAACAGTGGGTAGAAGATCTCTCTCTCTCTCTCTCTCTCTCTCTCTCTCTCTCTCTAACTTTGCCTTTCAAATAAATAAATAGATCTTTTTCTTTTTTAAAAAGATTTAAAAGAAACCATGATTAATGCCTCATCAATACAAAATCTCAATAAAGAGAATATATATATATATATGTATGTGTGTGTGTATAATATATATCCCAGAGTTGAGAAACACAATAACAAATAACTAAAATGAAAAAAATCATTAGACTCAACAGTAGATTTGACAGACAGAAGAAAGTATTAACAAACTTAAAGAAAAATTAGCAGATTATGTGATACAAAGAATGAGGGTCGAGCAATAAGAGAAATTAACAAAGTCTCTGAACAATGCATGATTTCTTTAAACATGCCAATATACACATAATAGAGAAACAGAAGGAGAGAGAAATGGGTATAAACAAACATTAAAAGAAATAATGGGCTGACAGCTTTCCAAATTTGTGTAAAACATCAACTTACACGTAAAAAAAAAAAAGCTCAGGGGTCAGCGATGTAGCACAGCAGGTTAAGCTGCCATCCATGATGCTGGCATCCCATTTGGGTGCCAGTTCAAGTCCTGGCTGCTCCACTTGCAATCCAGGTCCCTGTTAATGCATTTGGGAAAGCAGCAGAGGATGGCCCAAATGTTTGGGGCATTGCACTCACATGGGAGACTCAGATGAAACTTCTGGCTCCTGGCTTCAGACTGGCCCAGCCCTGGCCATTACAGTCATTTAGGTAGTGAACCAGCAGAACTCCAAGTAAGACAAAGGCAATGAGATCTATACCCAGACACATCATAGCAAAAATGTTGAAAGACAGAGTTAAACATCTTGAAATCAGCCAAGAGATAATACTCATCACATACAAGGGAACACAAAGAGTTTAACAGCTGATTTCCCATCAGAGACAATGGAAACCAAAACAGAGTAAGCTGATGTCTTCAAAGTTATGAAATGGAAACAAACAGCATCAGCCAACTAAGAATCTTTTCTCTAGAAAAATTATGTTTCAAATATGAATGTGAAATAAAGACATTCTAAGATAAAGACAGATAATGTGTTGGTAGCAAACCTGCATTATTAATAAATGTTAAAGAAAATTCCTCATGCTGAAAGTGAGCCTTGATGATAATTTGATCCCTTGTATACAAGAAAATAACAGATCACTTGTAAAGGTAATTATAAAATCATAAAATATTGTGAAACATATTTTTTCTCCTTTCTGCTTTGGAATAACTTAATTGTATGAAAAATATGTATATAATTTAATTTCTGGGCATACAATATATAGAAATACATTTATTTGGCAAAACAGCACCAGGGAGGTGGGTGAGAACAAGCTATATTGAGGTAAGGAAGTGACACCAGATGGTAACTTAAATATACAGGAAAAAAATTGAAGAGAACCAGGAATGGCAAAAGGAAGGTTAATATAATGAACTCTATAAATATATACTTGTTCTTCATTCTCTCAGCTTCTCTAAAATATATAAAATATCTAAGGTAATAAGCATAATACTTTATTGCTGGGTTTGTATTATATGTATAGATGCAATATGATTGCTTCTTGGCCTTTTGACTAAGATCAAGTGTAGTATCTGTTCTTATCAGTTAATAATAGATGTAATATGTATAACAATAATAGACAAAAAAGAAAAGTGGAAATAGAGCTATCTAGGAGTAAAATGCCTATATCTTATGGTATTACACTATTAAAATCATGAACTTCACTATGACACATTAAGATGTATATAGTAAGCCCTACAGCAACCACTAGGAAAATAACTAAAATATATAGTGAAAAATATATATAAGGAACTAAAATGTTATACTATAAAACATTTACTTAATTCAAAATGAATCAGGACAAATAGATAAATAAAAAAGGCAAAAGAGATAGAAAATCACAAAGTTGAAGATGTAAAAACAACTATACTACTAATAATATTAAATATGCCAAAATTAAATAATCCAGTCAGAAGTGTCAGATTTTCAGGCTATAATAACAATAAGATTCAACTATATACTGTCTACATGATATAGACTTCAGATTTAATACAAATTGGTTGAAAGTAAAAGAATGGGAAAAGTTATGTAAACAACAACCGTATGCAAGTTGGAGTGGAAATACTAATAACAAACAAAATAGAATTTAAGTCAAAAAATTATTAGAGATAAACAGGGACATTGTACAATGATAAAAGGATCAACCCATCTGTAAGATATAGCATGTATGAAAAACAGACCACAAAAGACATGAAACAAAATCCAACAGAACTGAAGAGGAAAATAGACAATTGAACAGTAGCTGGAGCTTTCATTATATTGCTTTTTTTTTTTTTTGACAGACAGAGTGGACAGTGAGAGAGAGAGACAGAGAGAAAGGTCTTCCTTTACCCTTGGTTCACCCCCCAATGGCCGCTGCAGCCAGCGCTCTGCGGCCGGTGCACTGTGCTGATCTGAAGCCAGGAGCCAGGTGCTTCTCCTGGTTTCCCATGCGGGTGCAGGGCCCAAGCACTTGGGCCATCCTCCACTGCACTCCTGGGCCATAGCAGAGAGCTGGCCTGGAAGAGGGGCAACCGGGACAGAATCCGGCGCCCCGACCGGGACTAGAACCCGGTGTGCCGGCGCCGCAGGTGGAGGATTAGCCTATTGAGCCGCAGCGCTGGCCTCATTATATTACTTTTAATGATGAATAAAACAAGTGCGCAGAAGACTAACAAGGATACAGAAGACTTGAACAAAACTATAAACTGAGGTTAAGCCTCAGTCTGTGGCACCTGCATCCCATATGGGTGCTGGTTCAAGTCCCTGCTACTTCACTTCCCATCCAGCTCCCTGCTTAATATGCCTGGGAAAGCAATGGAAGATGGCCCAAGTGCATGCGCCCCTGCACCCACATGGGAGATCCCGAAGAAACTCCTGGCTCCTGGCTTCGGATTGGCCCAGCTGCGGCCATTGTGGCCATTTGAGGAATAAACCAATGGATGGAGGATCTCTCTCTCTCTCTCTTTCTCTCTCTCTCTCTCCTTCTCTCTTTGTATCTCTGCCTTTCAAATGAATAAGTAAATCTTTAAAAAAATATGTAAACCAAATAGACCCAACTGACATTGATATTACACGCCATCGAACAACAAGCACACATGTAACATTTTCTAGGTTAGATATGCTAAGCAGTAAGACAAGCCTCAACAAATTTATAAGTGAACAAATTACACTAAGTTTGTTTTTTCACTGCAATGGAAAGAAATTAACAATCAGCAACAGAAATAAATTGTGGAATTAAAAAATTATGGGGCCGATGCTGTGGCTTAGTGGGTTAAGCCACTGCTTGTAGTGCTGGCATTCCATATGGGTGCTGATTTGAGTCCTGGTTGCTCCACTTCCAATCCAGCTCCCTGCTAATGTACCTGAGAAAGCAGCAGAGGATGGTCCAAGTGCTTGGGCCCCTGCAGCCATCTAGGAGACCTGGAAGAGCCTTCAGAGCAACTCCAGCTATTGTGGCAATTTGGGAAGTGAACCAGTAAATGGAAGACCTCTCTCTGTGTCTCTCCCTTTCTCTCTGTAACTCGGACTTTCTAATAAAATAAATATTTTAAACACTGTGGAAATTAAACATATTCTGAAGTGATCAATGGGTCAATGAAGAAAACACAATAGAAATTAGAGGATATTTTGAGATGAATAAAAATGAAGGCATGACATATCAAGATTTATAGGATTCAGGTAAAATAGTGTTTAGAGGGAAATTTATACCTTTAGATGTATCCATTAAAACAGAACATTTCAGGGGCCGGCATTGTGGTGTACCAGGTTGAAGCCCTGGCCTGAAACACCAGCATCCCATATGGGAGCTGGTTCGAGTCCCAGCCGCTCCTCTTCTGATCCAGCTCTCTGCCATGGCCTGGGAAAGCAGTAGAAAATGGCCCAAGTACTTGGGCCCCTGCACCTGCATGGGAGACCTGGAAGAATCTCCTGGCTCCTAGCTTTGGATCAGCGCAGCTCTGGCTGAAGCGGCTATCTGGGGAGTGAACCATCGGATGGAAAGCCTCTCTCTCTCTACCTTTCTCTGTAACTGTCTTTCAAATAAAGAAAACAAATCTTAAAAAAAAAAAAAAACCAGAATGTTTCATATCAGTAACTTTCTATCTTAATATACTAGAAAAAGTGTAAATTAAACCCAAAGTAAGCAGAAGAAAGGAAACAGTAAAGATTATAACAGAGGTTAATGAAATAAAAAACAGAAAAAGAAAAGAAAAAAATCCAAAAAATTCAAAATTACGTTTATGAAAAGATCTACAAAAATGGGAAATATTTAACCAAACTGGGCAAGCACAACAGATAGAGAATCAAATTACTGAAATCAAGAAAGTAATAGGAATATCACTACTGACTATAGAAGTAAAAAAATGGAATGCCTGAGATTTAAAATATTATATCTAAAAAAGAGTACTGAATGAAATTAACAGATTAGATACTGCAGAAAGACATCAGTAAACTTGAAGTTAAGCAGTAGAAATCATCTAAAATGAAACCGAAGGAGAATAAATTTAAAAATAAAAGAATAAACTAAGCACTGGCCTCCAAGAAGGAGAGAGAGAGAGAGAGATATGGCCTAAATGTACCAATTTATTGAAAATGATAAGCCTGATAATTCAAGAAAGTCAACAAACCTCAAGTAACATAAAGACAAACAAAACCATATTAAACCACACCATAATTTAATTCCTTTAAATTAATGATAAGTAGAAAATGCTAAAAGCACCCACATTAAAGGCATATTATTTACAGGAACAAAGGTAAGAATGATTACAGTCCTATGATCAGAAACCACACTATGCAGAAGACATTGGTGTGATCTCTTTGATGTGCAGAAAGACAAATCTGTCTGGAATACTTTACCTAGTGAAACTGCCTTTCAAAATTGACTGCTAA
The DNA here is from genome assembly GCF_051225735.1 of Oryctolagus cuniculus. NCBI lineage: Eukaryota > Metazoa > Chordata > Mammalia > Lagomorpha > Leporidae > Oryctolagus > Oryctolagus cuniculus. The sequence continues at coordinate 49,330,666 of NC_142888.1, read as the reverse complement.
ATAAAGAATTTTTCAGGTAAACAAAAGCTCATAGCTCCAGCCCTGGCCATTACAGACATTTTGTAAGTGAACCCTTGGAAGGGAGCGCACACACTCTCTCAAAAAATTAAAGCGTGCCTTTGATGCTATATCCCATATGAGCTCCCGTTCCAGTCCCAGCTGCTCTGCTTCCAATCTAGCTCTCTGCCAATGGGCCTGGGAAAGCAGTGGAGGATGGCTCAAGTGCTTGGGCCTCTGCCACCCATGTGGGAGGTACAAATGGAGTTCCAGGCTCCTGGCTTCAGCCCAGGCAGTTGCAGTCCTTTAGGGAGTAAACCAGTGGATAGAAGATCTCTCTCTCTCTCTTTCTCTCTCTCTCTCTCTCTCTCTCTCTCTCTCTCACACACACACACACACACACACACTGATACTTGCTTTTTAAATAGTTAATAAATCTTTAAAAAATAATAAAAAGTTCCATGATTGTTAAACTATCCTTTTTTTTTTTTTAACAGGCAGAGTGGACAGTGAGAGAGAGAGACAGAGAGAAAGGTCTTCCTTTACCCTTGGTTCACCCTCCAATGGCCGCTGTGGCCAGCGCTCTGCGGCCGGCGCACCGCGCTGATCCGAAGCCAGGAGCCAGGTGCTTATCCTGGTCTCCCACGGGGGGCAGGGCCCAAGCACTTGGGCCACCCTCCACTGCATTCCCGGGCCACAGGAGAGAGCTGGACTGGAAGAGGAGCAACCGGGACAGAATCCGGCGCCCTGACCGGGACTAGAACCCGGTGTGCTGGCGCCGCAGGTGGAGGATTAGCCTATTGAGTTGCGGCGCCGGCCGGTAAACTATCCTTAAAAGATAAGCAAACAACTCTTTAAAGCAAAACTAATAACAATATAGTGAAGGTTTTAGCATATGTAGAAGCTAAATATATGACACTAGCACAAAGGAATGGAGAGACAAAATGAAAGTATATCACAGTATGGTTTTTATCCTACATGTGAAGTAATATATAATATTTTAAGGTAGATTGTGTTAAGTGCTACTTGACATAACCACATACAAAAAGGAAGAGTAGATAATAATAGTGGAGATCATTTAAAATCATAAAATAGTTTCATTCCTCCGAAAGAAGGCAAGAAAAGAGAAACAAAGACCTGGATTGAAGATGAACAAAGTAAAAATAGCAAAACTGTAGACTTAAATTTAAACATAACAATAATTATAATAAGTGAAATTTGTCTAACACGGAGATTAAAAGCCAGATTGTTTGATTGGATAAAGAAGAAAAACAAGTCAACTACATACTGTCTATAAGAAGCCCACTTTAAACATAAATACACAGTTTACAACTAAAACGAGTTCCAAGTCTCATCAAGATGGAGTAAACTCACTGTTTACTCCTATATCCTATATCTCCTGTTGATACAACTACAGATTCTGAACAAAATATGAAAGTCAATTATTGGAAGACACTGACAAGTAACCAAAGCAAGTAGATTGTGAAGGGGAGTTAAATTTAGGGAAAGTGAGGGTCCCATATTTTTTTTTCCTCTTGCAGATTTTCTGTGAGATGGACATTATTGTAGAGCTGTGTGGGAGAAGAGTGGCATGACTGATGAAAATTTAGGTAAGCAAGAGCCTCCTGTGAGCCAAAGAGTGTGTGAAGTAACCCTGTTTTGTTTCTGTCTTTTTTTTTTCCATTTTCTCTAGTTGCTTTGCCCAAGGAGTTAGCACTAGTCATGGAATTATATGACAATGATGGCAACATGAGCAATTAAAAGTCCAAGGGATACGCTGTGTTTCTGGCTAGAGAAACTAGGAAAGAGGGCACTATGGCCTCTAGAGTGGGCTCACAAAGAAAATTCTGGAGAGCAAAGTGCTAGAGACTGTGATTCCTTATTCTGTGTATGAATCTACACAAGTCCTACACTCATAGCTAAGATGTGCATACACGAAACCAATCCAAAGGATCATTACAAAAGCTTGGGTAAAAGAAGTAAGATTCAAACTACTATCCAGTACTTAGACAAAAACTAAATGGCGTATGCACAGAACAGAAATAAAGCAGAAAACTAACAATTTGGAAAGCTGAACTGAAAGTAGAACCCCAACTCAGATGGCAAGACAGAACTTGTGGTCTGAATCTAACTTGGTCGATTGCCTTATAAAAATTTAGAGAATTACAATGTGACCCACAGTTTACACAGCATTAACAATCACAATTCCCAGGATACAATCAAAATTACTCAACCTGTGAAAAACCAGGAAAATGTTGAGAACCAGAAAAGCCTTGAAGGAAAAGCCAGTCACAGATACCATACCATATATGACCCAGATGTTGGAATTATAAAACACCTGAAAGCGGCTTATTATTGTTGGAATTATCAAATACCTGAAAACAGACTAAGTTGACTTATCAATGATTTCTTGCTATATAGTAGTCATAGCTTTGTGTAATCTCTCTTTTTGAGTGCAGGCAGGACCTGACTTGTTTCTTACCAATAGAATATAGCAAAGATGATAGAATGTTACTCCCCTTCTATGGCAAAGATAACGGGGTGTCACTCCAGTGATTGTTCTATTAAGACTTTGTTCAAAACATCCTGCTGTCTGTCGATTGTCAAAAATAATAAAATATTTAAAGCTAAAGAAGACTCTGTTTTAGCAGATTGGAGAGTGAGTGAGAGATTATTTGCTGACTTGGAAGGAGCAAGTTGCTATGACATGAACTGCTTTTGGAGATAGACATGTGGCAGGGAAATGCAGGCAGCTTCTAGTAGCTGAGGATCTCAGTCCTTCAGTTGCAAGGAGCTGAATCCTTCCAAAAACCTTGTAAACTCGGAAGAGGATCCCAACTCCACATGAAAAATGCAACCCAGAGAACACCTTGATTAAAGCCTTATGGGACCCTGAATAGGTAGGCCACCACTAGACTCCTGATTCATGGAAATGGGAGGTAAAAAACATGTTTTGTTTTAAGCTGTTCAGTATATGCAATTTGTTATGCAGTGACAGAAAACTAACAGATATTAGAATTATGCTTCAGGTCATAAAGGAAAACATACTTAAAATGAATGCAAAGACTGTAGTTTCAGCAGGAAAATTGAAACTATATAAAAGAAACAAATTCAAACTTGAAACGTGAAAAATGTACAGTCTGAAAGTATAGAAAATTGCTCAATGGGCTGAGCACTAAAATGGAAATGATATAACAAAGTCACTGAACTTTAGATGCATAGAAATTAACCAGTAAGAATAACAGAAAGGAACACAAATTTTAAAATACTCAAAGACCTGTGGAACTGTATCCAATATTCTAAATTACAAAAATGACATGGAAAGGAGGGGGAAGAAAAAGAAATGACTGTAGAAAAATAATACACAAAGGATTTTCAAAGTGTTCATAGAAAATGTGCATTATGAACAAAATCATGCATGGATTTTCAAACTTTTTGTACCAAAATAAACCAATATTTTAATTCCATTTTTCCGTGATCTTTTTGAAGTACCCTCATATTTGAAGGTATAATGATTGAAACGTTTTTAAATTTGATGAGAGACATGTTTACATGTTCAAGAAACTCAGCTAACCTCAAAAATGATAAACTCAAAGAAAAGTATAGCCAGGTACATCATAAGCAAAAATCTGAAAGCCAAAGTTTTGCTTTTTTTTAATCTTGATAGTGGCTCTTAAAAATCACATATTACATACAAGGTAACAATCAGAGAACCATTTTTCATAAGAAGCCATTGGAGGGACTGGTGCTGTGGCGAAAGGGTAAAGCCACCATCTGCAGTGCCGGTATCCTATATGGGCGCCGGTTCAAGTCCCAGCTGTTCCGCTTCCAATCTAGCTCTCTGCTATGGCCTGGGAAAGCAGTAGAAGATGGCCCAAGTCCTTGGGACCCTGCACCTGCGTGGGAGAATCAGAGGAGGCTCCTGGTTCCTGGCTTTGGATCGGCCCAGCTCCGGCTATTGCTGCCATTTGGGGAATAAACCAGCGGATGGGAGTCAAAAGGCAGTAGTAAAGCATAAAGTCTGTCATCCAAGACTTTTATATACAGTGAAATTGCCTTCAGAAATTAAGATGAAATAAAGACATTTTCATGTGAAGGAAAATTAACAGAATTTAGTATCAGCTGATATTCTCTAAACAAATTCTTCTAGGTGAAGAAAAATGAGGAAGGAAACAAATTGTTAAGAGTGACAGAAAAGCAACAGAAAGAGTAAAAATCTAGAAAATATGGAAAAAGTATATTCAAGTTTTTTTAAATGGGTGACTGTTAGAAGAAAAACTTATGATACAGTATGTAGAATTTTCCATGCATGTCAATTTAACACTTGCAAGAATTAGAAAGGTAAATGGAGCAGAATAAAAGAATCCATATGGTTGCAAGGCTTCTATATTTTACTGAAGTGGTACAATATTAACTCAAAACAGATTATACAATATTAGGTATATGGATTGTAATCCAAAGAGCAGCTGCCAAGAAACAAACATAACATATGGCAAAAACACAAATATATAAGTTGAAATGGGCCATTACAAGCTAATATTACAAAAAGAAACCAAAAATTAAGAAACAGGACCAAAGGCTAAAGGAAATAATAAGAAAATAAATAATAAAATGTTAGAACAAAATTCAACCATATCAATAATTACAATGAATGTAAAATATTAAACATTCCTAATAAAATACATAAATGATCAAAATGATAAAAAACTACATGTTGCTTATAAGAAACTCACATTAAATATGAAGATCAACATGAATTCAAAATAAAGAAAGCTATATACCATGCAAACTCTAATCCAAATAAAGCCAAAGTGACTATATTAATATAAGATACAGTAAACTCCAGAACAAGGAATACTACCAGGGATAAATATAGACAATTACATAATGTAAAAGAATAAATTCATCAAGAAGTCATAGCAATGTTGACTATGTATGCAACTAACAACAGAGCTTCAGAATACATATAGTAAAACTGATGGGACTGAAAAGGATAAGTAGGGAAACTGACAGTTATAGCTGGAGATTTTAACACTCTTCTCTTCAGTAAAATAAGTAGACAGAGAAGATCAGTAAAGGTACAGAACCATACAACACTATTAACCAACTTCACTTAATTGGCATTTACAGAACATTCTACTCAGCATGAACAGAATACAGTCTTCATAAGCACTCAAGGAATGCCCACCAAGTTAGACTATGTTCTGGTTAAACTCAAATACATTTTTGTTTGATTGTAGTTAAAAACACATAAAATTGAGCATCATAATCATTTTAAGTGTACAGTTCAGCAGTGTTAGATATATTCATATTGCTGTAAAATATAACTCCAGAACTTTCTCATCTTGAAAATCTAAAACACCACTCACTAAACATTTCTCCTTTTCTCTCTCTCCCTAGTCCCTGGAAAAAACCATCTGCTTTTGGTTTTTATGACTCTGACTACTTTAAATAATTCATGTAAATGAAATCATACAATCTTTGACATTTTGTGATTGGATTCTCTTGCTTAGCATAATATTTTCAAGGCCCATCTATGTTATAGCATGTGACAGGCTTTTTGTCATTGTTAGGGCTGTATAATATTCCATTATCTGTATATGTACTATATTATTCATCTACTCATCTGTCAATGGACATTTGCGAAGTTTCTAGTGCTTGGCTATTGCAAATAGCACTGCTATGAACATGGATGGGCAATATATCTTTGAACGCTGCTTTCAATACTTTTGGACATATACCCAGAAGTAGAATTGCTAGACTACATGGTAGATCAATTTTTAATTTTTTGGCCAGCACCATGGATCAATAGGCTAATCCTCCACCTGCGGCACCAGCACACCAGGTTCTAGTCCCAGTCTGGGCGCCGGATTCTGTCCCGGTTGCCCCTCTTCCAGGCCAGCCCCCTGCTGTGGCCAGGGAGTGCAGTGGAGGATGGCCCAAGTGTTTGGGCCCTGCACCCCATGGGAGACCAGGAGAAGCACCTGGCTCCTGGCTTCGGATCAGCGCAGTGCGCAGGCCGCAGTGCGCAGGCCGCAGCGCGCCAGCCGCGGCGGCCATTGGAGGGTGAACCGACGACAAAGGAAGACCTTTCTCTCTGTCTCTCTCTCTCACTGTCCACTCTGCCTGTCAAAAAAAAAAATAATTTTTTGAGGAATCTCCATTTTGTTTTCTATATGGGTTGTATAATTTCACCATTCCACCAACAGTGTATAAGGGTTCCTATTTATCTACATCCTCACCAATATGCTATTTTTTGTGGTTATTTTAATAATATCCATCCTAATGGATGTGACAAAGCTTTTTAAGAATTGAAATCATACAAACAAATGTTCTAACTACAATGGAATTAAACTAGAAATGAATAACATAAAATATTCTCAAAATTCACAAATCCTTCGAAATTAAAACCACTCCTAAAATAATCCATGAGTCTGAAAAGAATTCTCAAAGAAAAGTGTAAAATATTTTTAACCAAATGAAGATGAAAATTCAACATATTAAAATTTCTGGGATGTAGTTAAGGCAGTGTTGACAGGGAAAATGACAGCATCAAATGTTTACATTAGAAAAAATAACAGACCAAAATTAATAATCTCAGCTCCCAATTTAAAACACTAGAGGAATAAGAGCAAATTAAAGCTAAAATGAGGAGAAAAAATGAAATAGATAAAAGCAGAAAGCAATGAAATTGTTTGTGTCTGTTATTTGCCTGTTTTTAATTAAACCAAAAGCTGTTCCTATTAAAAGATCAATAAAACTGATATGACTATAGCCACATGGATCACAGAAGCAGGAAAGAAGACATAAATTATGAATATTTGAAATAAAATAGAAGCATCATTCTTAACCATACAGGAATTAAAAAATATAAGAGAATATTAAAAATATATTTTATTTATTTGTTAGAGAGAGAGAGAGACAGAGACAGAGACTGAGAGAGAACACTCCCAGCTGCTGGTTCACTTCCCAAATGCCCACAATGTCCCCAGGGCTGTGCTGGGGCTAGGGCTGAAGCTGGGAGCTCGGAACACAATCCAGATCTCCCACATGGATGGTAGAAACTCAATTACTTGAGCTATCACCACTGCTTCCCAGAATCTACATTAGGAGGAAGATGGAACCAGGAGCTCAAACCTGGAATTGAAATCAGGTAGTCAGATATGGGAGGCAGCCATCTAAGTTAAACAACCCTCTCTGTGCCCATAAATTTGGCAACTTAGCAAAATAAATAAATTCCTTGCAAGACAAAAGCTACCAAAGCTCGATGAAGAAGAAATGGATAATCTGAATACTTCTGTGCCTGCATTTGTTGTTGAAAACCTTCCAACAAGACTCCAAATCTAGATGACTTCTTTGGTAAATTCTACCAAACTTTTAAAGAAATAAAACCAATTTTTCATAAACGTCCAGGATGTACAAAGGGAGAAAGAATTGCACACTTAACTTTTAATTAATTCATCATTGAGAAAGAGAGAGAGAAAGAGAAAGTGAAAAGAAGAGAGACTGAGACCTTGCACCTGCTGGTTCACTCCCCCAAATGGCTGCAACAGCTGGGGCTGAGCCAAGCCGAAGCCCGGAGCTAGGAACTTAATCTAGCTCTCTCATATGGGGTCAGGGACTCAGCATCTGAGCCATCATGTACAGTCCTCAAGGATGCACATTAAAAGGAAACCAGAATCAGGAGCAGAGCCAGGACTCAAACCCAGGCACTCCAATATGGACTGTAGGTGTTTCAAGTCATATCTTAACTGCTGCACCAATGCTCACCTGCACAATTTTTATATATAAGTTTTACCCTGATAACAGAACAGAGTAAGTGTTACCAAGATAACAAATCCAAACAAAACATTATAAGAGCAGCTAAGCTGCTAGTTAAAATGCTTGCTTCGCACATTGAAGTGCCTGGGTTTGATGCCTGGCTTCAACCCCTGACTCCATCTTCCTGCTCAGAGTAGATCGTGGGAGGCAGTGGTAATGGCTCAAGTAATTTGATTTCTGCTACCTACATGGGAGACTTGGACTGAATTCCAGGATCCTGATTCCTATCTTCCAGCTTTGCCCTCCTGCCTCCTGCCCCCACCCCCAAGGTTTACCCTACTTCCCCTCACCAATGTGGGAACTTGGGGAGTGAATCAGCAGATGGGAGTGCTCTATCTCACTTTCTCTTGCTGTCTCTCTCTCTCTCTTTCTGCCACTCAAATAAATGAAACATTTCAAGAAATAAAATTAAAGACCAATATGATAAAAAAACTTCAATAAAATATTCAAAATGAATCAATGTAATTCATCATATCAATATAATAAAGAATGGATAGCAGATGATTATTTCAACAGGTACAATAAAAGCACATGGCAGGGGCTGGCGCTGTGGTGCAGTGGGTTAAAGCCCCAGCCTGTAGTGCCGGCATCCCAAATGGGCTCTGGTTCTAGTCTCAGCTGCTCCACTTCTGATCCAGCTCTCTGCTGTGGCCTGAGAAAGTGGTAGAAGATGGCCCAACTCTTTGGGCCCCTGCACCCACATGGGAGAACTGGAAGAAGCTCCTGGCTCCTGGCTTCAGATCAGCTCAGCTCTGATTGTTGTGGTCATTTGGGGAGTGAACCAGCGGAATGGAAGCTTTCTCTTTCTCTCTCTCTCTCTCTCTCTCTCTCTCTCTCTCTCTCTGTAACTCCTCTTTCAAAATAAATAAAATAATTCCTTAAAAAAAAAGTGCTTGGCAAAATTCAACATATAGTCCTGACAAACACTTTGAACAAACTAGTTTTAGAAGGAAACTTCCTCAATCCCACAAAGAGTATCTATGGAAAGATCTACAGCTCACATGATACTTAATGGTGAAAGATTTAATGGTTTTCCTCTAAGATCAAGAACAAAACAACATTGTACACTGTCACCACTCCTATTCAACAGCTGCAGTTCTTAGGGGGAATTTACAGCATTAAATGCTTATAGTAGAAAAGAAGGTCTCAATTCAGTAATCTATCACACAGATTAATGAATCTAGAAAAGAACAGTAAATTAAGCTTTAAGAAAACAAAACGAAAGGCTATTTTTAATTGAGAGGCGTAAATGAAGTCAAAAGCTGATTATTTGAAAAGATCAATTCAATTAATAAATTTTTCATCATAAAGACAAAAAAGACACAAATTATGAATATCAAGAATGAAAGTGGGACTAAACAACATGTCTTATAGACATTAAAAAGAAAAAAGTGGAATTCTATGAACTCTATTCACATAAATTTGACATTTACATTAAATACATCATTCTTTGAAAGATATAAACCAACAAAACTCATTCAAAAAGAAATAGATAGGGGCCAGCGCTGTGGCTTAGTAGGTGCTGTTCATGTACCAGCTACTCCACTTGTGATCCAGCTCCCTACTGATGGCATGGGAAAGCAGTGAAAGATGGCCCAAGTCCTTGGGACCCTGTATCTATGTGGGAGACTCAGAAGAAGCTCCTGGCTCCTGGCTTCAGATCAGTCCAGCTCTGGTCATTGTGGCCATTTGGGGAATGAACCAGAGGATGGAAGACCTCTCTTTCTCTGTCTCTCCCTCTCTCTGTCCGTAACTCTGCCTCTCAAATACATAAAACCTTTAAAAAGAAGAAGAAATATATAAACTGAATAATTTTATTTCTATTAAATAAGTTGAATGCATACTTATAAATTTCCCAACAAAGAAAATTTCTGGGGCAGGCATTTGGCACAGTATTTAAGAGTCAGGATGGGGCCAGCGCCGTGGCTCACTTGGTTAATCTTCTGCCTGCGGCACCAGCATCCCATATGGGCGCCAGGTTCTGGTCCCAGTTGCTCCTCTTCCAGTCCAGCTCTCTGCTGTGGTCCGGGAGGGCAGTGGAGGATGGCCCAAGTGCTTGGTCCCCTGCACCCGCATGGGAGACCAGGAAGAAGCACCTGGCTCCTGGCTTTGGATCAGCGCAGCGCCAGCCATAGCGGCCATGTTGGGAGTGAGCCAGTGGAGGGAAGACCTTTCTGTCTCTTGCTCTCTCGCTGTCTATAGCTCTGTCAAAAAAAAAAAAAAAAAAGAGTCGGGAGGCCAGAATCCCATATCAAACTACCTGAGTCTGAGTTCCAGCTCTGCTCCCAATTCCAGCTTACCTTTGGAAGCAGCAGGTAATGGTTTAAGTAGTTTGCTCCCTGCCACTGATGTTGAGACCCAGATTGAATTCTGGGATCCTGGCTTTAATGACACAGAGAAATCTTCCGTCCACTGATTCCCTTTCCAAATGGCTGCAAGAGCCAGTTCTGGGCCAGGCCAAAGCCAGGATCCCAAAACTCAATCCAGGCAGAAGATAATACTGCCACTTTCATTCATATCTGGGTTGCTATTTCATAGGAGTAAGACAACATGCTTATTGCCCTCAAATCTCAAGAGCTCATTCTTACATCCCTGTCTTGATAATGACACTTCTTCTGTCTGCGATGCCCTTTCTTCCTCTTTTCCACCAAGTCACAGCCCTTAAAACCTTCTTCAAGACATATCTCCTCCAGGATGGATCCACTGATGGATTAACTTGCTTGTTCATCTAGAAATATGTATTGAGCATCTAACACATCTAGGTACTGTAGATATAACAAAATAAAATTTTCAACCTCAAAGAGCTTTTTCATTCTAAGGAGAGAACATACAATAAACAAATACATAAATGGAACATAGGTAAAGCAGTGATAAATGATAAGAGCAAAAATAAAGCAGGATAAAAAATTAAACAGATGGTGGGCAAGAGAGTTTTATATGCTACAAAGGGTGGGGAGGTCTGGGGAGGATATTTGTGACTTAAGGAGAGAACCAAAAGAAGTGAGGAAGCAAACCATATGCTGCCTATCTTTGGAGAAAGGAAGGCGACACTATACAGAGGGATCAGAAAGTGCAAAAATCCCAAGTCTAGAACATACTTTGGCTGGCACTAACAGTAATGCATGGATGGAAAAAATGTTGTCAGAGAGGTAGCTGTTTGTAGGCTATTTTAAAGACTTCTGCTTTTATTTTCAGTAATATAAAGAAGCCAATGGGAGCAAAAAGGGATGTCATTTGACTTATGCTTTAAAAATGGATCTTTACGGTGGCTTTGTGGAGATTACAATGAAATAAGGGATAAGAGTGGAAGCAGAGAAACCAGTTAGAAGAATACTGAAATAATCTGGTTCAGAGATGATGGTGGCTTATATTAGAGTGAAGACAAAGAAAGCGGTGTGAAAAGATTTACAATGCTGAGCTGATAGAACTGCTAAGGGATTGGCTGTGGAGTATTAGAGAAAGAAAAGAGGGGCCAGCGCTGTGGCACAGCAAGTTAAAGCCTTGTCCTGAAGTGCCAGCATCCCACATTGGTGCCAGTTCTGGTCCCGGCTACTCCTCTTCCAATCCAGCTCTCTGCTATGGCCTGGAAAAGCAGTAGAAGATGACCCAAGTCCTTGGGACTCTGTACCCATGTGGGAGACCTGAAAGAAGCTCCTGGCTCCTGGCTTCGGATTGGCACAGCTCTGGCTGTTGCGGCCATCTGGGGAGTGAACCAGCAGAAGGAAGACCTCACTCTCTGTCTCTACCTCTCTCTGTAACTCTATCTTTCAAATAAATAAAACAAATCTCTTAAAAAAGAGAAGGAGAAAGAAAAGAACCAGGCTATATTTTTTAGAGGAATGTCCTCTTATAGGTGCCAGGGGATGGAATCTAATACACAGGAGGAAATACTGGCTTTGGATAAAAGTTCAGCCAGTTCATGTATAATTATGGAAGAGAAGACAGAAAAAATAGAGACAGATGCAGGTAGGTAAGTAGGTATGGGAGTAGGACCTTTTGAAGTTTCACTACTGATTCCTCTTTCTTTTCTCAGTGAAAAAGAAACATGGAAGTGGGAGTAAAAAGAAGGAAATGTGGGGGCCAGTTCTGTGGTGCATCAGACTAAGCCTTTGCCTGCAGCACTGGCATCCCATATGGGGACCAGTTCATGTCCCGGCTGCCCCTCTTCCACTACAGCTCTCAGCTGATGGCCTGCGAAAGCAGGGGAAGATGGCCCAAGTGCTTGGCCCCTGAACCTCTGTGGGAGACCCAGAAGAAGTTCTTGGCTCCTGGCTTCAGATTGGCTCAGCTCCGGCCATTTTGGCCATTTGGGGAGTGAACCAGTGTATGGAAGACCTCTCTTTCTCTTTGTCTCCCTCTCTCTGTCTGTAACTCTACCTTTCAAATAAGGAAATCTTAAAAAAAAAGACAAAGAAATGTGATGGAGACTTAAGAAGAAAGGCCATGAAATAGTCATCCAAAGACATTCACCTAGATCCAGTTAATCACTTCACCAAATGCCAAGCATCTCTGCATCAATTTGCACCCAGCTGGATTCATTTTGCTTGGTTTATACATGTTCTTAGATGCTCTTCCCTTATTAAATCCTCACCCCACTCAACGGGGGCACTCCATTTGTGGAATTTACTAAGAAGAAAATAATGGATACAAACAATCCATTTATTTACGTGTGGAAACCTCTACACTGAGGGGTAGACATGTGTTCTATCTACTATTTCTGTTATGTCTCTTGCATACATCCCACTGCTACTGCCATAGATCATTTCTCTCTCAGGCTATTGCACTAGCCTCCTCACTTTTCTCTTTCCTCTCACCTCTCTCCAGTCCGTTCTTCCAGCTGCCAACTATCTGTCAATAGTTAATTTATACAATTTCCCTGTTTTAAAACTCTCATTATTATCCCTCTTCTTGGAAACTTTGACAGTTGAATCAGTCCTTCCATCCCCTCCTCTTGTCCCACATCCAGATATTTTTGCCATGCCACATTTGATCCCTGAAGTGCAATCTTCTCTTGTGCTGTAGATAAAATCTGCTGTTAAGCTCATCTATCATGTTTAATGTTAGTTGTTTTAATTTTCAGTTCCATAATTTGCTTTCTTTCATCTTTCTATAGACTGAATGCTTGTGTCCTCCCAAAATTCATATTATGTTGCAATCCAAACCTCCATGTGATGATATTAGGAGGTGAGGACCTTGGGGGAAATAAATAGGTCATAGGGCAGAGTCCACATGAATGGTATTAGTGCCCTTATAAAACAAACTCCAGATATCTCCTTTTCCCCTTCTGCCACATGAGGTACAGCAGGAGGATGATCATCTATGAATTGTTAAGTAAGCCAAATTCCAAATCTGCTGGTGCCTTGATCTCAGACTTTTCATCCTCTAGAACAATTGTTGTTTAAGCCACTCAGTCTGTGGTACTTTGTTAAGGTAGCCTTCACAAACTAATACACTTGGTAAGCATAGTAATTTTTGATAGAATGCCAGACATTGTATAATAAAAGTCAGAGGAGCCCTGGATGATATCATCTTCCTCCAGAGAAGATTTACATTTGCTTCTGGCAGGTGGTGAAGGACAGATCACCTTAATCCTGCCTAAGATTGAGCTGATTCAAAGCTGTGCTTTAGTCTTTGTGAGGAAAGGTATTTTTCTGGTTCATCTTTACTCCTAGAGTTTAGCCCTTTGGGGATCCCAACTGAAAACCTGGGGTAATTACCAGGGTCCCTCCTCTTTGGCAGGCTCTGAACTCTAATTTCTGTCTCTACAGCATTGTGAAATTGCTGAGAGGTCTGCCTAGCTACTGAGCTTTGTGTCTACCACTTTCTGCTTAACTTCTCAACTTCTTTGTCCTGTACCACTTAAATAAATCAGCAAATGTCCCAAGGGAAAATACTGTAAAATGTATGACACCCAATTCATTGTACTTTCTTTTTCTGGCATCGTGGACTCTCAAATTCATCTTATTAGGGTATTTATGAACTCCAGTATTTGTTTCTTTAGCACTGAAGGAATGCTAACAACTTCGCTTATATTCTCAGTCTCTCAGTTACCACTTTCAATTCAGTTTCTCAGTCTCTTTCCCAATACCCCTTACATCTCCTTTCTCTCTGGGATTTTGATTCCTTGTTGCTGTGATAACTCCATGATGCTTTTGAGCAGATATTTTGTAATTTTATTCAGGTTTCCTACTTCTTCCTGGGGTATGGTTGGTGTGATACCAGTTAGTCTGGCAAAGTCAGGTGCATAAGTCCTCACATCCATGGCTTCTAATCCCATTGACATTCCCATCGTTAGTTCATTCAATCATTCCAACATATACTAAACAGATGGTATATATTAATAACTCTATGAGATGCTGAGAAAAACCAGTTTCTGTCTTTAAAAAGTTCACAGTGGAATGGGTGGGGGTGGAACCACAACATAAATGGTGAAAATACAATGCTTATGTACTTAAAACTAGAGATATAACTAGAGAAGTCACATAAGAGAATAGAAATGGAAATAACTATCTTTGTCTGATGCAAGGGTAAAAAGGTGCTTGTCGCTCCCCCTCTTCATGGAGGAACGACACTAAGTCCTGCCTAGGCTTCATATCCGAGTCACGGCACCATTATGTCGCTCCCCCTCTTCGTGGAGGAACGACACAGGACCCTGCGCTGTTCTTTGGTCTGCTCGGCCCTTCCCGGGTTTGCTGCTGGTTCTTCCCGGGTTGGCTACTGTCCCTTCCACCTCCATGGAAGGGCAGTTCCCCCTGGCCACATTCCCCACTTCCGCAGGGGAGCGGCACACCGCCGGCCGGCTCTCTCGGGGGCTGCACAGGCGTTCCCCTTAGATGTTCCCCTTAGATGTTCCTGGTGCATGCCGTCTCTCTCCTCCTTTATAGTCCTCCTCCGCCAATCCTAACTCGGCTGCCCACACGCCGAGTACGCTGCTCTCCTCCAATCAATAGCAAGTCCTACAGTTTATTAGTTGAACTGGAGGCAGCTGTGCGGAAGCTGTTTACTTCTCTCCCAGCGCCATATTGTGGGAGAGCAGATGCATAGAATAAGTCTTAATTCCAGTAACTCAGTCTAGTCCGGTTGCTCCCCACAGTGCTCACAGATTAAAATACGCCAGATGAATAAGGTGTTCAAGAAATATGTACTTCAAGAGGGGATAACATTTTGTGTGTAAAGGTGTAGCAGTCAACATGGGGAATTACTATTAGTTTGGTACTGCTGGAGATTGATGAGTGATAGGTGTGGTAGGACATAAAGGCGGAAATGGAGGGCAACTATTGTGAAACAGTGGGTTAAGCTGCTGCTTGGGATGCCTGCATCTCATATTGGAATATGCCGGTTTGAGTCCTGGCTACACTGCTTTCAATTTGGCTTCCCGCTAATGTACCTAGGAAGGCAGTGAATAATGGCCTAGTACTTGGGTTCCTGTCATGCATGTGGGAGATCTAGATGGAGTTTCTGCCTCTTGGCTTCAGCCTGACCTAGCCTTGGCTGTTGTAGGCATTTGAGGAGAGAACAAAAAAAATGGAAGATTTCTCTCTCTCTCTCTCTCTCTCTCTCTCTCTCTCTCTCTCTCTCATTCTGCCTTTCAAATAAATAAATCTATAAGAAAATTTTAGGAAGGAGAAAATACAGGCAGAGTTCTGATTGTGGATGGTTTTGTCCTAATAGTTTTTGTTCAAGTAGCTGATGAATAACGGCATTCCCAGAGGTAAAAGTCCAACATATGGTTTGGTCATATTTGTGGAGAATTCAACAAAAATTTAAGACTTCTCCAGCTGATGGCTTATAAACTCAAAGGCAGCATTATCATGCAAAGATTACTAAGTGATGAAATCAAGACTTTTATTCTTCTGACTAGTTTATAGGAGAGGGAAATCAAACTTCTAAAACACTAGCAGATACTGTGTGGCCTAGAATTTAAGTATTGAGTATCTGAGTTAGAAAGTTCAACACGCAGCAAGAGTTCTAATTTTTCACAAAGGTAATTTGTCCATGTTTCCTGTAATGACACTGCCATCAAAGAGCGATCTATTCAATGGCTACTTACTTGTAAAACTGAATATCCAGTATGTCTGATGGGATTTATCCCTTTTGTACACTTAAAAAATCTATGATGCCAGACAACACAGACAACCATCCCACAAAGATACTGAGACAGCAGGATAAAACAATGAACATCTACATAAACTGACAGGGAGAAGTGTTTACATGATCTATGCCTCAGGGAGCTGTCACTTCTGTGACATCAGGTCAGCAGAGTTTAATGAGGAGGTGAGATTTTTAGCTTTATCAAGCTGACAGCAGGAGAAAAAGGTTTGGCAGACAAAGGAGAGGGCATTCCAGACACATGGTGAAATCTGGAAGCAGTCTAAGGAAGAGGGTCCTCCAAAAGGGAAACCAGGGGGGGGAAAAAAAAAAAAGCAAAGTTGTAGATTGGGAAAGGAAAGAGACAAGGAAATAGCAGTTGGCCAGGAAAGCTTACAGAAGAGCCAAGGATTCAGGCTCAAGTATTCAGTCCCTTTTATCTGTATTTCTGTTAGGAGGTTACACTTCTATAGTGGAACTTAAAGTACATGCAACCACTGCTGACCAATCCCTTATTTTTCCGGAGGACTCAGAACATTTTACAAGCATACAAGCAAAGTATATCTGGAAATCAATGCACCAATGAAACATCATAGAGAAAGCAAAGTACCTAGCCACTGCATACCACCGAACACTACCATATCACATCAGCAAGAAGGAAAACACTACACTGTGCCAATTCAAGTAGATTTCTGATAAAGGAATCTAAATTATCCGAGCTATAATATGGCCATAACAACAGAGCTGATCCTCAAAAACAATCTATAACATTTGAAGGTTAGAGTTAACAATATCTTAGTTCTAAATATCTCAAAATAACAATAATTCGGATTTGTATTCCTGTCCTCAGCTTAAGTAGAGAGCTTAAAAAAACTGGAGAAAAAAAAAAGGTTGGAAAATAGCAGGAAAGGTTAAATCTCTGAAGAAAACATGCATCCTTAAGATTACATAATACTTCCCAGAAGTAACTGAACTACAGCAGAAAAATTTCAAACACATTCCAACATGCCTCTAATTAAGATAGTTTTGGGAGGATCCAGAATTATAGCTATCAAACATGAAACCTAAAGAATTTACCAAGATTAAAAAGATTACCAACTCAAACTTAGAGGAAAAACATACTGGAAGAAACAGGTTAGTTAGAATATACTCATAATGATGTCAATTTGCTTACCCTCATACAATTGCTACATCATTTTAGGCACAATAATTAGTGATAAACACCTGAATGACAGTGGGTTGGGCACTGTACAAAACACAAAATTACATATGATTCCTGTTCAGAGTGTTCAAGATTAATGTCTGAAAAACTTCATTTTTCACCAGAGAAGTATGCTGATATACTACAATCACAGACTTAGTTTAAAATAAAGCAATAAATACAAGTAGGACATATGATAATGTGAAATGTCTAACAAGCAAAAATTTTGTTGCATGTAGAAGCAAGCTGGGTACCCACACAAGGTATGTATTTTGAAATATTTATGGATGGTTAACCAGAAAGGCTAATTTAACACCTACACATCAATTGCATGGAGACAGAGCTGTGAAATATTTGCATTTACTACTCAGTAAGAGGACCATCACCAGCACTGCATTAAGAAAGTCAGTTGCAATTAAATTAGGTGAAATTTCACAATTTAAAAGATATGCAATCTCCTTCCCTGAGAACTTTAATTTACATAAGCTGACTGGAAGGCTCTCAAAAATGAACTTTTCACTATACAATCACAAAGGAGAAAAAGACAGGTATCAAAAGAGACCACTGTAAAAATATTTCTATAACCTCAGAATTTGAAAACATCAAACAATAGTAATGGCACTTATTAAGTGCATATTCTGTGTAAAAAAAATCATGCCTCATGCTTAATGTATAATATCTCATTTAGTCCTCCTAACAACCCTATGAAGTTAGTCCTATTAGTACTAGTATTGTTTTTCCATTTTACAGATGAAGAAATGGAATCTCAGAGGTTAAGTAACCACACACCTAGAAGTAGAGATGAGATTCAAATGTAAGACTGACTCTCATGTTAGTATATATAGCTCTGCTGATGTAGTGAAGTAGACATAAGCAATGATGGCTACAAAAGGGTGGCATGTCCCTGCAAAATAGCAAAGAGGCCAATGTTCAGAATAACTTGAGTCTTAGAAACAGATATATTCTGAGAATAGCAAAAGAATTTCAAATTGCAATTAATAACAAAAATGTAATGTTCAGTGATGAAGAAAAAGAAAAAAAAATCCAATTCCTACTTTATTTCCATGTGTCCTCTCTTAGGAAAAATTAGAAGAACAAAAAATACACAACAAAGAACAGTATAAGGAAATTGAAAGCAGAGACTCAAGGAGAGATCAAGAAACACTTATCCCAGAATAAATTCTAGGAAGCTGGAAAGACCTAGGACAAAGATTTCTAAACTACTCTCTAATCAGAACTATGACAAACAGGCACAGGCAGGAGTCTGAAGAAAGGAAAAGGCACTCCAGACTTTCAAAAAGAAGAAAGTCATGTCTGTTAGCTGGTGAATGGAATCTCAATTCCAGGCAAGTATTATAGAACACATTATTAAAAAGACTTCTGGTCTAAGCAGGATGCTGTTTTTCTATGCTTCTCCTAGCTAAACACAACCATAAAACCTGAAATGACACAAGAGACAACCAAAGGAAAACAGTGCAGGATGATAAGAAAAAGATGAGCTGGTCTGGGACTGGAAGAACAGCAGAGTAACAAGATACCTTACATCCATCCACTGCACAGAGAAATATCATACAAGACTTGCTGTTTTGGAATCTACCACCCCTAGCAACAAAAGTAAGCCCAGGTTTGTCCATTTCTCTTCTTAATCATTTGCAAGTCCTCTGAATACATTGGGTGAGCTCCCTGGGAGTTACCTTAACAGAGGATCAATTGGAAGCCCAGTCTGAAATAGCAGCCATGGGAAGTACTCTTTCTCCACCATGCGTGAAACTTCTGTTAACCACCCAGAGATACTGAGGCTCGCAAGTCAGAGCTTATAGGAGACAACTAGCTATAGCAAGCGGCCTGGTCTGGGAAGCCTCTTTGTCCCCATGGACTCAAAACTCTTCACCTCCACCCAAAGACACTGGGAAGGAAGATGGAACCAGAGATGGGACTTGAGTCAGAAGAAGCAGCCTGGTTCTTAGAAGCTTCTCAGAGATCCAAGGCTCTCCTCCCCTGCCTAGAAACACTGGGCTGAACAGTGTAGGGAACACTAGTGGAGAATGCCACCATGCCCCTCCATCTTCCAGGGAAGAAGGAGTATATTTCCTTCTTCTCAAAGAAGCTAAGTATATTTCCTTCTGCACTGTTAGGCACCATGTACAGAACCAGTTGGGAGCACCAGCAGCACTAGACAAGCTGAGCAAATTAAAAAAGCACCACAAAGCCTATGAAAATTAAATTGCCATTGGAACCACAATCCACAAATGTAGACCACAACTTACATGCTACACCTAAACAAGGTCACTGTCTGCTAAAACAAAAGATAAGGAAGATCTAGAGTCTCTTAACATGATAGACAAAACTCCATGATAAAATTTTAAAAAATCACCCAGCATGCCAAGAAATAAGAAAATAACAACTTGAAAGTAAAAAGACAATCAAATGGGGTCAACATTTTGATGAATCAGATATTGGAATTATTTAACAAGATTTTACAACAGCTATGATATTAAAAATGCTTCAACATCAACTATAAATCTCTTGAAACAAATGAAAAATAAAGACCTCAGCAAAGAAATAGAAGTGATAAAAAAAGAACCAAATGAAAGCTACAAAACTGGAAAATATAATAACAGAAATTTTTCAAAAAAAAAAAAGGTTGCTAGAAGACTCAGTAGTACAATGGAGATGACAAATGATACAGTCAGAATACTTATGAACAAAACAGTAGATTTCACCCAATCTGAACAACAGAGAAAGCATAGACTGAAAAAAATCATGAACAGAGCCTCAGGTAACTATGAGACAATAATAAAAGATCCAATATTCATACCATTGGAATCCCAGAAACAGATATTGAAAGGATGTGAGACTGAAGGAGTATTCAAAGAAACACTGGTTGAAATCTCCCCAAATCTGGTAAAAGAAACATACAGAAAACTGAGTGATATCCAAACAAGAAAAACTTAAAGAAATTTGTGCTAGGACACATTATAATTAAAATTAGAAAAACTAAAAGCCAAAAAAAAATCCTCTTGGAAGAAATGGACATTGCCTGCAGGAGAGCACAGATTCAAAAGGCTAGGGAATTCTATTCTGGAACCGTGTGAAGTATGGTATAAAGTGACAAAACGTTTTTCAAGTACTGAAAGAAAACAACTGTCAACCATGGATTCTACATCTGGTAAAACTTTGTCGGGAGTGAAGGGGAAGAAACACATTTTCAGATGAAAGAAAACTAAAGGAAAAAAAAAAAAAACCCTGGGTAAGGGATGTTGCTTCAAACACAAAGTTAACGAAAGGGGCTGGCATTGTGGTGCAATGGGTTAAGCTGCCACCTGCAATGTCAGTATCTCATATGAGCAAGGGTTCAAGGGCCTGGAAAAGCATGAAAGATGGCTCAAGCGCTTGGGCCCCTGCTACCCACATGGGAGACCCAGATGGAATGCCTGGCCTCTGGCTTCAGCCTGGCCCTATCTTGGCCTTTGCAGCCATTTCGGAAGTGAGCCAGTAGAAGGAAGATGCCCCTTCTTCCCTTCCTTTTCTCTCTCTCTCAAATAAAAAAAAAATCTTTTTTAAACAATAGGTAATGATAAAGAAAGGAATCTTGGAGCATCAGGATGTAAAAAGAAACAAACAAGAAAACTGCAGAAATACAGGTACCTACAATACACTATCCTGTTTTCTCATGAAATCTTATTTGATAACTTAAACATTGTAACACCATTTGATACTCAATATATTGGTAGTTAGAAGTGAGAAAAAGGGCCACTGCTTGTGAAGCCAGCATCCCACATCAGAATGCAGGTTCGAGTCCAGTGCTACTCTACTTTCGATCCAGCTCCCTGCTAGTGCATCCAGGTGGAGTTCCTGGCTCCTGGCTTCAGCATGGACAAGTCCTGGCTATTGAGGCCATTTGGGAAGTGAGCCAGCTGATGGAATATCTCTTCTTCTGTTTCTCTCTCTCTCTCTTCATCCGTGATTCATCATTTCAAATAAATCTTTTTAAAAACAGATTTTCATAATATACATTTTCATGGACTTTTTAAGCACCCCTTGTATATATGGATTTCAAAATATATTGCACCAAAATAATTCTCTCTTAATTCCACTTTCCATGAACTTTCTGAAGTGTCTTTGCACATGTGTGTCTGTGCATGTGTGCTTATATGCAATTACCTTAATTGCAAATGGTCTAGGGATACCAAATGAAAGACAGAGATTGGGACAGTAGATAAAAATAAACAACCCAAGCATATGTTCATTACAAGAAATATACTTCTTACTCAACAATATAAGGAAGGTGAAAGTAAAATGATTCAAAAAGATACCATATAAACACTATTCTAAAAAGAAGAAATAGTGACTGTATCAATATTAAAGAAGATGTCAGAGCAAAGATAATACCACAAGCAGGGTCATTATATAAAGATAAAGGATCACTCCACCTAAATGTGTATACAGCAAACAACTGAGCCTCAACACACATGAAACAAAACTGATAGAACTGACGTAGAAATAAACAACTCCATAATTACAGTTTGGGACTTCGATACTCTGTCTTCAGAAATAATAAAACTAAAGGTCGGAAAATTAACAAGGATATAGAAACTCAGAACAAAAGGATCTAATTGTCATACATAGTATACTCTGATTAATAAAAGAATACACTTTTTTTTCAAGTGTTAATAGAATAGTCAGTAAGACAGGCCATGTCCTGGCACATAAAACAAACCTCAATAAAGTTAAAAGATTGGAGGGGCAGACATTTAGCTAAGTAGTTAAGATGCCTGGTAAGATGCCTGCATCCCACATTTGAGTACCTGGGGCCAGTGTAGGCATTTGGGGAGTGAACCAGTAGATAGGAGCACTTGTTTCTCTCTCTCTAGTAAAAATAGAGGGCCATTGCTGTGGCGCAATAAGTTAATCCTTTGCCTGTGGTGCTGGCATCTCATACAGGCACTAGTTCTAGTCCCGGCTGCTGCTCATCTGATCCAGCTCTCTGCTATGGCCTGGGAAAGCAGTAGAAGGTGGCCCAAGCGCGTGGGCCCCTGCATCTGCATGGGAGACCCGGAAGAAGCTCCTGGATCCTGGCTCCTGCCATTGCAGCCATTTCAGGTGTGAACCAGCAGATGGAAGACCTTTCTCTCTGTCTCTCCCTCTTATTGTCTGTAACTCTACCTCCCAAATAAATAAATAAAATCTTAAAAAAAAAAAAAGAAAAAATAGAAGGAGCTGAAATCAAACAGAATATGTTATCTGATCATAATGTAACAAAACTGGAAATCAATAATAGATAATAAAAAATTTCTAAGCATAGAAAAATAAAAAATAACACACTTCTAAATGATTCATGAGTCACATAGGAAGTATCAAAGGAAATTAAAAAACAGAATTTAATGAAAAGGTAGACAAAACATAGTAAAACTGCTAAGTGCTGACAGGTCAAATATTCAAGTACTGTCATCAGAAATAATAAAAAGTCTTAAATAACCTAAGTTCTTAGCTCAAGAAAGAAGAGGAAAAAGCAAAATAGACCTGGACCAAGCAGAAGGAAGGAAATAAAGATAATAGCAAAAATAAATAATCTTGAAAATAGAAAAACAAAACAAAAAAGCAATAAAATAAAAACCAACTCTTTGGAAAAAGTGGTAAATTTGACAAAACTCTAGTGAGACTGAAAAATATCATTAATTATGAATATCATGAATGAAACAGTGTACCTATAGGTCCTAAAGCCATTAAAAAGATAATAAAAATACTAAGTATAACTTATGCTCATAAATTGAGTAACTGAAAAGTGGACAAATTCCTCAAAAAACACAAATTACGATGCTCAATCAAGATGAAATCATCTGAATAGTCCCATTACCATGAAAAACATTCAAATTGTAACTTAAAAGCTTTTGAGAAAAATCTTCAAGTTCAACTGGATTCACTGGCCAGATTCTACCAAAGAATGCTCCTAAATTGGTATATATGAAATAAATGAAAATTGTTCTTTATATAAAACTCAAAAAGTATCAAAGAACTAAATTTAAGAGCCAAAACTATAAAAGTCTCAAAAGTCAGGGGCCGGTGCTGTGGCATAGCAGGTAAAGCTGCTGCCTGAAGTGCTGGCATCCCATGTGGGCATGGATTTGAGTCCTGGCTGCTCCACTTCTGATCCAGCTCTCTGCTATGGTTTGGGAAAGCAGTAGAACATGGCCCAAGTCCTTGGGCCCCTGTACAGCCACGGGAAGATCCAGAGGAAGCTCCTGGCTTCAGACTGGTGCAGCTCTGGCCCTTGCGGCCAATTGGGGAGTGAACCAGCAGATGTAAGACTCTCTCTCTGCCTCTCCTCTCTCTGTGTAACTTTGACTTTCAAATAAATAAATTAATCTTTAAAAAAATTAAAGATAGGAGTAAATATTTATGACCTCAGATTTGGCAATATTGTCTTATATGTGACAAAAGCACACACAGCTAAAGAAAATATATATTGGATTTCATTAAAATTAAAAAAAAGAATAATATAAACTTTGCTAAATATCTCCCAGAAAAAATAAAGGAGGTAATAATACTTCTCAACTCATTTTAGGAGGCCAGGGCTAGACAAAACAACACAAAAAGAATACTATTTGCTCATAAACTTGGACATCAAATCTTCACTCAAATATTTGCAAATTAAATACAATATTTTAAAAAGTATATATTATGACCAAATTATATTTATTTCAGGCATGCAGAGAGCTTATTTAACATACAAAAATCAATTAATATGGAGGCAGGTGTTAAGCACATCAGTTAAGATGCTACTTGAGATGCCTACATTAGTGCCTGGGTTCAAGTCCTGGATCTGCTCCAAATACCAGCTTCCTGCTATTGCACATCCTGGGACATATCAGGCGATGGCTCAAGCACAAGGGTCCCTGCTACCCACTTGGGGGAGACCTGGATTGAATTCTTAGCTCCTAGATTTAGCCTGGCCCAGTCCCAGATGCTGTGGGCAGAGAAAGAGAACCAGAAGATGGGAGCTTGCTCTCTCTCTCTCTCTCTCTCCCCTCCCCCTTCCAGATAAATAACATAAATTAAAAAAAGTTAAATCAATGAAATCCACCATAATCAGCAAAACCATATTATCCTTTCAATTGAGAAAGAAAAGACAACTGATGAAGTCCAACATTCATTTATAAAAACAAAACTCTCAGCAATTTAGAATAGAGGGAAATTGCTGCAACTTAATAAAAAGCATCTTAAAAAGTCTTACAGCGGGGGCCAGTGCAACAGGTAAAGCTGCTGCATGCAGTGCCAGCATCCCATATGGGCACCGGTACTAGTCCCAGCTGCTCCTCTTCTGACCCAGCTCTCTGCTATGGCCTGGGAAAGCAGTGGAAGATGGCCGAAGTCTTTGGGCCCCTGTACCCATTTGGGAGACCCAGAAGAAGCTCCTGGCTCCTGGCTTCAGATCGGCGCAGCTCTGGCCGTTGCAGCCATTTGGGGAGTGAACCAGTGAATGGAAGACCTCTCTCTCTCTCTCTCTCTCTCTCTCTCTCTCTCTCTCTCTTTCTCTGCCTCTATCTCTCTGTATCTCTGCCTTTCAAATAAAAAAAACTTTTTAAAAAATTGCCCTCCCAATTAAATACTTCACAAACATGTACAGGATGGGTATGCTAAAAGTTATAAAATGTTACTAAAAGAAATAAAAGACCTAAATGGAGATATGCTGCATTCATAGATTAAAAGACTATGTTGCAAAAAATGATTCTCCCATATTTATCCACAGACTTATTATAACTCCCATAAAAATCCCAGCAAAGATTTTGTAGACATAGACAGGCTTATTCTAAAAGTTATAATGGAAAGGCACAGGCCCTGGAATAGCCAGAGCAAATTTGGAAAAAGGACAAGAAAGTAAGAGAAATCATTCTACCACATATTAATGCTTAGCATATAGCTACTGTAATCTAAATAGTGTAGTATTACTGTAGGAATGTAACATAAGAGGGAATTCAGAAATAGGCCCACATAAATATGCTTAACTTATTTTTGACAAAAGTTCAAATCCAATTAAATGGAAAACTCATCACCTTTTCAACAAATGGTGCTGGAGTAATTGGATATCCATAGGTGAGAAAAGTAAACTCGACCTAACTGTCACACCTAACAGGAAAGCTAATCAAAACTGGATCATAGGTTTATATATAACAATAAAATTATAAGGAAGAGCATTGTGAGACAACAGGTTAAGCCGCCTCTTGGTACACCAGCATCTCATATTGGAGTGCTGGTTCAGTCCCGCTACTCCATTTCTGATCCAAATTCCTGCTAATGTGTCTGAGAAGGCAGCAAATTATGGACCAAGTACTTGGGTCCCTGACATCCACATGAAAGACCCAGAAGAAGTTCTGGGCTCCTAGCTTCATCTTGGCCAAGCCCTGGCTGTTGGCAGGCATTTAAAGAGAGTGAATCAGCAAATGGAAGATTGATCTCTCTCTTTCTCTCTCTCCCCTCTCTCCCTCTCAGTCTACTTTTTAAATGAATAAATAAGTAAATCCTTTAAAATAAAATTACTAACTTTCAGGAAAAAAAGATTTGGGACATTGAAATGAGCAGCATGATCTGTAAAAGAAAATTTTGACAAATTAAGCCTCACCAAAATTGTAAACATTTGCTCTATGAAAGCCTATGTGAATAGAATAAAAAGGTAAACCATGTGTTTGAAAAATTACTTATATCTAGAATATATAAAGAACTCTCAAAACAATAAGTTTTTTAAAACAAGCAATCAAACTAGAAAATAGACATTAAGAAACATTTAACTGAAGAGGATTTAGAGATGGCAGATAAGTACATGAAAAGATATTTAATATCATTAGCCGTTAGGGAAATTAAAATGAAAACCACAATTAGGAATCACTACATACCAATCCAAATGGCTAAAATTAAAAATAGTGACAGCGTCAAATACTGGCAAGAATGTGGACAAACAGTATCACCCTTACGTTGTTGGTGGTAAAATAGTACAGCCAATTCTGGAAAACAGTTTGGCAGCTTTTTTTGAAAAAATAAAACTTACTTTGCAATTCACATGACCCATAACTGTTTCTTGGGCATTTGTCTCAGAGAAATGAAACTTACCTTCGCCCAAAATAACATACATGGATGTTCACAGCAGCTTTAATTGTAATTGCCAAAAACTAGAAATAGTCCTGATATCATTCAAGAGGCAACTACCTAAATAACCTATGTTTCATCCACATCATAGAATATTATTCAGCAATACAAAGGCACAAACTATTAACACATACAACAATTTGGATGGATCTCCATGACATGGAGATTGACATGGATACAATCTATCCATCTTATTAGAAATGACAAAATTTTAGAAATAAATTAGTAGTTGCCAGAGGTCAGAGGTGGGGTGAAAGAGAGGGTGCACAAGAGAGAAGTAGGTACAGGACAGCACAAGGAATTCTTGCAGTGTTGAAACTAGTCTGCATCCCAACTGGCAGTGGATATACAAACCTACACAGATGATAGAAGGGAATGGCTCTAAATACACATGTGTTTACACACACACACACAACAAACACACACGAGCACAAGCAAATCTGAAGAAATGTGAATAAGATGGATAGATTGTATCCATGACAATATTTTGGTTATACTATACTTTTTGTAAAATGTTACCATTGAGAAAAACTGGGTAAGTGTACAAGGGAGTTTGCATGTGAATATATAATGATCTCAACAAAAACTTTAGGCCAGCACTGTGGCTCATTTGGCTAATCCTCCACCTGTGGCACTGGCACCCTGGATTCTAGTCCCAGTTAGGGCACCGGGTACTAGGCCAGGTTGCTCCTATTCCAGTCCAGCTCTCTGCTGTGGCCCAGGAGGGCACTAGAGGATGGCCCAAGTGCTTGGGTCCCTGCAACCGCATGGGAGACCAGGAGGAAGCACCCGGCTCCTGGCTTCAGATCGGCACACAGCACTGGCCGTGGCGGGAGTGAACCAACGGAAGGAAGACCTTTCTCTCTGTCTCTCTCTCTCTCTCACTGTCTGTAACTCTCTCTCTCTCTGTCTCTCTCTCTCACTGTCTAACTCTGCCTGTCAAAAAAATTTAATTTAATTTTAAAATACTGGGGTCTGTTTCAAGAAAAGAAAGCAGTGAATATTAGGAGCTAGTATGGGTTCATTAAGAAAAAAATCCCTTCCTTCCTTCTTCCCTCCCTTCCTTCCTTTTTAGCTTCCTTCTATAAAAGTTACAGGTCAATAGTATAACTGTTTTATATTCTGATTCCAAGAAAGTATTTGATGTGCCTCACAACAGCCTCATAGAAAGAGTCAAAATTAATGCATCACATTCGAGCTGAGAAAACTGGCAACCATTTTAAAGACCATATTCTGAATACTGATTTACACATTAAGTGTCAATCAACAGTCCCTGGCCAAAAGGCCTAGCTAAAAGGCCCCATCCCCTTCAGGATTTCCATTGATAGCTTGAATAGCAAATAGAAGCACGTTGATTGAATCTGCAGATGGCCTGAAGGGCAGAGGAGTAGCTGATATTTGGATGGTCACAATCAGGAATTAACAGACCACACTGGCTGCAATATAACACAACAGAATCTGGCAGGAACAAATGAAAAGCCCTTTACAAAGGTCCAAAATTACAACTCAATAAACATAGCAGCATGTGTAAAAGACTTTTGAGTTGACAGAAAGCTCAATGAATCATCATGATCACAGACTTCATTTCTTACCACTGCTTCAGCTAACATTGGCATCTTTGCTATTCCTTGCACACACCGAACCCATTCTAGACTCAGGACCTTTGCACATGCTGCTTTGTCTACCTAGTTTGTTATCCCAATTATCTGCATGGCTTTCTCTTTCATTTGTTCTAGGTCTCACTTTATCAGGCAGAAGCTTCCAGACCACAGAAACAAAACAGCAACTCACCTCCTTACAACAGCCACTTTCTACATCTCTTTCCTTGCTTATTTTCTTCTGATTTACTTCCACTGGAAATATTCTAGCTCTATTGTTAATTAATTTGTTGTCTATCTTCTCCCACCCCTGCTCCTATCAAAATTAGAGCAAGCAATAGTTTTGTTTTAATAGCCAAAGCATTTATTTTCTTAATAGCCAAAAGGCAGATGCATGATTTGCTGGACTTGAAATACAAACTACAGGATTCTCTTTAAGAAAAAGAATACAGAATTACAAGCAAAAAAATTTAGCTATAGGGCCTTGGAAGAGTCCCCAAAAGTGAGGGACCTTGAAACTCATACTTCATTCGCTTCACAGTTAATTTATCTCTAATCACTGTTAAAGCCTCCCTTCCTGGCACAGCTCCTCATACCAACTCAGTGCTCAATAAATACTAATGAATGAATCACTAATAAGGTAGTAATATAAAAAGGCAAATATCACCTAAAGTTACAGACATATATCTAGATGAAAAATGTGATCAACAGGATAGTCAGACCACACCTAGAATATTTCTTCCATTTTAACAAGAAAATAGAGAAAAAAAGCCTTTTTTATTTATTTTTAATTTGTACATATCTCATAAATACAACATGTCTCATAAGTAATAGTTATGTCTAAGAGCTCACAAAAGATGTATCATCCTTGGATTCTTCTTTAAAGATAATCAAGTTGCTAAAAGGAAAGAAGGTGGAGGAAGGAAGGGAAAAGAGGAAGGGGAAAAAAAGCAAAATCACCTTCAAGAAGCAACAACATGGATCAGCCCTTGTATAGACAGTTGAGGAACACTTCTCAGTTTTCTTTACTCCATTCATTCTTTCATTGTTTTTTTCTTTTTCTTTTTCATTCTCGGAAAAAGCTTTTTCTGATCCCAAAGCCTTGGTTGGAAACCATGTACATTATCTCTCCTTAATTGTAGCCTTATAGCCTCGTTTTGTACTGCCCATTTTCTTGCTTTTATTTCACAATAGATTTTAAGTACCATGAAGTCAGAGACTATGCCTGTCTCTTTTTCACTGCTGCATTCCTAATTGTTGGCACAGTGTCTGACACACAGAAGGCATTCAGTAAATATTTGCTTAAAGAAGGATAAACCAAAGAACATCCAAATAAGAGTAGCCTAGATAGTGAAGAGATTCAATAGCATATTTTTCTCATTCAAACACTTTTTATACACCAGACACATTCAAAATTTAAGTTGTGGCTCATGCCTTCAAGGAGCTCACAATTAGATAATGTGTAAAAATATAGCTACAAAATTATGACCACAATACACAGTGTGGAAAGTATCACAAAGTAACAAAGGAGCAGCTGAAAGAACATGTTTAGCCTGAAGGTAGGGGTTTGGAGACAATTCAGGAGGATATAGTGATCTGTTTCCCATCTGAATGGCTGTTTTGTGGAAGAGCATTTATGACCGCAATATTAAATAAAGACTTCGGTAACAAGTAGATCAGCCTTCAAATGGCATGATCTATCTGTGATGAGGGCAGGTTCTCCATTACTGACACATTTCAAGCCTAGGATGACAACTTTTAGATATATTATAGAGGTGGTTCGCAAAGGAGATGAGAATTTAAGCTGCATGCCTTTACGTCCATTCTAATCCAGATTCTCTGATAATTTTAGTTTCTACTTTAGGGAGACAGAATGAGAGAGAGAGAAAGAGAGAGAGAGAGGAGAAAAGCAATCTTTTCAAATAAGTGTTTTATGCTAAATATATCTTTGTCTTAAGGATCAATACTTAATAGAAATTATGCCTCTCTGTAAAACAAATTAGTATTTAATCTCATACCTCAAATTTCTTCTTGTGTAATAAACTCAAATACTGCTATCTACCACAACATACCTAAGATGAACGAATTGATTCTTTGAAGTCACACCTGCATGACAGTAAAGCTAATAAATAAGCTTCCCAGTTTTTCTGGATGTGATTAGGAAGAGGTTACTCCATTCCCCAATTAAAATCAGCCATATTACAGGTAGGACTTGCATTTTCAGATTTCTGCAAAAAACCTATGCATTCTCCCACTCCTTGTCCCCACGCTGATTACAGAACAGTAAATCTGAGGCTGATTTATTACTTAACAACAAGTTATTGTTTTACCCAAACAGATTTAACAAATTTGTTCCACCTGCTCAATTATGCTCCTAACTACTTTCTTGTGGTTTCATTGAAGTTTCTAATCCAAACCTCAAAGACTACTCAACACATATATTTTGAAACTTTGCTCCATTTGAGTGATGCTCAAAAGGTTGTATGTGGGTGTCAAAAATAGGAGAGGAGGAGAAGGTGACTTTCATTTGTCACATCCTTTGGTAAGCATAATGACAAAGGTCAACCCCTTCCAACTAAAATGATTAGGAAGACCAAGGTGGGGAGAGGGGTGGGGGAGAAGGTGACAGCATTGGCAATCACTATTCTGTTTCTTTATCTGCTTAACCAGCCTGAATGACAACTCTTTCATGGCACATGTCAAAATCAATCAGATCTCTAGAAGATGGTTTACTAAAGTTTGGACCAAATGACATACCATACTGGCAAACACTTTTTAAATTGAGTGCTACACAATACTCTCATTAATAATAACAATAATATTCCCACCTAATTTCTCCTAGCCAAACTTCACTCTTTTCCATGTTATTCAGCTCTTTAAAACAGTACCTATGATAATACACTCCTATTCTATCACACCTTTTTCACTTCCCCATTGTCAACAAACTTCATAAACATAAAACTAGCAGTAACTAGTTATTGAATGCTTGCACCACTACAATGACATATACGTCCTCATCTGATCTTTATAACAATCGATAAAATTCACTTTCCAGAAGGGGAGACTTAAGCTAAACAAAATTAAGTAATTTGGTCAAGTTCAAATAGCTAGTAAGGAGGGGCTAGAGCTGTGGTGTAGTGGGCTAAGCCTCCACCTGTGACGCAGGCATCCCATATGGGTGCTGGTTTGTGTCCCAGCTGCTCCTCTTCAGATCCAGCTCTCTGCTATGGCCCAGGGAAAGCAGTAGAAGATGGCCCAAGTGCTTGGGCCCCTGCACCCATCGGGGAGACCAGGATGAAGCTCCTGGCTCCTGGCTTCAGATCAGCCCAGCTCCAGCTGTTGTGGCCATTTGGGGAGTGAACCAGAGGATGGAAGACCTTTCTCTCTGTTTCACCCTCTCTCTGTCTGTAACTCTACTTCTCAAATAAATAAATAATTCTGCTACAAAAGGAACTATGATGATATAAAAGATGAAAACTCAGTCCCTGACTTCAAAAAGATTATACTATTGTGGGGGACATACACATGTCACCACAATTTACACAAATCAGTACATGAGATCCTACCAGTAGTTTGAAGCACTAGAAAGGATACAGGTGAGACAGAAGACTTTCTGTATGGGGACACTAGGAAGCTCAGGAGCATCCTATGTACTCTTATTTTCCTCATTTTATAGATAATCAAGGTATAGAGAGTACAGTCTAGGAAACTGAGATTTTTTTAAAAAGCAAAAATACCTTAAGTATTTTTTTTTATTTGACAGGTAGAGTTATAGACAGTGTGAGAGAGACAGAGAGAAAGGTCTTCCTTCTGTTGATTCATTCCCCAAATGGCCGCTACAGCCGGCACTGCACGGATCCGAAACCAGGATCCAGTTGCTTCTTCCTGGTCTTCCAGGCGGGCGAAAGGGCCCAAGCACTGGGACCATCCTCCACTGCCCTCCCGGGCCACAGCAGAGATCTGGACTGGAAGAGGAGCAACCAGGACTAGAACCGGCACCCATATGGGATGCTGGCGCCACAGGCAGAGGATTAACCAAGTGAGCATGGCGCTGGCCCCAACCTTAAGTATTTACAAATTACATTCCTTTCATATATTACAATGACTAAGGATTTACATCTTAAAACATTAATATAACAAAATAACTCTGATATCATCTAAAATGTGGCAAAAAGAGCTTGAATCCTTAGTGTTTCTCTCTGATTTTTTTTAAGATTTCTCCTTTAAACGTCTGCCCTGAATAATCCAAGGACAAGTAAGTGTATCTAAATTCCAATAAACACTGATCGTTACCATTATATTCCAAAAGCTGTACCTATGAAATTTATATTTATTAATTAAAAGCTTTTTTAAAAATACAAATTAAATATTTT
The DNA here is from genome assembly GCF_051225735.1 of Oryctolagus cuniculus. Taxonomy (NCBI): domain Eukaryota; kingdom Metazoa; phylum Chordata; class Mammalia; order Lagomorpha; family Leporidae; genus Oryctolagus; species Oryctolagus cuniculus. The sequence continues at coordinate 49,298,447 of NC_142888.1, read as the reverse complement.
AAAAGGTGTAAATAAAACTTCAGTTAAAAAAACTGATCATCTTTTTATTCTGTAATTTCTTTGTCTTTGAACAATATCATTCAGATCGGCAGTAGGTTGGCTACTCTGACTCCTGCAGCCTTTTGCCATGATGCCTTCTCCCTTCCTCTTAGAGGGAAAAGAAAGGGCAGTACTGAGGAAGAAACAGGGTGCAGGTGAGGCCACTCTCATTTAACTCAGGAATATCATTAGTTTTGATAGGGAAAGAAAATCTTTCATCACTTAGGCTTCAGATCAACATTAGCTTCACAATTCCATTGTAGTCAATGGTCTACAAGATAGTTCACCTAAAACATATTTGAACAGCACATGTAGAAAATGTTAGTGCTTATAAATTAACCAGTGAACTCTAGGAGGATAGGTATAAGAATAACATATCTAGGGGCCAGTACTGTGGCGTAGCAGGTAAAGATGTAGCCTGCAGTGCCAGCATCCCACATGGGCGCTGGTTCGAGTCCTGGCTGCTCCACTTTCAATCCAGCTCTCCGCTATGGCCTTGGAAAGCAATAGAAGATGGCCCAAATCCGTGGACCCCTGAACCCGCCTGGGAAACCTGGAAGAAGCTCCTGGCTTCGGATCGGTGCAGCTCCAGCTGTTGTGGCCAACCGGGAAGTGAACCAGCGCATGGAAGATCTCTCTCTCTCTCTCTCTCTCTCTGCCTCACCTTCTCTCCATGTGTAACTGACTTTCAAATAAACAAATACATCTTTAACAAAAAATAAAATATCTAACATAAAAAACAATGCCATTTCATTTTTCCAGTAAATCAGCATTTTTGTTTGTTTAAATATTTATTTATTTGAAAGGCAGAGTGATAGAGGGAGAGATACAGAGAGAAAAAGATCTTTCATCTGCTAGATCACTCCCCAGATGGCTGCAACAACCAGGGCTGGGCCAGGCCCAGAACTCTGTCTGGGTCTCTCACTGGTGACAGGGGTCCAAGTATTTGAAGCATTATTTGCTACCTTCCCAGACACAGTAACAGGCAGCTGGATCAGCAGTGGAGCAGCCAGGACTTGACCCTACACTCCGATATGTAACATCGGTGTTACAGGAGGTGGCTGAACTCTGCATCACACCAGCTACAACAAATCAGTCTTAAAGCAAACAGATTACTGCCCAAACCAGCATGTGAATATTCAAAGCTAAAGAAAACAATTCCTGAATCAGTGTTCAGAACTACAATTCCAGATATGCTTCTTGTCTCTAAAATGGTTCCTTTGATCTGACCATACCATCATGAAATAGCCACTGAAGAGTAATCTTAGTCTGTACTGATAGAAGTCTGATGACTGAATTAAAGAAAGGCTTGGCTGGACAAATAATCTCTATAGTATTGGGTCCTGTTTTGTGTGCTACATTTCAAAGGAGGAAGTAAACAAACAAGAAGAGCAGGTCCTAGGAAGAGTTTCCAGAATGAAAAAATTGGTGATGTTTGGCATGGAGGAAAAATTAAGAGGAATCATAAAAGCTATCAATTATTAAAAGCACAGATCTGGAGAATACAGAACAAAGTTATTCTGTCAAGCTCTAGAGGGCAAAATTTCTCCAAGTCCTATACAATCTTATTCAGCTGCCTTCATTTCTTTGAAATTTCTCATCTCTAAAATGAAGAGAATAAATTAGACAGTCTCTAAGTCCCTCCTATTCTAACAATCAGATTTTAGCTCACCATCTTTTGCATCATCCACTAAATTTGTCAAATAATGGAAAGCGCTCCCATGCTTAAAGATATTCAATTAGAACACAGAACAATTTTTTCTCAGGAATAGTCTAGAAAGTGCATGAGAGTCACCATATGAGTGCAGTGTTTTGAGAAATGCAGACCTGGAATCACACTAGTTTTGAAACTTGAATCTTTCAATTATCAGCCATGTAAACCTAGGTAAATGAGCCTCTCTGAGTCTGTTTCCTCATATGTAAAAATGCAGGTAAGAATTAGGGGTAGTTGTGAGTATTAAATGAAATGGTGCAGGTAAGCACTTATCACTATGCCTATCATATAATGAAGACATAATAAATGTCTGCTATCACTATTATTGAATGGGACAAGATAAACTTTAAAGTATCTGAAAGTTTCTGGGTCCATAAACATGCTTTGGTATTATAACCAAAGCAGAACCGCATCTCCTGCCTGTTATAATCCAAGAGTCTCTTCCTCTGTTGGGATCTACTTGCCATCCTAACACAGTGTCAGTCAACCAGGTAATCTTTTCCTTGTAACATACTATTTTGCTTAGTTGAGTTGGGGGCCTTTTCCATCCCAGCAAAGTGAGAAATACTAGTTGGGATGCAGCAGGATTATAGGTGCTGGTAATAATATATAAGTTAGCACAGGCATGGACTGGGCAGAAACCAAACAAGAGAGCCCAGCAATGGCAGTTAATCCGTAATAACAGGATAAACAAACATGACTTGCTATCAGTAGTAAGTGAGTCCATACAACTACAAAAAAAATATTAAAACAGATTTAAGGTCTAATAGTCCAAAATCAGAAATTGGAAATGCAGTCCAAAAAAACTTTAAAGGACCTGTTAACAACACCCAAATGTGTCACAGAAGAGAAATTACTTTGACAAAGATTCTTTACAATGAGCTGGGCACTGTATTAAGTGCTTTACATAAATTATCTTATTAGATTTTCACAAGCACTCTATTATCACCACCCACATCTTATACACATGGAAATGGAAGCCCAGAGAAGTTGAATAGTTTCTTTAAGGTCATATTGCTAATAAAGTGCATGAGCTTACTAAAGAAGGTCTGTTGAGAATGAATCCTTAACCATTTAAGAGTTTTCACTGTCTGTATCCCATGGTTAAAAAAAAAAAGTGTCTTCTAGTTGGAGCTGGGGATCTATTGAGACAACTGGCTGCCCTGGAACTCTACTGACATGGCCCCAGGGAATAGAGGGCTTTCCTATCATCATTGTTATAACCATGATATTTTTGTGATTTCCTTGTGTCAGCCTGGGTTACAGAAGCCCTACCATAACCTAATCATAATCCTGCTTTGCAATTCAATTATTCCAACATACATGTCATCCATAAGATGAAGCCAGGGATGGTGCTTATGGAAATACACGTTACAATTGCTTGTCAGTCACTTGTGAAGTGAAACACCATCAAATCTTCCTCATCTCAAAAAATGAAAAATATCTGGGACAAATACTGGTTTCATATATGAGATAATACTACTCAAGTCCTGTTTCCAAAGAGGAGTCACTTTTCACTAATTCAAAGCTTGCAAAACAATTTTATTTCCTCAAATAATTGGAAAATAATAAAGGTATATACCTATGGATCAAGTTAGATCAAAAAATGCTTAAGAAAGAGAGAATTCCAATCCTAATAACAGGGCTTAGAAATCTAATACAAAGTAAAAAATGGATCAGAGATACCTTTCTTTACTGAGTGAACTGAATACCACAATTTGAAAGGAGTTCTGACAACTCTGTACAGCTTCTTGTTCATAATTTACAACACTATTAAATTAACATAAAGTTCATAAAAGTCCATTAAAAGGCCAGAGTTGTCTTTCAGAAATGTTAAAATTATCTGATGATGCTTCCCTTCAAGGAGGAAGAACTTTATCTATGAATATTTTATAGGACAATGAAATTATTATTGAAATAAGAAAAATGAAAACAATATAGATCATGATGATTTTGACATTTTTGCACTCATCTAAGATTAATATTAAACTATCACTGATCTGATTACATGCGGAAGTTGGTTGTATTTCTTAGTAAAAACGATTATCATCTTGGTAATGTCGTAGATAGACAAAACAGAAAAATGTATATTCAGACTTTAAAAGAAGTCATTTCTAATGTTTATTAAATTAGAATTGGTAACCAAATAATAATATACAGTAAAATTGAGATCAGCATAATGGTGTGGAAGAAAAATATTTGAGCATTTATGGAAAGTTACAATATTTTCATTAATAGTTATTTGTGATGGAGATTTTACAAATCATGTCATGTAATCTTAAACTCAAATCTATGAACCAAGACTGATCACACCACTTTAAAAGTTTATGGTAAAACTACTACCCAAACAGTACTCTATACTTTGTGTGTCTTTGTGGATGCAGTCTGTTGAAATCTTTACTTTGCATATACTAAGTTGATCTTCTGTATATAAAGATAATTGAAAATTAATCGTGATGAAGAATGGGATGGGAGAGGGAGTGGGACATGGGATGGTTGCGGGTGGGAAGGAAGTTATGGGGGGGGAAAGCCACTATAATTCAAAAGTTGTACTTTGGAAATTTATGTTTATTAAATAAAAGTTTTTAAAAATTTATTTATTAGAGAGAAAGAGAGAGATGCCATATACTGGTTCACTACTCAAATGCCTGCAACACCCAGGGGTGAGCCAGGTCAAAGCCAGGAATCTGAAAATCAGTCCAGGTCTCTCATGTGGGTGGCAGGGAACCAATTACTTGACTAGGACCCAACTGTTCCTGCTGCCTCCCAGGGTGTGTATTAGCAGGAAGCTAGAATCTGGAGGAAAGCCAGGACTTAAATCCAGGCACTCTGATATGGGATTGCAGGCATACCAAGCCGTGCTTTAATCATTATACCAAATTCCTGTCCCTTGTCCCATTTTATAGATGAAATAACTGAGGTTCCAAGATGTTAAGAAACATAAGTATAAGAACACTGAATACTCTGCCAGTGAGGTGATTATATGCCAGTTACATAGCTATCTTCAAAGGATTCATTTGCTATTTCCCTTTGCAAAAGACTTTTTTTATTCTTTGAAAAGATCAACAAAATTGGCAAACCCTTAGCTAGACTGAGAAAGCAAAAAGTAAAGACTCAAATTACTAAAATTTGGAATAAAGGAGGGAACACTACTACTGATCATACAGATATAACAGGGATTATAAAGAAATATTATGAAGAATTTTCTAACTTAAATGAAATAGAAAAAGTCCAAGAAAGATGAAAACTACCAAAACTGATTCAGAAAAAATAGAAAATATGTATAGACCTAAAACAAATAAAGAAATTGAATTAGTAATCGGGAAATTATTCACAAAGAAAAGTCTAGGCCCAAATGCTGCACTGGTGAATTCTAGTAAACATTTAAAGAAAATTAACATTCATCCTTCACAAACTCTCTAAGAAATACAAGAGTAGGGAATACTTCACAACTCATTCTATGAAGTACCACCATGACACCAAAACCAGACAGCCATAACACAAAAAGAAAATCACAGGCCAGTGTGTCCTATAATTATTGTCATAAAACTTCTCAATGAAATACTGGCAAATTGAATTCAGTAACATTTTTATTCACCATGACCATGTAGAATTTATCCCAGAAATGCAAGGTTGGTTTAATATCAGAAAATCAAGTAATGTAATACATCATATGAAGAAAGGGAAAAAATACATGAATATCTCAATAAACACAACAAAAATGCTGACAAAATTGAACACTCTGGGACAGCATTATGCTGCAGTGAATTAAGCTTTTGCCTGCGATGCCAGCATCACATGTCAGAGTACCAGTGAGTCCCAACTGCTCCACTTCTGATCCAGCTCCCTGTAAATGTGCCTGGGAAGGCAGCAAAAGATGGCCCAAGTGCTTGGGCCTCTGTCACCCACATGGGAGATCTGGAAGAAGCTCCTGGCTCTTGGATTCAAATGGGCCCAGCTCTGGCCATTGTGGCCATTTGGGAAGTAAACCAGTGGATGGAAGACCTTTCTCTCTGTCTCTCCCTCTTTCTGTCTATAACTCTACCTCTTTTTAACAGGACAAGGATTTCTGTTCTTACTTCTGTGAATCACATTGTTACCAGAGGATCTAGATATGAAATTATGCAGTAAAAAGAAAAAAATTTATCCATATCAGACTAGAAGAAGTAAAATTATCTCTATTTTGCAGATGACATGGCATTATATAAAAAAGTCTAAAGGATTATTCCCTCCATCCTCAATGCCCCCCCCCAAAAAAACTACTAAAGCTAATAAACAAGTTCAGCAAGCTTTTAGGATCCAAAATTAATATTAAAATTAGCTATATCTTTACATTTTACAATGGACAACTGGAAAATGAAATTTAGAAACTGTTCAATTTACAATTGCATCAAAAATAAAATAAACTACTTAGGAGTGAAAACACCCAAAAAATGCAAAGCCTGTACTGAAATTACTCCTATTTCAAAATAGTAAATATTTGAAAATCTATTTATATTGTTGTTGGTATTGATATTAACATAGATGTAGTCAAAATTGTCTTACATTGATTATTTATGTTTCAATAAATATTTAAAGAAAATTTCAAATAAAATCATAATATTATTTGTGTTGGCCCTGAGCTCAGAAGGATTACTAAGTGAAAATTCAAGAGGCATATTTTTGAGCCCAATGAGAAAAATGAAGCAAACAATGAATGGGGCTGCATGAAGAGGTATTTAAAGAGCTTATAAGGAACTTTTAATGCTGCATAATACACACATTAATGTAAAATATCACCTCCTTCTGAACAGACTTCAGTTTGGCTGTTGTAGCTTATAGAGGTTGATGACTTTTAAAAATATTTACTTGCATTGTATTTGACAGGCAAAGACACACACACACACACACACAGAGAGAGAGAGAGAGAGAGAGAGAGAGAGAGAATCTTCCATCCACTGGTTGTTCACTCCCCAAATGCCCACAACAGCCACTGCTGGGCCAAGCTAAAGCCAGGAGCCAAGAACTCAACCCAGGTCTCCCATATTGGTGACAGGGACCCAAGTACTTGAGGCATCATCTGATTTCTACCAGGGTACATATTAGCAGGCAAGCAGGCTTGGAAGTCGAGATGGGACTTGATTCCAGGCACTCAGATATAGGATGCAAGCATCCCAAGCAATGTCTTAACCATTGCACCAAATGCTTGTCCCCAGAGATTAACAACCCTTGATTTGCATTTGGCAGCAATTAGAAGTCATCTTCTGCCTTTATCAAAAAGGTAAAATGTATACAAGATTTTATACTTATTTGAAAGGCAGAGTTACAGAGAGGCAGAGGCAGAGAGAGAGAGAGAGAGAGGTCTTCTATCTGCTGCTACACTCCACAAATGGCCATAATGGCTGTAGGTGGGCAGATCTGAAGCCAGGAGCAGCCAGGAGCTTCTTCTGAGTCTCCCATATGGGTGCAGGGGCCCAAGGACTTGGGCCATCATTTGATGCTTTCCCAGGCACCTTAGCAGGGAGCTAGATAGGAAGTGGAGCAGCTGGGACTTGATCCGGTGCCGATATGGGGCATCAGCTCTGCAGGCGGTGGCTTTACCCACTATGTCACAGCGCCGGCTCCCAAGATCTTAATTTTTAAAGTCCATTTCACTGTAATGTGAATTGTACAATGTTACAAAATGACCTAAGATGCTAGTTCTATATGTCATAGTTAATGCAAATTTTGAAATGATTCTTCCAAATTATCTAGTCTCTAAATCTATTCATTCAAATATTTATCATACTACTTTCTGTATCATAAAGACTCAGATATCATCAACTGATGAAATCAAATACAACATCTAAATAAATGTTCCCATGAAATCATTTGCTATAATGTTGCTACAACACAAAATTTGTATTGGCTAACCAGCTCCAAGGGAGAACAAAAAACTGAATAATTTATTTAATATATAAGACCTGTTTAGCACTACCATACTTTAAAAATGAAATTTTAATATGAATACTACCAGACTATTAGTCACCTCTGTGTTACAGCACCTATACAGAAATGAAATACAATAAAATAAAGATGTTTAAAATGGAAAATCTTCAAAAGCAAAGTCTTCCCATCTTTACTCTCAATGCCAAAAGGTGCCAACTTCTTATCCAATCTATTCAAGCTAAGATTCTTGCAGCACTGTGGTGAGCAGTGACATACACCTATAAAGCATCTAATAAAATTCCAGGCCACAGTCACTGAATAAATGAGCAAAGCTAAACAAACTCTATTCCTTATCAAATAAACACTAACATGATTGAGCATACAGCATTTCAATCAGTCAACATCTGTTCCATAATCATATTTCCTATGTTATAAATGTGGTCTGAGTGAAAAATTCATTTTATGGATTTACTGTCTCATGTTACTTTACCATTACATTTCAATTCTAGTTAGAAGGAGTGGACATAAAGGTATATATTTAATACAAGAAATCTTTGATTATAACTCAGAAATGAGTTTACTCAATTGCCCAGCTCATTAAGGATTTACTACTTTATACAAAAAAAATTTTTTAATTTAAACTTTTGGATAGAAATCTAAACATTTAATACTCATTGCTTATCTTCAGAAGTAGAATATGGTGTGTGATCACAATTTAATCGTTTTTTGATGAATTTGGGTCATTATTATGAACATCAATTACTGTGTTATGTTATAACACATTGATGCCCTCAAGGCCTATTTAAGCAATATAAAGCTATTAGTCCCACACTGCTGCGAGTCCTTGGCCTGGTTTTTAGCTTTTCTTTCTCCTTCTTTAAAGTCAGCTGTTCCTCCCTTCTACTCTATTTTATGAGCCTTTTTAACATTTCTAAATTGCTTCTGCACAGCTGTTGGGTAGGAAAGCCAACAATCATGATTTAAGCATAATGATGAGTAAATAAATTATGCGTGATGATTTGAGGGGCTTACCCTATGAAGTGCATGAGCTTAAGTGCACAGATTTTGTGATACACAATTTATCTATACAAAGTCTTCTCTCTTTGTCCGGGTTCTTAGGTGAGGTTACCAGACTACTGAATTCCAGCTGCATATTACCATATATTTTAAAAGTTTCCCCTATACGATCATATACCCAGAACAACTTTATGACCTAGTATAAAGTCCTTAGGCAGTTGAAACACGGTTTGGTGAGATAAATTTGTTTCTTCTGCAAGTGCTTCTAAGCTTGAACACTTGGGATACCAACATAAAATAAATTACAAAGAGATTTAATACTTTGGAAGCATGACTTAAAAATCTGAAAATTCATATAAAACTAAGTACATAAATAGAACAAATTCAATTCAATGCAATCAGCAAATGTTTATTGAGCATCTACCAAGTTCATGACATTATAGTAGCACCACAAGGCATATAAATATGAGTAAGACACAGTCCGTGCTTTAAGAACTTAAATCTAATGAGCAAGATTAGATACAAATGACTAAGATGAAAGGCAAAGAAATGTAAGAAGAGCATAAACAAGATATTATAGGAGTTCAAAGAAATGAGAGATTAAACTTAGTTTGGAAAGAAGGATCAGGAAATCACAAAGCATTCCATAGAATAAATGGCATTCAAGATGAGCCTTGTAGGTTGGTCAAGTTTGTAAAAGAAGAAAGTAAGAGGAAGAAGCAACAGCATTAGTCACCTTGGGCTCAGAAAACTGTAATCATTCATTCATTCCACAATACTTACTGAGTGTTTATTTTATGTATTCCAGGCACCATTGTAGGCACTGGGGGTACAGCAGCAAATAAAACAGACAAAAAATCTTGCCTCATGGTCCTGATATTATAGTGGTTACACTATAATACACTAACAGCTAACACATTTTAGCACTTAAGATATGTTAGGCACTCTTTGAGCAGTTGCATCTAGAGCCATTTAATTCTTAAAACATCCCTATGATGTAGATTACTATTACTTCACAGATAGAAAATTGACTAACCAATGGAGCAATAAAAAATGGAGCCATGATTCAAATCTGGAGTGTCCAGCTACAGAGTCTGTGTTCTTAAATCATTATGCAGTGTCAAATAAGCATATGTTAGATGCTGATAAACACTGAACCCAAGGAGCAGCATGCCACTTCATCTGGAATATGTAAGGGAAGAGCAAAGGATACAGCTGAAGAAATAGGTTGGGTTCATATTGTGGAGGGCCTTGAATGCAAGACAGAGGAGTCTGCCTACTGAATTAAGTACAATTGAAACTACTGAAGATTTGAGAGAGGTGCGGTTAGTGCCTCACTTCATAAAGGATGAACTTGCACACCCCATCTCTTACTATTCTTCCTTTTACTCACCCTGCTTCAGTCACACCAACCACTTTGCTATTTCTGGAACACTTATGTTCTCCTCCATCTCAAGACAGGTTTAAAGAGGAGGTTGGATTCACTACTGAACATTTGTCAGAACTACTGATACAGCCCAGGTAAAAAGTAATTAAGGAATACAATAGAACAGAATAGAATAGAAAGAACAAGTATCATCAGAGTTTCAAAAAATTACAGATTTTAGGGGCTGGCGCCATGGCTCACTTGGTTAATCATCCGCCTTGCAGTGCTGGCATCCCATATGGGCGCTGGGTTCTAGTCCCAGTTGCTCCCCTTCTAACCCAGCTCTCTGCTGTGGCCCAGGAGAGCAGTTGGAGGATGGCCCAAGTGCTTGGGCCCCTGCGCCCACATGGGAGACTGGGAGGAAGCATCTGGCTCCTGGCTTCGGATCGGTGCAGTGCCGGCTATGGCGGCCATTTGGGGAGTGAACCAATGGAAGGAAGACCTTTCTCTCTGTCTCTCTCTTACATTGTCTATAACTCTGTCAAATAAATGTAAAAAAAAAAAGAAATGACAGATTTTACGTCCACACACACACACACACACACAGTAACAGAAAAACTCATCCAGTTCAGGTTAAAACCTTGAAGTTATCCTTAACTCCTCTGTTTCCTCTCACATCGCAAGTCCAAGCAAGTGCAAATTCAAATTCCAACAGTCCTTCACCACTTTCACTACCATTATCCTTGTCCAAGCCATCATCAACACTTGTCTCGCTTACTACAATAGTTCCCTCATTTATTCCCTGTTTCTCCCCTTGCCCTGTTACAGCCTAGTTCTCAGCAGCCAGAGTTATCCTGCTACCAAAATAAGTCAAATCAGGTCATTCTTTAGCCTAAAATTTGTGACTGGCTTCCCATTAAACTCATAGCATTGAAGGCAAAATAATTGCAGTGATCTACAAAGCCCTATATGATCTGATCCTTGCCTTTTACCTCTCTGAACTCACCTCCTACTCTTCTTCCTTTCACTCGCTCTGCTTTAGTCACACTAGCCACTTTCCTACTTCTGGAACACTTATGTTCTCCTCCATCTTAAGGCCTTTATACTTTCTAATTATTCTGCCTAAAATGTTCCCTCATACCCTTCCATATCTGCCTGGCTCTCTCCTGACTTTCAAATCCTTGCTCAAATGTCATTTTCTCAATTAGCTTCCCTGTACTATCCCATTTAAAACTGTGAAAACATACAAACTTGTCCCCACCTTTCCACTCCAACTTCACTAATTTTTCTCTATATAAATTTTCATCTAACATTTTATATATCTTACCTATATGCTTATGTATCTTCCTATACTAGAATATCAGCTCCACAACGGCCAAAATTTTCATCTGCTGTTTTCACTCTATCATTGGTGTCAAAAATAGTTTTGGCACATGGTAGTTCTCAATAAACATTTGCTGAATGAATGAATAAATTAATGCAGAAGAAACAATGTAAAAAACATTGGTACAATGAATTGACAGGGAGGGCAACTGACAAGCTAGATGGTACAAGGAAGGAGAATGGATTAACATGTCTCCATGAGGTCCAGATTCTAGCAATGGCAGTAGCATCATCAGAAATAGAATAGTTGTTGGTAACTGAATTGGAGGATGGAAATTAATTCATTTTTAGACAGGAAGAGTATAACATATGGGGAACTAATAATAGATCAAGTCTGGAGCTTAACAAAAGAGGTCAGGACCAGAGATAACAGTTCTGAGGTATTCTTTTTTTTTTTTTTTTTTTTTTTGACAGGCAGAGTGGACAGTGAGAGAGAGAGACAGAGAGAAAGGTCTTCCTTTTTGCTGTTGGTTCACCCTCCAATGGCCGCCGCGGCCAGCGCGCTGCGGCCGGCGCACCGCGCTGATCCGATGGCAGGAGCCAGGAGCCAGGTGCTTTTCCTGGTCTCCCATGGGGTGCAGGGCCCAAGCACCTGGGCCATCCTCCACTGCACTCCCTGGCCACAGCAGAGGGCTGGCCTGGAAGAGGGGCAACCGGGACAGAATCCGGCGCCCCGACCGGGACTAGAACCCGGTGTGCCGGCGCCGCTAGGCGGAGGATTAGCCTAGTGAGCCGCGGCGCCGGCCTCAGTTCTGAGGTATTAATACAGAGGTAATGGTGTTGGAAGGAATAGGATAGAATGATGGGAGGGGCCAGTGCTGTAGTGTAGGGAATAAAGCTGCCAACTGCAGTGCCAGCATCCCATATGGGCACCAGTTCGAGTCCTGGCTGCTCCACTTCCTGTCCAACTCTCTGCTATGGCCTGGGAAAGCAGTGGAAGATGGCCCAAGTTCTTGGGCCCTTAAACCCGGGTGGGAGACCTGGAGGAGGCTCCTGGCTCCTGGCTTTCTATCGGTGCAACTCTGGCCGTTGCGGCCATCTGGGAAGTGAACCAGTGGATGGAAGACTTCTCTCTCTCTGCCTCTGCCTCTCTGTAACTCTGCCTTTCAAATAAAATAAATAAATCTTTTTAAAAAATGATGGGAAAGGCTACATTTAGGGGGTTCAAGGAAGAATAAAAGTCAGGGAGGTAGAAAGAGAACCAAAACAATGCCATGTCATGAAGCCGAGAAAGGATAATTTCAAGAAGGTGGTGGCACATTAGTATTTTTTTTTTTTTTTTTTTTTTGACAGGCAGAGTGGACAGTGAGAGAGAGAGACAGAGAGAGAAAGGTCTTCCTTTGCCGCTGGTTCACCCTCCAATGGCCGCCGCTGCAGCCGGCGCACCGCGCTGATCCTGGCAGGAGCCAGGAGCCAGGTGCTTTTCCTGGTCTCCCATGGGGTGCAGGGCCCAAGCACCTGGGCCATCCTCCACTGCACTCCCTGGCCATAGCAGAGAGCTGGCCTGGAAGAGGGGCAACCGGGACAGAATCCGGCGCCCCAACCGGGACTAGAACCCGGTGTGCCGGCGCCGCAAGGTGGAGGATTAGCCTATTGAGCCACGGCGCCGGCCCTGCACATTAGTATTAAATGTTGCAAGAGAAGTCAAAAGGTTCGTAAAACACAGAACAAGGAGATTGATTTGGCAAATAGGAAGCCATTGGTCACCTTTGAAAGAGGTGTTTCATTGAAATGGTAGAGCACGAGACAAATTCCATGGCATGCAGGAAGGAATCAGGACATGAAGATAGAACACACACAGTTCTCTCAATAAGCTAATCAAGATGGAAATGTTTGTGCCCTTTTGCTTAGTATTCCCAATCTTTGCAATTTATCTTAAAAATGGTTCAGCAAAAAATAATAGTAAACAAATGAATGAATGTAGAGGGATATCAGTGTGCTTCAAAAAGTTTGTAGAAAATAGAATTAAAAGGTAAGTCTATTTTGATGCAAAGAATTTCTTAAATCTATGCAGTTTTTTCATAATATACATTTTCTATGAACTTTTTGAAGACTCTTCATACACTGTATGGCTGTAAGTAATAATAAAAATTTGCAAAATACTTGAAATGTCCTACTGTAGGAAAAGGATTAGTAATATATGATATATTGAAACAATAAAATACTTTTTGAACATTATAAAAAATATGAAGAGAAAAAGAAATTCTTGATATAATAAAGAGAAAAAAATCACAATATTAATTTAAATTATACACTATTAATTAGTTTAATTTAAAATACAACCCTCTTACATTGATAGGCACATACTATATAAACAGTGGCAGACAAAACAGTCTTGTACCCTCATATAATTTACAGTTTGGGCTTCAAACTATGAAAAAAATATATAAGTGAGAATACTTCAAAAATTCATGAAAGTAAATTAAAATATAAGTTTATTTTGGCATAAATAATTTGAAATCCATGCATAGGTTTTTCATAATACACATTTTCCATGAACTTTTTGAAGTATGCTTATATGTATACAAATGGAAAGTATAAACCTGAATGACAAAACTGTATATTGTGACTGTAGTATTATGTATCTTTTCTCACCAATATTTTCTAGTAAAAATTTAGCTGTCTCCAATAAACAAAGAAAAAAAATAAATAATTGTAGCAATGAAAGGAAGAAGAGAGTTGAGAGGGTAGGTTGAGGGGGCAGCATGGTAAAAAAAAAAAAATGTCTTTTAGAAGAAGAAATCTGAGCATGTCCAAAGACAAAGGGGATAGCAGAGAGGCAGACTGAAAATTCACTCACTTTTCTACTGCAACAGCTAATTTAATATATGCATTCTGAGAGCTCTTCAAATTCTTTGGAGAATGGACTTTGAATAGCCTAGAATAGCTGTCCTAGAGTTGACATTTAAACATGTCTCTCGTGAACACTAATAAAGATCCTATCCTCCACCTAAGAAAAAGTTTGATTCAGACAATAAATTTCATAGTAAAACTACTGATCATGGAGAAAATGGTTACTGAACATTATTGGTTCTCATGAATTGCCTCAGACTACAGAATGTATTCACCTCACCCTAATACTTTTGCTTTTAAATGATTTTTTAGAATAGAGTAAAAATTGCCTGTGTGTATTTATTATATTTTAAAACAAAAGTGGGGAAACTTTTTGCTGCCAAGGGCCATCACATTGTGTGATGTTATAATTATCAACTTAAAAATTAGCCTGCTATTGAATTTTGAGCCCCACCTGCAGTTGCCTTGGCAGGGCCTGACCACTTGATTTTTGGGCCTTAAACAGCCCATGGGTCGGCTGTTCCCTACACATGATTTAAAAGGAAGGTAAACTGATGAAAGTGTGGTCTAACATGCTGAATCTTCAGTTCCTTAACACCCTCTCCTTCCATTTCTGGTCAGCCTCCCCTCCCCTTCATAGGAAGGGGAAGTTTCCATTACTCTTTACCACACTGTCTCCAAAATCAGGAATTCAAACATGATACTCTCTGACCACAATCTTCCAGGTTGCTGGTTCAACAACTCTCAATACCACCCTCCTCCTCTACTTTCTCTCTACTTACCAGAATTCTCTTTACTTCCCTACTTATCCAGCTTGACTTTCACAGTGTATCACTGCTGTAGCAATCTTGCCAAAACTGCAAAATGTCTCTCTCCTTAAAGATTTATTTATTTGAAAGTCCAGAGTTACAGAAAGAGAGGGAGAGAGACAGAGAGAGAGAGAGAGAGAGAGGTCCTCCACCCACTGGTTCACTCCTCAAATGGCCAAAACAGCCAGACCAAAGTCAGGAGCCAAGAGCTTCATCCAGGTCTCCCGCATAGGTCTCACACAGGGGCCCAAGTATTTGGGCCATCTCCCATTGCTTTCTCAGGCACAATAGCAGAGAGCAGGATCAGAAGTGGGGCAGCCAGGACTTGAATGGGTATCCATATGGGATGCTGGTGCTGCAGATGGCTGCTTAACCCACTGTGCCACAGTGCCAGCCTCCACAAAGTCTCTTGCCTCACTATGACATTGTTGCTATTGATGATGATCATGATGTTTTTGGTATTCATCTAACCTAATAAAACCATTGATCACTCCTCCTGTCGATGTTCTCTGTACCTGTATCCAGTAGTCAGGCATGGCGAACAGTCACACAACAGGTGGATTGGTTTCAACACATAATATCAAAATCACTACCTGCAGGAGGGCCCTGAACAATGCTCACTGATCTTGCTGTGTTTTCCCTTTTCACCTTCCACCACCAATTTTTCAAATTTCCTCCAAACCTTCAGGGCACTATTCAATGGCTCCACCCTTTTCAGAAAATGACCTTGCCTCTTTTTTTCAAAGAGGAAACAGACCATTAGTTCCATGGGGCTGGCACATAGCAGGTACTCAAATACATGATAAATGGATGAAAAGGAGAGAAAACATGAAAAGGAACAAAACTCTCAGCATAGTAACTTTGAATAAAGTCTCCATTTTCTCATCTAAAAAGCGATCAGTGTATATCACATTATCTAAGTGTCCCATCTCCAGTTCCAATTTATATGGTAATAAAATTTATGTTCACATACCTACGAACACAACCTGTCCAGAAAAGGATTTTCTCAAAAGCAAAAAAGCAGAATCCAAGAAATATAATCTTATGTCTGTCTTACCAATTGGAGGAGGTGATATTATTCTTTATTTAGTAAATATTTGCTGAGTTCATTCCAAGTGTTAGGATATATGGGGAAAACAGGGGCTGTGTAAGATCTGGTCTTTACCTTCACTGAGCTTTCAATCTACTAGGGGAAAGCAGACTTTAAACAGTGATTTAATAGGCAACAGTTGAAGAGCCTTTGAAAAACAACAGTGCTTGAGAGAAAAAAGAATGGCATCAGCAAGATAGCTGACTAGATGCTCCTAGGACTGCTTTCTCTGTAAAAACAACAACAAATAAACAACTACGTTCTAACCAAAATAACCAAAGGAGAGTTCTGGAGAACAGCAAAGAAGAAGCCAAACTGCCGTAGATCATTGAAATCCAGGATAGCCACAATGGAAAAGGAAGAAACCATCTTGTAGTTATTAAATGGGACTGAGAATGGGAGATGGAGGAGGAGATCGGAAGGGAGTGGGGGTGGGAGGGTAGGTGGGAAGAATCACTATATTCCTAAATCTGTACCTATGAAACTTGTACTCATTAAATAAATGGTTCCTTTGGAAAAAAAAAAAAGGAAAATAAAAGACGAGTGTTAAAGGCCAAAAAAAAAAAAAGCTTAATAAAACGAATTGCTGAAATGTCCCAAGTCTTGGAAGAGATACGAACATACATATCCATGAAGCTAAGAAGTCCCCAAACAGATACAATCTAAAGGGTTCCTCTCCAGGAGCCGGTACCATGGCACAGTGAGTAAAGCCTCTGCCTGTAGTGCCAGCATCCCATATGGGAACCAGTTCGAGTCCCAGTTGCTCCACTTCTGATCCAGCTCCCTGCTAATGCTGCTGGGAAAGCAACGGAAGATGGCTAAAGCAGCAAAGGATGGCCCAAGTACTTGGTTTCCTGCACCCATGTGGGATACCTGGAAGAAGCTCCTGGCTCCTGGCTTCAGCCTGACCCAACCCTGACTGTTGCAGCCATTTGGGGAGTAAACCAGGAGAAGGATCTCTCTCTCTCTCTCTCTCTCTCTCTCTCTCTCTCTCTCCTCCTTCTTTCTCTGTATGTCTGCTTTTCAAATAAATAAATAAATCTTAAAAAAAAGAAAGTTCCTCTCCAAAGCACATTATAATCAAACTGGCAAATAAAAGACAAAGAATAAACCTTAAAAGCAGCAAGAGAAAACTGTTAAGTCACATGTAAGGGAATTCCCATTAGACCATCAGTAGATTTATCAGCAGAAAATTTGTAGGAGGGGAAGGGATGATATGTTCAAAGTGTTGGAAGAGAAACCAGCCAAGAAAACTGCAATCAGCAAAACTATCCTTCAGAAATGAAGGCGAAATAAAGTCTTTCCCAAAAAAAAAACAAGCTCAAGGAACTCATCACCACTAGACCTGCCCCATTAAAAATGCTTAAGGGAAATCTTCAAGCAGAAACAAAAGGGCATTAATTACTATTATAAATATGTAATATAAAATTAATTCATAGAGGTAAATACGCAGTTAAATCCAGAATTCTGCATGTTGCAATGATGGTATTTAAATCATATGTATCTTTAGTATGAAGGTTGAAGGTGAAAACAATAAAAAATAGCTAATTATTTTAAATGAATTATTTATTTGAAAGGCAGAGATACAGATAACAAGGAGAGGGAGAGAGGGAGAGAGGGAGAGAGAGAGAGAGAGATCTTCCATACCTTGGTTCACTTCCCATATGGCTGCAATGGCTGGGGCTGGGCCAGGCAGAAGCCAGAGCCAGTAGCTTCTTCTGGTCTCCCACATGGGTGACAGCAGCCCAAGTACTTGGGCTATCTTCCACTGCTTTTCCTAGGCACATTAGCAGGGAGCAGGATCAGAAGTGGAGCAGCCAGGAATCAAACCGGCACCCATATAGGATGCCAACACAGCAGGCAAAGGCTTAACTTTCTATGCCACAGCGCCAGCCCCCAAAATAACTAAATTTACAATAAGTCATTAAGGCATAAATAATATAAAAGATATAAATTGACATTAAAACATAAACTGTGGGGGGCAATCAATGTCTAGAGTTTTTGTACAAGACAGAAGTTGCTATCTGCTTAAAATATTTGACTGTAATTTTTTTTTTAGATTTTATTTATTTATTTGAGAGGTAGAGTTACAGACGATGAGAGGGAGAAACAGAGAAAAAAAGTTTTCCTTCTGTTGGTTCACTCCCCAGATGGCCGCAATGGCCAGAGCTGTGCCAATCTGAAGCCAGGAACCAGGAGCTTCTTCCTAGTCTCCCATGCGGGCACAGGGGCCCAAACACTGGGGCCATCTTCCACTGCTTTCCCAGACCATAGCAGAGAGCTGGATCAGAAGAGGAGCAGCCGGGACTAGAACTGGCGCCCATATGGGATGCTGGCGCCACAGGCGGAGGATTAACCCACTGCACCATAGCACTGGCCCCGACTATAAGATGTTTTATATAAGCTTCATGGTGTCCACAAAACAGAAAACTACAGCAGATACACATATATTGAAGAGGAAGGAATTATAGTTTACCATTACAGAAAATTATAATATCATCAAAACAAGCAACAAAAGAAGGAGAAAGGAACAAAGAGCTACAAATCAACCAGAAAACAAAATAACACAATGGCAGCAGTAAGTCCTTGCCTATTGATAATATTAATGCATGTAAATGAATCAAGTTTGTCAATCAAAAGACAAAGTGGCTAAATGTATTTAAAAAAAAAAAAACAAGATCCAACTATATGGTGCCTACAGAGACCCCCTTCAGCTCTAAAGACACACATTAGTTGAACATGACAGGATGAAAAGATAATTCATGTAAATATTAACCAAAAAGAGCAAGGGTGGCTATGCTTATATCTGATAAAATAGACTTCAAGTCAAAAAATGTCACAAGGGGCTAGCGTTATGGTGTAGTGAGCTAAAGCTTCCTCCTGTGGCTCTAGCATGTCATATGGGTGCCAGTTCGAGCCTCAGCTGCTCCTCTTCTTATCCAGCTCTCTGCTATAGCCTGGGAAAACAGCAGAAGATGGTCCAAGTACTTAGGCCCCTGCACCCATGCAGGAGACCCAGAAGAAGCTCCAGGCTCCTGGCTTCAGATCAGCTCAGCTCTAGCCATTACAGCCACTGGGAGAGTGAACCAGCAAGTTGGAAGACCTCTTCCCCTCTGTCTGTAATTCTACCTCTCAAAATAAACCAAAAAAAATTTTTTTTAAAGTTAAAAAAAGGTGTCACAAGAGAAAAACAGATCATTATTTAATGATAAAGGAGTCAATTAATCAAAAGGACACAACAATTGTAAATATGTCTATATGCATCCAATAATGAAGCACCTAAATGTATAAAGCAAATATTAATGGATATGAAGGAAGAAATAGATAGCAATATAATAATAGTAGGAGACTTTAATACCTCACTTTCCACAATGGAAAGATCAAACAGATGGAAAATTAATAAATATTGGACTTGAATTGAATGGACTTAACAGACACATACTGAATTTTTTATCCAACAGCAGCAGAATACACGTTTCTCTAATGCACATGGAACATTCTTCAAGATAGACCATACATTAGGCCACAAAACAAATTTTAACAAATTTAAGATTAAAATCATACCGCTTATTGTTTCAGACTACAATGGTATGAAACTAGAAATCAGTAACAGGAGGAATCTTGGAAAATTCACAACTATGTGGAAACGGAACAACATGCCATTGAACAACTAATGGGTTACAGAAGAAATCAAAAAGGAAATTTAAAAATATTTTGAGGAGTGAGTGATTAGCCTAGTGGTTAAGATATCTACATCCCACATCAGAGTGCCTAGGTTCCAGATCCTGCAAATTTGCTTCCTGCAAATGTAGACCCTGGAAAGCAGAGGTGATGGCTCAAGTAATTAGATTCCTGCCACCCATGTAGGAGACCTTGATTGAGTTCTTTCTCTTAGCTTCGACCCTGCCCAGCCCAGCCCAGGGCTTTGCAGGCATTTGGGGGGAGTGAACCAGTGGATAGGAGCTCTCTCTTCTCTCTTTGCCTTTCAAATAAATAAATAAAGATTAAAAAAAAATCTTGAAACAAACAACAGTGGACATATAATATCTGAAAATTTAAGGATTCAACAAAAGTAATTCTAAGAAGTAAGTTTATAGCATTAAATTCCTACATTAATAAAGAAAGATCCCAAATAAATAGTCCAACATTATGCCTCAAGGAAGTAGAAAAAAATACAAAACCCAAAATTAGCAGAAGAAAAGAAATAAAAATAAGAATAGAAATAAATCAAATAGAGAAAAGAAAAACTATAGAAAGAATCAATAAAGATTGACAAATCCTTAATTAATCCAAGAAAAGAGAATATTCAAATAAATAAAATCAAAACTTAAAGGGAAGACATTACGACACCTCATAAATAAAAAGTATCATACAGTACTATTATAAACAATTGTATGCCAACAAACTGAATAGCCTAGAGGAAATGAATAAATTGCTAGAAAAGTACAACCTACCAAGATTGAATAAGGATAAAAGAGAAAACATGAACTGATTAAAAAAAAAAAAAGGGAGACTAAAGAAGCAGAAAAAAAAAAAAAAACTCCCAACAAACAAAATCCCAGGATCAATTGGATTCATGACTGAATTCTACCAAACATTGAAAAAATAGTTTATGCTAATATTTCTTATACTCTTCCAAAAACAAATAAAGTTAGAGGGAATATTTTCAAATGCATTTTATCTAGTAGCAACCTGATACCTAAGCCAGACAAAGAGGTCACAAAAAAATCATAGGCCAGTCTCTCGGATGAACATTGATGTAAAAATCCTCAATAAAATAATAGGAAACTAAATCCAATCACTCATCAGAAAGATTATACTTCATGACCAAATGAGATTTATCCCTGGCATGACATGCAAGTATGGTTTAATGTATGTTGATAATTCAGCATGATACTCAAATAAATAAAACATTAACAAAATGAAAGATGAAAACCATATGATCATCAACTGACCCAGAAAGGTGTTTAACAAAATCCAACATCCTTTCTTGACAGAAGCTCTTAACAGTTTATGTATAAGAGGAAAGTTCCTCAATATAATAAAAGCCATTTATGAAAAACTCAAATCTAACATTATAATTAATGGAGGAAAACTGAATTTTTTCACTAAACCCACCACAAGGCAAGGATACCCACTGTCACCACTTCTATTAAACAAGGAACTGGAAGTAGTAGCAAGAATAATCAAACAAGAAAAAGGGAAAAAATGCAATTATATCTATTTATCTATGATATGATCCTATATGTAAAAACCCCAAATATTTCACAAATAACTGTTAAAATTAATAAAAAGATTCAGCAAAGTTGTAGGATACAAATCAATATACAAACATCAGTGGCATTTTTATACACAAATAACAACATGACTGAAAAAGAAATATAGAAAAAATACAGTTCTGCTAGCATCAAAACAAATAAATAAAATACTTAGGAGTATTAGGAGTTGAAAAATTTCTACACTGAAAATTGTAAAACATTAATGAGAAAAATGGGGTAAGAAACAAATAAATGGAAAGACATCCCATGCTCACGGATTGAAAGAATTAATTTGTTAAAATATTTGTACTACCTAAAGCAATAAACGGATGCAATGCAATCCCTGTGCCAATCCCCATGGCATTCTTTACAGAAAAAGCAAAAATAATCCAAAAACACATGTACAACCATAGAAGATCCTGAGTAGCCAAAACAATTCTGAGAAATTATATTAAAAAGCTATAGGAATCAAAGCATTATGATACAGGCATGAAAACAGATATAGACTAGTGCAAGAGATGAGAGAACCCAGAAATAAATCCCAACATCGCTTAATTTTTAATCAAAAGGACACAATAGGGAAAGGAGGGTCTCTTCAATATACAGTGCTGGGAAACCTGGATTTCCACATAAAAAAGAATGTTCTCCCTGATCTGTGATAACTAACAAAACACCTAAAAGGAAACCTGTAGAAGCGAAATACACAATATGAGAAGCAATGATTTGAACAGCCCTTGTATTGACTGTTGAGGAACAGTTTATTATTTATTTTTTAATTAATTTTTCCACTTAATACTATTGGTTGAACTCTTTTCTTAACAGAATTAATCATAGCTGCTTAAATCCAATTGAAAATAGATCCCAGTAAAAAATAAGAGAGGGAGGAGCTGTACAGTACACATTCCCATGGACTTACCCTTAAGGGTAAAGCTAAAAGCTTTCCATGGGACTCCAAATCCCATTAAGCTGGGTGGTACTAATGCCATCCTACATGTTAAAGTGATCATATTAAGTGTGTAAATGATCATATAGATAGGATTAAGAGTCAAAGGGATCATATAAATAAGAACAAGTGTCTGGTAATAACAATAGATAGAATTAAAAAGGAGAGAAAGTTCCAACATGGGAGGCAGTCCACACAGCAGACTCATAGAATGACAAACGCCCTAAACAGCACTCAGAATCAGCCCTTAAGGCATTCGGATCTGGCTGAAAAGCCCATGAGAGCATTTCAGGCATGGAAAGCCAAGACACTGTGGCAAAAATATGTTCTACATGAAGGACCTCGGTGAGTGAGATCCCAGTGAAAAGAAGGGGCCATCAAAGGATGTACTTTTCTCTGAAGGGAGGAGAGAATTTCCACTTTGCTTATTGCCCTGTCTAAATACTGACAGAGTTTGTGGACTCAAAAGGTTTCCATAGCCTGGGCAGCTCATGAAAAGAGCCTCGGGTGGTCACTGACGTCAAAAATAAGAGTGTTAATTGTTAAATTAACAACAGGAGTCATTGTGCAGTTACTCTCCCTGTAGGACCTCTGTCCTTAAGGATTTGTACTGTAAGAATTAACTGTAAAACTTCTGGCTGGCGCCGCGGCTCACTAGGCTAATCCTCCACCTGCGGCACTGGCACACCGGGTTCTAGTCCCAGTTGGGGCGCCGAATTCTGTCCCGGTTGCTCCTCTTCCAGTCCAGCTCTCTGCTGTGGCCTGGGAGTGCAGTGGAGGATGGCCCAAGTCCTTGGGCCCTGCACCCGCATAGGAGACCAGGAGAAGCACCTGGCTCCTGGCTTCGGATCAGCACAGTGCACCAGCTGCAGCGCGCCGGTCACAGCAGCCATTGGGGGGTGAACCAACGGAAAAGGAAGACTTTTTTCTCTGTCTCTCTCTCTCTCACTGTCCACTCTGGCTGTCAAAAAAAAAAAAAACAACAACAACAACAACAAACTTCTTTATACTTTATACTTTGTGTGTGTGAGTGGGTGCAAATTGTTGGAATCTTTACTTAGTATAGAGTTGGTCTTCTGCAAATAAAGTTCATTAAAAATGAATCTTAATGAAGAATGGGATGTGAGAGGGAGTAGGAGGTGGGATGAGAGTGGGGGTGGGAGGGTGGGTAAGGGGGGAAGAACTGCTATATTCCTAAAGCTATATCTATGAAATTTTTATTCAGTGAATAAAAGCCTTCTTAAAAAAAAAATCTTACACCATACTCAAAATGGGGAAAAGACCTAAATGTTAAAACCAGAAACTATAAAACTCCTAGGTGAGGGGTCGGTGCTGTGGCACAGCAGGTGAAAGCCCCAGCCTGCAGTGCTGGCATCCCATATGGGCACTCGTTTGAGTCTCCACTTCTGATCCAGCTCCCTGCTCTTGTGCCTTGGAAAAACAGCAAAAGATGGCCCAAGTGCTTTGACCCCTGCACTCATGTGGGAGACCTAGAAGAAGCCCCTGGCTCCTGGCTCCTGGTTTCAGATAGGAAGGCCCAACTCTGACCGTTGCAGCCATTTGGGGAGTGAACCAGTGGATGGAAGACTTTCTCTTTCTCTCTCTCTCTCTCTCTCTCTCTCTCTCTCTCTGTCTCTCTCTCTCTGTAACTCTGTCTTTCAAATAAATAAAATAAATATTTATTAAAAAGCACACATGAAAACATAGGGGAATAGCTCCTAGGCATTGGCTTTGCCAACATTTTTTTGCATATAATACCAAAAACTCAGGCCACAGAAGCAAAAATAATTAAGTGGGACAACATCAAACAAAAGCTCCTCTACAGCAAAGGTACAGTTGGGAGAAAATATTTGCAAGCCGTATATCTGGGTTAATATCCAAAATTTATAAAGAACTCGTACAACTCAATAGTAGAAAAACAAACTGATTTTAAAATGAGCAAAAGTCCTGAAGATACAGTTCTCCAAAGACACAAAAATGGTAAATACGTCTATAAAAATGTGTTCAACATCATTAATTATCAGGAAAGTGCAAATCAAAACCACTATGAGATACTGCTTCACATCCAATAGCATGACACTAATCAAAAAGTAAAGGGCCCAGCATTGTGGTACATTGAGTTAAACCATTGCCTGGAACACCAGCATCCCATATTGGCCAGCTGGTTTGAGTTCCAGCTGCTCTGCTTCCAATCCAGCTGCCTGCCTGGGAAAGCAATGGACCATGGCCCAAGTACTTGGGACCCTGCCACCCATGTGGGAAACCTGGTTTCAGGCAGTCCCAGCCCCGGTTGTTGCAGCCATTTCGGATGTGAACCAGCGGATAGAGGATCTCTTTCTCTCTGTCTCCCCTTCTCTCTTTATCACTCTTTCAAATAAATCCTTTTTTTAAAAAAGCCAAAAGATATCAAGTGTCAGTGAGGATGGAGAGAAAAAGAAATTCTTGTATACTGCTGGTGGAATGTAGATTGATTCAGCCTTCATGGAAAACAATATGGAAATTTCAAAGAAACTAAAGATAGAACTACCATATTACCATGAAATCTCTCTTTTGGGCATATACCCAAAGAAAATGAAATCACCATCCTGTAAAGATACCTCCACTCCCATGTTCATTACAGCATTATTCACAATAGCAAGATCTGGAAACAACATAAGCGTGCACCAACAGATGAATCAATAAAGTGTGGTATATACAGACAATGGAATATTATTCAGCCCTTAACAAGGATGAACTCTTGCCATTTACCACAACATGGATGAGTCTGTAGGACATAGGCTAAGTGAAATAAGCCAGAGACAAAAAGACAAATATTGCATGATCTCGCTTATATGTGAAATCTTTCAAAAGTAGCAAATATACAGAGACACAAAACAAAACAGGCTACTACAGGGAAGCAGTTGGGAGAGGAAATGTGAAGATGTAGGTGAGAGAATACAAGTAGAAGATACGCAGGATGACCAAGTCTAGAGATGTAACATATGACATGAGGACATGAGGTAATAAAATTGTACTATATGCAGGATTCATACAAAAAAGTAATTTTAGCTGGCCTTGCCAAAAAAATTAGCTAACTATGTGAGATAATGGCTATGTTAACTTACTTCACTATAGTATCCTTTTTACTGACTGCATGTGTCCAATAACATCATGTTGGATACTTTAAATAAACACAACTTCTTTTTTTCTTTTTCAACAAGACTAGTTTACCTAGCAATTCCGATGGTTTCCCAATCAACTGTGAGGAACTCTGATGAGGAACTTAAAAACTGTCACTTCCTAGGGTATGAGACTATTCAAAGTCACAGACATGAGTGGATGAGTAGAGAAATGTGAAGTTAGTCCTGACTTATTAAACTGTTTTTCAAATTTCAAGACAGCTTTAACTTTTCACAATGTTTTTCAATGGAAGAAATACCTTAGACACATTTATTAAATCTATCACCTGCACAAATTTTATAGTCAGTAGAGTTATTCTGAATTCATCAGCTTCTTCAAAAAGAAAAATAGGTACTAATGTATATATGCTTAGGATTCTATACTTGACATGATCAAAATCACCCAGGGAATTTTTTAAGTTTCTTTCTTTCTTTCTTTCTTTCTTTCTTTCTTTCTTTCTTTCAGAGAGAAAGAGAGAGAGAGAGAGCATGAAAGTGATGTCTTCCATCTGCTCCCTCAATCCCCAAATACCTGCAATAACCAGGGCTGTGCCAGGATGAAGCCAGGAGCCAGGAACTACATCTGGGTCTCCCATGTGCGTGGCAGGGCCCCAGGTAACTTAAGCCATCATCTGCTGCCTCCCAGAATGAACATTAGCAGGAAATTAGATGGGAAGCAGAGAAGGGATTTAACCTCAAGTACTCCATTATGGGCTGCAGGCAACCCAAGTGGCAGCTTAACTCACTGCACTACAACACCTGCCCCAGTGGATTTTTTTTAAAAAATTTTATTAATTTGAGAGACAGAGTTACACATAGAGAGAGGGAGAAACAGAGAAAGATCTTCCATCACCTTGAATAGCTGCAATGGCAGGAGTTGGGCCAATCCGAAGCCAGGACTTCTTCCAGGTCTCCCATGTGGGTGCAGGGGCCCAAGCACTTGGGCCATCTTCTACTGCTTTCCCAGTCCATTAGCAGAGAGCTGGATTGGAAGAGGAGCACCAAGACACGAACCTGCACCCATATGGGATGCCGGTGCCCCAGGCAGAAGCTTAGCCCACTACGCCACAGCACCAGCCCCAACAATGATTTTTTAAAAGTACTCTCCAGCCTACTTAGTCAGAATCTCTGGGAGTTAAGCCCGAAAATCAGCATCTTTAAAGTTCCTCAGATGACTCTGAATGCACTGCCTGGTTTGAGAACCAAAGTTAGATCATGTATTGCCTCATGAATCCAGAAGAATTTCTATATTACAGGATAGCAAAATAAATTACTAATTGATTGCCAAAAATAGATTTCTTGTGTCTAGAGGTTATTTTTTAGTAAAATTTGCTAGAAAACTGGGTTGTATTTTAAATGCTTTATGTACACTTGAGAATACATTGCTGCCACTTGCATAAAGATTACATATATGAGAGTATTTTTAAATTTGTGGAAAACATAATTTAAAAATAAGTCTATTTTGTTGCAAAATTTTTTGAACTCCATACATACAAGGGGTCTTCCAAAAGTTCACAGAAAATGACTACAAAAATTATGCATGTATTTATAAATTTTTATGCCAAAGCAAAGTTCTATTTTAAAAATCATTTATTTGAGAGACAGAGAGAAAAAGAGACAGAGAGGGACACAGAGATCTCCCATCTGCTGGTTCATTCCTCAAATGCCTGCAACAGCTGGAGCTGGGCCAGGCTGAAGTTGGGAGCCAGGAATTCAATCCAGGTCTCACACGGGTGGTAGGAATGCAACTACTTGAGCCATCTGTTGCCTCCCATGGACAAGAAGTTGGAATGAAGAGCAGAGCTGGGACAGGAACCCAGGCACTCCAATATGGGGATGCAAATATCCCAAGCAGTATTTTAACTGCTATGTCAAATATCCACCTCTAAACTTGTCTTTTTCATTCCATTTTTCCATGAGGTTCTGAAGTACCTTCATACTACATTAATATACATTATATATGACTTAAAGCATAATTTTACCTACTTTAAATGATTTGAAATTTATAGTTCCTGTATCATTGATTTTAGGTGACATTGTTGATTGTATTTATGATTTATTTGATACTAAGTATTTCTTCAGGAACACAATCTTCAATTATAATATTATTCCCGTGGGAAAATATGATTTGGCTTATGAAATGGTTTTCAGGAACACCAGTATCATGAAAAGTAAGAGCTTTCCTATACAATTGTAGCTCACTTTTCACAAAATGTACACTCCTCAAAAGTGACACAAACTGAATTTTTCTCAGTCCACTCATTTAAAATCTACCAAGAACCTGCTCAACCTAAAAGAAACTCTTTAGTGAAGAAATAAACAGCTTTAGAAAATTAAAGCTCACTCTTATTTTCTCTGGAAACTTCCAACTAATACATAGAGATATTAAAACAGGGTAGCTAATATTTAAATATAATCTAGTCTAGGCCATAACAGGAATGGCACTTTTTTTGATTTTCAAACTACAGATCAGACACTTTGGTAATCACTGAAGCTCTAGTCAAAGGAAGTTACCTTTTGCAGGGCTGTGAATGTGGATGGCAAGTCAGTTTATTTGTATTCAGACTTAAAAGGATCAGAGTACAGACAAATGCTCACACAATGTTCCTGTGAGTGAGTGAAAATGGCAGGTGTAAGGATCTTCCTTTTTTCAGAGCAAGAAATACAACCACAAGTTGACTTGTGCAGTTTAAATGGTAAGGAATTAGGAGCCACAAACAAACAAACTAGATGCTAGGACCAACTGAAGAATCAAGAGTCACTTGATCTAAAGAAAATTGTTCAAACTAGCAATTTCCCCCAGGGCATGAGAGGGAGGGATCAAATCAGACAGGGCATGCAAAAGTACTTTGTAAATGCTTAATTACTTATATGCAAATAAAAGAAGCAAAATTCTCACTAAGAATGAGGATGGGGCGTGCTCAGATTTCAAGAGAAAATATAGCAAAATCTTAGAAAAGGGTGGGAATAAATGGACTCAGAAGGTGGCATAAGCATGTAACTTAAGTTCTGTGGTCATGAATTTAAAGTGAAACTAGGGCAATGTGGTCATGTGGTTTTCTGTATTGGTACAAACACCAAGGAGGCAGACATTCATCAAAATTGAGAATTTGCCAATTGAATAAAAAGAAGTGAAGGGGAGCAAGGGAGCTGCAGGTATACACATGCAAGGGGCCTGACTTTGTGTGGTGGCAGTAGGAATAGACAAAGAGTAAGACTGAGAGATTCCCTGAACATCAGATTGATAGGATTTGGCTAAGCAGTATGAGAGGCTGACAGGCTTTAGTCAGGTCATAATTGAACACTTGATGTGCACAGAGTAGTGTACAAGTGGGATTGGACAGGTCAACTATAGACTCATATTTGCTCAAGCAGTGCTAAGCTACCTTCTACATACAGACAAGGCACACACACACACATGTATGTATATACATATGTATACATACATGTATACATGTATATGCATATGTGTGTGTATATATGTATGTGTGTGCATATGTGTATATATATATATGATGTTTCCTGGAGGAAAACAAGAGTATTTTTGCCTACATTGGCAGTAGGCAAGGTCGATGGATAATGGAGTAAATGATCCCTTAAGTGAAAGTGAGGTGGAGAGGAAAAATGAGCTCCTAGGGCAGGATCAGTATAGGAGCCATGAACCATGGGATGGGGGAATAAGTGTTTTATTGTGTGTGTTGAGACTTGTCTCTCTTCACCTCCCTTACCTTTTGCACCACCAAAAGTTCAACATATATAATGCTGTTATGTAATGATGAAGAACCTTCTTAAGATATTCTCCCCGCCCCGGCCCCGCCACACACAAATGGAATGAATTTAGACACAAGGGGAAAATACATGGTCAGAAATCCTTCAAATTTACCCAAAAGTCATCACTAAAGGCAGGTATTATCATGTTAATAAGGAAATATTGTAGTACAGAAGGACAAAACTAGGGATCTGAAGATGTAGATGAAGTCCAATCTTGGTGAGTTGAGCTTCATTTCTGTCACCTGTAAAGGAAGGTAATGGCACCCTCCCTGAACAATCATAAGGTCTGTGCATAGGAATGTAAGATGTCTTGCTTTCTACTTATCTCTAGCATTTAATCACAAGCTTATGAACATTTGTTAAATGAATGAATATGGGAATGTACTTTTATACTGGAGAGTGCTATACAAAATTTTCTTCTTAATAATTCACATGAAATGAGAGAATGCTGTTTCTATGACTTTAGCAAGATAAAATTCTTTAATATTCTGGTACATATTTTGAGCACTATGTCTTATTTCTTTCTTATAAGATATTTATGGACTGGCAGCAGCTCAACAGGACAGTCGGAAAGTTTAAGCAGTTAATTCTAAAATTATTTCCTGGACCAATTCCATGGAGGCCAGAGGCAAAAGGTCAAAGACAAGAATGGTGAACTTTTAAAACAGTGAAGCTACTTTCTGTTGGGAGTATTTTAGCTGGAAACCCACTAAAAAGGGGAATGTGAAGGATCATGTAGTCACAAATAAAATATATTGCGGAGAAAAAAAATGTTAAAGCCTTTTTTTAGTTGCACCCAAAAGCATGTTCCTGCTGTCCCTAATGATCTCTTCACCTTTCCTTCTCATCTGTTATCCCCAATCATCCATTTTAATTTCTGATGCATCAGTCTTCTATAATTATAGATTTATATTTAATTATATATTTAATGTTAATAATTATTACAAATTTTATATTCATATTGTATGTATCAACCCTTCAAATTCTTTGCTGAATGAGTAAATGAACAAAACTTATCAAGATTCCAATATACTAAGTCTGGTACTTTCTTAAACCGCCTCCCTCCTTATCCAGCATATTCAATGTTTCACAATTATAATCCTGCCTCATCTTCCTTGCCTCTTTGTCCCTGTCTGTGAACTTAATCTGGCAAATACACAACCCTGGATAAATTCAACAATTTTCTTACTGCTCTGAACTTGTACCTAAGCAGCTGAATGTTGCTAAAGGAAATCACACGATCTTGCTGACAAACTGTGGGTAAATCCACTGATCACAGACCTTGAACAAGTACTAAGCGCTGTCTGTTTGAAATCTACTACTTTTCTCTATGAAGGCTGCTTTCCAGGACAACTATTATATATCTCTCCTTGAACCTCTCACTCAATTCTCCTCTGCCGTCTATCCAAACAATCTGGCCCCATTGAGAAGGATATCATCAGAGGTGGGTACTTCCCCTTCCCACTGCCAAGTCTGTGTCAGCTGATCTCCATCTGTGAACATTTTTTTCCTTATGCTTTCCTCTGTTAGAGTGAATGAACTGCTCTCTTTCTCTCAAAAGCAAACCCTTCCACTTGTGCTCTGGATTCCATTTCTTTCATTCCCTACCCTGACTCACTTCTAAAGATTTTACATTTTTGGTTGTTCCATCTCTCTCTCCTGCATCATCAGTCTCTCTTTCTTTATAGATTATCCTCAGGCATTTACAAACATACTCTAATATCTTCTGCTGGAAACTGTGTTCACCTCACCAAGCCACTGAAACTGCTCTTATCAAGATCAGTGCCTTCAAAATTGCAAAATAAAAAAAAAAAAGGATACCCTTTGCTCCTCATTTTATTGTACTTCTCAGAAGCAAAATTTAGCCAAAACTGAAATCTTGACTTCTATATTCCCACCAGTCCCCAAGCCTCTTCTTCAATTCTCCAATTTTCCCTCATGTCCAAAGCAAAAGTCTGTCATCTCAGCTCTGCATCTAAGATATACCTCAAATGCCTTCATGTATTTTCCCTGTCATTACTACATTAATCCAATGTCACCGTCATTTGCCTGGAAAAAAATATCCTCCAACTGCTCTTTTAGTTTCTATTCTTGATTCTTCCTTCTCCACAAATCAGCTAGAGTAATCTTTTAAACAATTCACATTTGTTCTAATTACATCTATGCTTAAAACCCTCCAATGGCTTCCCATTTTTCTTATATCAAAATCCAAATTCCTTGTCTCCACCAACCACCTCTTCACTCATACTAGGCACTAGTCACACTTGCATCCTCTCATACCTTAAACATGCCAAATTATTTCCTGTCGTAGAACTTTGCACTTAAAACAGAATCCAAACTGTCCTAGAAAAGGATTCTCCTGCCTTTACAATCTCATCTTGTGTAACTTTCTCTCTCACTCATAATTTTCCACCCAACACCATGCTTTTTTAGTTCCTCTAACATCCCAAGACAAGACCGTCCTTGTTTCAGGACGTTCACACACATTTTCCTACTTAGTATGGGGCCTCTCCCTCAAATCCCTTCACATCACGTTTCTCAATGTATGCGACCTCTTCACAGAGGCCTTCCCTGTACATTCTAATAAAGCATGTCCTTCCCTGTTACTCTCTTATAGCACCCTTTATGGCCATTTGTAAACACATATTTACTTAGATCCTAACTGTCTCTTCTATTAGACTATAAATTACATCAGGGTCAAGGACACTATTTTGTTTACTGCTATAATAAAACCAGCATCTAATACACAATATCTGGTATTAAGTAGTAATTTAAAATGTATCTTTGGAAGTAATGAATGAACAAACATCCATCATTTCCTTTTTATTTTCTCAGTACCCTATGAGATGAGGAAGATGTTGTTATCTCATATTATGGGTATACAGTTTCAAGAGTTTTCTCAAGGACACACAGTAAGTTCTAGCTCCAAAGTCTTCTTACTCCCAATCCTATGCTCCAATATTATGTAACCTCACCAAAACTAAGTGTTCTTAACTCATTAATTCACATTTTCTATTAAGTTGTAGTAGCAACAGCTCTAAGTCTTCAGTTTAAAGAGTTTCTCTGAGATAAGCACTACTTCTTTTCTAAAAAAAAAGACCATTTCACACACTGCAAGGACACAAAGGAAACAAGTTTGAGTAGTCACTTTGCTTATTACATGGTGTGTAACATAATTCTACTAGGAAGCTTGCCATCAGATAATAAAAGCAAAGAAATAATAGCCCTACCTGTAAACCAGTCAGTAGGTTCCAGTATCTAGTCCCCAGATAACCACCGCAATTGTATAGTTTATACAAATTAATATCTACTAGAATTGCCATTCTCCTGTTCATTCTGACAATTGGACTTTAAATAGACCAGGCTATTATTTACCATGGTTCACATTTATATGCACTCAACATTCACTGAAATCATTTCAAGGACTATCTATATACATTACCTAATAGTCTGTTTCATAAGAATCTCAAAGTATGGCCATCTCTTTGTGTTGCCATATATGTTTGGATGCATTTTATACATAGAAGTGATAGCTATTACTTGTTGAGGGCCCAAACACAGGAGATATTATGGTATAGAAGAAATAGGCCTTGCTCTCTTTGGGACTTACATTCCAGGCCTCCCACAGGTTGTTTACTAGATTTTAGATTTTCCTCCAAAGTACTTTACTAAGATTGAAAATAGAAGGAGAAATGACACGTATTAGAGAGATCATCACAATAGTTTTGTACATGCCTAGCTTCCACTCATCTGTTACAGTATTTTTCTCAAAATATTTTCACCTTCCATTGCCATCTTCCAATTTCACTTAAGAGAAGTGGCTTTGGAATTATGGCTAGATTCTGTCCTTGGTTATGTCACTTGTTGGCTTTGTGAACACTGGAAAGTTGACCTCTCTGCACTTTAGAATCCTCTTCTGTGAGGTCTTTACACTCTAGCCACAGTCATATTTGAAACGCCAAATCTGAACAAGTTTCTGCCCTACCCTTCAATAGTTCCCCACTCAATGCCCTTCAATAGTTTCCCATTACCCTTAAAATGAAGACCAAAGTCCTCCCCAAGGCTCCCAAAGGTCTTGCATGGTCTCCGGTGTGCCTACCTCTCTGACCTGTTCTTATATCATATTTTCCCTTACTTTCCATAATCCAGCCACTCCGAGTTGGGAATAACTGCAGTCTCTTAAATCAAGGTTGCCAGATTCAGCAAATAAAATATAGAACACCCTATTAACTTTGAATTTCAGATAAACAACAATTTCGTTTGCCTGGGGTGGGCACTGTAGCACAAGTTATAATTATGTCTCAAACATTACATGAGATATACTTACACTGCAAAATTATTCACTACTTATATGAAATTCAAATTAAACTGTGTAGCTAACTATTTTATCTTTAACCCTACTTAAATGTGCCATCTCCCTCTTGCACCAGGGCTTTCACACATGCTGTTCTCACTCTGTGAAATGTTCTTTCCTCACCCTCTTGCTAACAGAGCTGTTGTAAGGAACAATGAAGCAAGATTTATAAAGTGTATAATACTGTACTTAGCACAATGAAAATACTCAACAAATCGTATAATAATAATTCAAAGCTTTCTACTCTTGGTTTGTCTTTTATATTATACCAATTTTGGCAACAGCAATGCTTTGCCATTTTTATAAGTCATTCTCAACTCTCTTGAGTTCTTCATAAGAGAACTGGCAAATAGCAATATACACACATCACATATAGTTCCAATATTTTTACACATGCAATTTCAATTTGGTCTTCAGGATAACACTGTAATGTAAACATTAGCAGTATTATTTTATTCACATTACAAATGAATGAACAACAAGGTACGTTTTTAAGTCACACAGCTGGTAAACAGCAATACAGTAATCAAACCCAGGCATTTCAGCCTCCAAACTTGTGCTGACATGGCATTGCCTCCCCATCCATTTTCAGTCTGTGACACACCTACACCACTACTACCACTACTAACAGTAATAATAACCACAATAAAAATGCAACATTTACTGAACATTTTCTTTGAGTCGCAGAGTTTTTTAGGTGCTTTGTGTATTGCTCATAACTACCCTTTCACTTCCACATACCATTTTTATTTGTCCCACTTTTCATATAAATTCTGAGCCTCAGTTTCCATGTATAACTTGTTCAAGGTCACAAAGATAGTGTCAGAACAAGGATTCAAAGCCATGCAGTTCAGCTGTATAGTCTGAGTTCTCATCTTCTCATAGTCTAGAAAGAACACACCCATGGGGACCCTGGAATAACTTTTGCTGCACCATTATATATGCACGTGCATACATCCAAGCAACATCCTATCCTTCTTCTGTGAGGGTGGTACCAATGGCCCAGATAGATACCCCTCCATGCCAACTTAAATAATGATAATGACTCTTTGATGAACCAGATACATTTTCTGCCCCTCCTACATTTTCTGCCCCTCCTACCTTGCAAACACTAGTGTAAGTTTATAAAAATAACTGGCCTGGCTTGGAAGCAGAGTGAATCAAACTGGTCTAACAGCACCAGAATTATGTGATTTTAATTGGGAACTTTTAAAACCATCTTCCTCAATAGGCTTGTCCATTTTTCTGACTCAGATGTTTTCCATTATTGTCATGTGTGTTTGTATATACACACGTTGCATTTATATACATACACATACACACCCTGACATCTCTCCCAACCACCCACCCCACCACACAGCTTGCTAAATGCAACAAACCACAAATAGCATAATTGTTATTGCATTTCATAATTGCTACTGTGAATTATAAAATGGCATAGGCTTATAATTTAGAAAATTTTACATTTCTCAGTAAAACTGTTAGCAGCTTTGGAATCTCCAATTTGCCAGTTAAAACAACAGAACAGAACATTGTGATAACATGAAGGTTTAGTTGTTATATATCAGAAAAACAACAAAAGAAAACATTGCATGAGTCCAAAAACTTGCATGAGGTGTTCTCACACTTACTAAAAATGTTTGGAATTGATAAGAAAACTAAATAGAGCCTATGTGGTTTCAGATCACAGGCCTTGGAGTCAAGATAATCCAGAGTTTAAGTCTCAGTTCTGCTACTGACCATCTGCTATTTAATCTCTCCGAGCATGATACTTCATCTGTAAAATGGGGCTAATAACTACTTTGTGAGGAAATTATGAAAACTGAATTAGAAAATATGTAGATCTCTAAGTTTAATGATTGTGCCTTGGCACATGGTATGTCTTCAACAATACAAATGCCTCTAATAACTCTCCCAGGCTTGGTGTTAGTGAATCATGGTGACATAGATTTTGCTCCTTTCAGACCTAAAGAACTGCCTGCCAAATGCAAGCTCTCCTTTTCCCACCTCATCTTACAGTTCTTATTTTCTCCTTTGGCATGCCAACAATAGTATTCATCCAATCTTTGTCTCTAGGGTGCCAGAAACAAGGGAGGCAGTCTCAGAAATTTATGAGGGGTGAAGATAAGATGGTTGTGCTGGGTTCTTGTGTGCCCCTGATGGTGGATCACTCGATTCAAAGGAACTTCACGCTCAGACCAACCTGTCCTCGCATCTGAAGAGAAACCTACTTTAAAAAGTACCAGTCTAATATCCACCATTTACTTTATTCACAGGAGTTACACAATAGCTATCAATAGCTATTTAAACATCTATCATTTGTAATATACTTACCATGTGCCAGGCAGTGTGCCAAATGCTTTACATATATAGTTTCACTTAATTCTTACAATAACCTTATGAGATAGATTATTGCCCATTCATTCAACAGTGAAAATTACTGTTTATAATCAAATATTGGTTTATTGCTCTTACTAATCCTAGGACTATAATTGCAAACAGAAAGACAAAAATGTCTGCCCTCATGGAGAGAGATAATGAAAGAGGTTGAGTAACCCACGGTTACTCACCCATTAAGTAACAAAATCAAGATTCAATGGGGGCCAGCATTGCAGCATAGCCGGTTAAGCCACAGCCTGCAATGCCAACATCCCATATGAGTATTGGTTTGAGTCCCAGCTGCTCCACGTCCTATCCAGATCCCTGCTAATGCACCTGAGAAAAGCAGCAGAAGACGGCCCAAGTGCTTGGTCCCCTGCACCTATGTGAGAGACCCAGATGAAGTTCCTGGCTATTGGCTTCAAGTTGGCCCAGCCCCAGCCATTGTGGCCATTTGGGAAGTGAAACAGCAGATGGAAAGCTCTCTCTCTCCGTCTCTCCCTCTCTCTCTGTAACTCTACCTTTCAAATAAATGAAATGAATCTTAAAAAAAAAAAAAAGATTCAAAGGCAAGTCTGTGAATAAAACAAAGTCCAGAACTAAACCTTCACATATGAGTATGGTCAATCAATTTTTGACAACGGGACCAAGACCATTCATTAGGAGCTAGACAGTCCTTTCAACAAATGATATGCTGTATAACCTCCAAAAACTGGGTCACTCACCCAATGCACAGCAAGCCAATCACCGACATCAGGGTAGTTAGAAGGAAGTATGTATTTATTTGCAAGGCACAGAGCAAGGAACTGGCAGCTATCATCTAATTTCCAGGCTCCTCAAGGGGTTAAGGGTTAAAGAACCTTATAGATTTAAGTTGAGGTGGAGAGGTGCATGTTTAGCTCCTGTGTGGGTCTCTGGTTGGTCAACAATGGTCATGGTCTCTGATGGGTTAGTGATACTGTGTTCTTTGGGGGATTTTGATGATGGGCTTTAGGCAGTCAGGTGATAGTTACTTTGCTCAAGGTCTAAGGTTCTTGGAAAAGCCCTCAAGACAAGACCAAACATCCAGATGCTACTACAGAGAAGATAAATGACCTCATTAAGTCTTGTAGTCAGGGAACCTATGGGGACAGCAGAACCACTCCCTCAATTTAGTGAGTTAATTTTATGAAGAGTTTGATTTGCAAAGAAACATAAGCTAAGGGAGAAAGACTGAGAGAATGTGGGAGACTAGGTTTATTTCTAGTATCTACATCAAAAGCACTGCATAGGGACTTTTTTTCAGTATTCAGAAAACCGGATATCCACATGTAAAAGAATGTTTTTGAATACTTCTATCATATACAAAAACTAAATATAAGACTTAAAACTATAAAACTTTTGAAGGAAAACAGGAGAAAAGCTTCATGAAATTGGATTTTGCAATGATTTTTGACAAGACAGCAAAGCACAGGCAATAAAAAATAGATAAAAGGGACTACATTAAAATTTAAAACTTATGCATCAAAAGACATTAACAATAGAGTGAAATGGTAGCCCACAGAATGAAAGAAATTATTTGCAAATCATATATCTGATAAGAGGTTTAGATCCCAAATATATAAAGAATTCCTACAATTCAACAACAGAAAAACAAACAACCTGATTAAAAAAAACAGACTAAGGACTTCAGTGGACATTTATCCAAAGAAGATATGAAAACAGACAATAAGCATATGAAAATATGTTCAATATCATTAGTTTTTAGGGAAATGCAAATCAAAACAACAAGTAAATTCCACTTCATGTTAGTGGAATGGTTACAATAGAACAGATAAGCAAGGAGTAGGCATTTGATTTAGCAGTTAAGATTCTCACGGGGACGGTACTGTGGCACAATGTGTTAGGCCATTGCTTCTAACACCACTTCCCGTGTTAGAGCACCATTAGAGTAATGGCTGCTCCACTTCCAATCCAGATCCTTGCTGATGCACCTAGGAAGGCAGTAGAAGATGACCAGAGTATTTGGGCCACTGCCACACACATGAGAGATCCAGATGGAGCTCAACACCTGGCTTTGACGTGGCCCAGCCCCAGCTGTTGCAGCCACTTAGGGAGTGAACCAGAGGATGGAGGATCTCTCTCTCTCTCTCTCTCTCTCTCTCTCTGTGTGTGTGTGTGTGTGTGTGTGGGTCTGTGTCTGTCTGTGGGTGTGGATGTGGGTGTGTGTCCCCCTCTTTCTCTGTAACTCTAACTTTCAAATAAATAAAAATAAATCTTAAAAAAACCTCTCATGTGTTACATTGAAGTACCTGAATTTGATACTTCACTCTGACTTTTAACTCCAGCTTCTGGCTAATGTAGACCCTCAGAGAGTCCCTGTCACCCACATGGGAGACTTGGATTGAATTCTTGCCTCAAGGCTTCAGCCTGGCCCAACCCAGGCCATTGTGAACATTTGGGGAAGTAAACCAATGGATGGGAGGGCTCTCTCTTGCTCTCTCTCTCTCTCTCTTTTTTTTTCTCTCTCCCAAATAAATAAATACATAAATATATACATAAGTACATAAATTAATAAATAAATAAATAAGAAGACATGTTGACATGAATGTGGAGGAATAAGAAACCTCATACACTAATGGTGAAAATGTAAAACTAGTTCAGCAACTATGGAAAACAGCAGTTCCTCAGCATTAAACATAGAATTATCATGTAACCTAGCAATTCTATCCCTAGGTCCACTCAAATAAATTGAATGTTCAAACACAAACTTGTACACCACTGATCATAGCAGCATTATTCACAGTAGACTAAAGGTAGAAGCAACCCAAGTGTCCAGCAGCAGATGAATAAACAAAATGTGGTATATCCATACAATGAAACAGTCAAGTTTTAAAAGCAATAAAGTTCTGATACATGCTATAACATGTGATCCTGGAAAATTTTAAGCTATGTTAAATAATCCAGTCACAAAAGAACAAATACCGTATGATTTCACTTATATGAGGTACATAGAGTAGTCAAAATCATAGAGACAGAAAGTAGATTAATGGTTAATAATGACTGAAGGGAAGAGAAAATAGTGAATTGTTTAATGGGCAGAAAGTTTTAATTTGGGAAGATGAAAAAGTTCTAGAAACAGATGGTCGCAATGGTCGTACAACATTGTAAAGGTACTTAATGCCACTGAATTGTATACTGGAAAATGCTTGAAATGATAAATTTTATATTATGAGTATTTTACCAAAATAAAAAAATCAACAAAAAAGCATGTCTGTGACACTTCAGCCCATAGTTTTACCTACATTAGCATAGATGCTAAGAGTTGCTGCTTAGACTGGCTGGATCGTTCTTTTAGCTCAGATCCTCGGAGCAACTTAAGAGTCTTTCCTTGCTCTCTAATTCCTTTTGATTCCAGACCAGATAAAGTGTTCAAATCTCTAAAGACTAACATTTTCCAATTCCTAATGGAAGGCAATGAGGTAACAAAATTCCATATAAAGATTTGTACCTTAGTCATTTCCTAATGCATCTTCTTAATATTGAGAAATACACCTGTGTGGATTACTTGGC
Organism: Oryctolagus cuniculus; assembly: GCF_051225735.1. Classification (NCBI taxonomy): domain Eukaryota; kingdom Metazoa; phylum Chordata; class Mammalia; order Lagomorpha; family Leporidae; genus Oryctolagus; species Oryctolagus cuniculus. The sequence continues at coordinate 49,258,914 of NC_142888.1, read as the reverse complement.
ACACACATTTTTTGAACTTTTACATATACTATTTATACTAATTCTTCCTATCCATACTAAGTATTCTTTTCTGTGATATTATTAGGGGCTTCTGAGTTACCAGTTGCCATGAATGTTTAAATTCACCTGCTTGAAGGCAGAGGGCCTGGACAAGACATTCTCTTGAATTTCTTTTCAGTTCAACTATTATGTGAGTTCCCAAGGAAATGTTTTAAAAAATGCTGCTTTGAAAGTCAGTTTGGGGCCGGTGCCGTGGAGCAGTAGGTTAATCCTCGGCCTGCAGCACCAGCACCCCATATGGGCGCTGGTTCTAGTCCTGGCTGCTCCTCTTCCAATCCAGCTCTCTGCTATGGCTTGGGAAAGCAGTAGAAGATGGCCCAGTCCTTGGGCCCCTGCACCCATGTGGGAGACCAGGAAGAAGCACCTGGCTCCTGGCTTCGGATTGGCGCAGCTCCGGCCATTGCAGCCATCTGGGGAGTGAACCAATGCAAGGAAGACCTCTCTTCCTCTCACTATCTGTAACTCTACCTCTCAAATAAATAAATAAAATCTAAAACAAAAAAAAAGAAAGTCAGTTTGTCTTGTCTTTCAAATACTTGTCCCACTCATGACAATGCCACAACCTTGCAACAACCCCCTAAAGCATGATGGAGAAAGTTAAATGACATGTCTGACAGAGCATAATTAATCTTCCTTCTTTCACCTCACACGATTCCAGATCCCACCAAGAACAGAATCCTTTCAATAAATGGACAGATACAATAACCAAAAGCAACAGTACCAAGAAAGAGCAATCTCCCTGAGTATTATTCTGCTTATGGATTTCTATTTAAGTATAATACTGTAATTCTTACCCTCAAAAGGGTTTGAGAGCCGGCGCCGTGGCTCAATAGGCTAATCCTCCACCTTGCGGCGCCGGCACACCGGGTTCTAGTCCCGGTTGGGGCGCCGGATTCTGTCCCGGTTGCCCCTCTTCCAGGCCAGCTCTCTGCTGTGGCCAGGGAGTGCAGTGGAGGATGGCCCAGGTGCTTGGGCCCTGCACCCCATGGGAGACCAGGAAAAGCACCTGGCTCCTGGCTCCTGCCAGGATCAGCGCGGTGCGCCGGCTGCAGCGGCGGCCATTGGAGGGTGAACCAACGGCAAAGGAAGACCTTTCTCTCTGTCTCTCTCTCTCACTGTCCACTCTGCCTGTCAAAAAAAAAAAAAAAAAAAAAAAGGGTTTGAGCACCAAAAAAAAAAAAAACACACAAAAAGTTTGAGCATGTACTGTATAAAGAAATCATTCTAGGCACTGAAGTGTTTGTCATAAAAGACAGAGTTTAGACTAAATTAGTTAAATACAGAAGGTAGACACATTAAATAACATCCATAGAGTACAGTATATTATAGTTAAGTGCAATAACAGGAATAAACATATAATTCTATAGGAACATCAAAGAATGCCTATTTCAGATTGGGCAGAGAGTAGTCAAGGAAAGATTTTTGGAGTGGGTGACACTTGAAATAAGCTTCAGGGAAAAAGTAAAAGTTAAACTAAACTGAGATGGTGGTGGAATTTGAGGTAGTAGGTATCGAAATGAGATGAAAGAGTGAATAAACATTAAAGAAGTTGAATTGATAGGACTTGGTATTCAAATTGAGACAGGGAAAGCATGAGGAGTACTCTAGAACAACTCCCACAGTTCTGGCTCAGATAACTAAACCGATGACAGTGGTACACATTCAAATGAACAGGGGAAGAGGATCAGGTTTGGGGTAGAAATGAGATAAATGTAATATAGGAGAAATTGATTTTAAGCTTACCAGAAACACCCAAGAAATTTCCAATGTAAACTGTACTGGAGCTCAGTGGGTAAGGAGCACAGGAACAGGTGGTGACTTCAAAGTCACTTCCACATAGATGAAAGTTAAAGCTGTGAGTTGAAAATAGGTCATGCTGAAAGAATGTACAGAACAAGAGAAAAGTCCAGAGTGTAGACCTAGGAAACACCAACACTTAAGAGATGAGCAGAAAAGCACCTTCTAAAAGAACCGAGAAGGAAACAGCTGGAGAACTAGGGGAAAAACAAGAAAGCCGATTTCCACAGAAACCAAAAGGGGAGAGTTTAAATACTCCCAAAGGACTGCAACATACAAAATTGGAGGTAATATTTGTACTTCACCTCTCTAATAAGAGAATAAAGGTTTAATGTGCAAAAGATGTTAAGAACTCTTACAATTCAAGAATAAAAAGACCCATAATGTAATTTAGAAATGGGCAAAGGATGAGTAGACATTTTTCCAAAGAGGATATACAAGTGGACAATAAGCACATAAAAAAGATGCTCAGTGTCATTAGTCTTTAGGGAAATGCAAATCAAAACAATTAGATTCCACTTTTACACTCAGTAGGATGGCTATAATCAAAAAAGACATCCAACTATTGGTAAGGATGAGGAAAAATTAGAATACTCATGGATGGCTGATGAGAATGTAAAATGGTTCAGCAACCATGGAAAACAGTTGCAATTCCCTAAGAATTTAAACACATAATTACCATATGACTCAGCATTCCACTCCTAGGTATATACCCCCCAAAACTGAAAACAGATGTTTAAACAAAAAGTTATACACTAGTATTCACAGCAGCATTACTCACAATAAAGGTGGAAACAATCCAAATGTCCATATATAGATGAACAGATAAACAAAATATAGTATATACATAAAATGGAGTATTATTTACCCATAAAAAGAAATAAAGTACTGATTCATGTGCTTTATGGTGAAGCTTGAAAATATTATGCTAAATGAAAGCAGACACAACAAGCCATGTATTTTATGATTTCATTTATATGAAATGTTCGGAATAGGTAAATCAATAGAGACAGCGCATTAGTGGTTAAGAGTACATTGGGGGCTGGCACCTTGGCTCACTTGGTTAATCCCCTGCCTTCGGCGCCGGCATCCCATACGGGCACCGGGTTCTGGTCCCAGTTGCTCCTCTTCCAGTCCAGCTCTCTGCTGTGGCCCAAGAGGGCAGTGGAGGATGGCCCAAGTGCTTGGGCCCCTGCACCCGCGTGGGAGACCAGGAGGAGGCACCTAGCTCCTGGCTTCAGATCGGTGCAGCACCGGCCATGGCAGCCATTTGGGGACTGAACCAACAGAAGGAAGACCTTTCTCCCTATCTCTCTCTCTCACTGTCTGTAACTCTACCTGTCAAACAAACAAACAAAAAAATAGTAGACTGGTGGTTGATAGAGGGTGGCAGGGGAAAAGAGAACTGGGGAGTACCAGCCAATGAGTGGAAAATTTCTTTTTAGGGTAATTTAAATATTCTTGAATTAGACAGTAGTGATAGTTGCACAACTGTGAATATACTAAAACCCAATGCATTGTACGCTTTTAAAAGGATAGATTTTATGGTTATAATATTTTCAAACAAAATACAATTTAAACTTTATGTCCAATAGATATTTATGGAGTAACACTAATAGTAAAAAGGGGGTGGGCACTAGACACAGCAGTTAAGACACAACTTGAGATGTCCATATCCCATAAGGAAATGCCTTGGTTCAAGTTCTGGTTCTGCTCTCAATTCCAGCTTTGTATTAATGTGGACCCAGAGAGGCAGTAGATGATGTCTCAAGTAATAGTTGGGTTCCTACCACCTAGATGGGAGACCCAGATGGAGTTCCTGGCTTTGGTCTGGCCAGGCCTGACTGCTCTAGGCATTTAGGGAATGAACCAGTGGATGGGAAATCTTTGTCTGTCTTTCTATCTCTTTCTTCCTGCCTTTCAAATAAATAAGTAACATTTTAAAAAAAGAAATCATGATTATAACCAATAACTGAAATAAATTTATCATTAGAAAACTTATTATTCTGTGTAGCATCAAAATTTTTAAAAACTGAAAAAAATAATAAGGAAGTGAACAATATTAAACATGACAGAGAAGTGAAATATGATGATAACAAAAGAGTCTCAGGGGCCACCTGCAGCGCCAGCATCCTATATGGACACCAGTTCGAGACCTGGCTGCTCCACTTTCAAATAAATAAATAAATCTTTAAAAGAAATCAAGATCATCACTGAGATCACCTACAGACTGAATTCCATTTGCACTCACTTTTGAGCTCTAGTTTCCATAGTGGAAGTATATTCTTTTGGCCTAAAGACTAGTCCTTTTACTTAGTTTTGGATTCTGTTTCCTCTCTTTTTCATGGTCCTTTCTCTTAGTCATTTTCTTCCTATATCTGGTCTCACAAATGTCTTTTTCTTCTTAGCACATAAAAGTTATATTCACATTCAATTAGGGGAAGGGGATCTTCCACCAACTTCCAGTCACTAATGACTTCCATATTACAAAATTTAGTGAGACTCCGTTTTTTAAAAAAGATTTATTTATTTATTTGAAAGAGTTTTACAGAGAGAGAAGGAGAGGAAAAGAGAGAGAGAAAGAGAGAGAAAGAGAGAGAGAGGGAGAGAGAGAGAGAAAGAGATAAGTCTTCCATCTGCTGGTTTACTCCCCAAATGGCCACAATGGCGGGAGCTGCGTTGATCCAAAGCCAGGAGCCAGAAGCTTCTTCTGGGTATCCCCTGTGGGTGCAGGTGCAGGAGCCCAAGCACTTAGGCCATCTTCTACTGCTTTCCCAGGCCATAGCAGAGAGTTGGATCGGAAGTGGAGTAGCCGGGACTCGAACCGGTGCCCATATGTGATGCCGGCACTGCAAGCAGTGGCTTTACCCGCTAAACCACAGTGCCGGCCCATGTTGATTTTTTTTTCCAACAAAGTAGGAATCAAGTTTAACAGTTGAAAATGGAGTGGGTATGACTTGGAGCGGGAGGTTTGAGGATCAAAGTGAAAGTATGGAATTGCTGCTGAAATCAGAAGACTGAGCAACTTATGTCCACAGAGACAGAAATTACTTGGTAGTAATTAGCCACCCAGCAGAAGTTGGAGCCTAAATTTGCAGTGGCTCCAATTTGTGATTCTCTCTAGTCCTACTCAACAGTCTTTCATATAAAATTGGTAAAGCCAAATGGTAGAACCTGGGCTAGGGTTTGGTTAATGCAGGGGGACCTGTAGACAAGGAATCAGGAGACTTGAGGGTAATTTTAAAAGGTCAATTGGGGCAATAGATCAAAGGAACTGGATTGGTAAGGTGAAAAATCAAGACAATCCTAAAAAAGAATATAAGCTATCTGACATTGTATTACATGGACACTGATTCTTAATTTTATTGGGGTAGTAAGAAGAAGAACTTAACCCTTTCGGATTTTCTTGTGGGATATAGACACCTAGATTTCCCATGCACCAACACTATATCCAATAATGGAACGAGGCTACTCCAAAATGAAGCTGTAGTAATATTAGGAAAAGGAAATGGAAGTTGGGTAGCCAGCAAATGGCAGATGCATCATAATTTTATATTGTATGACAGCATACTGTCACAAGAACTGTCATAAGATGATACTTATAGAACCAATAAGTAAGGACCATGGGCTCTAAAATATTTTTCCCAGTTTCAACCTGTCTCTAACGTCAGGAACTTATTTCATCTTTCTGTCTTACAATGCTGGGTACAGTGTCTGGTATGTCATAAAGGCAGAAATAGAAAAAAAAAGCACTAAAGGCTAAATAATCAGGAAATGCTTCACAGGAAAGTATGACATCTAAGTTTGTCCTTAAAAATGAGGAATATTGGAATGGATGTTTAGTGTAGCAGTTAAGATGCCACTTGGGGCACCAGTGTTCCATACAGGAGTGCCTGGTCTCAGTACTGGCTACTACACTTCTGATCCAGCTTCCTACTAATGTATACCCTGAGAAGAGAGTAGTAGATGACTCTAGCACTTGAGTTCCTACCACCTACCATCCATGGGAGACCTGGATAGAGTTCCTGGCTCCTGGCTTCAGCCTGGCCCAGCCCTGATTTTGTTGTCACTTGGGGAGTGAATCAGTGGATGAGAGCTACACTGATCCGAAGCCAGGAGCCAGGTGCTTCTTCCTGGTCTCCCATGTGGGTGCAAAGCCTGGCATATAAGTCTAAAAGGATTTCCTTTTAGAAATAGTACATAATCTTGGAAAACCAACACTGATGTGGGTTTGGCTATATTTATTAGACCAGAGATTCTCAAGGAGAGAACAGGAAAAAAATATGAACAAAAAGTAATGAAGCTTCTATTTAGCTTCAGCAATAAATTGGTAGTGTAAGACCTTATAGGTTACCAACTTCAGTCTTCAACATTTTACAGATGAGGAGACTGACAGCCAGAAAGGTCAAGTGGCCTCCCTAAGTTCTACAACTTAAGTAAGGAGAATAACTAATAGGCCTGGGCCAGAACTGCTGTCTCCCAATTTCCAGTCTAGTTCTCTTTGTACCACACATACAAAGAAATTGTCATATGGCCAGGCTGAAAGAAAACATAAATATCAAAAAAGCAAAACATGAAGGCATGCAACTTGAAGAAATACAGTATTATCATCAATCACTTTGAATTTATATCAATTGGCAGAGCAACTATATGGGCAATGCAAGGCAGCAATTAGAATAAAAGTTTTACACAGTTAAGGAGAGGATTTATCAGTGAGTCCTCTGAAATTTAATATACAACCTTGTCTTTTTCATGTACATTTGTATTTGATCCTCATAAAAGCACTGAAGGAGACAGGGAAGATATTACCTTTCCCATTTTATAAATAAAGACAATGAGGGGCTGATGCTGTGGCATAGCAGGTAAAGCTGCCACCTGCATTGCTGGCATCCCATGTGGGCATCATTTCAAGACCCAGCTGCTGCATTTCCAATCCAGCTCTCTGCTATGGCCTGGGAAAGCAGTGGAAGATGGCCCAACTCCTTGGGCCCCTGCACCCACGTGGGAGACCTGGAAGAAGCTCCTGACTCCTGGCTTCGGATCGGCGCAGCTCTGGCCATCGTGGGCAACTGGGGAGTGAACCAGCGGATAGAGGACCTTTCTCTCTCTTTGCCTCTCCTTCTCTCTCTGTGTAACTCTGACTTCCAAATAAATAAATCTTTTTTTTTTCTTTTTGACAGGCAGAGTGGACAGTGAGAGAGAGAGAGAGAGAGAGAGAGAGACAGAGAGAAAGGTCTTCCTTTGCCGCTGGTTCACCCTCCAATGGCCGCCGCGGCCGGCACGCTACAGCGGGCACACCGCGCTGATCCGATGGCAGGAGCCAGGTGCTTATCCTGGTCTCCCATGGGGTGCAGGGCCCAAGGACTTGGGCCATCCTCCACTGCCTTCCCGGGCCACAGCAAAGAGCTGGCCTGGAAGAGGGGTAACCGGGACAGAATCCAGCGCCCCAACTGGGACTAGAACCTGGTGTGCCGGCGCCGCAAGGTGGAGGATTAGCCTAGTGAGCCGCGGTGCCGGCCGAAAATAAATAAATCTTTAAAACAAACAAACAAAAAAATAAATAAATAAGGACATGGAAATGTGCTAATTGGTTAAGAAAAGAGTGAGCACTCATTCCAGTACTCTCCCACAACCTCCAGGACAATGCAAATCTCCAGAATAGATTACAACAAGCCTGAGACACTCTAGTTTGACAGATGGGAGCCAGACTTTGTGAATGAGTAGGCAAAGGCAGGAGGTGAGAAGAAAATGGGCTAGCTGGAAATGTGAGAAGGCAGTTTATGAAATAGTAGTACTACTTAGTCTTTTGTTTTTAACTCACATTTTCCCCAGAAATGCTTGGTACATAGTAGGAACAGTGTAAATTATTTGTTGGACTTAATAATTTAGTGGTGAAAATTTCAACCCACATACCCATAACTGTTATTGGTAAATGAACCTTTCCAAGGTCATCATCCCAGGTCACAAATCATGTGCTTATTCTTTCTAGACATAGGGAAAATGCTAGAAGTGCTTACTGGGAAGATGTCAAACGCAAAATTATATTATCTACACTGCTGTGAGATATAATATCACAATGGAAAGAATTCTAGTACTTAATACTTAAATGCAAATACATACATTCTCCATTCTCTCCTCCTCTCCTTCCCCCACTCTCCCACAGAGACATACAAACACACCACACATGTATGCACACACATATACACACATATAACCACAACTCTGGCTTTTCACTAGGTCATCAGTATTTGGAACATTGGCATATTTTTGTGTTATACGAGACATAGAGAGTCTCGGCTTTAAGGGCATACCCATATTTAAACACTTTATATGAGATACTGTTAAAGACTATAAACAAAGTTAAGGGGGTAGGCAGGGCTTTATGACTTGAAAAGAAATGTGGGCATGGAGGCTCCCAAGACCTGGCCAATCAGTTAGAAACTTGCAGAAGCAAGGTTTAATAAGCTGAGCTGTGAAGGACCTGGAGGGCTCCAAGAGGAAAGGACATTTTACTCCAGGGAATAGGTGGACAAAGGCCAGAACACAAGAGGCCTGTCAGTGGCCCCATTGAGATGAAACAGGATCCAGACAGAGTGTAACAAAGAGTGGCAAAGCACTTCAAGTCTGATTGCAGAGGGGTTCGGAATGCCTGGTTAAGAAGTTTGAGCTTGGCCAGCGCCGCGGCTCACTAGGCTAATCCTCCACCTAGCGGCGCCGGCACACCGGGTTCTGGTCCCAGTCGGGGCGCCGGATTCTGTCCCGGTTGCTCCTCTTCCAGTCCAGCTCTCTGCTGTGGCCCGGGAAGGCAGTGGAGGATGGCCCAAGTCCTTGGGCTCTGCACCCACATGGGAGACCAGGGGGAAGCACCTGGCTCCTGGCTTCAGATCGGCACAGCGCGCCAGCCGTAGCGGCCATTTGGGGGGTGAACCAACGGAAGGAAGACCTTTCTCTCTGTCTCTCTCTCTCTCACCGTCTAACTCTGCCTGTCCAAAAAAAAAAAAAAAAAAGGAAGAAGAAGTTTGAGCTTTATAAGTAGTGGAGAGACATCAAAGTTTTCTGGGGAGGGGGTGACTTGACAAAGTGGCACTTAAATAAAAATAATCTAGCTGAGGTCGAGGACAAAAGCAACTCTCAGCTGCATAACTACTGCCCTAGTGAGTTAACGGGGGTTGAGAAAGAATCACAGATTTTCTTGCTTGGGAGGGTCCTTGAAGATTATCTAAGTCAAACACAGCCAGAAGGGTAGCAGTGGGATTAGAAAGAGACATCATGAACAATATAAATCAATGTCACAAAGTATGAATTAATTCACAATTGATTGCTAAATATGAGTAACAAGGGAGAGCGTGAAGTTAAAGAAAAAATGTCTCAAAGGTTTTATGCCTGAGTGATTGAAGGAATGAAACTGGGGTTTAATTTTGTAAAATTTGGCATATATGGTAGATGAGAAGAATGGAGATGAGTTCAGCTTAATTTACCAAATTTGAGATGTCAGCTGGAAATCCAAGCAGAAACAAACTGCACCAAAAGGATTTGTCTAATGTCACTGAGAACAAAGTAGGTTTACACTCCTTGGTTGACTGTTTCTGAAATCAGTCTTGAGAAACAGAACCCCCACCTAAGAGACTCCATGAAGTGATGATTGAGTTGGAGGAATTTATGAAATCTGCCTCCCTCCCTTCTTTTCTTCAATCTGACTCAATGTGACAGGTGCTAATATTCTTTCTTACATGAGAAACCCTCAGAATTTCCCTAACTTAGGCGTTTAGACTACATGGCAAGAGTGCTTTAGAAATATGCAATACTTCTAGGCACAGAGCCTGGTGAATTGATCCAAAACCCTGACTAGTGTTCAAGCTTTCATTGCCCTTGTAGGCCACAGATGTGGCAGGATGAAATAAGAATAATGATCCACAAACCACAAAACAAAATTCAGAAGTAATCTCCTTTTGAAAATCAATTTCATTGTGGCTGTTTTGGTTTCAACCCCTGCTATACGCCACCACTCTAATACAAATCACTCTTCATCTCTGAAATATAAGCCCATTGTCAGGTGAATGTACATGGAGAAAATTACTTAGCAGATTATTATTTTAAAGTGGTTTCAACAGATAGCAGCAGGGAAAGTCCCCAGGAGGCCACAAAAGACAGGGGACCACCCTCTTCCCTTGGCTATTCCAAGTACACAGCATTACGATCTGGCTGAGGAACTGACAACTGAAATCTAATCCCTCTTTTCCCAAAAGACACAGAGTTATGAACCGGTTTTCCAAACGGCCTTCCACAGAGATATTTACTAAGGATTCATTACCATGCAAGCTCATGGTCCAGTGGTCTTCAAAGACAGTCCCAATAACACAGGTAATAAGGACCTAATAATTTTAACAGGGGAGCTGAAGTTAGGCACGGGGTACAGAATCTTCTTTATATTCTTTTTTTAATACCTTTCTTCAGAGTAGTAATTCTCAAATGGGAATGAGTATCACCTGAAAAGCCTTGTTTCCAAACTATATATGCCCATGTACCCTTCTACAGACTTTGATGATATATGTACAGGTGTGGCCAGGGACATGTGTGTTTCTCAAAACTTCTCCAGCTAAGACTAATATACACCCCTGGTTAAGCACCACCTCATAGATATCTGCCCTACAGTTCTGAAAAAAAAAATCTCACTAGGCTCTGAGAATTGCTGAGAGTAACAGAGAGGCAGAGAAGGAGATGGAAAAGGTAGAATAGGGAGAGGGAGAGAGAGAAGGAAAGGGAAGAAGAGAGAAAGAGAGAACATTGGGACACAACATTTGATTACTGCCCACTCTAGTTCAAGTAACCACTGAGCCCTTTCTTAGGGGTGTTACTATAGAATACCACAGACTAGGCAATTAAAAAAAATGCATTTATTTCTCACAGTTCTAAAGCTTGGAAGTCCAAGAGCATGATGCCAGCATCTGGTGATGGCCTTTGTGCAGCATCATCTCATGGCAAAAGGTTGAAGGTCAAGTCAGCAGACAAGACAAAGAGAACGGGGGCTGAACTTAGCCTTCTATCAGAGCCCATGAAAATGGCATTTGGGGCTGGTGTTGTGGTGCAGTAGGTTAAGCCTCTGCCCGCAGCACCAGCATCTCATATGGACACCAGTTCTAGTCCCGGCTCTCCTCTTCTGATCCAACTCTGCTATGGCCTGAAAGTAGTAGAAGATGGCCCAAGTGCTTAGGTCCCTGCACCCATGTGGGAGACCTGGAAGGAGCTCCTGGCTCCTGACTTTGGATCGGCGCAGCTCCAGCCATTGCAGCTATGTGTGTGTGTGTGTGTGCATGTATTTAAATATATATAAAACTTTCTCTCTCTGTGTGTATATATATATATACATATATATATAACTCTAGGTATAGGATGTATGTGTATATATATACATATATATAAAACTATATCTATATAAAACTCTAGGTTTATATATACATATATATATATACAACTAGGTTATATGTATATATAAACTCTAGGTTATATATGCACTCTACATATATATATGCTCTCTATGTATGTGTGTGTGTGTACACATATATATGCACTCTAAGCCAGTCACAGTTCCATATTTCACAGACTCTTATTCCAGAATCCCCTGTAGATCTATTTCAAATTACACATGACTAGGTCCTCATCCCTGAAGCTTCTGATTGAGTTGATTCTGAGTTTTGGCCCTAGACATATCTATTATGGTAAGACAGTTCAAGAGTGGGGCCGGTGCCATGGCATAAGTGGGTAAAGCTGCTGCCCACAGCACCAGCATCCCATATGGGCACAGGTTCAAGTCCTGGCTGCTCCACTTCCAATCCAGCTCCCTGATAATGAGCCTGAGAAAGCAACAGAAGGTGGCCACAGTCCTTGGACCCCTGCACCCTTGTGGGAGACCCGGAAGAAGTTCCTGACTCCTTCCTTTGGCCTGGCTCAGTCCTGGCCATTGTGGCCATTTGGGGAGTGAACCAGCTGATGGAAGCTCACTTGCTCCCTCTCTCTGCCTCTGCCTCTCTGTAACTCTGCCTTTCAAATAAACAAATAGGAAAGAAAGAAAGAAAGAAAGAAAGAAAGAAAGAAAGAAAGAAAGAAAGAAAGAAAGAAAGAAAGAAAGAAAGAAAGAAAGAAAGAAAGAAAGAAAGAAAGAAAGAAAGAAAGAAAAGAAGGAAGGGAGAGAGAGAGAGAAAGGAAAGAAGGAAGAAAGGAAGGAAGGAAGGAAGGAAGGAAGGAAGGAAGGAAGGAAGGAAGGAAGGAAGGAAGGAAGGAAGGAGGAAGGAGGGAGGAGGGAGGAAAGAAAGAATGAAAGAAGGAAAGAAAGGAGAAAAGAAAGAAAAGTAAGTTTGGCGTAACTAGAACGAAGTCTTAAAGGGTCTTTTCCTCTAAAGATAGATATGGGGCAGACATTTGACCTAGTAGTTAAGACACTTGAATCCAGTATCAGACTGCCTGGGCTCATGTCCCAGCCCTGTTCCTGATTCCAGCTTCCTGCTAATGCACACCCTGAAGCACAGCAGTTGATGACTCAATATAGTTAGGTCCCTGCGACCCCCACCCCCAACAATGGGAGTCTTGGATTCCATTCCTAGTTTACCACTTCAGCTTGGCCCAATCCCAGCCATTGAAGGCACTTGAAAATAAACCAGTAGATAAGAGTTTCTCTCTCTCTCTCTCTCTCTCTCTCTCTCTCTCACACACACACACACACACACACATACACACATAAATCAATCTTTTAAAAAAAATAGGTATCTAGGCCGGCGCCGTGGCTCACTAGGCTAATCCTCCGCCTTGCGGCGCCGGCACACCGGGTTCTAGTCCCGGTCGGGGCGCCGGATTCTGTCCCGGTTGCCCCTCTTCCAGGCCAGCCCTCTGCTGTGGCCAGGGAGTGCAGTGGAGGATGGCCCAGGTGCTTGGGCCCTGCACCCCATGGGAGACCAGGAAAAGCACATTGGCTCCTGGCTCCTGCCATCGGATCAGCGCGGTGCGCCGGCTGCAGCGCGCCGGCCGCGGCGGCCATTGGAGGGTGAACCAGCGGCAAAGGAAGACCTTTCTCTCTGTCTCTCTCTCTCACTGTCCACTCTGCCTGTCAAAAAAAAAATAGGTATCACTCAGGAAAAAAAGCCTCTTACACAATTATTGATCATCTTCTTTGTATCAAACACTTTTTAGAAACAGCTTCACTTAGATATAATTCACAAACTACAGAATTCATCTATTTTAGGTGTACAAGTTAATGTTTTGTAACTGAACTGAATTGTGTAACTTCATGATATCTTTTGCAGGATCTCTTTTCTTTCAAGTTCTACTTCTATCACCTGTGGTAAATCAGTTTTAGAATATTTTCATCCCTCCAATAAATGCCACCATGCCCATACTCAGCTAATCTTCATTCCTACCACTGACCCTCAGACATCCACTAATCTTACTGTTGTCTCTCTCTATTTTTCTATTCTGGACACCTCATACAAATGGAATCATACAATGTGGTTTTTCTGTGTAACAGGCTTCTTTCACTTAGCATAGTATTTTGGAGATTCAGCCATGTTATAGCATGTATGCATACTTCATTCCTTTTTAAGGCTGAAAAATATTTATTGTATATAATATTATACCACATTTGTTTGTCTATTCATCAGATATTTGGGTTGTTTCCATTTTTTGGCTATTATGAATAATTCTGCTATGAACATTTGGTTAGAGGTTTTCTGTGAACATATGCTTTCCATTCTTTTGGGTATATGCCTAGGAGTGGAATCACTTGGTCATATGGTAACTCTATGTTAACTTATTAAGGAACTGACAAACTGTTTTCCAAAACAGCTGCATCATTTTATATTCTCACCAGCAATGTATGAGCATTCTACACATTTACACTTCTTATTGTCTTTTTCATTATAGTTATTCTAGTGGGTGTGAAATGGTATCTCATTGTGGTTTTAATTTGCATTTCCATGATGGATAATCATGTTGAGCATCTTTTCATGTATTTATTTAGATTTAGCATTTATGTATCCCTTGCAGTGAAATATTTGTTCATATATTTTGCCCATTTTTGGTTTGATTTATTTCTTATTAATCCATTTCAGGTGTTCTTTGCAAATTCTGGATACAAGTTTTCAATGGAGTTATGTTTTGCAAATATTTTCTCCAAGTCTATCATGTTTATTTTCATCTCACTACTTTTTGGACTTTTTTGGTGTAATCTAAGAAATCCTCACCAAACCTGAGATCTTGAGTATCTTCTACCTTTTCTTCTAAAAGTATTATTGCTTTGACACTTATATTTAAGCATATAGTCCATTTTGAGTTAATTTTGGGGTATGATGTATACATACATAATGCATGGCCCAGTTCATCTTTTTTGATGCAGATATTTTATTTTTCCAGAACCAATGCTAAACAAAGTATTGTTCCTCCAATGAATTATCTTGCTATTTTTGTCAAAAATCAATGAATTACAATATAAGGATTTATTTCTGTACTCTCAATTCTGTTCCATTGATCTATATATCTTCCTTATGCCAGTGCCACATTTTCTGATAACTGTAGCTTTACAGAAACTGTTTGTTTTTTATCTGAGAGGCAGAGTTACACACAGACAGAAGGAATGAGAGAGAGAGAGAGAGAGAGAGAGGTCTTCCATCCACTGGTTCACTCCACAGTTGGCCGCAATGGCCGGAGCTGCAACGATCCAAAGCCAGGAGCCAGGAGCCAGGAGCATCCTCTGGGTCTCCTACGTGGGTACAGGGGCCCAAGGACTTGTGCCATCTTCCACTGCTTTTGCAGACCATAGCAGAGAGTTGGATAAGAAGACAAGCAGCCAGGACCGGCGCCGCAGCTCAATAGGCTAATCCTCCACCTGCAGCGCCGGCACACCAGGTTCTAGTCCCGGTTGGGGCACCGGATTCTGTCCCGGTTGCTCCTCTTCCTGTCCAGCTCTCTGCTGTGGCCTGGGAGTGCAGTGGAGGATGGCCCAAGTGCTTGGGCCCTGCACCCACATGAGAGACCAGGAGAAGCACCTGGCTCCTGGCTTTGGATCAGCGCCAGCCGCAGCAGCCATTGGAGGGTGAACCAATGGAAAAGGAAGACCTTTCTCTCTGTCTCTCTCTCTCTCACTGTCCACTCTGCCTGTCAAAAAAAAAAAAAGAGAGAGAGAGAGAAAACAAGCAGCCAGGACACAAACTGGTGCCCTTACAGGATGCCAGAGCCAAATGTGGAAGCTTAGCTTACTACACCACAAAGCCAGTCCCAGAAACTGGGTTTTATATTCCCTGAATATGCCAAATTTTCTCTCATCTCCAGGCCTCTAGCCTAAAACAGTCTTATTCTAGATAGTCTTACTTTTTTTCTGGCTTAAGCTTAGAAGATGCCTTGTCAAGAAAATATGCCTTGATTTCAAAAGTTTGAGCCACGTATTCCTCCTTAGTGCTCCAGATCATCTTTTGATTAACCTTATCATTGTATTATCAAATTGTATTGTACCTTCTTGTTCACTTGACTGTAAATTCCATGATGGAAGGAACTGACACTAACCCATTCAACAGTTGTATCTCCACTGCTTTGTATAGTGCATGATACATAGGATATGATCAATATTGTTGAAGAAATGACTAACTGATTCTTCTTCTAGCAATAGAAACATAAGCAATTTGGACTAAATTTCCTACTCAAAACCACAAGAAATTTTGAACAAGCTATAACATAAGAGTTTTTCAAAAATTCATGGAAGGGACAGGAGTTTGGCCTAGGGTTAAACAGCCAGTTGGGATGTCAGTACCTCACATAGGATTTCAAGCCTAAGTTCAAGTCCAAGCTCTGTTCCCGATCTCAGCTTCCTGCTTCCTATTAATGCATTCCCTGGGAAGCAGCAGGTGATGGCTCATGCACTTGGTTCCCTGTCACCTGCATGAGAGATCTGCATTGAGTTCCAGACCCTGGCTTTGGCCTGCCCCAGCCCCAGCCCCAGCCATTGTGGGTATCTGAGGAGTGAACCAGCAGCTGAGAGCTCTCTTTGCTCTGTGTCTCTCTTAAATTAAAAAAATATCATGGAAAATGTGTATTAAAAATAAACTATGCATGGATTTCAATAAACTTCTGTACTGAAATAAATTTGTGTTCTAATTCTATTTTTCCACATTTTGAAGTACCCCCATACATATTTGAAAATATCTGAAATCTTAAAGGACTATGCAGTATTATGAGGGGAAGGCATCAGATAAAAAGAAAATTCACAAGATCTATTTATATCTTTTTGTCTCTTCTGGTCATTGGCTGATCCCAGAAGAGTCAGCTGAAGGAAAACAGAGGTTTTGACAGAATCAAGGTGCGAAGAGAACAAAAACTGGAACTCAAGACCCATCAAGGGAGCCCATGTTGTGATGTAGCAAATAAAGCCACTACCTATAACACCAGCATCCCATATGGGTGCTGGTTCATATTATGATGCTCCACTTCTGATCTATCTTCTTGCAAATGGCCTGGGAAAGCAGCAGAAGATGATCCAAGTGCTTGGGCCCCTGTTGCCCATGTGGGAGACCTGAAAGAAGCTCCTGACTCCTGGCTTTGGCCTGGCCCCATGCTGTCTGTTGTGACTATCCAGGGAGTAGACCAGCGGGTGGAAGATCAATCTCTCTTTCTCTCTCTGTAACTCTTTCAAATAAATAGATAAATTTTTAAGAAGCATAAAGAAAAAAGACCGGCCGGCACCATGGCTCACTAGGCTAATCCTCTGCCTTGCGGCGCCAGCACACCGGGTTCTAGTCCCGGTCGGGGCGCCGGATTCTGTCCCGGTTGCCCCTCTTCCAGGCCAGCCCTCTGCTGTGGCCAGGGAGTGCAGTGGAGGATGGCCCAAGTCCTTGGGCCCTGCACCCCATGGGAGACCAGGATAAGTATCTGGCTGCCTTCAGATCAACGCGGTGCACCGGCCGCAGCGCGCCAGCCGTGGCGGCCATTGGAGGGTGAACCAACGGCAAAAGGAGGACCTTTCTCTCTGTCTCTCTCTCTCACTGTCCACTCTGCCTGTCCAAAAAAAAAAAAAAAAAAAGAAAGAAAGAAAGAAAGAAAGAAAAAAGACCCAATAAGGAGAGAGAACCCTAGAAAATTTCTTAATCTTTGGATCCCAACTTAGAAGAAATAGATACTAAAAGGGAAAGTAAATCAATCTTTACTTGAACTGAACGCCAGCTTCAAATCTCATATTGGATTAAGGGGATGAGGGATTTCTATTCCCTAGAACCACCTGCCAGAAGTGAGCATAAATCCTTGTTGGATAAAGATAAAAACTGCAGTCTCAAAGCATTTTTACTATAATTTTCATGTATAATGTCTGCCACTCAATCAAACATAACCAGGCCTCTGAGGAAACAGGCAAAGTGAGAGAAAATCAAGATACACAATTAACAATAGAACTGTACCCTAGAGGAACGAGAAAATACAGTTATCAAATGAAGATTTTTCACACAATTATGACTAATATGTCCTGAAAAATAAAAGATTTAATTGTGCATTTTGGCAAGGAATTTAATACTATTTGTAAAGGGAACCAATGAGGGGCCGGCACTGTGGTGCAACAGGTTAAAACCCTGGCCTCCAGTGCTAGCATCTCCTATGGGCATGGGTTCAAGACCCGGCTGCTCCACTTCCAATCCAACTCTCTGCCATGGCCTGGGAAAGCAGTGGAAGATGGTCTAAGTGCTTGGGCCTCTGTACCCGCGTGGGAGAGCTGGAAGAAGCTTCTGGCTCCTGGCTTTGAATTGGCTCAGTTCCAGCCATTGGAACCCTTTGGGGAGTGAACCAGAGGATGGAAGGCCTGTCGGTCTGTACCTCTCTCTCTGTTTCTACCTCTCTCTGTAACTCTTTCAAATAAATAAAATAAATCTTTTTGTTTTAAAAGGAACCAACTGAAAATTCTAGAAATAAAAAAAAAATGGGGGAGGGGGCAGGTCTTATGGCTCAACCTGTTGAGCCACCACTGGAGATGCCTGAATCCTGTGCTGGAGAGCCTGCTTCACACTCTAGCTATGCTGTGCTTATGATCCAGCTTCCTGATAGTGCACCTATAGAGCAGAGGTTGACAGCCCAAGTACTTGGGTTCCTAACATCCACATGGGATACCCAGATAGTGTTCTGGGTTCCTAGCATGGGCCTGGCACTCTCCGTCTCCCTGTCCATCTCCTCCTCCCTGTCATTCTGCCTTTCAAATAAATAAACTGTTTAAAAAATATGTGATAAGTGATATTAAGAACTCAATGGGTAAGTTTAACTGGAGATGTGAAAAATCTAGAGAAAATTAATGAATTGTAACATAGATCAGAAGAAAATATCTACAATGAAGTACAGAGAAAAAAATACGTAAGAGATACAATGAGTGCTAAGAAAATGTGTGTCCCCAAAATTTGTTGAAACCTAATTTATCAAAGTGATGGTATTAGGTGAGGATTTGGGAAGGTGATTAAATCATAAGGGCAAGCTCCTCACAAATGAGATTAGTGTGTTATCTATTTCTATTAGGCCATCACAAAACACACCAAACACCGGAGTAAGGGAAAGGGTTTATTGGGGAAAACCCAACAGACCGGAGGGGTGGGGTGATGAAGGGGAAAAAAGGGCCACGTGTCTGGGAAGGGGGTCTAATATACCTTTTCTGGGGGTCGGGCAGGGAGGTAGGAATTAGCCAATCCCATTAGGTTGGGGGTGGAGCTTGGCACAGGTAGCCATGTGGCTATGTGGCTTTCAGCAATGGTGGTGGGAACCAGGGCATAGGATGTAAATCAGGTGTAGATTGCACCACAGAAAAGACTGCGCCATTTTCCTAACATTAGTGTCCTTATAAAATAGGACCAGGATGCTCATTTGTCCCTTCTACCATAGAGGATAGACAAGAAGGTATCACTCTATGAATCAGGCAGTGAGTTCTCATCAGACAAAGAATCTGCCACTCCCTTGATCTTGTATTTTCCAGCCTCTAGAACTGTGAGCAATAAATTTCTATTGTTTATAAGTAACCGAGTCTATGGCATTTCTTTAGTGCAGCCCATACAGACTAAGGCAAAATTGTAACTGAATCTTAAAAAGACTAGAAAGAGGATAGGACAGGAACAATATTTAAGAAATAGTAGCTGAGAATTTTTCAAAACCAGCCAATAAGCATCAAGCCACAGATTCAAATACTATGAACTCCAAAGAAAAGACAAATATAAAGAAAATCAATCATAAGCACATCATAAATATAAAGAAAACCATGCATAAGCACAACATGGTAAAATTACTAAAACCCAAAAACAAAGAGAAAGATATAAAAAAAGAGAAAAAGGCACAAAGATTAAAATACAAAAATTCCAGCTTATTTCCCAGCAGATAAAATGGAAGCCAGTATGCAAAGACATGGTTTCTTCAAAATTCTGAAAGAAAAAAAAAAAAAACTGCTAACCTAGAATTCCATACCCATTAAAGCCCTTTGAAAAAAAGGTGAAATAGACATACTTGTAGACAAACAGAAACTTAAAAAAAAAGTATCAACAGCAGATATGAAGATGTCTCCAAATCAACCATGGAAAAGGCATATTATGAAAACTATGCATGCATTTTGATCTTTTTGCACCAAAATATCTTATCTTTTAATTCCATTTCCATAACCTTTTTGAAATATCCTGTGTACTCCATATTTTCTTTATCTACTTATCTGCTGATGAACAATTAGGTTGATTCCATATCTTAGCTATTGTGAAGAATGCACAATAAACATGGGGGTGCAGACATCTCTTGGACTTACTGATTTAATTTCCTTTGGAGATACACACACACACACACACACACACACACACATATATGGAACCTCCATACTTTTTTCCATAATGGCTGTACTAATTTACATTCCACCAACAGTATATGAGAATTCCTCTTTCTCTACATTCTCATCAGCATTTGTTACTTTCTGTCTTTTTGAGAATAGACATTCTAATAGGTATGAAATGAGATCTCATTGTAATTTTAATTTGCATTTCTCTGATGTTGAGTGATGTTCAGTATTTTTCATATATTTGTTTGTCATTTTATGTCTTCTTCTGAGAAATTATCATACAGGTTGTTTGCCCCTTAAAAATATTTGTTTTCTAGGGGCCAGCGCTGTGGCGCAGCAGGTTATAGCCCTGGCCTGAAGTGCCGGCATCCCATACGGGCACTGGTTCTAGTCCCAGCTGCTCCTCTTCTGATTCATCTCTCTGCTATGGCCTGGAAAAACAGTAGAAGATGGCCCAAGTTCTTGAGCCCCTGTATCCGTGTGGGAGACCCAGAAGAAGCTCCTGGCTCCTGGCTTCGGATTGGCGCAGCCATCTGGGGAGTGAACCAACTGATGGAAGACCTCTCTCTGTAACTCTGCCTTTCAAATAAAAAAAAATTTAAAAAAAGGCTTTACTAACACAAGAAAAATCTGAAAAAAAATTTGTTTTCTTGCTATTGAATTCTTAGAGCTTCTTATATATTTTGAGTAGTAACCCGTAATGGTGATGCAAATGTATAATTTGAAAACATATTTTCATATAAAATACATAGTCCCTTCACTCTTTTGATTGCTTCTTAGAAGTTTTTTTGCTTGCTATAAATCCATTTGTCTATCTTCTAATGATTTTATAGTTTCAGGTCTTACCTTATATGTAGTTTTTTTTATATGTTTGAGTTGAATTTTGTATATAGTGTAAGATAATGATAGGATTTCATTCTTCCACATGTGGGTATCCAGTTTCACCAGCACCATTTATTGAAGAGATTGCCTTTTCCCTATTGTGTGTTCTTGGCTCCTTTGTCAAAAATCAACTGACTATAAATGTATAGATTTATTTCTGGGCTCTCTATTCTGCTCAATTAATGTATGTGTTTGTTTTTATGCCAGTACCATGTTGTTTTGGTTACTATAGCTTTGTAGTATAATTTGAAGGTAGGTAATAGGATGCCTCCAATGTTATTCTTTTTGCTCAAAATTGCTTTGGCCATTTGAAGTCTTCTGTGGTTCCACACAAATTTTAGGATTTTTTTCTATTTCTATGAATACTGTCATTGGAATTTTGATAGGGATATATTGAATTGCTATATCACTTTGGTAAGTACAGATGTTCTAACAGTAGTAATTCTTATAATCCATGAACACAGAATATCTTCCTTTTTATTTGTGTCTTCTTCAGTTTCTTCCATCAATATTTTAAAGTTTTCAATGTACAGATGTTTCACTTCTTTTATTCAGTTTATTTCTAAAAGTTCTACATCTATGAAGACATCAAAAATAAGATTTAAAATCCTCCCAGAGCAAAATGGCTCCATCAATTCCACCAAACACTATAGAAGGCACATTACCAATTTACATAAATGTTAATGGTGAAAAAATAACGAAGAAACATTTTTAATTAACTTTATAAAGGACAACATAATTTGATATCCAAACCTTATAATTAGATAAGGAAAATTACAGGCTAATCTCATTCACGGGTTCCCATGCAAAGATCCTAAATGAAATGTTAGCCAAACAAATCCAGCAATATATAAAATACAACAAGACTGACTAGAATTTATTCCAGGAGTGCAATGTTGTTTTAATACCACATTAACAGAATAAAGTAGAAAAAGCATATGATTATCTCAATAGATACAAGAAAACCATCTGCTATAATGACATATCCATTTAGGATTACGGAAAAAATCTTAGTAAACTAGGACTAGAAAGAAATTTTTAAACTGCTGAAGGTAACCTGAACAAACAAAAAACACTTAAAACAAAGATGATGCCTAACAGTGAAATGTTTAAAGTTTTTCTTCTGAAACTGGGAATAGGATAAGGATGCTTTCTATCACTACCACAATTCAAATTGTTCCAAATGTTCTAGCCAGTTCAGTCAGATAAGATAAGAATTTTTAAAAATACACATAAAAAAACTTGTCATTTTCCACAATGGTATTATAGTAGTATGTGAAAATATCCCAAATAATCTACAGATAAATGATTAGAATTAATAAGTGAGTTCAGCAAATTGCAGGATACAAAATCAATACATAAAACTACACTAATTTGTAAACATCACCAAGAAGAAAGTAAAATGGGATTAAAAAATTATATAGCCAGGGTGGGTATCTGGCACAGTGTTTAGGATGCTGCTTAGGATGCCTGTATCCCATATTGAACTGCCTGGGTTTGAGTCCCAACTACACTTCCAATTCCAGTTTCCTGCTAGTATGCACCCTGGGAGACAGCAGGTGATGGTTCAAATACTTGGGTCACTGGCACTCACATGGGAGAATTGGACTGAGATCCAGCATCCTGGCTTCAGCCTAGCCCAGCCCTCTCTGTTGTGGGCATTTGGGAAGTGAATAAGTAGATGGATTGATCTCTCTCTCTTTCTCTCTCTCAAATGGATAAAAATAAAGAAATAAAAGCTTTTTTAAATTATGCAGACCCCATGCTTGGTTTCCTGTGAAGCAGTCTGGGAGACATAGATTAGATTACCACACAAGGATTTTATTAGGAAGTTCTTTCAAAATCAACATATATGCAAGAAAAGTGAAATAAACAGTCCAAAATGACCCTAGCCAACTTCATAGGCACCTCTGGAGCTGGTATGGCCCATGAAAGTTTTCCCGATTTGAAATAAAGGGGAAGGCCTTTATAGCTGTCCATTGGCCAGTGGTTGGATGCAGGCTGCCCTTAAGAAGGCTTCTCCTTGGGTGAAACAGTTTTTTTTTTCCACTAAAGAATGTTCGAAAAAGAACTCTCAGCAGAGATCTGTCTTCTAACAGTTCTTCCAGCATTTGAGGGAATAAGTCTTCAATTCGTAAATGTTGTTTTGAGTGGAAGATCACAGAAGCCACTATAGATATTTTTTGGCATCAAAAAATATCAAATTCCTTAAGATAAATATAGTACAGAAAGGGCCACTGCCTGCAGCACCGGCATCCCATGTGGGCATCAGCTTGAGTCCTGGCTGCTCCACTTCCCATCCAGCTCTTTGCTAATGAGCTTGGGAAAGCAGTAGAAGATGACCCAAGTCCTTGGGCCCCTGCACCTACATGGGAGACCCGAAAGAAGCTCCTGGTTCCTGGCTTTGGATCAGTGCAGCTCCAGCCATTGCAGCCAATTGGGGAGTGAACCAGTGGATAGAAGACCTCTCTCTCTCTCTCTCCCCTTGTCTCTTTGTGTACCTCTGACTTTCAAATAAATAAATAAATCTTTTTTTAAAAGGCTTATTTTAAAGTCTAGTGACTAGTTCTGTGGTAGTAGTATGCTGTGGTTTGGAAGTGTTTTGTCTATCAAGAGTTCATATACTGGAGACTTGGTCCTCATAGTGGTGGTGTTGAGACAGTGGAACCTTTAAAAGATGGGGCCTAGTGCAAGGCAGTTGGGTCACTCAGGGTGCTGCCCTTAGAAGGATTTATGTTGGTCTCATGGAGTGCATTGCTTCTTCCTAGAGTGAGTTCTTGCAAAAGTGGGTTGTTATAAAGCAGAGCCACTCCACATGCCTATCTTCTTCTGCACATTCATTTCTCTTTCTGCTTCTCTGCCACGTTGTGATTCATCCAAGAGGGCCCTCAACAGAGCCACACCAATGTTGGTACCATTCTCTTGAATCTCTAAAACTGTGAGCTAAATAAACCTCTTTTCTTTATAAGTACCAAATCTCAGGTATTTTGTTATAACAACAGAAAATACGCTAATAAATAGTGCAATGACAAATAGACCAATAGAGCAAACACTTCAGAAACAATCTTGCACATATTCAGATGCCTGATTTATGACAAAGGTGACACTGCAGAGAAGTGTGAGGAAAGATACTGCTTATGATAAATGACATTAGATCTGTTGAATATCTATATGGAAAATAAGAGATCTTGGCCTCTCTATCTAACTATATATAAAAGCAAATTCTAGGTGAACTGCAGATCTAAATGTGAATGGTAAAAATATAAAGCTTCTAGGAGATAATATGAGAGAATATTTACATGGTCTCAAAATAGGAAAATGTTTCTTAAATGGAACATAAAACACTAATCATAAAATACTGAAATACGAGACTAATATATTAAAATCAAAAATGCTCATTCACCAAAGTATATCATAAAGAAAGATAAGACAAAGAATTATTTGAGTCATCACTCCTGCCTCCTAGGGTCTGCATTAGCAGAGATCTGGAGTCAGGAGTAGGAGTAGGGTATTGAATCCGGGTACTCTGATATGGGACATGGGTATTCTATCTAGTGTCTTACCTGCTAGGCCATATGCCTGACCCTCCTTTCACTTTTTATCATCAGCAACTGTGTCTCCACTGGGGAGAGTTTTCTAACACAAAAAAATACAAAAATGGTTCACAGCCAGAGTACATAAGGAATTCCTAAAAAATGATAACAAAGGACAGATAACTTGACAGAAAAATAAGCCAAAAAGCCTGTTCCAGAACTTCATAGAATATATAAAAATGGATAATAAATGTATGAAAGGGAGCACAACCTCACCAGTCTTCTCAGAATTGCCCATTAAAATCATGAGATATTATTACACACTTACCCATCAGCATGGTTATGATGAAAAAGACTGACAATACCAAATGTTAGTAAGGATGTGGAACAATTGGAATTCTCATACATGGCTGGAGGGGATGTAAATTGGTATGATCGCTTAGCAAAACCATTATTTTCAATAAAGAAATTGCATTCCTCATGACCCAGCAACTCTAATTCTAGGTATACTCTCAACAGAAATTCAAATACATGTAACCAAAAGACATGTACAATAATACTGGTATCAACATTATTCATAATAACTACAAACTGGAAATAATCTATATAACTATTTTCACTAAATGAATAAATAAATAAATAAGATCTATTCAAACACTGGAAATATATATATAAGTACAAATAAAAAACTACAATGGCATACCATAGGAATGGACATCCCAAACACAGTGTTAATCAAAATACATCAATCCCGAAAGACTACATTGATTTCATTTACATCAAGTTCAATGTGGGCAAAACTAATCTGCCATGTTAGAAGTCAGGATAGGGGCTGGTGCTGTGGCATAGTGGGCTAAGCCACTTGCAGTGCCAGCATACCATAGGGGCACCGGTTCATATCCCAGCTGCTCCTCTTCCAATCCAGCTCTCTGCTATGGCCTGAGAAAGCAGCAGAGGATGACCCAAGTGCTTGGGCCTCTGCATGCACATGGGAGACCTGGAAGAAGCTCCTGGCTCCTGGCTCCTGGCTTCAGATCAGCTCAGCTCTGGCCATTGTGGCCATTTGGGCAGTGAACCAGAGGATGGAAGACCTTTCTCTCTGTCTCTTCCTCTTTCTGTCTGTAACTCTACCTCTCAAATATATAATAAAAATTTAAAAAAACAGAAGTCAGATTAGTCATTAACTTTGGAGAGCAAGAATGATATAGTGATAACGATGGGGCAAAATAGGGAATGCAGGGTGCTACTAATGTTTTATTTCTTGACCTGGGTGCTTGTAGTAATTCATCAAATTGTATAATTATGATCTGTGCATTTTCTGTATGTGTTATACAACATTTAAAAAGTACAGAAAACTAAAGAAAGGGAAGAAATGAAGAGCTAAATGCTTGATATTTATAGAGGAGTCAGAGACAGCCTTTTTGAGGGCTGTCCTAAAAGCAAGGCAAACGTTTTCTCCTGGTAGTGTTCTTGGGAATTAAATGGCTTCAGAAGTTCTCCAGTACAAACAAATTTTCTCTATAAGGTATTTATAGATAAATTACAGATTATTGTTCACAAGATCTAAGAGAAAGAGATGATGAGACCTAATAGCATGTAAAACAAAACATCAAGCGATATATTGCAGAAAGCTTTTTCTACCATCTTTGAGCTAAAGCGTGAAACTTGGAGATGGATCGCATGGTTAAGGATCTTCTCCATTCCACTTTCTAATTATTTTAGAAATCAATGGAACATTACCAGTGGTCCTATTTACTTACCTAAGCATAGCTGATAGTTCACAGGCCTTGCAAGACCTGAGGAAAACAGGCCTGTTACATAAACAGAAAATGTCTTTGTTTTACGTAAACATCTCCGAAGTCCCCAAATAATATTCACCTCCACAAGTATTTGATGACTCTAAATGTAACCAGCACCATGTCAGGCATTGTGGAGAAACACAAAAAAGAAGGCAGATTTCTGAGGAGCTAGAAACTCTAATGTAAAGACATAAGATTTATTTAAAACACAAGAGCAATAACAACTAGAGAATGATTCTGAGAGGATATGGTGGATGAGTTGTAGGAGTAGAGTTACTGAGAAAAAGATAGATGGGTATAATGAAGCTAGTTGATTAAAAGCTTTGAGTGTCACACTGAAAAGTCTGGACTTAAAACCATAGAAACTATTTTATCTGTATGCTACCTTCCTAAAAACAAAACAAACAAAAACCAGTGAGTTTATTCATTACGCTCACTTTAAATCACTTTAAGTGATTCCTAATTATTTTCTTGATTGATAATAAGTAATGTCAAATCTAGATACATAGTGGTATGTCTAGTTATACCACAAGTGTTTTGTAGAACATTCATATTGACTTCGATTATACCATCTGAAATAATTATGAAAATATTCCAAAGGTCCCCAACAATTCTGAATAAACCCTCAGCAATCTATCTATAGCTCAGACTGTCACTTGGGGCAATGAGTTGAATGAGATGTACTTTTTCAAGCATTAAAAGGTGTCAAATATTTAACATTGCATCTGGCACAGCAGGCTTTCTACAAGGATTTACTGAACTGGATTGTTAAATTACACCAACATATTGACCACAAAACTCATCTCTCTTATGGCTTGGTAGACTTTGATCATATCCCTCCCTCAAACTTTCTCCAAATTGAAAAAAACAACTAGAAGATCTCTCAATCCTTTTGATCAATTTAATTGAGTTTCTGGGGACTTTTATCAGCTGTTAGGTTTTTCTTGAGGAGCAGCTACCAGAATTTCCTCTCTTACTGTAGAAGCAAGTCTACTTTTGATCTTTTACATGGAGAAGATAAAGGTTTTGTGCTATTGTTTTTGACATATCCTAATGATGCCTACCATATTTTTAACCTTTGAAGATCACACTCACAATTGGATCTACTTCTCCATAAAATGATCAATAGTGATTTTTATTTCAATTATTTTACTCTAATAACCATATTGTATATGTATTATCTTAAGTCAGACACTAATGAAATGAATCTAGCCCTTGAGATGATCTCCACCAAGTATTCAGATAAATCTATAGTTACCTGGCTATTCCAGCTGAAGGAGACAGTTTAGATTCTAGAAGGTCCAATGTGTGTGTGTGTGTGTGTGTGTGTGAGAGAGAGAGAGAGAGAGAGAGAGGAAGAGAGAGAGGGAGAGAGAGGGAGAGCGAGGGAGAGCGAGGGAGAGCGAGGGAGAGAGAGAGAGAGAGAGAGAGAGAGATCCTATCTATCTGCTGGTTTACTCCCTAAATGCCCACATTAGCTGAAGCTGGGAGGCAGGAATACAATTTAGGTCTCCCATATGTGGTGGCAGAAACCCATTACTTGACCCATCTCTGCTGCCTCCTAGGGTCCACATTAGCAGAGATCTGGAGTCAGGGGCAAAGGTAGGATATTCAATCAAGGTAACTCTGATATTGGGACAAGGGCATCTTACCTAGTCTTAACTGCTAGGCCAAATGCCTGCCTCTCCTCTCACTTTTTATCATCAGCAACTGTGTCCCCACTGGGTAGACTTTTCTTTTTCCTTGGAGAACTTTGCTTATCTCTCTGCTATTTATCCCAACTTCTCTATCTTCTTTTCTGTATCCTGTTTAAAAAAGCTTTTAAATTGAGAGATGATACACATACATTTACATTGATTTCAAGGTCCCATTCTAGAGTCATAACTGAGAGCTCAGAGTCTATCATCTCATAAGCATGGATAGGTTTACTTTTGCCTAATTGTGTGACCTTACACAATTTATGCCTCTGACTGTTCTGCCCAATTAGGTGAGATCTTGAAATCTTCCTGCATTTTCTTCTTATCAGTTTGCCTTCACTGCTTTCAGATAAACTAGTGAGAAACCTGAATGCATTGCCCATTGAAGGGTGCATATTTTTATCTTTCTTCCTCTCCATCCAAGAGTTGCTGTAACAGCAGCTGTTTGTGTTGAAAAACTAAAATATAAAAATATGACCTACGTGGCCAAATCCCACAAGGCTGTTTACTTCCTTATTTATGAATCAGAATCTGTCAGCACAACTTAGAATTTTGACTGTCAGCAGATACTGCAATTAAATGTCCCTACAAAGCCAGCAGAGGGTGCACCAGGGCACTAGAAATTTACCCAAAATGTAGCAGTATTAATTTAATTCTAGTAGCCAGTCAACTTTTTATTTTCTTTTTTTTTTAATTTGTTACATGCTAAGACTAATATCCTCAAGAGTAACTTAAGTCAAATCTGGACTAAAATTCCTTCAGAGAATACTACAAGTATCCTGAAAATGAACGTCAGGAGAATGAGGAACACATGGTTAAACTTAGTCTATTCAAAATCTAGGTGGAATAGAACGAAATTATTTAGCTCTATGCTCTCTCTTTTGTAGAATTTCTACTATGGCCCTCCATCCTTTTTCCCCCTAAGTGGCCCTACGGAGGAATGAATGCTGAACTCCAGTTAAGAGAGCAACTCCATCCTAGTTTTGACTGTAATGATGTGACCTTGAGCAAGTCACTTCCCCCTCAAGGCCTATGTGTTCCCCAAGGGAATCAAACAAAATGGGCTCATATGACCCTTCACAACTCTAAAAAACCCACTTGATGTCAACTAATGTGAGGAGCCAGTATCCTTGTTTCTACTGCTCAAAAAGCCTAACACAGAAAGAATAAAGCACAGAAGAGAGAAAGCTGTGTTTAAATCCAGACAGAACTATTTTAATGCTATGCAAAGGGCAGGCAACTAAATGCCACTACAGACTTGTGAGAGTCCCATGCCATCACAGAACCCCTAGAGTACAGCTGTCCTGCTAATCCTTAGTCTATAAACATAGCTCTGTCCATTCTGAATGCCAAAAAGTCTTGGTCACCATTTGACTAAGGAAGTTGAATTCTGTCATCTTTTCACAAAATATCAATGTTCAGCAGCTAAGAATTTCTACTGGGCATTGAAAGAGAGCTAGAATCCTAGTTAATTATCGTTTAGCTGCAGTGTTTAAAGTTTCAAGTATGAGAAGCACGTCTGCTGATTCTCTTCTTTGATAAGAGGTTATATAAATTGGAGTGTGCTAGCAAGACATTTTAAGGCTCAGGGCAACTTTGCAATGTACATTGTACAAAAAAGTGTCAATCCTAACATTACAAAATGATCGTGAATGTGATGCCTCTATCAAGTGTACAACTTTGGGTGGGAGGTCAAAGTAGCACAAATCATGTTTACAGAGTAGTGGCAGTGTTTCTGGATGTGGTGGTAAATATAGAAGGCCTGAGTCTCTCCCTTCAAGGAACTTATTTGCACAACTTGCCCGCTTCCCCAAGAGGTATCTATTATTCTTTTCCTCAAAAGGATCTTCAGACCCTTCTCCTAACGTTCACATATAAGACAAAATATGGCAATCAAGACAATATTCCCATTATATGCACTAAGCTTTCTAGAATAAAGAGCTAGAAAAAAATAGAAAACAAACACCAAAGCTAATGGTTTGCTAATAAAGGCATAAACACCATAAAGCTTGCAAGAGAAAAAAAAAAAAACAAAAACAGAAAACAAAACAGAAAAAACTGCTCTTGGGAGACTACTACTTGGGAGACTACTACTGCTTCCATTGGTCAATGCCTGTTCTCTAGCAAGCAGTAGGGAAAATGCTGCACACCTACCCTTTCCACAGCACCCCCCGTCAACACATACACACCTCACTCAAGAGTCAGAACCAGCAAGCAAAGGGTGAGTTTTATTTCCATAGATTTTTTAAATTGCTGTTCAGAAGTTGTCTAGCAAGACAGCATATTTCTACCAGAATTCCTCAGGGGCGCTGATCCTCACCAGAACGCCTAGGACAATCAGTCTCAAATTGCAGGTAAGTGTGAACAAGCCCACGTTCTGGTCAGCGCACCAGAACCCCGCGCTGAAAAGACTGTTCCGAAGTTGTTTCAACGGGCGTGGAGCAGTTATTACAGCTGTTTACAGCTCCAACTCCAAAGGAGAGCTTGCTAGTGCTGGCATCAGCTCTGGACACGAAAAAACAAGCACCGCGGGCAGAGAACCTCCCCAGGAGCACCAGGGCCAAGCTTCGCCGTTAGTTGGCCAGGGGGGCAGCGCGGGCACCTCCTCGCCGCAGCCCGGGCGGGAGCGTCGCCAACTTTGCCCGAGGCAGCCCGTAGCCCGGAGCGGTGGGTGCATGCTAGAGTTTGCAAGGCAAGGAGGACCGGAGAGAGTCTAGGTGAGCTGGGCCGGGAACCGAGGACAACCTGCTGTGGGCAACCTCTCCCCGGCTCGCCGGCCCCCCTCCCCAGTGCTGCCCTCTCACTTGGCTCGAGGTGGCAAAGTCCTCCCCCGGCCCCGAGGTGGAAGGCCCTCGCCCTTCCCACAAGGGGAGGGGGCCCCCGCCGCCACCACCCCTACTAGGTGACTCACCTGGTGCCCGTCCTGGGAGTCGGGGGAGAGTGTGGTTTCTCCCGGTTCCAAAGGCTGCTGCTGAGGGGACGGCTGCCCGAGGTGGCGGGTGATGGGAGCGTCGGGGTCGAGGCCACCGGTGCTGCTCAGGGTGCCAGAGGTGCCCGCGCCGCCAAGGCGGGACTCGGCTCCGCGTTCCCGCCGCAACTCAGAGCGCAACTCTAGGTAGCAGCACAACGTCAGCAGGTGGAGGGCCAGCGAGAGGCCAAAGAAACCCAGGAAGAGTCGGCAGCTGTTCCCTTCGCCTGCCCGGGCAGGGGCCCCGCGACAGCCGCAGCCCTGGCTCCCTCGCTCCCTTGGCGCTGCCGCAGGCAGGGGTTCCCTGCGCTCAACCTCGGGGTAGCCCATGGCCTCCGGAGACACCTACTCTCTGAGGCCCGGGAGCCGCTGCGTCCGCCTCAGCCCTTCACGACCCCTGACAGGCGGCTACTGTCCTGCCATCGGCTGGGGGCTGCAGGGACCCGTTCCTGCGCGACGGTGGCTGGGCGGGACGGAGCAGGGAGCAGCCGCATGTGCAGCTCCACTCCGAGGGGTGGGAAAGGGAGGAGGAGGGGCGGGAGAGAGGGGCTGCTCTCGGCCCGCCGAGGGAATGAGGGAGGAGTGCCCGGCCGACCCCGCCCCGTCCCTCTAGGGGCTGCCGGGACGCCCAACCACAGGGCCCGCCAAGCCTCGGCGCCCCGCCCCCTGCCGTTCCGCCCGGGCCTCCAGCCGTGGGGCGGGGCCTGGGGGTGGGAGGGTTTGCCTCAGCCTGACGGCCCCACCCAGCTCGTCCCGCTTGCCCCGTTCCAGTTGGTGACTGCCGTTGTCCTTCAGTCCCGGACTCCGCCCCAATTTAACCCTTTAGCGCCAATCCGGGGGAGGGAAGAAGGGGGAGGCTAAGAATTTGGGAACCTTGGAAAGAAAGTAGAGCAAAGAAAAGGGGGCAGAAACCAGCATTAATAGAAATGTTTGCAATTAACTGCAGTTGTTAATAACATCATCCAGTACTTATCTGTTGCTTTCAATCTTCAAAGCGTTTAACAGACGTTAAACTAATTAAAACAGTTCTGGGTTTGGAATGAAACTATGCCTGCTGTGTTTGCAATCCAATGGCTCGCCAGAAGAAAAGGAGACCCAGGAGCCTGGGAGCCAGAGGGACTTTGAATCAGGCAGCCTCACTCCTCCAGTGAATCTGGGGACCTGCTCTAAGTCATGGAGAAGGGACTCACGCCAAGTGGAATTGAAGTGGCGTTGCCCCACAAAAGGTGAAACACTCTTCTGGGATTTCTTGATATGTTAATTAATTCAGCAAATATATATTGATCCCTTTACAACACAGCAAATGCTGTATGAGATAGTCTGTAGCCAGAATAGTTTTCTCTTCAGTGCTGCAGGAACATATGCCCTCAATGAGAAAATGGGGAAACTGAGGGCCAAAAGGAGGTGGATTTTTACAAGGATGGTCCATGGAATGGCCAGACAGTATTGGCATCTCTATGTGCAGGCAACTGTTCTGGCCTTTCCACCCCTCCCAGCCTTCCCTTGGAGTACTCCCTGGGGGAAGTTCAACAAGTCAGCCAAATGTTCCAGATGTACACTGCTGCAACTGCAGCATCTTCAACAGCTGCACCAATCGGAAACTGGTTCAGAGAAAAAAAAAAAGACAACTATCATAACAATAGACCCTGAAATGAAGGATGGAATGAATTACTTAAGTCAAAAGCCATCATTGACAGTCATTGACAGGAATTACTAGTCTCAGATTTTAGAGAGCTAAATGACCATAGCCAAATAAATACATTGGAGGGTACTTTCAAGAGTTGGTGGAAAATGGAATTAAAAGATGTTTATTTTCGTGCAAAAAAAAAAACTTTTGAAATCCATAAATAATTTTTTTCATGGTATACACTTTCCATGAACATTTTGAAGACTCCTTGTATGCATGGATTTCAGAATTCTTTTGCACCAAACTAAACTTATCTTTTAATTCCACAAACTTTTTTTGAAGTACGCTCATAGGTTCCATAGCCAGTATGCATTCTCATTCTGGTGTTTTTGACAAGTGAATAATTACCAATTTTATTGACTTGAAGCAGGCATTTTGAGTGCCATCAAGGAAACACATGAGGACCAGGAGCACTCATGGGTAGGCCTAAGACCTAGGCTCATGGTAGAAAGGAAAAACAGAAGGAAATAGAAAAGAAGATGAAAAGAGAAACAAAACAAAATCAAAAGTATGTGGTGGAGAAGTCAGCCCAAAGAGCAATAAGGCCACCAGCCTTTAATATATTATTCACAGACAATTTTTCTTCCATATTCTTTGTGGACGGTTTCCATATTTCAAAAACATCTCTTTTTAACTTCTACCCATGAAGTACAAAGTTTGCAAAGTATATCATCATCATATAGACAAGAGGGGTGGGGGAACATTTAACAACTGCTCTCAAGTCCTGCTTGTCCAAACCAGGAATTCTAGATACTAGGAAAACTGCCAGGCTGATTTACCTTAATTATCACAGCTCAGAATTATTGGGGAGAATGCTAGACCAGGAGTCATGAGACTTCATCTTGCCCACTAGTTTGCTAGGTCACTCTGAGCAAGCCACTGCTTTTTCTTAGCCTTTTCTCCAACAGTAAAATGAGGAATTTGAACTTTTAACAGCTATTTCATTGTGTTTTATCTGTGTTATCACTGGCTGTGTTGATTTTGTTGCACACATAGTTTAAAGAGGCTGACCCTTCTTCCTCTAAAATGAAAAGGGAATAAAATGCCAGCCCTCTCCTGGTGGTGGTCATGATGCTCAGGGGCCATACTGGCCTCAACTCAGCATGCTCTACCAGGCTTTAACAACTTGACTGAGACCCTGGATTGCACCATGGTCCTCAGAAGCCCCAGGAGTTGCATTGGACCTGAGGCTTCACTTTGGTTCCCCTGAGGAAGAACATATGCTTTTATATGCAATAGAAATGTTGGAATGGGGCAATCCAGTGAGGAATGGATGTGGTTATATTTTGAAGTGTTTTGAAGTGTTCCTTCAGTTTGTTTCTATGCTTCCATAAGTACCCTGTACCCTACAGCTCAGGCTTCAAAATGGCAGCCTGAAGTTCAGCCATATCCAGCTAATAGATACGGTATGTTTGGTCTACTATTGGCTAAAATTTTGGCTTTTAAAAAAAATCAGTTTCCAGCATTTAGAAGTCTGGAGATTTCACATTTTAAAAAAATCAAAATTTCCTGCATTTTTTATTTCAGAAAACATCAGAATACCTGTTAACATTGGATTCACAGCCCCATGTGGCTACCTTCAGTTAGAACTTCCCCCTTGAGACAAGCATGAGCAATGGAATTCCACACTGCCATCTCTAGCTCTTTCCTCTAGTCTCCAGTATTGTCCTTGTCACTCATTTACTTTACCTGTCTAACTCCATGTATTACAGGAGACAAGATATCAGCTCCTTAGCATAACCCATAAGCTGCATCTCCAACATTACCTTCTACCCTCCTACATGATAGCCACGCTCCCACACTATTAAATCCACTGATCCTTCTCATACCCCCATGCCTTTACACAGGCTGATTTCTTTGCCAGGTCTGCCCCTGCCTCTGAAACCTGATAAGTTCTTCAAGAATCAACTCACACGTTCTCTCTGATATAGTCACACAACCCACTGCAAACAGATTTTCTTTAATGCTTTCAGTGCACCCTGAGCATTCTTCAATGATATCACTTACTATTTTTGAGTGTTTCACACAGCTTTCTCACCACTTAACTGTGAGCTCTTTGATGGTAAGAACTATGCCCGTTCCATTTTGGTATACCCAGCACTTAGCATAGCGCCTACCACATTGTAGGCACCAGTATTGTTTGTCAAATGAAGAGGACATGAAGTTGGCCACAGTAAGCTAGACTATCTAGAATTCCTAAAAGGGAAATGGACCAAGGGATGATTTTCAGTACAGTTAAGAAGCACTACCCTGGGACCAGTGTCTGGACATACCGCTTGCTGTGTCTGCATTCCATATTGGAATGTGGATTCTAGTCCATCTGTTCTGTTCCACTTCCTACCCAGCTCCCTGCTAATGCACCAGGGAAAACAGCAGATGATGGCCCAAGTACATGGGACCCTAATACATATGTGGGAGACCCAGGTGGAATTCCAGACTCCCGTTTTAGGCATATTGCTGTCACTTGAGAAGTGAACCAGCAGATGGAGGATCTCTCTCTCTCTCTTTCTCTCTCTCTCTCTCTCTCTCTCTCTCTCTCATTCTGCCTTTCAAATAAATAAATTAAAAGCTCTTTAAAAAAAAGTACTACCTGAGTACATAGCTAAATAACACATGTTAAGATACAAAGAAAATAGAACCAAATGACATTTGTGTGATTAACCTCTTATTTGTGCTACTGTGACAGTTGCAGATAATCTAGAAAAATTTTTAAAAAATCACAAATTCAAACATCATTGCTTTGTAGTATCTCACTGCCCTTTCTCTTCCCTCAAGCTTCTCTCCCTACTTTTGTTTGTCGGGGCCTAATATCAAAATAATACTGGTTGACTACCCCTGAATAATAAATATGCAAAACAAGTTGTCCATCTCTGAATCCCCACCAACTGAGTGGAATATGCTAAGAAATTAAGTAGGATGGAGCCAGTGTTGCCACACAGTAGCTTAACCCACGACCTGCAATGTTATCTGAAATGAGCACCAGTTTGAGTTCCAGCACCTCTACTTCTGATCCAGCTCCCTGGTAATGTGCCTGGGAAAGCAGTGAAGATGGCCCAAGTGCTTGGGCCCCTGCCACCCATATGGAAGATCCGGATGGAGTTCCAGGGTCCTGGCTTCAGCCTGTCCCAGCCTCAGCTGTTGTCACCATTGGAAATGAAGCAATAGATGCAAGATCTCTCTCTCCTCCTCTTTCTCTCTCTGTAACTCTGCCTTTCAAATAAATAAATAAATAAATAAATAAATCTTTAAAAAAAAAAAACTTGGGTAGGGACTGATTTTAAGTACATCTTAGCTCTCGTTAATGCACAGAACAAATAATTGACGTAGAGATCAGAGAGGTGAATCTCTGACCCATGTAGTATTAAAGCAGATACTTGGGAAGAACATAAACTACAGACTTAGATCCTGGTTTGAATCCCAAGTTGTTCCTTCACCAGCTGTGACTTAGGAAGAGTGATTTTCTTGATTTTACTCATCATATAGAATCTGAGTTTTCTCATCTGTAAAATGGAGATGGCAATTATATAGTTTGTAAAATAACTGTACTCAAACAGGATGTATAAAAAAGGGAAAACTTTCCTTCTGTCCTGTGAGAGTTCAACAATGGAGTCTATGAAACAAACCAACAGGTGGCAGATTAACAGGAGAAAAAGATCCTCAGATTTGTTGTATGCTTGGTGACATCACATCCAAGGAAAGGGAATACTCCAAAACCCAGTGAGGTCTAGAAGCTTATGTATCTTCATAGGAAGATGGGGAGGGGAGATGTAGGCAACTGGATTATTTTGGGCAAAAATGAATGGGCCCTCAGAGGAATAGGTGACAGACAGTGACAAAGCTAATCTGGGTGTGGTGTGAGCCTCCACTCTCCTATCCTGTGATATGAGTTTAATCTTCCCTGGTTGATGAGATTCCTAATTGTGTTCCTTTTGGAGGATTTCTATTTACCCAGATAAGGGAAGTTCAGAGAAAGCTGCTGCCTGAATTTGCTCTTCCCCAAATACCCTCAGCTTGAAGTCCAAAGCAGCATATTTTGAGGTGACAACTCCTGGAGTTCTTCAGACGCTATAAGTCAAAATGTCTTGCACATAATAAATGCACAGTGAATATTATCTCCACTATGAAGACTTCCATCAAAAGGCTATAAGAGAACAAACATGCAGAACTACTCAAGAATGTGGCAGAAACATAGAAAGGCTCTTATATACTTTACCTTCATCAAATACTGGCCCCCTTTATGTCATTCTTAAATCAAGATAGGACCTATATATGTTCTCAGTCCTTCCCTTGACTGGTTGGCTCATATATCCAACTTCTCCATTTTCACTTGAATGTTGAGTAGATGCCTCAAACTCAACATAATCAAAAGCAACCCCAAATGTATACATCTTTGTTCTTCTGCACCTCAGCAAATGACAACTCCATCCTCCTATTGCTCAGGGCAAAAACTTTCAGGTGATCTTGGAAAGAAATTCCTTGAGCACCCCACACCCAATCTGTTAGCAAACACTGTCAGATCTGCATTTAAAGATATCTGGGGGTAGTCTTTTCCCTAGCAGTTAAGATGCCACTTGACATGCCTGCATCCCATTTGTAGTACCTGGATTCCAGTTCCAACTCTGACTCCCGATTCCAGCTTCCTGCTTATGTTTTTGGAAGGCAGCAGGTGATGGCTCAAGTAATTGTGTCCCTGCCATCAACTGAGAGGCTCAGATAAAGCTCCCAGCTATTACAGGCACTTGGGAGAGTAAACCAGAGAATGGAAGTGCGCTCTCTCTCTCTCTCTAAAATAAAATAAATAAGTAAATATTTTTTTTAAAAAAAAACTAGATTCAGAACTTGACCGTTTCTCACCACCTCCCTATTATCACTCTGGTCCAAGCCCCTTGCCCTCTCACCTGGATAACTACTAGACCACCACACACTTCTGCCAGGTCTCTCAGTCTTTGTCCTTGCCATTTGTCTGTTTCCTATCCTGCAGTCAGAGACATTCTGTTGAAATGTTGTTAGAACCTGTTATTCCTCTGTTCCAAGTCCTCCAGTGGCTATCTGTCACTCTGGGAGCCCTAGCCTTAGCCTACAAGGTCTTGCATGACCTGACTGCCAGCCACTTCCCAGGGCTCCTCTCCTATCACTACTTTCCTCTTTGCTCACTCTGCTCCAGACATGCTTGGATCTCAGCTGTTCCTTGGACCTGCAAAGCATGCTCCTGTCTAAGGGTCTTTTTACTTGCATGTCATTCTGTCTGAAATGCTATGCCTCCTTACTTCTTCTAAACTTCTTTCTTCTTAATTGTTACCTCATCAGAGAACCTTTCCTTGACCAATTTCCCATCACTTTCTTTCCCCTTATTTTGTTGACTTTTTCTTCTTAGCACCTAGCACAGTCTGACATGTTATATATTTCTTTGTTGATTGTGCAACTGCCCTGAAGCCACAACCAGAATATCATTGCCGTGAGAACAGATATTTTTGTCTGCTTTGTTCGCTGTTTTATTTAAAGGCCCAAGAATAGTACTTGGCACCAAAAAGAAGGCTTTCAGTAATGTTTGTTGATGGAATGAATGAATTCCTCTGCTAGTAGGAGGAGAGAGGCAGGAGAACTGCTCCAATGTGTCACCAGACAGGCGAGGGCTTTTCTCCCTCTCCTTTTGAATGAGGCAACTCCCCCAGAGAAGGATGCTCAGGATCACACAGCCGACTAGAGATCAGAGAAGGAAGGGAAACACTGGTTGAACATTTATCTCCTGGGTGCCAGCCTTCCATGCTAATATCTTCATGAGTTTAGCTTCAGCCACGTTTCACCATTGAGGAGATTCAGAGAGACTAAATGACTGGCTCAAATTCACACAACAACTAAAGTAGTTGAGTCTGAACTTGAATCCAGGTTTGAATGGTTCAAAAATGTCATGCTCTGTTCTCAGATTTACCTCTCAGCTGCTAATAGATCCAAAATTCAGCTTCAGAGGCGGTGAGATTCCTGGAGTGGCAAGAATGCTAAAAAAGCTGGAAGTCAGGGTTTCTTCTCCTTCCTGCCTGGGAGCTGCCACCACCACCTTTTTGCCCCAACTCCCAGGCCACTGTTAATGCTGTGGTTAGATGAATGTGCTTAATTCTGGGTCCTATCAGCTCATTCTCTTGCACAGGATTCCTGAATAATTTCCCATTGGCTATAGATAGAACAGTAGTCTAACTCCTTAGCCTGATGCCCAAGGTCCTCCCATCTAGTTCATGGCTATGCTGCTGCTAGGCCTCCACAAACCCCTGCCTCTGAATAACTGCACTGCTCATTGTCCAGGAGTCAACACATATATTCCTGCCTCTTTGCTGACATCACTCCCTTTCTTCTTTTTATTTTCCTTTCCCTTCCTCTTTGCCTATTTGAAATTGGCACATTCAAGGCCTAGTGCAAGTCCCTCCTCCCCTCGCCCCCCTCTGATGCCACACCGACCCTGCCTGCACACAGTGCAGTCCACCAGGACATCTTGCCTGTACAACTCATCTGACACTCAGAGCGTGTCACTCACACTCGCTAATTCCATCCTGCGTGAAGCTCTCATTTCCCTAGCTTATAGCCAATGCACCCCGAAGGACAAGACCCTGTCTGTCTTAGCCTCCACAGGGTCTACCTCAAGCGGATGCTTACCAAATCCTTGTTAATGGATTAAAGACTGTAGAGATGAATTTTAAGCAGGGGTTTGAAGGCAGAGGTTTGACAGAGAGAAGACAGCTGCTCGAGGTGGAAAGCAAAGTAAAATAAAATGTTGAGCACATTTATATAGCAAGGCTGCCAGGAGTATGCAAAAAAAAAATTTCAAAACACACATTGAAGGAAGGGGGAAGAACAGCAAATCTGTTACTTGCTATAGGAAATAACTATAGCCATGACTGGCATAGAAATGTTTGCAGAAATCCATGAAGCGGTGATAAAGAGAAATTCTTCTTGATGAAAGGGAGCAAGATGGCACAACATTAGCATGGAATATTCATTTTTGCAATAAGGTCTTTGGCTACTCACGGGTGGCTGAGCATATGGGAAGGCTCTCACTCCATGAGAGGCACTTTTCATTCAACAATAGAAGACTTGGCTGCTGGAAGAAAGTCTTTTACATCTGTGTCCTCTGCAATTATGTGTGAGTCCCTCTACTCAGGCCACTGAGTGGCCTGGAAACACATACCACATATTCCATGTGTGTATCACATAGCGAGATCATAGATTTCAGTTTGGGAAGAGTAGGGCTTTAAGAAAAATCGTTGGCAGTGTTTTTGCAGATTCTCGCATCCTCCAAACAACTTAGTGTGATGGATATGGTGGTCACTTGACCTCATTTACAGAAGCAAGTGAAGCTCAGAGAGGTAGAATGACTTATCCAAGATCACACAGAAAATATCGCTGACTCTTAATTTGGGTGTTTTTTTTCCTGATAGAACTGTCGCATTTATCCATCATACTTTTGTTTACTTAGTTGATCTGGCTAAAGAGCTTCATGACCATGCCCACAATCTGCATTTCTTAATCATGAGAATTAGGAAACAGACCTCAAGGATCTGAGCCCTGCGAAGTCAGGCACTCTTCAGAATGTGATTTTGGTTCTATAATAAGCAACCTATGATAGGGTTTGGAAGAATGTGGAGTTATAATGGCTTTCCCCACATCACCCCAGCCCCTCCCAACTAGATTACCTTGAGGGAGTACTGTTGACTTTGGTTGTTTAAAGCATCATGGCCATTTAGCAGGCATTCACAGAGTATCTGCTATGTGTCAGACATAGCTCAAAGTGGTGGGTATACACTAGAGGGCAAAAATGAAGGATTAATGCAATGTATAATTAGAACAGATATTTTTGAAAAACAAATAACTCTGTTCTCACAAATTCCACATAACAACACAGTGCCTTTAAATGGCCTTGTCTCTCCTCCTACGACACCTCTGAGTTGGACCAGACACAGACACATTCCGATGTCCTTAAAGTTTTAGGGTCTCAAAACATTGACCAAAAGATACAGCTTGGGCCAGTTCAAAGACTTTCCTTAAAATAATTCTGAAAACAAACAGCCCTGGGCTAAGAAATGCTAGGTAAACAGCCTATTGTTAGAATTTAAGTAACCTTCTTATCTGCTTAGCACTTGCTGAGTAAAAGCCCAGGAAAGGATTCTACAAAGTACCTGTGGCTTCTGGAAGAATGGAAATCATGAAAGCCTAGGTCTAAGGTGAGCAGTCAATGCCTAAAGACAAGCTCTCAGGTGAACTGAAGATTAAGGACATCAGTGTCTCATATTTTTACACATGTGTACACACATATTTTCATTATATACATGTGTGTGCTTGTATGTATAATAGAATTAGGATGAGTAAGAGGAGATATGGCAGGATTGTTAAAATGTGAACCATTATACAAACGCTAAGATACCAGCTACCTTGAGTACCTACTATGTGTCAGGCATTGTGCTGAACAAAAAAAATTACATTATGTTTATCTCATTTGATCTTCAGGAACAACCTTGCAAGGTACAGTTTTTTTTTTCTGCATGTTAGAATAAAAAATAAGCCTAGAGAAAAGTGAAGTGATGTTTCTGACATAGTAAATTGTAGTATGGAGATTCAAATCCAGACCTAGCCTGATGTAAAAGGCCACCTTCTTTCCATCATACCATGATGAACTATTTACTTTCCACACTTAGAAAGCCAAGGAATAGGGAGTTTTCTGTTACTTGAAGCTGGAATCTATTCAGTATTTGATATGGATACCCCTTCCTTATCCCAATATGATCTTAGAGTCTAGTGGGAAGATAAGATACTGTAACTAAGACAAATTCGATCTTAAAAATCCTGAAACTAAATAAAAGAATTCTAGCAGAAGGCCGGCGCCACGGCTCACTAGGCTAATCCTCCGCCTTGAGGCACCGGCACACCGGGTTCTAGTCCCGGTCGGGGCGCCGGATTCTATCCCGGTTGCCCCTCTTCCAGGCCAGCTCTCTGCTGTGGCCTGGGAGTGCAGTGGAGGATGGCCCAAGTGCTTGGGTCCTGCCCCCCATGGGAGACCAGGAGAAGCACCTGGCTCCTGCCATCGGATCAGCGTGGTGCGCCGGCCGCAGCGCACCGGCCGCGGCTGCCATTGGAGGGTGAACCAACGGAAAAGGAAGACCTTTCTCTCTGTCTCTCTCTCTCACTGTCCACTCTGCTTGTCAAAAAAAAAAAAAAAAAAGAATTCTAGCAGAAGAAAATGCAGACCCAGTAGATTACATGAGGTAGAGTAAAGAGAAATGATGGGGTGCCTAGTGGTAGAAGGGATCTGCTACCACCAAAGAACAGCCTCAGTAGTAGTTTTGCAGTGGACCTAGTATTGAATCTTTCATTTGTCCACTCATTACTTCATTAATTTATCCATCCACTTTTCAAAGTGTTTTTGAGCTCTGGGAATAGGCACTCGTAGTTCATACAACTTCCATGAACTGTGTGAACAAATGAATAAACACCCAGGAGGCGAAATTCAGAGTACCATAGACTTACAGCAGTCTTGACTGTCATCTTATTTTTTTTCACACAAGTTCAGTTTGATCATTTTAGGGACTTTGTTTTTCCTGTGGACTCTATGTTCAATTAACGCTGGGAATAGAGGCTTTGCTTGACTGAAATGTGCCTTACAGCAAAAGCCACTATAGAGTAAACTTCCACAAACTAACTCCTTTGCAAAGAGACTGGAAGCTAAGCTTTACCTAGCAACAGAAAACAGAATCCAAAGAAGCAGGAGTTCATACTTTAGAGAAAGAATCTGCCCTTATGAATGTGCCAAATTGCTTGGGAAAGGAGACAACCGCTGAGAGGAAGGAGCTGGCACCCCAGAGAAGTTACATGATCAGGGTGACACTAGTACTCACTAGAACTTGGACCCTTGAGTTCAAAGGCCTTGGCCCCGGAAAACCAGGTGTAGCACCTCAAGTTTAGCAGAGTTCCACTGTAGCCCCCAAAGTTCACTCTCATGCTCAGTTTCTGTTGCTCATTCAAGAGGTCAGAACTGGAAGGCCCTTTGGAGACCACTTAGTCAAACATAACCAAAGCACAGAAAGCCTAAGAACCTTACCTTTAAGTTAATGGACGAGCAAAAGTACAACAAATGCTTATCTATGGATAAGAGCCATCTGTGTTATTCTCAGTTTTCTGCAACTTGTGAAACTGTTAAATACCTCAATGCCAAAGAAAGACACAGATAACCCAGAAGAGTGCACACATCAGAACATCCAGTAATCTCTTTTACCATTCAGTCTTTCATAATTTGCCTTGACGCTTAGAAAGAGCTATTGCATTCAGACTGCTTTAAGGTCAGGAGTCCCCATAACCCTTGGGGCCCAGATTAGGGAGACACTCCAGGGGTTGGACTAAGAAAACTGCTGGAAGTGTAATTTGACACCTAAAAGAGAATTAGCAATGCCCGTGATGGATTAAAGGAACCCAGGGTGGCTTTTCCAAAGCCTCAGGAGCAAGGAAATCTGACAAGTGTAGAGATCCACCCCTAAGACTGAAAGCAGCTGGTGATGGCTTGAGAAGGTTTGTGTAAAGGAAAACACATGTCTCCCTTTGCTACTCTATCTTGCAGAGCTGGGCTCAGGACATCTGGTTGAAATACAACACCTTGATTCTTGCCTGGCAACAAAGTACAAGTAAATACAATCCCCATGAGCAGGCTCACTGGGAAATTTCAGGAACACATTAGGAAGGACTGTGAATTCCAATTTTTCCAGCACTTCATGTATTGTGTAACTGATTTTCTATTAAGTGCCTGTACACCTTTGAGTTTTATGTATGTCTGAAAATCAGTAGAAATCCAAACCCTAAAAGCACACTGGAGTCTTTCCATTGATGGTTTTTCTCTACTCTTCCGCCGCATTTGACAGCTTCTTCTCATTGACTAGCTTGGTGATACCTGGCACCCCGGCATCGCCCATGTATTGTGGAAGAGCAACATGTGGCTAAGGGTAATCTGAGCGCTTTTGTAGTCATCCCTCCCTTTTTTTCCCAGCTCTCTAGCAACAACCTACACCATTAAGCAGGCAGATAAGTTGTAAAACACACAATTCATACACACACAAAACAGGGAGTTTTTTTTTTTTAAATAAACATATCACACTAGGAGTCAGGAACCATCAATTCTAATCCCAGATCTAAGATTTCTTCTGATTTCTAGATGGTGTAATTTAGCACATTCAATTATGCTGGTACTAAAGAGCAATAATGAGATACCATTTTATTATTATTAACGTAGCAAAAAAATTTCAAGCACATGTTGGTTTGACTCAGAGGGAGAGAATGGAAAGCTACTCCCATACAGATCCAGTAGCACGACAAATTAGAACAATTTTTTGGAAGGGTAATTTGGCAACACTCGTATATACCATAAGTCATAAAGATATTCATACCCTTTTACATGTTAATTCCACTTTTGAGAT
This sequence comes from Oryctolagus cuniculus, assembly GCF_051225735.1. Classification (NCBI taxonomy): domain Eukaryota; kingdom Metazoa; phylum Chordata; class Mammalia; order Lagomorpha; family Leporidae; genus Oryctolagus; species Oryctolagus cuniculus. Next base: position 49,215,238 of record NC_142888.1, on the reverse strand, counting down.
TTTGTTATTAAGAAAACCACTCAAGCCGGTGCCGCGGCTCACTAGGCTAATCCTCCGCCTGCGGTGCTGGCACACCAGGTTCTAGTCCCGGTCGGGGCGCCGGATTCTATCCCGGTTGCCCCTCTTCCAGGCCAGCTCTCTGCTGTGGCCTGGGAGTGCAGTGGAGGATGGCCCAAGTGCTTGGGCCCTGCACCCCATGGGAGACCAGGAGAAGCACCTGGCTCCTGCCTTCGGATCAGCGCAGTGCACCAGCCGCAGTACACCAGCCGCGGCGGCCATTGGAGGGTGAACCAACGGCAAAGGAGGACCTTTCTCTCTCTCTCTCTCACTGTCCACTCTCCCTGTCAAAAAAAAAAAAAAAAACCACTCAAAAGAAGTATAAAAGTATGTGTACAAAAATTTTATAATGCCATTAGATTCATCTCCAAAAATCAGTAATTGCCAAATGTCTGACAAAATGCATAGTGTAGTGAATTAAGACATAAACATTACATAGAATATTACATAGACAATAAAAATCATAGTTCTGAGGATTGTAGTAAACATAGAAAAGCCCAAGAACCCAAGATCAATAAATTTGAGACAAAAATTAGAATACACAATTTTGTAGACATTTTCCTTGGAACTATATAAAATTATATCTCCAGATAAAGATCACAAGATATGCATAAAAATTATGCCTCATCATAAGATTACAGATAAAAATATTTCCTTTTGCTTTTCTTTTTTTAAAGGACTTATTTGTTTCAAAGGCAGAACAACAGAGAGAGACAGCTACGTACTCACACACACACATAAACACACACACACAGATTCTCCATCTGCTGGTTCACTCCCCAAATAGTTGCAATGACTAGGGATGAGCCAGGCTGAAGCCAGGAGCCAGGAACTCCATCCTGGTCTCTGACAAGGGTGGCAGGGACCCAAGCATTTGGGCCATGTTCTATTGTCTTCCTGGGTACATTAGCAAGGGAGTTGGATTAGAAGCAGAGCTGCCAGGACTCAAACTAGCACTCAGATATGGGATGCTGGCGTCACAGGCGGCGGTTTAACTCACTGTGCCACAACACCGGCTCTCCTTTTATTTTTTTTCTTTCATAAGATACAGCTACTAAAATAAGTTAAAAATACATTTAAAACAAATAAATCAGTGAAACAAGTGCTGGTCTAAGACCTAGAAGCCCAATATTAGAATCTCTTCTCCCTGTGGACTGCCCTTCCAGATCTACTAGCTCCTGTCATCTGCTTCTAATCCTGGAGGAGAGAAAGGGAGAAAAAAACGGGCGTTGCTAAAGGAGAAGTACCCAAGAAAATGTGCCTGTGACATCCAGAAGACGTATTGTCGCTGAATCCCTCCGCTCAGGGATTGTACTGAACGGGTTGAGCATTCCAACAGGCTACAGTGCCTTCCGTGCTTCCATTTAAGTTTATTTTACAGTAAAAAATATTTGCTTTCAGTGATTGAGAGAATAAATATTTCTTTTCTGGAGGGCATAATAGTTACTTTTTATTTCCTTAAATGTTAGTTTGAAGAGACGACATAACAACAATAAAGAACACTTTAAAATCATAACATCTGTAATTCTATCATGGGAAGTTTTCCCTCTCTGAGTGTGACCGTCAATGGGCATGAATGAATTTTATATATTTGCAATTACATGTCATTTTGAATTTTATGTTTTCCCTTACCATTATATCATAAGCATGTTTTTATCCCCATAGTCTTCATAGTTATTTCAATTACTGCATATTCATGCTGTTGATGGATCATCATTTATTCAACCATATCCTTGATGTTGGTCATCCTAGGTTGTGCCCAATTTTTTGCTATACTTTCATTTCATTCCGATGAAAAGGAAAGAGTTCTTTATAAGAGTATTGTGTAGCTGATTAAGGTAAAAGCCTTCCAATCCTTTTTTGAAAGCCCATGCTTGATTTCACAATATTCTAGACAAGCGATTATCCATTTAGATGGCTCTCAGAGTGGGCAGCCAACATACAGGTTTTGGAGAGTTCTGACATTCAGAATAAAGCTGCTGTTGGGCTTTGCCTTGTTCTGTCACTGGGTATACAGGGGGAAAGTCACACTTATTGCATAGACCAGAAGAAAAACATTAAACTTGCTTTTCTAGGCCAGAGGTTTAGGTAGATTTGGGTTCATTTAGGTATATCCCAGCTCTAGCCCTTACTGTGTGTGTGGTTGGCACACTCCTCCTATCCTCAGCCCTTCATCTGTAAATGAAGTATTGGACAAGATGATGTTAAAGTCCTCTGTAATTTTAATTCAATCTCTATTTACTCACTGGTCTGCTCTGCAATCTTGTTGACTTCTGTCTTAACCAATTCAAACATTATTCACTTCCCAAAGCCCCTGATCTGCTTTCTTCTCCCTCAGTCTCAGGAAATGACCTTGATTTCACCTCATACATCACTGAGACTCTCAAGTCATCCTCAAGTAGCATAAACTACCTCAACTTCCTCCCTCACTCAGTCTCTTCTGCTTCTTTCCTATGTCGGAGAAAGAAATTTGTTCTATTCCAAGCTTTTAATCCCAACTCCTCCTTCTACTGTAGACTGTGCTCCATTAATTATAACCTGTCAACAACATTTTCAATCTCTCCCTCTTTTCTGCTTCCTTCCTCTGTCTATACATGTACTCAAATATATCTCATTCCAAAAAACCCTCCCTGGATCCAGCCACCACTCCATGATTTTATCCTTCCCCTTCCTTTAGCCACCAAACTAAAAACCAGTCATTTCCTCTCCAAGGTCACCAGTATCAGTTTAATGTCACTTATTCTCTTCCATTACTTCTCTGCTGACTAATTCTGTTACCTTTGCTTGGGCCTCTTTCCCCATTTCCAAAGTGTAGGCAATTCGGAAACAGTGGGGAAGTAGGATATAAGATCATATGCACACTTGCTAAAACATGTGTATGAAAAACCTGGGAGGAAGCAATATTTCAAAATGATATAAGGGCTGGCGCTGTGGAGTAGTAGATAAAGCCACCGCCTACAGTGCCAGCATCCCATATGGGTGCTGGTTTGAGTCCTGGCTGCACTTCTGATCCCACTCTCTGCTAAGCCCTGGGAAAGCAGTAGAAGATGGCCCAAGTCCTTAGGCCCCTGCACCTGCATGGGAGACCTGGAAGAAGCTCCTGGCTCCTGGCTTCGGACTGGCACAGCTCCAGCCATTACAGCCAATTGGGGCGTGAACCAGCGGTTGGAAGCCCTCTGTCTCTCTCTGCCTCTCCTTCTCTCTGTGTGTAACTCTGCCTTTCAAATAAATAAATAATTTTTAAATTATATAATGGCTGATTTAGGTGGTCAGATTTTTGTGAATACTTTTTTTTCACTTTCCATATGTCCTATAATACAGTTATATTACTTTCATAACAAAAAGTAGTTTTTAAAAGAAAAATAAATAAATAAATTGGATGTTATGACAAATTCTACCCTTGTTACTCTCAGTTTTCCTCTCTTTCCTCTCTTGCTCCCTTGGAAATGTCACCTATTCATGCACATCCAATTATACCCTCCATGACAATGACTCCCACGTCTATCTCTTTAGTCTCTGCTCCTCTCCTGGAATTCCAGACACCTGCTAGGGACTACTTACCATCCGGCAAGACTTGCTACTCCCTCACATTCAATACTAGCTCTTTTATCTGAGACATTAACATGAAACCTTAACATATTCATAACATTGGCCATTTCTTTACTCTCCAAACTAACAGGTGAGCCCCTTTCACTCTAGGACAAACCAAGCCACCATCTCTTAACTGTATAACTGCAACAGCCTTCTAACTGGCCCTTCACTTTCTTCATTGTTCTGCTCATACACCAACGTGTATGATCTGCTTACAATAAAAAGCAGCTTGTGATACTCCCCTGTTTAAACCCCTCCGATGATTTCTATCTCAATCAGAATAAAATCCAAACTCTTTCCACTGTCTGCAAGGGATTTCTGAGCTCATCTCCTTTCCCTGGTGGTATCCTCTGCTTTTAACTGCCTTCTTTTTTGTTCCGCCCTCCCCACCCACAACAAGTGTGCCCAACTTCTTTTTTGCTTTAGGGCTGTCTCATCTACCATTACCTCTGCATAGACCACCTCATTCTTCCACCCTTGCTACCTGAGAGAGACTCTCTCCACATCATGGCCTGTCTTGATCCGTTCAGATAGCTGAAACAAAATACATTAGACTGGGTGTCTTATAGGCAATAGAAATTGACTTCTTCAAATTCTGGAGGCTAGGAAGTTTAAGGTCAAGGTCCTGGCAGATTTGGTGTCTGGTGAATGCCTGTTTCTCATTGATGGTGCCTTCTTGCTGCATCCAAAAACAATTAGAAAGGGCAAGGCAGTCCTGTTTGGCCTCTTTTTCGAAAGGGCACAAATCATATTTCCAAGCGCCCTTGCGTCATACCTAAGCACCTCTCAAAACCCCACCTCCTAATACTACCACATTAGGGATTAGGTTGGAGTCTATGAATTCTGGCGAGCACACAAGCACTCAGACCAAGCAGTAAGAACTTCTTCCTGCTCATCCTTCAGCTCTCAACCTCAACATAATCTCCTTAGCGAGGCCTCTCCAAATCACTCTGTGGAAACGAGGCCCATCCAAATTGTTAGTTATTTTAGCACCTTGTCCATTTCCTCCAGAGCATTCAACAACACCTGCAATTTCAATTATTTGCTTGCTTTCTGGTTTAACATTAGTCTCCATTACTGGATTGTAAATTCCATGGGGTGGAGACTGTTTATATTTTGTCCGTTACCACATAATCCAGAGTCTGGAATTATGGTTGACATGTTGGCTCTCAGTAAATCCATGTCAAGTAATTTTTTTTCTGAATCTTATTAACTATATAAAATATTCCAGATTAAATTACTTGATTCTTTCAGGGTGCTTTAAGAATTTTTTTAAAAGATTTATTTATTTGTTTGAAAGGCAGAGTTACAGAGAGTCAGAGGCAGAGACAGAGAAATGTCTTCCATCTGCTGGTTCACTCCCCAGATGGCTGCAATGGCTGGAGCTGTGCCAATCTGAAGCCAGGAGCCAGGAGCTTCTTCCAGGTCTCCCACGTGGGTGCAGGGGTCCAAGGACTTGGGCCATCTTCTACTGCTTTCCCAGGCCATAGCAGAGAGCTGGATAGGAAGTGGAGTTGCCGGCGTCCATATGGGGTGCTGGCACTGCAGGCCAGGGCTTTAGCCGTGCCAGCCCCAGTACAAAAAAATTTTAAATAAACTTTTGAGGGGACAGCATTGTGATGTTGCTGGTAAAGCTGCTGCTTGCAACCGTGTCATCACTTATGGGCTCCGGTTCACATCCCGGCTGCTCCACTTCTGATCCAGATCCCTGCTAATGGTCTGGAAAAAGCAGCAAAAGATGGCCCAAGTGTTTGGGCTCCTGCACCTATATGGGAGACCTGGAAGAAGCTCCTGGCTCCTGGCTTCAGATGGGCTTGGCTCTAGCCGTTGTGGCCATTTGGGGAGTGAACCAGCGGATGGAAGACTGACCTCTGTCTCTGTGTCTCTACCTCTCTCTGTAACTCTGTCTTTCAAATAAATAAAATAAATCATTTTAAAAAAAGATACATAAATAGATAAAATAAATCATTAAAAAGATATATAAAGTTCCATCACCACAAAGATATTTCATATTTTTCCTTTAAAAGCACACTAACATCTTCCCCCTCATCCCTGCTCTACCTCATCTCTAAGCCCTAGCAACCACCACCTGTTCTCCATTTCTATAGTTCAATCATTTTAAGAATGTTATGTAAATGAAACAACAGTTAACCTTGTGGAGTTAGCTTTGCATTTAGCATATTTCCCTGGAGATTTTCCTAAGCCATTGTGTGTATCAGTAATTTGTGCTTTTTTTTTTATTGCTAAGAGTGTTCCATGGCATGGATGCATGTTTTTTAGCCATTCCTCTGCCTTAGATTATCTGGGTTGTTTCCAGTTTTTTATTGTTGCGAATAAAGCTTACATAAACATTTATGTCCAAGAGTACTTTAGAAAGTTCACAGAAATGGAATTACAAGATAAACTTATTTGGGTGCAAAAAGCTTTTTGAAAGCTGTGCAGTTTTGTCCATACAACACATTTTTGTATAAAGCTTTTGAAGACCCCTCTTGCAAGATTTTGTGTCAACATAAATTGTCAATTCTCAGGAGCAGATGTTTAGCCTAGCAGATTCTAGATTCAGCTCTAGTTCCTGACTCTAGTTTCTTGCCAATGCAGAGGCTGGGAGGCAGTGGTGATGGCTCAAATCATTGGGTTCCTGCCACCCACCTGGGAAACCTGAATTATGTCCCTGGCTCCTGGCTCTAGCCCCAGTCCAGCCCTGGCTCTTGTGCAAATCTGGGGAGTGAACCAGCAGATGGAAGACCTCTCTCTCTCTCTGCCTCTGCCTCTGCCTTTCTGTAATTCTGACTTTTAAATGAATAAATAAATCTTAAAAAAAAACCAGAGTGGCTATGCCATTTTATTTACCTACCAGCTGCATAACTGATACTTTTTTCTTCTCATACTAGCCAGCATTTGGTGTTGTCACTTTTGTATTTTCACTGTTCTGGTAGGTATGTGGTGATAGTTCATTGTGCCAAAAGCATATGGTAATTTTCGTTGTCCCACTGGCTAAATGATGTTGACATGATTTCGTGAACTTATTTGCCATCTGTATATATTGTTAGTTTCTTCATGTCCTTTGCCCATTTTCTAATTGGATTGCTTTTTTATTGTCGAATTTTCAGAGTTCTTTGTAGAATAGTAGATACAAGACCTTTTTCAAATATGTGGTCTGCAGATATTTTCTCCCTGTAGCTTGTCTTCTCATCTTTCACAGATCAAATGCTTTTTAAATTTTGATAAAATCTAATTTATCAACTTTTCCTGTTATGGATCATACTTTTGGTGTAAGGTCTAAGAATTATGCCTGGAAATATATTTCGAAATTTTTCTCTTGTTTTTTTTTTATAAAATTTTTATAGTTTTGTGTTTTACATTTAAACATGTGATCATGAGATAATTTTCTTTTTCAAATAAGATTTATTTATTTACATTAAAGTCAGAGTTACACAGAGAGACAAGAGAGGCAGTGAGAGAAAGAGAGATCTTCCAACCAGGTTCATTCCTCAAATGGCTGCAACAGCTGGAGCTGTGGTGATCTGAAGCCAGGAACCAGGAGCTTCTTCTGGGTCTCCCATGCGGGTGCAGGGGCCTAAGGACTTGGACCATCTTCTACTGCTTTCCCAGGCCATAGCAGAGAGCTGGATCAGAAGTGGAGCAGCTGGGACTTGAACTGGCACCCATATGAGATGCTAGCACTGCAGGCGGCGGCCTTACCCACTATGCCACAACGCTGGCTCGGAGGCAATTTTCTTAATATTAGGCATGAAGTTTAGATAGAGGTTAATTTTCCAGCTCTTGGATATTCAGTTGCTCCAGCACCATTTATTGAATTAGTCCTATACTTTGGAAAAATCTATCGGGTACATTTGTGTGGGTCTATTTTGGGGTTTCTATTCTGTTCTATTGATCTATGTGTCTATCCTTCCAATATGACTCCGGTTTGGTTAATATGTCTGTATAGTGGGCCTTAAAATTAGGAAGACTGATTCCTCCCACTTTACTTTTATTTTTCAAGAATGCTTTAGCTATTCTAGGTCCTGTGCCTTTCCAAACAGATTTTAGAAAAAGTTTCTCTATGTCTACAAAAAAAACCTTGCTGGGATCATTTAATATAACAGCTTTGTTAGATATAATTGGCATACAACAAAATTGCACATATTTAAGTCTGAGATTTTCCATACATCACAATTAACATATTATACATCACAATGGGGAAGATATGCAATCGCTAAGGTATCCATCAATGGGTGAATGGATAAAGAAAATGTGGTATATATACACAATAGGATATTATTAAGTCATGAAAAGAATGAAATCTTCACATTTGTAGCAAAATGGATGGAACTGGTGCTCATTATGATAACTGAAATAAATCAGACACAGAAAGACAAACACTGCATGTTCTCTCCTTTATGGGGATTAAAGAACAAAAAAACTGGGGCCGGCGTTGTGGCATAGCAGATTAAACCTCTGCCTGCAATGCCAGCATCCCATATGCACTCCACTTCTGATCCAGCTCGCTGCTAATGTGCCTGGAAAAATGTGTGGAGGATGACCCACATGTTTGGGCCCCTGAACCCACGTGGTTGACCCAAAAGAAGCTCTAGGCTTCTGGCTTCAGCCTAGCTCAGTCCCCCCTGTTGTTGGGGAGTGAACTTTGCGTTTATTTTTTTTAAAAGATTTATTTATTTACTTGAAAGTTACACAGACAGAGAATAGGCAGAGAGAGAGAGAGAGAGAGAGAGAAGTATTCCATCCACTGGTTCACTCCCCCAATTGGCTGCAATGGCTGGAGCTGGGCCAATCCAAAGCCAGGGGCCCGGGCTTCTTCTGGGTCTCCCATGCGGGTGCGGGGGCCCAAGGACTTGGGCCATCTTCTACTGCTTTCCCAGGCCATAGCAGAGAGCTGGATCAGAAGTGGAGCAGCCAGGGGCGCAGTAGTCCTGCGAGGGTTGGGGGGGTGGCGGCATGGGGGACGGCCTCCTGGAGAACGCTAACCCCCTCATCTGCGAGTGCTCAGGGGAGCAGCCGGTGATGGCGGGGGAGGAGGACGAGCAGGTTCCAGATAGCATTGACGCACGTGAGATCTTCGATCTTATTCGCTCCATCAATGATCCGGAGCATCCGCTGACCCTGGAGGAGTTGAACGTAGTAGAGCAAGTCTGGGTTCAGGTCAGCGACCCCGAGAGCACAGTGGCTGTGGCCTTCACCCCCACTATTCCGCACTGCAGCATGGCCACCCTTATTGGCCAGTCCATCAAGGTCAAGCTTCTGCGGTCCCTTCCCCAGCGTTTCAAGATGGACGTGCACGTTACTCCAGGGACCCATGCCTCTGAGCACGTGGTGAACAAGCAGCTTGCGGGTAAGGAGCGGGTGGCGGCCGCGCTGGAGAACACGCACCTGCTGGAGGTTGTCAATCAGTGCCTGTCAGCTCGCTCCTGAACCTGGCTGCTGGCCCCGACTTACTGCCTCGCCGGCGTCTGCCCCCAGCTCCATGCAGAGCGTGCAGCCGTTTGTTCATTTACTGACAGTGAGAAACTAATGTTTTGCATTTTGTAATAAACCCTTAATTTATATTTGTAAAAAAAAAAAAAAAAAAAAAGTGGAGCAGCCGGGACTTGAACCGGTGCCAATATGGAATGCTGGCACTTTAGGCTGGGGCTTTAACTAGCTGCACCACAGTGCTGGCCCCATTTTGCCTTTTTTTTTTTTTTTTTTTTGGACAGGTAGAGTTATAGTGAGAGAGAGAGAGAGAGAGAGAGAAAGGTCTTCCTTCCATTGGTTCACTCCCCAAATGGCCGCTACAGCCAGTTGCTGCACTGATCCGAAGCCAGGATCCAGGTGCTTCCTCCTGGTTTCCCTTGCGGGTGCAGGGACCCAAGCACCGGGGCCATCCTCTGCTGCCCTCCCGGGCCACAGCAGAGAGCTGGACTGGAAGAGGAGCAGCTGGGACTAGAACTCGGTGCCCATATGGGATGCGGGCGCTGCAGGCGGAGGATTAACCAAGTGAGCCACGGGGCCAGCCCCCCCCCCCACTTTGCCTTTCAAATAAATGAAAAATAAATCTTTAAGTAAAAATTAAATAAAAAACTTTACCTTAATATAGAATAGTGATTACTAGAGTTTGGGAAATGGAATAGAAGAAAGTTGGATAACAGGTACCAAGGCACAGTTAAGTAGAATAAATATGTTCCAGTGTTCCACAGCGCAGTGCCTCTGGGCTACAGTTCACAATAGTGCATTATATACATATGCAGAATGAACAGAGGGGATGGTAGGCTCTAAGCACACTGAATAGATAAGGGAATAGAAACGCTAATGACTTGACTTTTATCAATTCATGTTGTATACATGTGCTGAAATAATGCATCATGCTCCATTAAAAATGTACAAGTATTACAAGTTAATCAAAATGTTTTAAAAATAAAACCATCATCCACAACAAAAAACATATTGAACATAACTTTCTCAGTTTCCTCATGTCCCTTTGTAATCCCTCCCCATACAGCTCTATCTCAAGGCAACTGTTGACCTGCTTTGTCATTACACATTAGTTTGCATTTCTTATCAATGAAATCATATGATATGAACATTTTGGCTTCTTTCATTCAGCTTGATTCTTTTGAGATTCACCCATGTTCTGGAATCCACCAATAGTTTCTAATTTTTTAAGGCTGATCAGTATTCTATTGTACAGACATACCACAGTTTATCCATTTTCCAGCTCAGAGATATCTGAATTGTTTTCAGTTTTTGGCCAGTGTAAGCAAACCTGTTATGACACTCATGTACAAGTATTCGTCTTGGCATATGCTTACATTTTTCTTGGGTCAAAACCCAAGAGTAGAGGCTGGCGCTGTGGCATAGTGGGTAAAGTCGCTGTCTACAGTGCCGGCATCCCATATGAGTGCCGGTTTGAGTCCCTGCTGCTCCACTTCCAATCCCGCTCTCTGCTATGGCCTGGGAAAGCAGAAGAAGATGGCCCAAGTCCTTGGACTCCTGCACCCATGTGCGAGACCTGGAGGAAGCTCCTGGCTCCTGGCGTCAGATCAGCACAGCTCAGGCTATTGTGGCCAACTGTGGAGTGAACCATCAGATGGAAGACCTCTCTCTCTCTCTCTCTCTCTCTCTCTCTCTCCCTCTTCTCTCTCTATAACTCTGCCTTTAAAATAAATAAAATAGATTGTTAAAAATCCAGGAAACTTACATTGGTACAATGCATGGTTATAAATTTAAGCTGTTTTATCTCATGTGAAGATTTTTATATCAAATCAAGATACAGAGCTCTTCCATCCCCACAAAGATCTCCCTCTTACTACCTACCCTTTTAGAGTCAAACACATGCTTCATATCCTTAACCATCTATAACCTCTGGAAACTACCCTGCACCCGCGTGGGAGACCTGAAGAAGCTCCTGGCTCCTGGCTCCAGATCGGCAAAGCTCTGGCTGTGGTGGCCATTTGGGGAGTGAACCAGCGGATGGAACACCTCTCTCTCTCTCTCTGTCTGCCTCTGCCTCTGTGTAACTCTGACTTGCAAATAAATAAATAAATCTTTAAAAAAAAAACAAGAGTAATATAGCTGGCACAATGGATTCAATGTGTCATCTCTAAAATTCAAGTGCTGAGGCCAGCATTGTGGTGTAGCTGGTAAAGCCACCACCTGCAGCACCGCCATACCACATAGGCACTGGTTCCAGTTCCAGCTGCTCCACTTCTGATCCAGCCTCCTGTTAAAATGTCTGGGAAGGCAGTGGAGCATGGCCCAAGTACTTGGGACCCTGCACCCTTGTGGGAGACCCAGATGGAGTTCCAGGCTCCTGGCTTTGGCCTGGCTCTGTCCTGGTTGTCGCAGCCATTTGGGGAGTGAACCTGCAGATGGAAGATATTCTCTCACTCTCTCTCTTCCTCCCTCCCTCCCTTTAACTCTGCCCTTCAAATAAATAAACAAATAAGTAATCTTTTTTAAAAAATGTGATTAGGTCATGAGCATTCCTTGCTCTCATGAAAAGGATTAGTTGCTCTTAAACAAGGGCTTGATGTAGCTTGTTATTTTGGCCTTCTGCTTTCTACCACATAAGGACACAGCCCTTTGGACCTCCAGCAAACAGGATACCATCCTGGAAGCAGAGAGGAGCCTGCACCAGACAACAAACCTGCCAGTTCTTAGATTTCCCAGCCTGTAGAACTATGAGAAAATAAATCTCTGTTCCTTATAAATTACCTAGTCTCAGGAATTCTGTTATAGTGACATAGTGACACAGACTAAGACAGATGGATCATATGGCAAATGTATGCTTAATTTTTTTAAAGATTTGCTAATTTATTTATTTGAAAGGCAGAGTTACAGAGAGGGAGAGGTCTTCCATCTGCTGGTTCACTCAAATGGCCACAACGGCCAGAGCTGGGCTGGTTCGAAGCCAGGAGCCAGGAGCTTCTTCTGGGTCTCCCATGCAGGTGCAGGGGCCCAAGGACTTGGGCCATCTTCTACTGCTTTCCCAGGCCATAGCAGAGAGCTGGATTGGAAGAGGAGCAGCCAGGACTCCAACCAGCACCCATATGGAATGCTGGAGCTGCAGACAGATGCTTAGCCCACTAAGCCACAGTGCCGGCCCCTGGGTGCTTAATTTTTTAAGGACCTGCCGAACTAGTTTCAAAAATGGTTGTACTGTTTACATTCTCATCAGCAGTGTTTGAGTACTCCATATCCACCACATCCTTGCTAACCATTGGTATTGTCAACATTTTCATTTTATCTCTCTGATAGTTTGTATCCTATTAGTTTTACTTACCTTTCCCCAGTGCCTAATGAGGTTGAGCACATTTTCATGTGCTTATTTGCCATCTTTAGATCTTATTTGATGACATGACTATTCATATCTTTTGCCCATTTTTGTTATTTTTTACAATGTATTTATTTATTTGAAAGGCAGAGTTACAGAGAGAAAGAGAGATCTTCCATGTGCTGGTTTAGTCCCCAAATGGCCACAACAGCTGGAGCTGGGCTGAATTGAAGCCAGGAGCCTGGAGCTTCTTCTGGGTCTCCCAAGAGGCTGCAGGGGCCTGAGGACTTGGGCCATCTTCCACTGCTTTCCCAGGCCATAGTAGAGAGCTGGATCAGAAGAGGAGCAGTTGGGACTCCAACTGGCGCCCATATTAGATGTCGGCACTGCAGGCCGCAGCTTTACCCACTACACCACAGTGCTGCCCTCCCCCTCTCCCATTTTTTATTTTTTTAAATTTCTTTTAAAAATTTTAACACACATAAAAGAATACATACTTAAGTGGTGTTATTTGATATTTTGATACACATTCATTGTATACCATCCATCAGAGTAAATACATCTATCTCCACAGACATTTAGCATTTTTTTATGATGAAATATTTAAAAATCCTATTTTCTAGTTTTTTAAAAGACTTATTATTTGCTTGAAAAGCAGAGTGAAAGAGAGAGATGGAGTGAGAGTGGGAGAGAAAAAGAAAGATTTTTTGTCCTCTGGTCAACTCCACCTTGGTCTCCTACATGGGTGGCAAGAGACCAAGTACTTGTGCGTGCCATCCTCTGCTGTCTTCCCAGGTGCATTAGCAGGGAGCTGGATCAGAAGCAGAGCACCAGGTACTGGAATTAGCACTCTTATATGGGATGCCAGCATTACAAGTGGCGATTTAATCTGCTGTGCCATAACGCTGGCTTCCTATCTTGTAGTTTTTCTTTTTAATAGAAAAATATAGACAATCTAACTCACATGTGCAGTCTGAAAAAAGGTGATCTCTAAGGAGATAAAAGTATAATTGTGGTTACCAAGGGCTGGGGAGGGATGGGAAAAGATTAATTAATTGGCATTTCTTTTTTAAAATATTTTATTTATTTATTTATATATTTATTTGAAAGTCAGAGTTACACACAGAGAGGAGAGGCAGAGAGAGAGAGAGAGGTCTTTCATCCTCTGGTTCACTCCCCCATTGGCCGCAACGGCTGGAGCTGTGCTGATCTGAAGCCAGGAGCCAGGAGCTTCCTCCGGGTCTTGCACATGGGTGCAGGAGTCCAAGGACTTGGGCCATCTTCTACTGCTTTCCCAGGCCATAGCAGAGAGCTGGATCGGAAGTGGAGCAGCAGGGACTAGAACCGGTGCTCATATGGGATGCTAGCACTACAGGTGGCGACTTTAACCACTATGCTACAATGCCGGCCCCTTAATGGCTATTTCATTATAGCTAGATAAGACTTAGAAGTTCTGGGATTCTGTTGCATAGTAGACTGGCTAGAGACAATGCTAATGGGCTGCATATTTCTCTTTGCCCGCTTTAAAATTGAGTTGTTTTCTGAGTGATGAATTTCAATAGTTCTTTATATATTGTAGGAACATATCCTTTATCAGACATATAGTTAGCACATCCTGAGGGGTGTCTTGTCTACTCATTTTCTTCGCTGTGTCATTTGAAGAACAGAAATTGTAAACTTTGATACAGTCCACTTTGCCAAGGGATTTATTATGGATTATGTATTTGGTGCCATAGCTAAGACTTTTTTTTTTGCCTAACACAAGCTCAAAAGGGGTTTTCTTGTATTTCTGTAAGTTTTAAATTTATTTCTATGCTCTTCTATCTAAAAGTATTATATTTAGGCTTATGATCCATTTTGAATTAATTTTTATAGGTGCAAGGTACGAATTTAAGTTCTTTCATTTTCACATATCCGCATCTATTGAAAAGACTATCCTTTGTCCACTGAGTTGCCTTTACACTTTGTCAAAAATCAGCTACTCATATATAGCTAAGTATATGTCTGGGCTTTCAATTCTGTTCCATTGATCTACTTATCTATCTTTGCACCCATACCACACTGTCTACTTTTAAAAATTTCTTGAAATCAGGTAGAAATAACCCTCTAACTTTGTTCTTCTTCAAAGCTGTTTTAGCTATTCTGTTCCCCTCATTTTCATATGAACTTTAGATTCAGCTGGTCAGTTTCTTCAGAAACCTGCAGGGATCTTGATTGGGGTTGCATTTGAATCTATAGATCAATTTCTCTTTAGTTTTCACTGTTTAGATCTTTCACATCTTTTGTGAGATTTATCCCTAACTATTTCGGATTAGTTATTGGATTATTTTTCCCTAAGTATTTTGTTGCTATTATAAACATACTGTTTTCTAAAGGTTAATTGTTGATTTTTCATTGTGAGCATATACAAATGGAATTCATTTTTATATATTGATCTAACATCCTGCAACCTTGCTAAACGCAATTAATGTTTTTTTTAAGATTTTTAAAATTTATTTGAAATGCAGAGTTATAGAGAGGCAGAGGCAGAGAGAGAGTCTTCCGTCAGCTGGTTCACTCCCCAAATGGTCACAACAGCCAGAGCTGAGCCAGAATGAAGCCAGGAGCCAGGAACTTCTTCCAGGTTTCCCACGATGCTTTTTCAGGCCATAGCAGAGAGCTGGATTGGAAGAGAGCAGCTGAGACTCGAACCTTCGCTCATATGGGATGCTGGCACCACAGGTGGAGGCTTAGCCTATTATGTCACAATGCCAGTCCCCATTCTGATTTTTATTATTGCTTATTCATTATTTCCTTTCTTCCACTTATGTTGGATTAAATTTGCACTTCTGGTTTTTTAAGATGAAGTTCAAGTCTCTGATTTTAGACCCTTTCTTATTGTCTAATATAGGTGTTTTAGTGCTATACATTTCCCTTTCCTTATTAAAAAAGATTTATTTATTTGAAAAGTAAAGTGTGTGTGTGAGAGAGAGAGAGAGAGAAAGTCAGAGAGAGAGCAGAACAGTGTCTTCATCTGCTGATTTACTCCCTATAAGGCCACAGTGGCTGGGATTGGGCCAGGCAGAAGCCAGTACCCTAGAGATCCATCCGGGTCTCCAATATGGGTGGCAGGGTTCCAAGCACTTAGGCCATCTTCTGCTGTTTTCTCATGTGTTTAGGCAGGGAGCTGGATCGGAAGTGGAGCAGCCAGGACTTGAACTGGTGCCCATATGGGATGCAGGTTGGAGATGGTGGCCTAATCACCTATGCTACAAGATTAGTCCCACAAATTTCCCTTTCTTCCTGCTTTAGCAGCATCCTAAAAATTCTAATACAGTATATTTTCATTTAAATCAAAATATGTTCTGATTACAGAACTTTAGAGTGCTTTGATTTTCAGGCTATTTGGAAGGGTGTTATTTTGTTTTGTTTTCAAATATTTAGAGAACTTCAAAGTATCTTTTTCTTATTGATTTTCTTTGTTCAATTCCATTGTGCTGAAAATACATACTTTGTATGACTTAGATTGTTTTAATTTTCTTAAATTTCTTCTGCTGTCGAGTATATATTGTCTATAGATGAATCTCCCACATACATTTGGAAAGAATGTGTGTTCTGTTGTTGAGTGGAGTGTTACACAAATATCAATCTGGTTAAGTTGGTTGATAGATGTTTTAGTACATTTGGGCTGCTATGACCAAATACGTTAGATTGAACAGTTTATAGACTTTTATTTCTCACAATTCTGGATGTTAGAAAGTTAAAGATCAAGGGGTCAGCAAATTTAATGTCTGGTCAGGGTCCCTTCCTCATAGGTGGGCTATTCTATGGGTCCTCCCATGGCAGAAAAGCAAAGGAGCTCCTACAAGCCCCTTTTATAAGGGCACTAATCTCAATCATGAAGATGGAGCCCTGCAATGGTTTGGAAGGTGGTTTGACCCCCGGGGTTCATGTGTGGGGAGCTTGGATCTCAACATGGTATTATTAAGAGGTGGTGGATTCTTTAAGAGGTAGAGCTTAGTGCAAGATAACTAGGTCATTGGCAGTGCTGCCCTTGTGGGATCCCAGTTAGTTCCTGTGCGAAAAGCGTTATTATAAAAACGATGAGCCTGGGGGCTGGTGCTGTGGCCTAGCAGGTAAAGCCTCTGCCTGTGGTGCCAGCATCCCTTATGGACACTGGTTCAAGTCAAGAAGCTGCTCCACTTCTGATCCAGCTCTCTGCTATGGCCTGGGAAAGCAGTGGAGGATGGCCCAAGTCCTTGGGCCCCTGCACCTGTGTGGGAGACCTGGAAGAAGCTCCTGGCTCCTGGTTTCAGATCGGCACAGCTCTGGCTGTTGCGGCCATCTGAGGAGTGAACCAGAGGAAGGATGACCTCTCTCTCTCTGTGTGTCTCTCTCTCCCTCTCTCTTTCCCTCTGCCTCTCTGTAACTCTGCCTTTCAAATAAATAAATAAATCATTTAAAAAAAGGACAATCCTGACTCCTGAGTTAGTCTCTGGCTTCCTGTTTGGCCATTTGATGTCTTCCACATGCATTCCTACCATTTTAATGTCATCTACCTGAGGCCAAATTGATGGAGCTACCTGACTTGGAACTTTCAGCCTCCTAAGCTATTAGATAAATAAACACTTTTTTTAATTTTGAAAAGTTGATTTACTTGAGAGAGGTAGGTGAGGGTGAGGGAGAGGGAGAGGGAGAGAGAGATCCTATCTGCTGGCTCCTTCTGCAAATGCCTACAAGAGTGGCAGGGGCTGAATCAGGAACTCAACTCATGTCTCTCACATGGGTGACAGGAACCCTCCTGTTTGAGCCATCACCACTGACTTCTGGAGTCCACATCAGCTGGTAGTCAGAATTGGGAGCTGGGGCCAGGAGTAGAACACAAATATTCGGTGTGGGACTTGGATGTCCTAACTGGCATCTTAACTGCTAGAGCAAATGCCTGCCTCAAAAAGATTTATTTATTTATTTGAAAGTCAGAGTTACACAGAGAGAGAAGGAGAGAGAGAGAAAGAGAGAAAGAGAGAGAGAGAGAAAGAGAGAGAGAGAGAGAGAGAGAGAGAGAGAGAGAGAGAGAATCTTCCATCTGCTGGTTCACTCCCCAGTTGGCCACAATGGCCAAAGCTGTGCCAATCTGAAACCAGGAGCCAGGAGCTTCTTCCAAGTTTCCCAAGTGGGTGCAGGGGACCAAGCACTTGGACCATCTACTACTGCTTTCCCAGGCCACAGCAGAGAGCTAGATTTGAAGACAAGCAGCCGGGACTCGAACCAGTGCCCATATGGGATGCCAGCCCTGCAGGTGGCAGCTTTACCCACTATGCCAAAGTGCCGGCCCCAAACCTGCATGCTTTATAAAGTCTCCAGTCTCAGGTATTTTGTTATAACAATGCAAAACAGACCAATACAAATCCTCATGACCTAATCTCCTCCCCAAAACCCCACCTCTTAATACCATCACATTCGGGGTTAAGTTTCAATGTATGAATTTCAAGGGGACACATTCAGACCACAGCAATAATGTTGTTCAAATCTTCTATATTCTTTCTGATATCTTACTTGTCCTAGCAAATGCCGAGAAGGGTATTTAAATCTCCGCTCAAAGGTGGGCATTGCGGTGCTGTAGGTTAAACTACCACTCGGAACGCCTGCATCCCATATCAGAGTGCCAGGTTCAAGTCCCAACACTCTGCTTCCAATCAAACTTCCTGCTAATGTGCCTGAAGAGCAAAGGATGATGGTTCAAGTACTGGAGTCCCTGCCACTCATGTAGGAGACCCAGACAGAATTCTTGGCTCCTGGCTTCGGCCTGGCCCAGCCACAGCTGTTGTATCATTTGGGAGTAAAATAGCGGATGGAAGATCTCTCTCTCTCTCTCTTACACATTCCCTCTCCCCTCTCTCTCTCTGCAACCCTGCCTTTCAAATAAATACATAAATATTAAAACAAACAACATATTCCAGTTAGAATGTTTTTTGCTTCACATATTTTATTTTTTATTTTTAAAAAAGATTTATTTATTTAAAAAGTTACAGAGAGAAAGGGAGAGACGGGGTGGGGGAGGGGATAGAAATCTTCCATCTGATGGCTCACTGCCCAAGTGGCCCCAGTGGCTAGGGCTGGTCCAGACTGAAGCCAGGAGCCAGGAGCTTCTTCTGGGTCTCCCACGCAGGTACAGGGACCCAAGGACTTGGGCCATCTTCCCCTGCTTTCCCAGGCCATAGCAGAGAGCTGGGTTGGAAGTGGAGCAGCTGGGACATGAACCAGCACCTACATGGGATGCTGGAGTCACAGACAGCAGCTTTACCCACCCTGCCGCAATGCTAGCCCCTGCTTCATGTATTTTAAAACTCATTAAATGTGTAAACATTTAAGAATGTCACTTTTTCATTATGAATTGAATCTGTTGTCATTATGAAATGGCTTCCTTTATTCCTAATAATATTCTTTGCTCTGAAATCTACTTTGATGCTAATAGCCACTCTAGATCCCTTTGACAAGAGCTATCATGGTGATATTTATCAATATCATGGTAAGAGTTATCATTTCCCCATCTTTTTGTGTTTAACCTATTTGTATCTTTACATGTACAGTGTGCTTCTTGTAGACAGAAAGTATGTTATATCTTGCATTTTAGTATAATTTGACAATCTCTGTCTTTTCACTGGAGTGTTGAGGTCATTTTCATTTAATGTAATTTTAGATATGCTTAGATTTAAATCTATCATCTTGTTATTTGGTTTCTATTTGTTCCATCTTATTTTTGTTCCCTCTTCCCTCTATTTATGTCTTCTTTGGGATTCTTTGAATACTTTTTTATTATTGTATTTTGTCTTGTTTTTTAGATTACTGGCTATAACTTTTTGTTTTGCTGTTTTAATATTTTCTGTCCCTTCAGACATTATAATAAACAAATACTACAAGCAACTTTATGTCTACAAACTTAATACCCTAGTGGTAATGGACCTGTTCTTTGACAGATACAAATTGTCAAAACCCACTCAAAAATGAGTAGATAACCTGGATAATAATATCTGTTAAGAAAATGTAATTTGCAGTTAAAAGCTTCTAAGACCAGATGGTTTCACTCACAAATTCCACCAAACATCTAAGGAAGAAATATTATCAGTTATATGTAATTTCTTACAAAAAAATAGAAGAGGGGTAGAACATCCCAACTCATTCTCTGAGGCCAGTGTTACTCTAACAATGAATCCAGGCAAAGGTACCCCATAGAAAGAAAGCTACAGAACAATATTCTCCATGAACATAAAACAAGACCATTCAGGATGGTTGTGTTTTTTTCCTTGCCAAATTCAATTATGCAGATATAGAATAGGTGGAAACCTAGATTTAAGCTGACTTGGAGTTTGGCCATTTGAGTCAAAAGAGAGAGAGGGGGAGAGAGAAAGGGAACAAGCAAATTGAGAGCATATGCAGAGGAATTAATATAATGATGGACCAATGAATTTATACTGGGTAAAGAGAGAAGGGAGTACATGAAGGAGAGTGGGAATAGTGGGGGTCAAGAAGCAGGACTGGGGCTGACGCTATGGCATAGTGGGTAAAGTGGCAGCCTGCAGTGCCGGCATCCCATATGGGTGCTGGTTCAAGTCCCAGCTGCTCCACTTCTGATCCAGCTCTCTGCTATGGCCCGGGAAAGCAGTGGAGGATAGCCCAAGTCCTTGGGCCCCTGCACCCGTGTGGGAGACTCGGAAGAAGCTCCTGGCTTTGGATCGGCACAGCTCTGGCTGTTGCAGCCATTTTGGGAGTGAACCAGTGGATGGAAAACCATTCTCTCTGCCTCTCTTCATAACTATACCACTTAAATAAATAATAAAATAAATTTTTTAAGAAAGAAAGTTAAAAAGGAGGCCGTAGCTGAATAGTGGGATGTGTGCAACTCAGAACAGAGAGAAATAGTAGTTTCTAGTAATGATAAAGTCAATAGTATGACCATGTATGCTGTGACTCCAGAAAGGTGGAAGACAAGATAGAGTAAAGAAAGTCAAAGAACTGAGAAAAAGAGAATTTATGTGGATATTAAAATAACAAAGAATTATGACAGGGATAGTATTAGCCAGGGTGACAGTGATCCAGGGGCTAAAATCTTCAGAATAAGGGCAGGGGGTGACCTGGGATTAGCAGTGGATGGCCATGAGGCCTGATAGTGGGTGATATAATCAGACGACATGAGATGCCAGGGTGAGGGTTATTATTGGGGAGGGAGGCAGAATGCTCTGACAGCGACAGTCAGGAAGACAACCTCTCCTATTTCCAAGCCCTATGGTGCTAGAGGTGAGGGAGAGAGGACCATTTAAGAGGGCTGGAGGGAGAGTGGAGACCTTTGAGAAGTTTGATTTCAGTTAAGCATAAAGATGAAGGAAGGAATAGAGAAGCAGCTGTGGATATTGTGGAATTTGCTGATCTCTGACCATGAATTCTGGGGAGCATAGTAGGAGGATTTCAGAATTTCTGTGTGTGATGCAGTGAGTTAGCCACCTGCAATGATGGCATCCCATATTGGAACATCAATTCAAATCCCAGCTGCCCTGCTTCTGCTCTGGCTTGCTGCTAATGTGCCTGACAAAGCAGTGGAAGATGGCCCAAGTGCTTGGGCCCCTGTCACCCAGGCCGGAGACCTGGATGGAGTGATATACTCCTGACTTGCGCCTGACCCAGTCCTAGCCATTGAGGCAATTCAGGGAGTGAACCAGCATATGGAAGATCTCTTCCTCTCTCTATTTCTCCCTCTCTCTCTGTCACTTCTGGCTTTCAAATAAATCCTTAAGAAAAAAACAACTGGAGAGAAGAGATATTGAATCATAAAATGGAATATACAGAGATACATACACTTGCAGAAGAAGGATAACTTGGGAGTCTTAGGGAAACTTAGGGTCACTTACCTAAACAGATAAAAGCTACAATGAGATTGCTCCTCATCAAAAGCAGAACCAATAGAAGATAATTGTGTGTG
The DNA here is from genome assembly GCF_051225735.1 of Oryctolagus cuniculus. Classification (NCBI taxonomy): domain Eukaryota; kingdom Metazoa; phylum Chordata; class Mammalia; order Lagomorpha; family Leporidae; genus Oryctolagus; species Oryctolagus cuniculus. The sequence continues at coordinate 49,193,867 of NC_142888.1, read as the reverse complement.
TGTGTGTGTGTGTGTGTGTGTAGAAAGGGAGACAGAGAAGAGAGATAGAGTTTTATAAGAAATTGGCAGGCCCAGTGCTGTGGCACAGCAGGTTAAAGCCCCAGTCTGCAGTGCTGGCATCCCATATGGGTACCGGTTCTAGTCCTGGCTGCTCCACTTCTGATCCAGCTCTCTGCTATGGCCTGGGAAAGCAGTGGAAGACGGCCCAAGTCCTTGGGCCCTTGCACCAGTGTGGCCATTTGGGGAGTGAACCATTGGATGTAAAACCTTTCTCTCTCTCTCTGCCTCTCTGTAACACTGCCTTTTAAATAAATACATAAATCTTAAAAAAAAAGAAATTGGCTTATACAATTGTGAGATTATATAAGGGCTGGTCAAGCATATCCAAAATCCATAGGCAGGCAGGCAGGCAGGCAGACTGTCAGTAAGAATTGCAGGCAGTTTAGAAACCATGGACATAGGATGAAACTATTGTCTTCAGGCAGGCAGGAAGGAAAGATCATGAATAGGCTGGAACTCTTGGGACACATGGGCCAAAGCAATGTTCCACAGATGGTATTTATCTTGTTTCCTGGGGGAAATCTCAGCCCAACTTTTCCAGCCTTCCCATGAATTCAGTCAGCTCCATCTAGCATAAAAGTTCTTGCTTGAAGGCAACTGACTAGGGACTTCAGTGACACCTGCAAAATACCTTCACTGAAGCAGCTACATTAATGTTTGATGGAATAACTAGGGAATGTAACGTAACCAAGTTGGCACATCAAAGAAAAAAAAAGTCCTCACAGTTGAATCCAGCTATTTCATCCAATTGAACATTTCCTGTCATGTAATTGGGCTTTTTCAGGGGTAGGGAATATTTTTTTTTCAGCCAAGGGCCATTTAGATATTTATAACATCATTCACAGGCCATACAAAATGATCACCTGCACCTTGTGGGAGACCTGGAGGAAGCTCCTGGCTCCTGGCTTCAGATCGGTACAGCTCTGGCTATTGCAGCTAATTGGGGAATGAACCAGAGGATAGAAGACCTCTCTCTCTCTCTCTCTCTCTCTCTCTCTCTGCCTCTCTGCCTCTCTCTCTCTGCCTCTCCTCTCTCTGTGTAACTCTGCCTTTCAAAGAAATAAATAAATCTTTAAAAATTATCCTGCTACAGATTTATTGAATTCTGAATCCTGCCTTTGGTTGCCAGGGCAAGGTCAGACCAAATGCTTTCCTGGGCCTTATATGGCCCATGGGCAGGATGTTCGCCATCCCTGGTAGATCATTTACATATAAGGTCATTAGTAATATAGTTAGGATTAAATCTCTCAGGTTCTTGTCTTCTATTTGACCCAGCTGGTTTTCATTCCCCTTTCCCTGCCTTCACTGGATTGAGTAATTTTTATGATTCCACTTTACCTCCTTGGCTAGCTTATTAGCTCTAACTTTGTTATGTCATTTTAGTGGTTGTTTTAGACTTTGTAGGACACATATTTAACATATCACCGTCTGTCTTTAAGTGACATTATACCACCTTATGAATACCATAAGAACATAGTATATATAGTATATATATATAGTCATATATATATAGTATATAGTATATATATATATATATAGTCATTTCCTCCTCCTAGACCTTTTTTTTTTTTAAAAAAAGATTTATTTATTTACTTCAAAGTCAGAGTTATACAGAGAGAGAGCAGAGGCAGAGAGAGGTCTTCCATCTGCTGGTTCACTCCCCAGTTGGCTGCAACGGCTGGAGCTGTGCCTGTCTGAAGCCAGAAGCCAGAAGCTTCCTCTGGGTCTTCCCATGCGGGTACAGCAGGGGCCCAAGGACTTGGGCCATCCTTGGATGCTTTCCCAGGCCATAGCAGAGAGCTGGAACAGCTGGGTCTCGAACCGGCGCCCATATAGGATGCCGGTACTGCAGGCAGCGGCTTTACCTGCTACACCATAGTGCTGGCCCTCCACTTTGCTCTTAATTGTTTTAAAAACTCCACAATACATTGTTAGTATGTTTATTGAAATATCCGGTGATATTTTATACAGAATATAATAAGAAGAAAACAATCATATATTTAGCCATGTAGTTACCATCTCCAGTGCTATTCCTTCCTTTTTTTGATTCCATTTGATTCTTCCATGTTTCCATTTGGTGTCATTTTCCTGCTTCGTGAAGGATTTCATCTTATATTTCTTGTAGTGCAGGTCTGCTGGTGATGAATTTGCTCTGGCTTTTGTATGTCTAAAAAGTCTCCTTTTCATTTGCATGTTTGAAAGACATTTCCATTGGGCAAACATTGCTAGATTGACGGTCCTTTTTTCTTTTAATCCTTTAAATATGTTGCTTCACTGTCCTCTTGCTTGAATTTTTATAATAAGTCTGCTCTCCTTCTTTGTTCCTTTGCCTGTAATGTCTTTTTTCCTCTGGCTGCCATTAACATTTTCCTCTCCATTTAATGTGTTTATTTTCCCTTTGGTTGCAGTTAATATTTTCTCTTTATCAATGGTTTTGAGCAACTTGATTGCTTATGTTCCTTGGCTTGGTTTTCTTCTCGTTTCCTGAGGTTCTTTGAGCTTCCGGAGTATGCTGATTTATATTTTATACCAGATTTGGAAATTTTAGGCCACAATTCCTTCAAATATTTCTCTACTCCCTCCCCTTTCAGAGACACTAATTCCATGTGTAATTGCATTGCTTGGAGTTGCCTCACAGCTAACTGATGCTGTTGTAATTTTTAAAGACTCTCTTTTCTCCGCGTGTTTGATTTTGGATTCTTTCTATTGCTACACACTCACGTGTGCTAATCTTTTCTTCTGCAATGTCTGACTTGATATTAATCCCATTCAGTCTATTGTTTTCACCTCATACATTATGGTTTCCATCTCAAACAATCTTGATTAGGATCTTTTTGATATCTTCTATGTCTCTAGATAAAATCCTTTGAACATATGTAATTCAGTTACAATAAATGTTTTCATGTGTCTTCTGCTAATTGTAACATCTGTGTCAGTTCTGGGACGGTTTCAATTGATTGATTAGTCTTTTCAGTATGGGTTGTGTTTTCCTGCTTGTTTGCATGCCTGGTAACCTTGGATTGTATGCCAGATATTGTGAATTTCACCTTGATGTGTCCTGGATATTTTCGTATTCCTATAAATCTTCTTGAAACTTGCTCTGGGATATATTTATGCTACTTGGAAAAATTTGACCCTTGGAGTTCTTGCTTTTATGATTTCTTATGTGGATCTGGAATAGTACTTAATCTAGAGCTAATCATTTCCCATTACTAAGGCAAGGCTTTCCCAAATACTCTACCCAATGCCTTGTGAATTAGGACTTACTCTGTTCTGCCTGGTGAGGACACGTGCTGTACCTGGCCCCATGTGAGTGCTGCATTCTTTCTAATCCTTTTAAATAGCTTTTTCCCTAGCTTCAGGGAGTTCCCTCATACACATATGCTGATCAGCGCTCTGCTGAATACCTGCAAGGGAACCTCTGCAGATCTTTGGGGATCTCTTTCCATGTAACTCTCTCCTTTTCAGGACTCTGACCTATGAACTCTCAGCTTCACCTTTCCAATGCAAGTAGTGTTCTGGGCTCCATTTGGGCTACCTCTTACTGTGGTGTGGTCCCAAAACTCTCTCACGGAAGTAGCTATAAAGTCCTACTAGGATTCTTCTCTGTTTCTCATTTTCTTAGAGATCACTTGTTTTTGTTGCCTAATAGCTTGTGTTTCAAAAACCCTTGTTTCATACATTTTGTCTGACTTTTTAAAATTTCATTTTTATTTTGATTAATTTTAACAGATTCAACATGATTTTTAAATACAAGTCTAAGAATAAAATGATACTCCCTACCTCTCTCTAACCCTCTCTCCCATCCTCCTTTCTTTTACCTTTCTTTCTGTCTTTTTTCTTTTTAGTTCTTGAGATAACATATATTAAATCTATATTACATTTAAAAGGCTTAATACTTCACCAAATGAAAAGTTTAACAAGTATGGGAGCTGTTTTAAGTGGGAGAGAGACATACACATAACACAGAGGGGGAGGGGGAGGGAGGGGGAAGGGGAGGGGAAGGGAGAGGGAGGGGGAAGGGGAGGGGGGGAGGAGGAGGGGAGGGGATAGGGGGAGGGATCTTTCATCTGCTGATTCACTCTCCAAGTGGCTGCAATGGCCAGAGCTGAGCCAGGCCAAAATCAGGATCTTCTTCCAGGTCTCCCATGTGGGTGCAGGAACCCAAGCACTTGGGCCATCCTCAACTGCTTTCCCAGGCGCATTAGCAAGGAGCTGGATTAGAAGTGGAGCAGCTGGGAAAAGAACCAGCCAATGGAGCCGGCACTGTGCTGCAGCAGGTTAAAGCTCTGGCCTAAAGCGCCGGCATCCCATATGGGCACTGGTTCTAGTCCCAGCTGCTCCACTTCTGATCCATCTCTCTGCTATGACCTGGGAAAGCAGTAGAAGATGGCCCAAGTGTTTGGGCCCCTGCACCCTCATAGGAGACCTGGAAGCAGCTCCTGGCTTCTGGCTTCGGATCAGCTCAGCTCCGGCCCTTCTGTCCATCTGGAGAGTGAATCAGCAGATGGAAGAGGTTTCTCTGTCTCTACCTCTTTCTGTAACTCTGCCTTTCAAATAAATAAAATAAATCTTTAAAAAAAAAAAAAAGAACCAGCCCATATGGGATGCCAGCATCACAGGCAGTAGCTTAACCTGCTGTGCTACAATGCTGTTCCGTTCCCCCAAACCAGGTTTTCTTGAATAATAGTCAATTTCATATACTGTGATCAAGATGATAGATTGGTACAATTGTTTTTGATGAACAATTTGGTGATATATGTTAAATATTTAAACCTTTATGCTTATGACCCAGCAGTTTCACATTTAGGAATTAATCTGACATAAATACTATGGCTTCTACCAAAATGTGTATACCAAAGTTTTTGTTGTAAATTCATTGGAATGAAAACAAATCAGATATATTTCAGACACACACTTATCAGCGGGGGACTGTAGATCCATATAATAAATATCATGCAACCATTAAAAAGGATGTGATGGATACATGCTGATGAGGAAATGTTCAATAAATAGTAAGCAAAAAATTAAGCAGCAGAATCAGATGTACAAGAGTGATCTCATTCATGGGCAAAACAAGGAAAACATCTATGTTTATCCATGGACAGGGAATTACTGGAATACAAACCAAAAATTACTGATGTGTGAGAAATGGAATTGAGAGCTGAGTACTTTTATTTTTCATTCTACACCTTCTCTGAGTTTTTAGGCATTTTTAAGCTATTGCTTTGATTTTGTTTCTTTTTTGTTTGTTTGTTTGTTTAAAAAGATGCATTTACTTGAAAGGCAGAATAACAGAGATTGAGAGAGAGCAAGAGAAAAAGAATGAGATCTTCCATCTTCTGGTTCATTCCCCCAGTAGCTGGGGCTCATCCTGACCGAAGCCTGGAGCCCAAAATTCCTTCCAGGTCTCCCAAATGGGTAGCAGGGGCCCAAATACTTGGACCATCATCTGTTGCCTCCCATTTCATTAGCAGGAAGCTGGATTGGAAGCAGAGGAGCAGGGACCTGATTCTGTACTCTGATACGGGATGCAGACATTGTAAGCAGTGGCTTAACTTGCTGCTCCATAATGCAGACCTCAGTCATAATTTGCTAGACAATTAAAAGCTTATTTTAAAACACCATGTATTCTGACTTCAAATCTAGTGTTCTTCTTTATATGCTGTATCTCTATTTTCATCTTTGTAGTTAGCGCCAAAGTCCAGCATGTTGCCTTACATATAATAAGCACTCAAATCATCGCCACAAAGCCTTCAGAAAGATGGAAAATTTGTTCCCTTTAAGAATATGCTGGGACCAGAGCTGTGGCATAGCAGGTCAAGCCGCCGCCTGCAGTGCTGGCATTACACATGGTTCAAGTCTCGGCTGCTCCATTTCCGATCCAGCTCTCTGCTATGGCCTGGGAAAGCAGTAGAAGATGGCCCAGGTCCTTGGGCCCCTGCACCCGCATGGGAGACCCAGAAGAAGCTCCTGGCTTTGGATCAGCACAGCTCCAGACACAGTGACCAACTGGGGAGTGAAGCAGCAGATGGGAGACCTCTCTCTCTCTCTCTCTGCCTCTCCTCTCTCTGTTAACCCTGACTTTCAAATAAATAAATAAATCTTTTTTTAAAAAAGAATATGCTAATGAGTGCCACAAAGCAAGTTACAAAAAGTGCTGTGAAATTTGTCTCCAAACAGAAACTCATTCAATTGGGATGGAAAACTGATAACAGAGGGATTAGAATAAGTTAGAAGTGAGAAGTCTGGTTGGTTGCCAGAGCAACATCTTCCTGGTTGGAAGGAACCCTCCACTGGAAAGGGGCTGCACATGCAGGCCCTGCTGCCTGTAGCTTCTTTGTTTTTGTTTAGCTTTGATAATCAGGCAATAAACAAGCAGGTTAGAAGGAGTTCTGGGAGGCATTGTCATAATCACAGCAACAGGCATGCTGGGACCTTGACAGAGAGAGAAGATGGAGCAGACCGGCTGGCAGCAATGGGAGAAAGGGAACCCCTTGGGGCCCAATGTAAAGGAGAAAGAGGGCCATAAGTCCAAGTCATAGGCTTCAAAGGGATGAGGCTAACTCCAGTCTTATTTGCACTTATCCAAAGCCATCTTGCGGTCTGAGGACCAGGAAGAGTAGTAGTGCTGATCTTGGACATTTGGGTGGAAATTGATGGATTCCGCAGGTTGATCTGGTTTGAAGAGGATTCAAGCCCATAGCTGAAGACTCTTGAAGTGGCCCAGGCCTTCTCTGAACGTAGGGAGAGAGCTTAGGCCAGGTCTAGGCTGATTGGGGTTGGGGTGGGGATGCAGTTCAAACCAGAATCTGCTACAGAAACTACTAGGAGTTCTGTGAGAATAGGAGCTTCTCTTTTTCATTGCCATATCCTCAATGCCTAGAACAATTATTTTTTAAAGATTTATTTATTTGAAACTTAGAGTTATGGGGGGTGGGGGAGAGACAGAAAGAGATTTTCCATTTGCTGATTCACTCCTCCACATGGCCACACCAACCAGGACCAAAGCCAGGATCCAGGAGCTTCATCTGGGTCTCCCACATGGGTGGCAGGGGCCCAAACACTTTCCCAGGCCATATTAGTAGGGAGTTGGATTGGAACTGGAGCAGCTGGGGCTGAAACCAGTGCCCATATGAGACGCCAGTGTCACAGGCTTAACTCACTACGCCACACACCAGCCCCAGTTCCTAGAATAATTCTTGACTTGGGTATGCATTGCATCAATGTGTGTTAGCTGAATGAAGCCTGATCTTCAGACTAGAACTTTCCTTAAACACGCCACATCATGTGCTTAGGGCATCAGGCTAATTCTAAACTTCAGCCACTAGTGGAAAAAATTTCATGCTATGTATGTTTTTAGGTTTGGCAGGAGTTGGGTGAGGCTGACCATAAAGGCTAAGGAAATTCAGTTCCTATAAATGGGCAAGTCTCTGGCAGGACGGAAGTAGTCATGATTACCACCTGAGCTCTTTGGAAATTGTTCCATGAGTAAATTGAACTTGAGCTTTCTGTTTAAATAATTATTATAAACTTAAATATTTATAATAATAATTATCATAATGGAGACTGGTAGCTACAAAATTTCCTTTAAGTCTCAGTTCAAATTTTCAGCTTAAGATGCAACTGGATGCTCACCTTGTCATTCTTTGTCTCATTACTCTGTTTTGTTTTGTTCAGTGTGAAAACACCTAAAGTTTTTGTCTATGGATTCAGTGTCCATGTCCCTCCACTAGAATCTAAGATCCACACAAGCAGGGACTTTGTCTCGCTCATTGCTATATCTCTGGCACTAGAACACATGCCTGGCACATAGTAGATATGGAATAAACATTTGTTGAAAACCAGAGTGGAAGAACCAGTCTAATATAAGGGACATTGTCAGGACTGGTGCTGTGGTGTAGCAGATAAGGCTGCCGCTTGCAGTGCCAGCATCCCATATGGGCGCCGGTTCGAGTCCTGGCTGCTCCACTTCCTATCCAGCTCTCTGCTAATGCACCTGGGAAAGCAGTGGAAGACAGCCCAAGTGCTTGGGCCCCTGCATCTGCGTGGGAGACTCCGAAGAAGCTCCGGGCTCCTGGATTCAGATCAGCCCAGTTCCAGCTGTTGTGGCCAATTGGGGAGTGAACTAGTGGATGGAAGACCCCTCCTCCCTCTCTCTGCCTCTGTCTCTCTGTAGCTCTGCCTTTCAAGTAAATAGGTAAATCTTTTTTTAAAAAAAGAGAGATATTGTCATGTTTCCCACCAAATAGAAAGGAAAACTCAAGTTTAATTTACACATTAAGTGATTGAGCTTATGTTTAGGTTTATTTCTTTCCATCTGACTCCATCCAGTACATAACTTTCTCTTCTACTTTGATTTTAGTGAGCAGATATTTTCTGTCAGCAGCTCATCGTGAACAAGAACAATTTTCAAAGAACTCACGTGGTAATCTATGACTACGTCTCTCCATGCCTGAAGAAGGTGTGATCTCATGTGGGTAGTTGGCCTAGTGCTACCAGATAAGATGCCCACATCCCAGATCAGAATACCTGGATTCAATACCTGGCTCTGGCCCCTTCCCAACTCCTGTTAATGCAGACTCTGAGAAACAGTGGTGATGATCCAAATAATTGGGCTTCTGAGATCCACGTGGAAAACCTGGATTTGGTTCCTGGCTCCCAGCTTCAGCTTGGCCCAGTGCTGATTATTGAGGGCATTCCCTCCTGGAGCTGTCAGATGATGATCTGCAGGACAACCAAGGAATATACCTTTGAAACAAGCATTCCAGGTGATTTCACAGTCAAGAGCTGTGAAAGTCTGAAATTTGACCCTACTTGCAAGATAACAAATTGGCCTGTCATACTTTTATGGATATGGGTAAAAGGCCTGAAAATCCAGGGTCAGAGACAAGCGTTACTATTATTTTTATTTTATAGTCATTACCATTGTTATGAACAATGTAAACAGCCATAGCAATAGCCAGGTTGTCAGCACGTGTGCCAGTTTCTCGTGCCCTGATTCTCATGGGACAACATGCAGAGGGCCTAGGAATGCAAGTGCATGCAGTGGGTGGCATTATAGAAAGAAGACCCCCCCAAGCTGTGGAAACTTGAATCTTGTATAGTAGGTAGTAAGTCTGCCTGATCTTTACCCTAGAAAAAAATTACCTCTATTATATGGGACAGAAATAAACCTGCTATTTCTTGTGAAGGGAGACACTATATCTACCTCTGTCGTCCAAGACTGTTCATCGTACAAACACCCTTGGAACTATAGTCTGGAACAAAGACCTTCTGTGCATATGTTCTGAAGATATGCAGACACCATGGAGAATGCTTTTCCTACAATTCTGATGTCCATTCAGGCTTGGCAATCATCACCCTAGAAAGGGTTAACCATATGTATAGGGCTACTTTTGCACAAGCAAAACTAGAGGATACTGGCAAATATTCTACTTTTTCTCTTCCAACTTGAGCTAGTGCTTCTCCTCTAGCCATGTTTCTTTTTTTAAGATTTGTTTATTTTACTTGAAAGTCAGAGTTACACAGAGAGAGGAGAGGCAGAGAGAGAGAGAGAGAGAGAGGTTTTCCATCTGCTGGTTCACTCCCCAATTGGCCGCAATGGCCGGAGCTGCGCCGATCTGAAGTCAGGAGCCAGGAGCTTCTTCCAGATCTCCCACGTGGGTGCAGGGGCCCAAGGACTTGGGCCATCTTCCACTGCTTTTCCAGGCCATAGCAGAGAGCTGGCTCAGAAGAGGAGCAGCCGGGTCTCGGACCGGCGCCCATATGGGATGCCGGCACTGCAGGCGGCGGCTTTACCTGCTACGCCACAGCGACAGCCCCAGCTATGTTTTTTAAGATCATGCTATCGCCTTCCAGGAAATCTTTTGCACTGGAAAATAGATGTGTAATCTGGAAGCTCCCATTGAAGAATCTGCTTGAAGAGATAGGAAACTGCATGGAAGCAAAGCACATAACAGTGACAAAGGACTTATGAATGTGTTGTTTGAAAGATTTACTTATTTGAATGCAGAGTTACAGAGAGAGAGAGAGAGGTCTTTCATCTGCTGGTTCATTCTCCAAGTGGATGCAATGGTTGGAGCTGGGCCGATCCGAAGCCAGGAGCCAGGAGCTTCTTCCGGGTCTCCCACATGGGTGCAGGGGCCCAAGGACTTGGGCCATCTTCTACTGCTTTCTCAGGCCACATCAGAGAGCTGGATCGGAAGTGGAGCAGCCGGAACTCGAGCCAGTGCCCATATGGGATGCCAGCACTGCAGACAGCGGCTTTACCCGCTATGCCACACTGCCAGCCATTATGAATGTATTTAACTGAACTAACATTCATTGAGCATCTACTATGTCTTAGCACAGCATTAGGCACTGGAGCTATTAAGATTTATTCGTTCAACACAGATTTTTGGGGTGCCAATTATATGCCAGCTATTTAGAATAAACTTAATAATACTTTCCTCAAGAAGATCAATAAAGGAGACAGTTATATAAAAAATTGTGCAACAGTATGCTAAATGCTGTAATGAAAGTAATGTACAAGATGCACAAGTGAGACTGAGAAGAAAAGAATCAATTTTGCTCAAAAGAGGATAAAGTAGGGCAGGGCAGAGCTGGGCAAGTTTCACCATCAAGAAGATAATTGCACTCGTCTTGAAGTATATGTATTTTCCAGGTAGGCATGGGATTCCAATCAGAAAGAAGATCATGGGAGCAACTGTTTTGCCTAGTATTTAGGATGCTGGGTAAAATGCCTGCATCCCATACGTGAGTGCTTGGGTTCAATGCCGAGCTCTGCTCCTGACTCCAGCTTCTTGTTGGTTCAGACCCTAGGAGGCAGCGGTGATGGCTCAAGTGACTGTGTTCCAGCCACCTATGTGGGAGATGTGCAATGGGGTCTGGTGTCTAACTTTAGCCAAGCCCAACCCCAGCCACTGCAGGCATCCATGTATGAACCAGGGTATACGATCTCTCTCTCTCTCTCCCTCTCCCTCTCCCTCTCCCTCTCCCTCTCCCTCTCCCTCTCCCTCTCCCTCTCCCTCTCCCTCTCCCTCTCCCTCCCTCCAATAAGTAGACAAACACTCTTTAAGAAGAAAGAAGAATATGGACAAAATCATGGAGATATGGAACAGAATGATATATCTGGGGCACTTCACGTAGTTTGGCAGGAATGGAGTATGAGCTGTGAAGGAAAAGATGAAAATATGACACGGGGTAAGCAGGGGCTAGATCTTGCAAGCCCTTATCTACTGTGCTGAGAAAGCTAGGTATATTCTTCAAGGTTTCACTGAAGGGCAAACTAGGAATTTCAAAATGATATTTGCACTTTAGCAAAAAGGAGCAGGAGAGGGAAAGACCGATGCATGGGAGTCTACAAAGCAGGTTTGCTAGGGAGTGCGGGAATGGTTCATGGGGGAATGTCCATGCGAGAAGGAATAGAGCTATGAAACATATTTAGGTAAGAGCTAGGGCTTTGATGTGGCCACAGTGCAGATTCATGAGTGGTGTTGAAAGAGTGCTACACAGGTGGTTAGGATGGCAGATGATGCAGGACACTGGAGGGCGGCAATGTCATAAGGACGCTGGAGTCACACTGCTGGCATTTGAATATCATTTCTTCATTTGACTGGTTGTGTGCCTTGTAAAAATCAGGGGATGGCCTTAGTCTCCTCAGCTGTATAATGAGGACAGTGGCAATAATCAATGGTTTGTTTTGAGAATTAAATCATTCAACATGTAAAATCAATTAGCAAGCTCCTGGCATTGAGCAAGTCACATATAAATGTAGCTACTCTTATTATTTTAAACATGTTAAGAAGTTTGAAGTTAATTTTTTGGAGGCAACTTGGAGAATTCTGATGGCCTTCAAAAAGAGATAGTATATACCAAGTAATATTTTAGGAAAACTGGCCCAATGTTAAAAGTGTCAAAGTGACATTTTAGGAAAATTGGCAGTGTAGGAGGGGAAGTGACTAGAGACATGGAGCCCTGTTAGGAGACTATGGTAGAAATTCAATTAAGATAATAAGGGCTTGGCTAAAGGCAACGAGTCTCATGTGAAAAAGATTTTGAAGGCAAACTGACAGACCTTTGGAAGAGCTGGATAAGGGGAGTGAAGGTTCCTATGTAGTTAGGAGGTCCCAGGCGGGTCCATGTTTGGCTGTGCCGTGCCAATGTTTCCTAGCTTATGTTCTTTCCTGGTCCAGAGTCAGTGACCGCCCAGCTCTGTTAGATTTCCTTCCCTTTCAAAAAGGACTGTCATTCCCCAACCTCAGCCCCTTCAGCACAAAAGAGTTAAGAAAACACCTGTCTAGGGGCCGGCGCTGTGGCGTAGCAGGTAAAGCTGCTGTTTGCAGTGCCGGCATCTCATATGGGCCCCAGTTCAAGACCTGGCTACCCTTCTTCCAATCCAGCTCTCTGTTGTGGCCTGGGAAAGCAGTAGAAGATGGCCCAAGACCTTGGGCCCCTGTACCTGCGTGGGAGCCCTGGAAGAAGCTCTTGGCTCCTGGCTTCGGATAGGCGCAGCTCTGGCCGTTGCAGCCAATTGGGGAGTGAACCAACAGATTGAAGACTCTCTCTCTGTGTAACTCTGACTTTCAAGTAAATAAATAAATCTTAAAAAAAAGAAAGAAAACACCTGTCTGAGATAGTTGACAGAATAAAGCAGACCTCGTTAATCTTACTCAACCCCCTACAACCACTGTGACACACCTAACAAAATGAACACACACACACATACATGATCATAAAAATGTAAAAAAAAAACATACTGAAAATTTCAACAGTCAAAAACAAGCAAGGAAAATAAACTTTAAACTGTGAATGGCACCCAAGAAAGGAAGGATTGGCAGAGTACAGAGCTAACTAATAAAAATCTGGAGACTGGGGGAGAAGAGGTGAAAGGAAGTGAAACCATGATAATCTTATCTTCCATAGTGTGGAGTCAATATCTCTTGAGATGGAATAATATTTATTCAGAGATTGGCAATTCTTGTGGCTTCATTTCAGCCTTCTGTTAAATCAAGTAAAATTAAATTGAATACTTTTTTAATAAAACTGGCCTGCACACTATGATCCTATTTTCATGAAGTCATTTCTATCTAGCCATTCATCTCTTTTCTGAATATGTGTGTAAGGAAATGTCTGAAACAGTGTTCACTAAATATTAACACTGATCACTTCTCAGTGGTATAGTTTGGGGTGATTGGTTGCTTTTTGTTACTAGAAAAACAATAACCTCATTTTCTTTTTTTTTTCATGAGGAAGAAAATTCTATTCAGTGGCTGTACTGGAATCAAATTTTATCTGACATGGCATGACATTAATGGGCCATGCAAGAACCTCATAAATGTTGAGTTCAACAGAAATATTCATCATAATGTGGAATGACAGCTCTTTTTTTCCAGAGAGCCTGCATTGGTCAATGGAATTGTACACACTTACCACCCACTGTAGGCTTGACCCTATGGGAGGCTTTACAGGAGAAACATGGCTTCTGCCCTCAAAAGAACTTCCAGCTGAGTGGAAGAGACAAGATTCATATTAGGGAAGCATTACTTACCAAAGGTAGATAAATCAAAGTAAACAAAGCATGCTCAAGGATTTTAAAAAATTGTGAATGAGTATGTATATTACAAGAAATATTCTAGATAGAGAGATACAAAGATACATAAAGCACATTGTCTTACTCAAGGAATTTATCATCCACTTGGGGAGAAAAAAATGTAAATACCTAAATCTATTATGATATATATAATAGGATAATTGCTTGGATACAAGTATGCCAGTGGTGCAATATGAACAAAAGAATAGAAGAGGTAGGATATTGGTGTCGTTAGCACTAAAGCAGTGGTGCTAGAAATTGGTAAGTTGGGTAAGACTCATGTTTATCTCTGCAAATGTTTTTGTGCCAGCCTTTCTTACTGTTCCCCACGCTTTACACTCTGTCATTGTAATCAACCTTTTGCTTAACACTGCTTCTCAAAGTGAACATAGTTCTTTGACAACTCAACTTGGCAAACATTTGAGTCCTGATATGTTACATAGACTCTGTGATGGAGATTGAAAAATAAGTAAACCATGCTCAAAGAAGGGCAAGAGGGCAGTCACTTAACATTTACCAAAGGTCTGTGTGTTTCAGGCAGTGGGCTAGGAGATTCCTATGTTATCGCATTTAATCTTTAAAAGAACACTACAAGATGATGCTATCTTTTCACAGAAGGGTGTGCTGAGATTCAGAAAAGTTAGGTAACCAACTGAAAAAGCAGACTCCTGATAAAGAGGCAAGGTAGATATGTGAATGTATACCTGCTTTCAAGAGTATACCTGCTTTCAAGACACTGCCCATGGCCAGCGCCGCGGCTCACTAGGCTAATCCTCCACCTGCGGCGCTAGCACACCGGGTTCTAGTCCCAGTCGGGGCGCCGGATTCTGTCCCGGTTGCCCCTCTTCCAGGCCAGCTCTCTGCTGTGGCCAGGGAGTGCAGTGGAGGATGGCCCAAGTGCTTGGGCCCTGCACCCCAGGAGAAGCACCTGGCTCCTGCCATCGGATCAGCGTGGTGCGCTGGCCATTGGAGGGTGAACCAACGGCAAAGGAAGACCTTTCTCTCTGTCTCTCTCTCTCTCTCTCACTGTCCACTCTGCCTGTCAAAAAAAAAAAAAAAAAGACACTGCCCATCTAATGGGCAAAGCGGCCATTACTCAGTCTTCAAGGATATGAAGTTATGATGTCATATGAACTTATGATGTCAGCAATCTTCAAGGATACTTGCCATGAAAGTGTATGACCAGGTACTCCTGAGTACTTGGAGAAGCCAAAAAAAAAAAAAAAAAAAAAAGCCTAAAACGACTCACCTTTGAGCAGTAAGGATGAGTCCAGAGCTGGGGGGACAATCCAGAAGGCAGAAGAGAATGGATTTCTAAAATACACAGCTGCCATAATGCACTTGAAATAATGACTTGAAAATTTTGACCCCTCTCCACCAGGAATCTGAGCTGGAAAAAGGTGAGCAGAATTTTCTGAACTGTATTATATCTATCAAATCATTGCAACTGTAAAGTTCTGAGTATTTTCTCACTTCTCCTCCACACCCCTCCTCAATGCAATAACCTCAAAGTGTATTGCATGTTCCCCCAAAGTAAGGTCTTGAAAACATTAATTTAGTGCCGGCGCCGTGGCTCAATAGGCTAATCCTCCACCTTGCGGCGCCGGTACACCGGGTTCTAGTCCCGGTTGGGGCGCCGGATTCTGTCCCGGTTGCCCCTCTTCCAGGCCAGCTCTCTGCTATGGCCAGGGAGTGCAGTGGAGGATGGCCCAGGTGCTTGGGCCCTGCACCCCATGGGAGACCAGGAAAAGCACCTGGATCCTGGCTCCTGCCATCGGATCAGCACGGTGCGCCGGCTGCAGCGGCGGCCATTGGAGGGTGATCCAACGGCAAAGGAAGACCTTTCTCTCTCTGTCTCTCTCTCTCACTGTCCACTCTGCCTGTCAAAAAAAAAAAAAAAAGAAAAAAGAAAACATTAATTTATACCTTGATCTCCCCTGAGGATGTAACTAGGAGATAATAATACCGGTGACTGACAAAATGGGATGACGGCTTTCTGTGCTAGGTCACCCTGACATCCATCATCCAGGTCTACAGAACACTTCAAAAACAGTCTCATTCAAGGTAGTGGCCAAAGGAGAGTGTTACTATCTTATATTCGTGGAAGGCAGTCCTGCTCCCTCCAAGCTCTGTGCTGTAGACAATTGCTGAGTGTTTTGAGGTCTCCATGTGTCTCTTCTCTTCTCCTCCAGATTATGGAAAGCTATCAAACCAACCTATTTGCTCACTTATCCAACCAGTCATTCATCCAAGTCCACATTTGTATCCATCCACCATCTTACTCACCTATACTCCACAAATATTCATTGAAAACTTATGATGTCAGGAATAATGCTATAATTCTAGGTATCTGGGGCAGAAATAAGAAACAGATTCTTCTTTGGAGACCAATTGTCCTTGATTACCCAAGACTGGGGACTAGTAGTGGAGGATGAGGAGAGGTTCCTGGGGCACAATAATTTTTAATTAAAAACCAGGAAAGTCCTAGGCAAACCAGGAAGAAATGGCTACGCTATGCTTCTCTCAAGGTAATTACAATGATATCTTTATTCATTATTCACTTCAGTATATACAATATCCAGAACTTAATGTGAACTAAATATCTGTTGACAGACCTTTGATAAACGTTAAGTCACGTGAGTGACTGAGGAAAGTGCAATAAGAGAGGAATCTATGGAGAAGAGGATTCATGGGGCCAGCGCTGTGGTGCAGCAGGTTAAATCCCCGACCTACAGCACTGGCATCCATATGGGTGCCAGTTTGAGTCCCAGCTGCTCCATTTCCAATCCAAGTCCTTGCTAATGTGCCTGAGAAAGTAGCGGAGGATGGCCCAAGTCGTTGGGCCCCTGCACCCACATGGGAATCCTGGAAGAAGCTCTTGACTCCTGGCTTCAGATCTGCTCAGCTCCGGCTGTTGCGGCTATTTGGGGAGTGAACCAGTGGATGGAAGACCTCTCTCTCTGTCTATCTCTCTCTCTCTCTCTCTCTCTCTCTGCAACTCTTTCAAATAAATACATCTTTAAAAAATAAGAAAGGAAGATTCACTCATTCAACAAGCAATTGCTCAGAACCTACTATGTGACTGACACAGTGCTAACCACTAGACACACAATGATAAGTAAAACCAAGCATGGTCACTGCCCTTATGGCACTTACAGTACAACAAGAAAAATAGACATTGAAATGATCACAAGAAAAACAGTGGATCCAGAAGAATGTCCTCTGGTTAATTGATCGAAGTTGATTAAGTTATGTTTCAACTGAGACTTTCAGGATGGGTAGGAAAAAAGAATGGGGTTGAGGAGAGTCAAACGATTTTTACTCAGATGAACTCTGGATACAGACTCTCCAGCAGGGAAGAAATGGCTGTAGTAAACAACCCCCAGAAACACCTTCTGGATTTTCACTTTTCTGATGGCGTGATTTCACTCTGATACTTGACATCTACTCTCTCTAGATAACCTACTCAAAGGTCATCTCCTCTGACCCTTTCCAGGTAGAACTGATCATTCCATCTGTGGCAGAGTCACAGTGCTCCCCAAGTGCTGTGCCAACTATTGTCATCAGCATATCCTTAGACTGTATCTCCCAGATCCCTTGCATCTGCAGGGAACCAAATGGCCACACGCTGTGGTGCTTTGGGGCCAAAATAGTTATGAGGGTGTACCTTCTCCACCCTGGCTCCTTCTCCCCATATACCAGTTAAGTGACCTTTAGTCATCTTCAAAAAATATTTATTTATTTAAAAGGCAGAGTAACAGTGAGGGAAAGAGAGAGAAAGAGAGAGAGAGAGAGTCAGTCTTCCATCTGCTTGTTCACTACCTACTTGTCTGTAATAGCCAGGTCTAGGACAGGCTGAATTCTAGGGGCCTGGAGCTCCATCCAGGTCTCCCACTTGAGTGGCAGGGGTCTAAGCACTTGACCCATCTTCTGCAACCTTCCTAGGTGTGTTAGCAGAGAGCTGGATGGGAAGTAGAGAAACCAGGATTCCAACAAGCATTCCAATATGGGATGCTGGAGTCGCAAATGATGACTTAACCCGTTGACCAAAATGCCATCCCCAATTCTTAGAAACCTTTAGTGGAAGATGGAAAAGGCCTAAATATCTAAATAAATTTTTGGAGTGGAGCTCTCCTTCCTAAGCTCAACCACAATAAACTTGATGTGAGCAAGAAATATATGTTTTGGTGTTAAGCCTCTTAGAGTTGAGAGCTCATTTGTTATATTAACTAGCATTATTTACCCTATTATACCATCCTCTACCCTGTTTACATGTATATCTCAGCATAATTTTTAATTATTTATGCAGGGCTGGCATGGTGGTGTAGCAGGTTAAGCTACCACCAGCAATGCTGGCATCCTGTATAAGTGTTGGCTCTTCTCCTGGCTGCTCCACTTCTGATTCAGCTCCCTGCTAATATGCCTGGGAAATCAGCAGAAGATGTCCTGAGTCCCTGGGCCCCTGCACCCATGTGGAAGATGAGGAAAAAGCTCCTGGCACCAGCTCATGAAAGATCTCTCTCTCTCTCTCTCTCTCTCTCTCTCCCCTTCTCCATAATTCAGACCTTAAAAATAAACAAACAGATTTTAAAAATTATTTATGCATGGCCCCAACAGCCAGGGCTGGGCCAGGCTGAAGTCTAAAGCCACAAGCTTCTTCCTCATCTACCACATGGCGGCAGGGACCCAGGAACTTTTGCCATCTTCCACTGCTTTCCCAGGAGCATTAGCAGGAGGCTGGATTGGAAGTGGAGAAACCAAATCAGTGCTTATATGGGATACCAGTGTCACAGGCAGCAGCTTAACCCACTATGCCAGAATACTAGGCTCCACAAATGCCTTTTTTGAACAAACATACCAGTTTCTTCCACTGATACTTATACTACCTACATATATTTGAAAGTACTCTAGAACTGTCTCTATAGGGGCTGACTTTGGGTACAGCAGTTAAGATGTCACTTGGACCAGTGTCTGCTAATACTAACTGATAGAATTAAAAAGGAGAGAATGATCCAACATGGGAAGTGGGATACACAGCAGACTCATAGAATGACAAATGCCCTAAACAGCACTCTGACCTCAGAATCAGCCCTTAAGGCATTTGGATCTGGCTCAGAAGCCCATGAGAGGTTCGCAGGCATGGAAAGCTAAGACACTGTGGCAAATAAAGACCTACATGAAAGATCTCTGTGAGTGAGATCCCAGTGGAAAGAATGGGCCATAAAAGAAGGAGGTACCTTTCTCTGAAGGGAGGAGAGAACTTCCACTTTGATTATGGCCTTGTCTAAATAAGGTCAGAGTTTGTAAACTCAAGAGGCTTCTATAGCCTTGACAGCTCATGACAAGAACCTCGGGTAATTACTGACATCATAAATAAGAGTGTCAATTGTTAAATCAACAACAAGAGTCACTGTGCACTTACTCCCCATATAGGATCTCTGTCCATAATGTGTTGTACTATGCAAATTAATGGTAAAACTAGTCTTCAAACAGTACTTTATACTTTGTGTGTCTGTGTGGGTGCAAACTGTTGAAATCTTTACTTAGTATATACTAAGTTGATCTTCTGTATATAAAGATAATTGAAAATGAAACTTGAAGAATGGGATGGAAGAGGGAGTAGGAGATGGCATGGTTTGTGGGTGGGAGGATGGTTATGGGGGAAAAACACTATAATCCAAAAGTTGTACTTTTGAAATTTATATTTATTAAATGAAAGTTTTTTTTAAAAAGATGTCACTCATCAGAGTGCCTGGTTCCAGTCATATCAGAGTGCCTGGTTCTCATCCTGGCTGTTCCATTTCCAATCAAGCTTCTTGCTAGTCTTGGGAGGCAGCGGATGATGGCTCAGGTGCTTGAGTCCCTGTCATCCATATGGGAGATCCAGATTGAATTCCCAGTTTACAGGCATTTGGGAAGTGAACCAGCAGATGGAAGGTCTCTCTCCCTGTCTTTCTCACTCTGTCTCGGCCCCACAATTTAAAAAAAAAAAAAAACTATTTACGATTTATCAGCTGTAGTACAAAAAATTTTTTCAGACTCAATGTGAAAAAACGTTTCTTTGGGGACATGCATCATGATGCAGTGGGTTAAGCTGCCACTTGGGACACTCACACCACATATCAGAGTGCTGATTCTAGTCACAGCTGCTCCACTTCCGATCTAGCTCCCTATTAATGTTCCTGAGAAGCAACAGAAGCAGATGATGGCTCAAGTGCAGACACCAAAAAGACAGACTTGGATAGAGGTTCTGGCTGCAGGCTTCAGCCTGGCCCAGTCCCACCCAGCTGCCAAGGTCATTTGAGGGGTGAATCAGCAGATGAAAGCTATCTCGGTCTCTCTAACTCTGCCTTTCAAATAAATAAATAGATCTTTTTAAAAAAGTATTTATGCACCTGCTTGTGTACATGAATGTCTCCCTCTATTAGACTCCAAGTTTCTTGATGTGACTTATTCCTCTTTGAATCTCTACCACAAAGCAAAATGCCTACCACATTGAATGTTCAACTGTTTTATTGAATGAAGAAATAAATGAATGCATGATGCCCAACCCTCTGGGCTTTCCTGCTTTCCCTTTAAAACCCGGGCCCACACTGGAGAAAACACTCTCATTTTCTGTTTTTTCTTAACATTGTTTACGTTCTATAATGGAATTTTAGTTAATGCTAAGGGAAAACAGAAAACAATTATAGAAAATAGTAACAGCACAGAGTCAGGTTTCTATGCTACAGATTTTGAATACCACAATCCCTGTAAAAGCAGTGAAAAACTGTCTTTACTGAGTCCCTAGTTCCTCTACCTTGAAACAGATACTGTTTAGGCCAGTGGTTCTCTCCATTTCTCCCACTGTCATACCTTTCGTATGCACAACACACTCCAATCCATAATAGCTCTCTTTGCATCCAGCTAACAGAGGCACACTGAAGAGGGGATGCGATTTGGTAGTTGCACCTGATCTTCCTTTCACTCCACCTGGCCCTGCACCCCACCTATTGCTTTCTCATGGGATCCTCTGGATGTCTCAGCTTCCAGACTCTCTCAACTCTGCCTCCCCACGTCCAAGCAGTAGCTGCTAAAAACCTCACTCTGCTGTTTCAGATTTCCCAGGCCTTGAAAAGATTCGCACTTTCAGTTCTGGCATTTGTCAACAGCCATTACCTAGTTCATAGCCAGTTTGCTGGACAGGAATGATTGCCACCCTTGAATCCCCTGGACTGGTCCCTGGAATCTATGATGGGTGGTTCAGGGGAACCGTTTTCATCATTGACTGCAAGTCTGCAATGTAACAAGATCCTCAGCACACAATACCCAGAAAAGTCCTACAGTGAGAAGTAGAACCTATCCAGAGGTTCATGTGAGAATAGAAAGATGGGGGGAGGCTGCAGAGTCGAAAGAGGGGAGACACAGACAAGCTTTAAGTGGTTACCATGTGAAAAAAATGTGCCAGACTGAGCTGACTATGCTTGTATAATTTACAAGTCTTTGTAAAAGCAAACAGCTCTCTTTTTTTGTGTGTGTGTGTGCTCACTGGGCCTGTAAACACAGCATAAACTAAGATTGAAAAATAAAACCGAATCATAGTAAACAGACCCTTATTACATGACAGTGCATTAGAATTAAATCTGGACATTGACTACGCATTATTTTCACACAGAGCCTCAAATTTGGACTTCCTCTAATGGTTCAACACAATGAAGCCTGTGGCTGAATGGATCATCGTGTTCTCTGTATGGAACCCCTAGGAGCAATCTTGATTAGTGGATAAGTTCTCAGCCAATGTTCATTCTCTGGTGAAGACCATATCCTTCAGGAATGGAAAGTTGCCCATTCGTTAATAGCTGAGCAATTCTCATCCTCACTCCCAAGGGTTCAGATGGTGAGGGAGAAGGGAAAGCAAAAGGGAAAAACCTAGGCCAGCATGGAAAACATATGGCACATGTGCTATGACTTCATTTCCCTTACCTATGGCAGACATTGCTAATCAATCACAACACTCTACCCCCTGAGTCCTTGTGCAGCCTCAGGCTACTCAATAGTCACTGCAAGCAAACTCTGCCATTCAGTTAGAGTTCAGCGGACAAGGTATTTACCATCCTAAAGGGAGGCTTTCTTGATTATGGAGATAGCCATGAATACAAGTCTAGAAGGAGAAGAACATATCTGCACAGTAAATCAGAAAGTCTTCTCTGAGTCCATCATGACTTTTGGGTTTGCTTGGTACTCATGGCTAAAACATGTTTCATGGATTTCTTAAAGATATTTAAATTTATTAAGGATACATAGCCAGATCATAAAGGAAAAAGTACAGGTGGAGTCTGGAGGAATTTGTATGCAGAGGCTGTTAGAGCCTGGTAGGCCATCGAAGTCTAAAACCCCTGGGGCCCAATGAAACTAGATGCAAAAGTCCCTCACCTGGAAATTCTAAACTGCTAAGACAATGCATTGTAAACTTTGCCAAGGAGCCTTTCTGCACACCCCCTACCCACCTTATCAGAGTCCATGTAGCCTTCTGCTCCTCCCCCAACAAGCAGCCTAAGAATGGACTCTGCTCAGATAGAATGAAGCTTGGCTCCAAAGACCCTATCCTCTGTCCGGGTGAGCTTAACCCCTTCTCCCCACTCCTTACCCTGTCCCATT
The DNA here is from genome assembly GCF_051225735.1 of Oryctolagus cuniculus. NCBI lineage: Eukaryota > Metazoa > Chordata > Mammalia > Lagomorpha > Leporidae > Oryctolagus > Oryctolagus cuniculus. Next base: position 49,171,576 of record NC_142888.1, on the reverse strand, counting down.
CTGCCCCCCCCAAATAAAGCCTTTTCTACTTTAACTGGCTGCCTCCTTGCCTTCTTCAAACTCTAAAATCCTAAAATCCAACATTTTGGTGCCAAAGCCCAGGAGAAGGCAAATTTGAGGCGATTAGTCTGTGGAGAACCTCCACCTCTCCATTGCTCCTTTGATATGCCACACTGGTGGAAAACTTGGGAAGTGAGGTGAGGTGTGTGTGTGTGTGTGTGTGTGTTTTGAGTTCCAGTAGGAGGCCCTGGCACATTTAATACTCACTCTGGAAATCCCAGTGCTAGGTCAGAGTCCCTCCCCAGCCTCAGGAACTCTCCCTTCTGGCCTGACCTGAGCTTTTCTAACTCCAAGGATGCTTGGGGTTAAGAGATTGGCTTTTCTTCCATTTCAAGATGGAGCAGAGATTCTGAGGATGTCCATCCAGAGAGGTGCCCATCTGCTCTGACGGATGTCATACCCCATTACACCTTGCTACCTCATGTACTGCTACTCCTTGTCTTACATCCAAATTCTTGCACAAAGACAAAACCTCTGTTTCAGCCATCTCCCATAATATACTTAATAGAACCAGCCAAGAAAACACAAGAACACTAGTGAAGTCCTGAGCAACTTCGCCTTGAAGAATGCTCCAGGCCTAGCATTCTTCTTTCCTTTTCCCTGTCTTGTCTAGTGGCAGCCAAATTCTCTTTGCCAATATTTCATGGAGACAGAGGCTTGCCTACTCTTTTTTTAAAAAAATAATGTTGCCTGTTTTTTTCAAATATCTATTTATTTTTTTGAAAGGCAGAGTACAGAGAGGCAAAGGCAGTAAGAGAGAGAGAGAGAGAGAGAGAGAGAGAGAGAGAGAGAGAGATCTTCCATCCACTGGTTCACTCTTCAAATGGCTGCTGGGTTGATCCAAAGCCAGGATCCAAGAGCCCCCTCTGGGTTTCCCACATAGGGGCAGGGGTCCAAGGATTTGGGCCATCTTCTACTGCTTTCCCAGGCCATAGCAGAGAGCTGGATTTGAAGTGGAGCAGCTGGGACTTGAAACAGCACCCACATATGATGCCGGCACTGCAGGCAGCAGTTTTAAGTGCTATGCCACAGCACTGGCCCCCAAAGCAGGTTTTAAACGTTGTGGAGAAGTCAAATTACTTTACCAAAGTGTTGAGAACCCTAGGAATCTCACAATAATATTTAACCTAGAAGACAAGACATTTAAGCATAGAACCAACAACGCTTTGTTAAATATTTTTGAGAATCACATTGTTGATGACAAAAGATTTGACCTAGTCGTGATTACAATAACAACAGTTTATAGCATCTTAATAAGTCTAGCAGGGTTTTATAGACCTTTATACTTTATATCAGTGGCAATTGATCTGAGAGCTCTGTAGTTTAACAAGGCACACATTGTCATTGGAAAGCAGAGGAATCTTAAATAGGTGGACACAGAAACTTTCATAATTTAGCAACTGAGAAAATGTGAAAAGTTACGAGGGAGATTGGAAAATATGGCCCTGCAGAGAGTCCAATTTAAAACAAACCCTGTTATGACCAAGTCTTGTCAGTGGCTTTTCAAAATGGTGGCCAAAGAGTAGGGAAACTGAGACATGTGGCATCCTTTATTTAGTAGGGAGGGCTGACTGGGACCAGGTGCTAGGCTTTGGCTGCTGAACAGATGCCATGTTTCCCACCCCAACCCCCAAAGGAGAGGGGGTAGTGAACAAACCTTGGGCGGATCAGGAAGCCAAGATCAGGAGGGCCTATGTCAAGAGTTTGAGAGAGAGCAAGTTAGTCTAGGTCTCTTGTAATATATCCTTCTTCTGTGAATGTGGCAAAGAGACCCTGACTGAAAGAGCAGGCCAGGGAGAGGCCAAGGTAGCTAGGTTAAAAGAGAGTAGGAAGGGGGCCAGTGCTGTGGCATAGTGGGTAAGGCTGCCGCTTGCAGTGCTGGTTCGAGTCCCAGCTGCTCCGCTTCCATTCCAGCTCTCTGCTTGTGGCCTGGGAGGGCAGTAGAGGATGCCCCAAGTCGTTGGGCCCCTGCACCTGCGTGGGAGACCTGGAAGAAGCTCCTGGCTCCTGGCTCCTGGCTTCGGATCGGCACAGCTCTGGCCATTGTGGCCATTTGGTGAGTTAACAGGCAGATGGAGGATCTCCCTCTTTCTCTCTTTGCCTCTGCCTCTGTAACTCTGCCTTTCAAATAAACAAATCTTAAAAAAAAGACAGTAGGAATAAGCATGTTGTAGAAGGTTTGTAGAAGTTGAGTGCTGTGCAAGATAAGGATGGGTGACATTAGAAGAAATTATTTTAAAGTTAACTCTTCTGTCTTAAAAAACAGGTTAGCAGAATAACTCAATTCTCTACCTCTATGTTCCTTGCTAGTCCTTTCCTTTCTTTTTCTTTTTTAAATATTTATTTGAAAGAGTTACACAGAGAGAGGAGAGGCAGCGAGAGAGATAGAGGCCTTCCATCTGCTGGTTCACTCCCCAAAATGCTGCAATGCCTGGAGATGTGCCAATCCGAAGCCAGCAACCAGGAGCTTCTTCCAGGTCTTCCATGTGGGTGCAGGGGCCCAAGGACTTGGGCCATCTTCTACTGCTTTCCCAGGGCTTAGCAGAGAGCTGGATCAGAAGTGGAGCAGCCGGGACTTGAACCAGTGTCCATATGGAATGCCAGCACTACAGGTGGCGCCTTTACCCGCTACGCTAGGGTACCAGCCCCGCTAGTCCTTTTCAATCAACGTTTTTCTGTGTTTTTGAAACTGACCTAGGTCGCCAAATTTTATGCACCTCAGGGAAGTTTCAAGTTTTCTGTTGCCTTTATTGGGTTTATTTGCTTTAACAATCTGAGTCTTAAAGGCGTGAACGTTGATTAAATCTGGCCCACAGCTTTGGTTAAAAAGTTCAGGTTTAACTTGTGCCATGACAATACTTTTAAAGCTCTAAAACGTTGGCTTCTAGCTGGATCCCAGGAACTCTCCAAAGATGAGGCCCTCAAATGGGAGAGATAATAACCAAGTTAATCTAAGTCACATAAAATACATTGTTAGCTTATAAAATGATGCCAAACTTATTAATGGGACACATTTACAGAGTGGACCCATCCCTCATGGCTGTATACCAGACAAAGCTTGTCCTGGATGCTATGTTGATTGCATGATGGTGAGAGGTAATGGGGATGCTCTCTCCCTCATCCCCAGCTTCTGACTTCAGCCGGGTCAGCACTAGGACAAGGAACTGGCTACAGCTTCCCAACCACATTTCCATCCTTTCTAGCAATGCTGCCCTACCCTCTCTTTAGGCAGCCAAAGTCAGTTTAAAAAAAAAAGTTACACAGACACTTTTTGTCCACTTTTTCTGCTTAGAAAATTCAATCCTCAGCCCTGAGAGTAAAAAACATTACCATAATAAACAGAGGGGCAAGTTTGTGGCATAGTGGGTAAAACTGCTGCATGCAATGCTGGCATCCATGGGGGCAGTGGTTCGAGACCCGGTTGCTCCACTTCTGATCCAGTTCCCTGCTGATGTTCCTGGGAGAGCAGTGGAACATGGCCCAAGTGCTTAGGCCCCTGCACCTACATTAGAGACCCAAGGCGGCTCCTGGCTTTGTTTTGGCCCAGCCCTGGCCATTGCAGCCATCTGGGCAATGAACCAGTGGATGGGAGATTCTCATTCATTCTTTCTCTCTCTCTCTCTCTCTCTCTCTGCCTTTCCCTCTTTCTAGTTCTGCCTTTCAAATGAATAAAATAAATCTTTTTCAAAAAGAAAAAATAAAGGGGAGAGCAAGGTCGCCCACCGCGTGGAAGCTGAGCCATGGGAGCCGCCAGGGCCGCCGGACCCGCCAGACCCGCCAGACCCGCCGAGCAGCTGGACCCACCGGACCCGCCGGACCCGCCGGACCCGCCGGACCCGCCGGAGCCGCAGAGTCTGCGCGCCAGCGCTGGAAGGGGAGGTGAGCTAAAAACCTCTCGGTAACCCGAGACATTGGCGGGGAAAGGCAGAAAGAGCCTGCAGAGAACGAGGCCTGAAACCCCGTTGGGGAAAGTTCACCAGGCTCGCTGGAGGAGAGAAAAAATCGAATAAATAAGGGGAACCTGCGCGGACATTTAGCCTCTCTCTCTACTCACCTTTCAAAGCCGAGCAAGACAAAGGGCAGGCGCCATTTTACGTAAGTAAATCGGTGCGCGCCATTTTGCATATGTAAAGCGGGTGTCTCTCATTAGCCAAGCAGAAAAACCTGACTCTGGTAAGCAAACGAATACCCACAGGGGCCAGATTTCCTACATCAACTACTCTCAATTCCACTCAGTTAATACTGCCAAGGCCTCTGTGACCTCTCACAGGTGCTACATCAGCAAGCACTCTCCGTGTCTGGGAGAACAGACCAGGAACAACAGGAGACACTGATGCACTTCAACATTTGTTTCCCCTCCATCTAACAACTTGCTTACAAAAACAGGAGGCCCCTTCTACCTCTGCCTCCCCACTAACTAGGCCACAGTGTGCACTCTTACCTGTCTCCCAATGTTAATTCCTATCTTTAACTACAAATATTTGCCACTAAAGAGCTGCCACCCTAATACCCCACTTAACCATCTTAAAAAAAAAAATCCCAAGGTCTCATTAAGTTTCAAGACCAAGTTGAGAGGCTGATGTTGTGGTGCCGTGGGTAAAGCCACCACCTGCAACAGTGGTGTCCCATATGGGCTCAGGTTTGAGATCCGAGTGATCCACTTCTGATCCAGCTCCCTGCTAATACACCTGGGTAAAGCAACAGAAGACAGCACAAGTGCTTGGGCCCCTGCATCCACCTGGGAGACCCGGAAGAAGCTCTTGGCTCCTGGCTTCAGATTGGCCCAGCTCCAGCTGTTGCAGGCATTTGGGGAATGAATCAGCAGATGGAAGATTCATTCTCTCTCTCCCTCTCTCCCTCTCTCCCTCTCTCCCTCTCTCCCTCTCTCCCTCTCTCCCTCTCTCCCTCTCTCCCTCTCTCCCTCTCTCCCTCTCTCCCTCTCTCCCCCTGTCTGTAACTTTGCCTTTCAAATAAACAAAAGAAATCTTAAAAAAAAAAAAAAAACCACATTGATTCCTTGGTAGCAATAACTTTACAAAATCAAGGAAAATTAGACCTGCTAACAGCAGAAAAAGAGGGTCTCTGTTCATCTTTAGAGAAAAAAATGTTGCTTTTATGTGAACCAAACTGGTCTTGTTCATGATGCTGCTTGCGAGCTGACAGAGCATCCGGAATGCAACAGTGGATGACTGGCTCTTGAAACAACTGGTTCCAAAAGTCCTCCTGGCTACCTTGGCTTACGTCCCTCCTCACTCCCTTGTAACTAGTTTTCTTCTTGTTTATCTCAGGCCATGCCTCTTTCAATTGCTGAATACCTCACTCGAACCCATGTCAACAACATCTTTCTGCTAACATGCGTCCAATTCCAGCCACTGTTATGGAGACCCCAATTCTAGCAGTGGGAGAGAGAGGAACCACTCCCCTAACTACACCCCTCTCAGCAGGAAGTAGCCATTGTCCTAAGACTAACAAGAGGCCATGACTTCTTACATTTTTGAATCCTTGAGCCCGCTTTTTTTTTCTTCTTGAGATGAATTTTTGGGGCCGGTGCTGTGGCACAGTAAGTTAATGTTCTGCCTGTGGCACCAGCATCCCATATGGGTGCCGGTTCATGTCCTGGCTGCTCCACTTCTGATCCAGCTCTCTGCTGTGGCCTGGTAGAAGATGGCCCAAGTGCTTGCATGGGAGACCAGGAAGAAGCACCTGACTCCTGGCTTCAAATCGGCGCAACTCTGGCCATTGTGGCTATCTGGGGAGTGAACCAGCAGAAGGAAGACCTTTCTCTCTGTCTCTCCCTCTCATTGTCTGTAACTCTACCTCTCAAATAAATAAATAAAAATCTAATAAAAAATATTTATTTTCTTTTCTTGCCTTCCTGGTAAATGCCTAGTCATCCACCATCTAGCTCAAGCCTAGCCTTATCTCTAAAGCTTGTCTCTCCTTTGTCCTCATCCCAAAGAGGGTTAATTACCTCTGGTCTAATTTTCTCAGTCTCCTTTCATTCATTCATCAATGTTTCTCATGTGTTTATCAAAAGGCAGACTCTGTTCTCCTATTCCTTACCTCAACCCTTAAAAAACTAGAGTTTCTCAAGAATCTGCAGTCCCCTTCCTTCCTTTTTTGTATACTAAACTTGGGCCATCTTGTCTATCCTTGTGGTTTCAATGACCAGCCCCATTCAGTTGACACTCACACATTTCGCTCACCTGGTCTTCAGTGCTGCATAATTATATACCCATTTGGATGTTTTGCAAACACTTTATTTTTTTAAAGATTTATCTTATATTTATTTGAAAGTTAGAGTTACACAGAGAGAGGAGAGGTAGAGGTAGAGGTAGAGAGAGAGAGAGAGAGGTCTTCCATCTATTGGTTCACTCCCCCAGTTGACCACAACAGCTAGAGCTGTGCCGATCCGAAACCAGGAGCCAGGAGCTTCCTCCAGGTCTCCCACATGGGTGCAGGGGCCTAAGGACTTGGGCCATCTTCTACTGCTTTCCCAGGCCATAGCAGAGAGCTGGATCAGAAGAGGAGCAGCTGGGACTAGAACCGGTGCCCATGTGGGATGCCAGTGCTTCAGGCCATGGCTTTAACCCACTGTGCCCCAGCGCTGGCCCCGAGAAGAATTTTTAAATGCAGATATGATATGTACTTTTTGAGTGCTCTTCAACGGCTTCCCATTTCCCTGGGAGTGAAGTAAGCACGTGGCTTATAATATGCACCTGTACAGTTATGCTGCTGCTTCTCTCATCTCCCTTCCCCTCCATGACCCAAGACCCACCAGCACCCTCCTCATACTCCATGTTCCTGCCATACTAAACTGCTTTCAGTTCCTCCAGAATGGGTGTCATGCCCTCTGCTTGGAGAACTTTCCCTCAGTCTCACCTAACTTCGACTCCTCCCTTAGCATGGCTTAGATATAATCCCTCTGTGAGGCCTTTCCTGACTTTGGCCACCACCCCCCCTCCCAGTCCGAGTCCAGAGCCCCTTCCTTCACCTCCACAAACTCTGAGCTGTTTTCCAACAGTCCCTTCGCACTACACTCAAATCGTTGGTTACTTATCCAACTCTTCTACTAACTGGTGACCTCTCCTTGAATACCGAGTGCTTAAAGCAAGACCTACTACATAGGAAGTGCTCTGTATACAAGAGGCCTTGAAGAAAATTCATGGAAGATACATATTATAAAAAGCACGAATTTTTTAAAGAGTATGTGTTCATTTATTTGAGAGGCAGAGAGACAGAGAAAGTGTTGACATCCACTGATTTTACTCCTCAGATGCCCACAGTGATCCGGACTGGGCCAGGCTGAAACTAGGTGCTGGCAGCTCAATTCAGATCTCTCACATGAGTGGCAGGAATCCAATGACTTGAGCCATCGCCGCTACCTCCCAGGGTCTGCATTAGCAGGAAGCTGGAATCAGGGGCTAGAGACAGGTATCAACCCCAAGTACTCTGACATAGGGTACAGATGTTTTAACTGGCATCTTAACTGCTAGGCTAAATGCCTGCCCTTAAACTTACCTTTTTCCCCCCTAGGAGTAGTTTTTTAAAAGTTTATATTTTATTTTTTTATGTACTTGAAAGCAGAATTACAGATAGAGATAAAGAGACAGAGAGAGTTCTTCCATTCCCTGGTTCACTCCCCAAATGGCTGCAATGGCCAGCATGGGCCACCCTGAAATCAGGAGCCTAGAACTCCATCCAGGTCTCCCATGTGGGTGGTAGGGACCATAGTAACTTGAGCCACTCTCTGCTGCTTTTCCAGGTGTATTAGCAAAGACCTGAATCAGAAGTGGAACAGCCAGGACATGAACTGGCACCCATAGGGGATGCCAGCATTGCAGGTGGTGGCTTATCCTGCAATGCCACAATGATGGCCCCTAAACTTTCCTTTTAATCTCATTTTCCATGAACTTTTTGAAATATCGTGGTATATCTGTCAACCACATGAATGGTTGGAACTCTATAGAGAAGCTTTGTCTAGACTGGGCGTAAATTTGGAAAGTTGATTTAAAAAAAAAACCATTGGAAGCAATGCTTCTCTATAAATGCGGTTGTTTGCAAATGTTAATGTATAACTGGCAAGAGATGACTGGAAGCAGAACAATAGGTGAGAAACAAATTGTTCCCTGGTGTGTGTAAAGCAAGAAATGAGTCAGGAAACAATGAAGGAATCAGGATTGAATTAGCTAAAACAAAAGATTAGCATGAAATAGCCTGCAGGAAGCTGGAGAGTGGGCAAGTAGGGAAAGAATGGAGTGGTGAGCTAAGAATAACAACTAGAGTAGGTTATGGTGTCTCATATTTTATAAGGCCCTTCTCATAGACTATTCACTGAGTCTTCCATCGACTTACTCATAGGACTATAGATCCCCCTCCCCCCCAGATTTCAGCAGAAGAGGAAACTGAGGCTCGGAAGGTGAAGGAACCTGGCAAAGTCATGTGACAAGCAAATGAGAATGTCAGGACTCTGATCCACGTGCATGAAGTACTATACCCCCTTCTATGCCCTGTGACATCTTTGGGTGGGGGCAATTAAGACAAGGGAGGCAGCCATTCTAGCAGAAGCTGTTTAAGCATTCCTGAGCACCCATGCACAGCTCCCGGCCTGGTCAGGGCCCTCTCCTCTGAGGGCTCATAGTATCTTAGGATTTGGGAATCACAGTATGCTGTCTTCTCCATGTGCCAAATCTCCTGCTCTCTTATAAGGACACTTGTCATTGCACTCAGAGCCCAAGTCAGTTTGCTGACTTGGAATCATGCTTTTCTGTCTCCTCAGGTATTACCCTCATGCTCCCATATTTTTTTGCTTGCAGCACAGTAGCCTTAGTGCATCGCACAGAGTGGGCTATACCTAAGCATACCTAAGCAGTGGATCCTAACAGGAAGCAGCTGAATAGGAAAGATAGGGCATGGGACTCAAGCTGGGGCAATTAGCGCCAGGCCAGGAACCATCAGTATCTCCAGAGAAACAGACCACTCAGCCTCTCCAAGGTCTGCCCCCAGGGAGGCCCAAGTCTACAAAGATAGGGAATCTCTCTGAAGAATGCTAAAACTCTCAGGCCACTGGGTGCTTAGGGCCCTGCCACAGCCATTCAAAGGAATGACAGACAGCGAACAGACCATAAACATAGACAGAAGGGAACAGATGAAAGCCAGGGAGCTTGAATGGCCTCATTTCTCAGGTGCCAAAAGACAAGGCAAAGGGCCCAGTGGGAACCAAAGGAGCAAACACCTTGGGGTGTGTGTTGGGCTGAAAAAAATGGTCCCTGAAAAGTTATCCCTGTCAGAATCCTCTGCACCTGGAAATGCTATTTTGTATGCCAGAAAAAGGACATTGCTGATGTGATCCAAATTAAGGATCTTGAGATGGAGAACTTACATAGAATAGTCTACCTGGACCCTAAATACAATGACAAGTGTCCTTATAAGAGAGCGGAAGATTTGACACATAGAAAAGACGAGGCCATGCGACCATGGAGACAAACAGAGGGAGTAATGTGACCACAAGCCACTGGAAGCTGGAAGATACCAGAAGCAGTGTCTCCCTTAGAGCCTTTGGAGGGAGCACGGCCCAGCTGACACCTTGGTTTCATCCAGTGATAGTGATGGCAGACTTCTGGCTGTGAAAGAATAAAGTTCTGTTGGGTTAAGCCACCCAAGTTGTGGTACCTTGTTATGGCAGCTTTGTGAAACGAATACTATTCAGGGTCTGAGACACAGTCAGGTATTAGCTTTTGCAGGTGCTGTCACCAACATAGGTGATAGTCCATGAAGACAAATGCCTGGCCTCCTTCTCTCCCTTTTCACCTCCCATTAGGTAAGAAATCTCAGATCACTTGTTTATTTTTGTCTCTTGTTCCAGAAAGACAGGGACTGAAAATTTGGGTGGTTTTCTTTTCAGAAATGCTTCCGAAGCAAGGTTTGTGTTGGGTAGGACTTAATTGGACAAGTCTGAAGTGACTGAAGTGAAAGTGGCTAGGTAAGGTCTGGCCCAATTGACAGGTCTTGGAGCCAAGGTTCTAGCAGCAATGGAGACTGGTGTACAGTACATGGTAGGCCTGGATATTGATAAAGACAACAATGAGCCTGTGCTATACTAACAGAAAATCAGTTTTCAGTGAGGGCCAGCTGTGAAAGTCCTGTGTCAAGGACCCCAAGCCCAAGGTGTTAAAATATTTGAGAAAAGAAGCCAATTACTGGGAGACCATAATTGGAGAGTCCAAGCAAGAGTGGCAATAAGGCAGACTCCATTCCACACCTTGTGTTTTGCCCACTGATGTCAGGATATCCCCCTCAGGCTGGGACTGCAACAGAGTCTGTCAATGCCAAAATAGCTAATACCTCACAGTGCTTGCTGTGCACCAGGCATTGTGCTAAAGTAGTCTACACATAGTAACTTATTTAATCCTTACCTCAACCCTGTGATGTAGGTACCATGGTTACTTCCATCTCGAAGAGAAATGAGACTTTGTGATACTATATAAGTATACTCCAAGGTCGCATACTTAGTCAATGGAGGTGACAAAATTTGATCTAGAATTTGAAGCCAGAGCTGGTTGGTTTCTGGGCCCCTTTTGTTACTGGATATGAAGCCCAGTTGCAAATTGGGAGCTCCAGAGAGTCTGCTTTTATTGATTAAAAGTGAGAGCTGGTTAATAAATTTTTAAAAGAAAACCCCTAAATGATTCTAATACCAGCCAGAGTTGAGGACCATTGGACTAGGCTATACTGACTCTTGAATGACTGATAGGACTTTCTTTGAATTCTTCCAGAGGTGTTTATTTGTTATTGAAATAACTATTTCATGGATGGAGTTTCAGGCTATGTTGGGGGACATAAAAATAAATGTAATGATGGTGATAACAATACTAATAACTCTCCCTAGTTCTACAAGCTTTGTCATTTACAAAGAGGTCTCATTCACAATCTCTAATCTTCACAAGCACTCTGAGGTAATAATTGTTAGCCCTAACAGATTATCACGCTGAGATGCAGACAAGGTAATAAATTTGTCCAAAAGATCACACAGATGACCAATGGTTTAACAAGGATATAATCCATGAACTCATGTGGATGTTTAAATCCCAAAGTCATAGTTGAATGGTGCTGAGTGTGTGGAAATGTAATCCAAGTATGGTGCTTAGGAGGTGGGCCTAGTGGGCAAACCTTAGGGCACTGTGGCATGGCTTTGGAAAGTAACTCTCACAAGAGGAATGGTTATAAAGTCTGAGTCAGGCCCAACCATTGGCTCTGCTTCCTGGCTCATCATGTGATCTTGGTTCTGCACATGCTGTGCCATTATCATCCAGCCATATCAGACAGCTGAACTGATGGGATCCACCCAAACTTGGACTGTGAACCTTTAAAACCATGAGCCAAAATAACTCTTCACTCTCTCTCTCTCTTTATCTCTATCTCTATCCCTATCTCTCTCTAAGATTTATTTATTTATTTACTTGAAAGGCAGAGTTACAGAGGGGGAGGCAGAGAGAGGTCTTCCATCCGATGGCTCACTCCCCAATTGGCTGCAATGGCCGGAGCTGGGCCAGAGCTGCACTGATCTGAAGCCAGGAGCCAGGAGCTTCCTCAGGGTTTCCAAGTGAGAGCAAGGGCCCAAGGATCTGGGCCATCCTGTGCTGCTTTCCCAGGCCACAGCAGAGAGCTGCATCGGAAGTGGAGCAGCCAGGACTTGAACCAGTGCCCATATGGGATGCCGGCACTGCAGGCAGTGGTTACACCGGCTACGCCACAGTACCGGCCCTCTTTTCTCTTTATAAGTTAGTTTTCTCTGGTATTTGGTTGTAGTAACAGAAAGCTGACCAATATATACAGTAAGTAGTAGAAACTTGGTCTTCTGATTTCAAAGTCTTTGCACTCTCAATTACAGCACAGATGTAACTTGCTGAGGTCATAGATTGGCAGAAGCAGGAGCACACAGACGATAGCTACATACATCTCCCAAACTCACTGCTTCTTTCCCGTGCCAACACCCCCAGCCTAAACCTTCTTTTACCTCAGCAAGGCCATTTTGTGGGATTGTCATCTCTAGCACCAACATTCTCTGTCCAGTTTACTCTCTTTTTTCCCCCATTTACTTGAAAGGCAAAGAGAGAAAGAGAGAGATGTCTTCCATCCTGGTTCACTCCCCGAATACCCACAACAGCCAGGGCTGGGCCAGGCTAAAGCCAGGAGCCTGAAACTCCATCCGGGTCTCCCACATGGGCGGCAGAGACCCAAGCCCTTGGACCATCTTCTGTTGCTTTTCCAGGTGCATTAGCAGAGAGCAGGATCAGAAGCAGAGCAGCTGGGATTCCAACTTGCACTCTGGTAGGGCATGTGCATTTCCAAAGTGGCAGATGAACTCACTGTGCCATAACACCCACATCCTCTGTCCAATTTTCAAGGTCATGGTTCACTTTGTTTCCCACTTATCAACATTACTCTTTGCTTTGTAATGGCATAAAAAGCATCAACACAAATACAAAGAAAAGGAAACCTAATGCACTGACAGTGCTGCCACTGCAGTGAGTCATCTGTTTTCATTTTGTATGCTCCCTCTCCAGGGCTTGGCCATAGGCATAGATCATTTTTACACACTTGTAATCATAGCATAGAGGCAATTTCATATTCTACTTGTGTTGCATAGTAGTATAATCATTTGCTATATTGCTACAGTGTCTTCATAATTATCATTTTAATGGCCATATAATATTCCATTGGGTGGATGCACCATCATTTACTTAAGTATTTCCAATTTTTCACTATGATAGATAATGCTACAATAAGCATCCTCACACACAGGGCCTTTTTCTTTCTTTGGATGCTTTCCTAAACCATCCATCATGTTCAATACATCTCTTTGCATTCAGTCCTCCATTCATCTGACCATTCATTCAGTCCAGGCATCAGGGCACACGAACAGAAGAATCAGACGTGAGCCTGAGCTCAGCCTAGTACTAAGACCAGTCACTTCCTATAAATAGAATTAAACTTCATATGGCTTTTTCTTCCTCAGACATGGTTTTGTTTAATCTTCACCTAGTCCTTAACATTCACACTCATCATTAATTATTAACATTAAATATAGTAGAGTTAATTCCCATTGTACAGATGAAGAGACTGAGGTTCGGAGAAAATAAATGCTTAATTAAAGAGAGAATTCCTGCTCAGAGACCAGACCTTTGGACTTTCATTCTAACATTGTTTCTGGGTTGCAAGAGAATAACATGCTTTCTTTTCCCTTTTTCCTTTTATTTGAAAGGCAGAGAGACAGAGAGACAGTCAGACAGACAGACATAGACAGAGAAATAGTCTGTCCACTGGTTCACTCCCCAAATGCCTGCAACAGCCAGGGCAGGGCCAGGATGAAGTCAGGAGCTAGGAATGTAATCTAGGTCTCCTGTCTCAAGTACTTGGGTTTCAGGTACCCAAATACTAGAGGCATTAGCAGGAAGCTGTCTGTCATTAGTGGGACTCTGAATCAGAAGCCAAATAACTGGGACTCAAACCAGGCACTCTGATTTGGGATGAGAGCATCCCAAGTGCATCTTAACCACTGTGTCCAACGTCCACCCTGAGAATAAAATACTTTAAAAATAGTTATTTTTTTGAAAGGCAGATTTGGGGGTGGGGGAGGAAGAGGGAGAGAGAGAAATCTTCTACCTACTGGTACACTCCCCCAAATGGCCACAACAGTCAGGGCTGGGCCAGACCAAAGCCAGGAGCCAAGAGCTTCTTCTGGGTCTCCCACATGGGTGCAAGGGATCTAAGCACTTGAGCCATCTTCCAGTACTTTCCAAGGTGCATTAGCAGGGAGCTAGGTTAGAGTGGAGAATCTGGGACATGGAACGGCACCCATATAGGATGCTGGCATCTCAGGCTTCAGCTTTCGCTGCTATGCCACAATACTGACCCCATGAGAGTAAAATATCTTGAGTTATCTTGTAAATATTTGTGAGGGAGACCCTTGACATGTCTAGCCTTACTTCAGGGCTGTTACTGTTACCACAGATGGCTGCATCAGAGGTCTTTGTCTTTGCACAAGTAAAGAATTTCATCAGAGAGACAGAGAGTAGCAGTAAGCGTGCCGCTGAAGCTTAGTGAAGGGAGTGCACCTCCGAGGCAAGGTGGCCATCTCAGCACAGAACTGAGAACCTTGATGCGGCTTTTTGTGTCTGGCTTCTTTCACTTAGTGTAATTTTACAAGATTCATTCATATTGTACTATGTGTAAGCATTCCATTCTTTTTTTGGGGCTGAATAATATTCCATTGTATGGATATACCATTATTTTTTCCATTCATCCATTGCTGGACATACGGGTTATTTCTGGTTTTGGGGTGTCATGAAGTGTTCTTATAGACACTCATGTGCAAGTTTTTGTGTAGGCCTGTGTTTTCATTTATCTTGAGTGTATATACTTAGGAGCAGAACTGCTGAATCAAACATTAACTCTATGTGTAACCTTTGGAAGAACTGTGAGACCGTCTTCCAAAGTGCATCTGTTTACCTTTTAAATGTTGCTGTTCCTCTTTGCTTCTTCTTATTTTTTTTAAAGATTTATTTATTTTATTTGAAAGTCAGAGTTACACAGAGAGAGAAGGAGAGCCAGAGAGAGAGAGAGAGAGAGAGAGAGAGAGGTCTTCCATCCACTGGTTCATCCCCCAGTTGGCCACAACGGCCAGAGCTGCACTGATCCGAAGCCAGGAGCCGGGAGCTTCCCCTGGGTCTCCCACAAGGTTTCGGGGGCCCAAGAACTTGGGCCATCTTCCACTGCTTTCCCAGGCCATAGCAGAGAGCTGGGCCTCGAACCGGTGCCCATATGGGATGCCGGCACTGCGGGCAGCGGCTTTACCTGCTACACCACATTTTCTAAATTCCCATTAGTAGCTCAAATTCCCTTCAGAGCTGCCTGCGAATATTTTGACTTGGGCCATCTCCCAGACTCTTTAGCCAGAGTTTGAAAGAGAATTCACCATCAACTCCCTGCCCAGTACCATGTTTCCTCTTCCTCCTGTGTTGCCTTTCCCTGGGTGTGTTACAATAATTTACCCAGTTGCCCAAACACCAAATACTAGATGCCTCCTCTTTCTTTATGACCCACATCCAATTCATTGCTAAATCCTAAAGTTTCTGTTTTCTTAGTAAGTCTCCACTCCATCTCTTACTCTTCAGCCCCATTGTCACTGCTCCAATTAAGGTTCAAAAGTAATAGTTCCTTGGGGATGGTGTTGTGACGTAGCAGGTGGAAGCAGCTGCCTGTGACACTGGCACCCTATATAGGTGCGGGGTTCTCCACTTCCCATCCAGCTCCCTGCTAATGTGCCTGGATAAGCAGTGGAAGATGGTCCAAGAGCTTGGGCCCCTGCATCCATGTGGGAGACCCGGAGGAAGCTCCTGGCTCCTGGTTTCAGACTTACTCAGCCCTAGCCATAGCAGTCATTTAGGGAACGAACCAATGGATGGAGGACCCCCTCTCTGTGACACTTTTTCAAATAAGTACATAATTTTTTTAAAAAGTAGTCTTTCATCTAACCAAATCATCCTAAATATTACTGCTATCATGATAAATGACTTTTTTCTTTAATATAGCATTGATCTCGGCCTTTTTTTTTTTTTAAAAAAAAAAGTTTATTTATTTATTTGAAAGGCAGAATTAGAGAAAGAGAGAGAGAGAGAGGTCTTCCATCCACTGGTTCACTCCCCAATTGGCTGCAACGGCCAGATCTGTGCCGATCTGAAGCCAGGAGCCAGGAGCTTCTTCCAGGTCTCCCACGTGGGTGCAGGGTCCCAAGGACTTGGGCCATCTTCTACTGATTTCCCAGGCCACAACAGAGAGCTGGATGTGAAGTGGAGCAGCCGGGACTCGAACCATTGCCCATATGGGATGCTGGCGCTGCAGTCCAGGGCTTTAACCCACTGCACCACAGTGCCTGCCCCTTGGCCTTTTTTAATTTGAGAGAAGATGGAGGGAGGGACGGAGAGAAGGAGGGAGGGAGGGAGGGAGGGAGGGAGGGAGAGAGAGAGAGAGAGAGAGAGGCCATTAGTTCCATTGTGCCTCCATGGCCAAAACTCTCAAATAGTGTCCTGACTATAGACCATGGTCATTTCCATTGTCTTTCTAAGACAGGTATGCTCAGGAAGTCTTTTTTTTTTTAAGATTTATTTACTTATTTGAAAGGCAGAGTTATAGGGAGGCAGAGGCAGAGAGAGAGAGAGAGAGAGAGAGAGAGAGAGAGAGAGAGAGAAAGGCCTTCCATCCGACGGTTCACTCCCCAACTGGCCGAATGGCTGGAGCTGTGCCGATCTGAAGCCAGGAGCTGAGAGCTTCCTCCGGGTCTCCCACATGGACGCAGAGGCCCAAGGACTTGGGCCATCTTCTACTGCTTTCCCAGGCCATAGCAGAGAGCTGGATTGGAAGTGGAGCAGCCGGGACTCGAACAAGTGCCCATAGGGGATGCCAGCACTGCAGGTGGTTACTACCCACTATGCCACAGAGCCAGCTTCTCAGGGAGTCTTTGAACCTCATAGAAGTGCCACATCTCTCTCTAACTCAGCTCCATATTCTTGACTCAAGACTTCAATTGGGCGCATCATAACTACCTCATTCTTCCCCTCTGGGAGTCTGATCATCTTCCTCACTGGTTTGACCCTTCTGTGGCCAAATGCCTTTCACATGAATCAACAAGACGGGAATTTTCAAAAAGAACTTTTCTCAGGAGCTGAGAAGAACACAAACTTTTTTTTTAAAATTAGAAAGCTCTAGAAATAAGTGAGTTTACAGAAGACAGATTCTTTTCCCTAATGGATCTCAGATCTTTCCACTGATGGACTTGGCTGGCACAGATTACAGGGCACTCAATCCCCATTCCTTTTCTTGGCCTCAGTCCTGTCTGAGTTGGATGCTCAACCATGCTAGTCAGACTCATTGCCTGGAAAGTTTGGGTTGGTGCCACCGTGAGGGCTGGTGGGATTCTCTGTCCTTTCTAGAATCTGTTTTGCAGCAGGAGGAGGGCAAGGGGAGGTGGGGAACATTGCCAGATTATGTCCTGGTCCTGGGAAATGCTACACTTGTCCTAAGAGCTTTTCTTTTTCCTCTTCTAAAAAAATTATTTATTGGGGCCGGTGCTGTGGCGCAGCGGGTTAACTCCCTGGCCTGAAGCACCGGCAACCCAAATGGGCACCAGTTCAAGACTCGGCTGCTCCACTTCTGATCCAGCTCTCTGCTTTGGCCTGGGAAAGTAGTAGAAGATGGCCCCAAGTGCTGCACCCATGTGGGAGATCCGGAAGAAGCTCCTAGCTCCTGGCTTCAGATCAGCACAGCTCCAGCTGTTGCAGCCAACTTGGGAGTGAACCATCGGATGAAAGACCTCTCTCTCTCTCTGCCTCTCCTCTCTCTGTTTAACCCTGGCTTTCAAATAAATAAATCTTTAAAGAAAGAAACTATAAAAATTTTTTTAAATCATTCACTGAGTTATTTGAAAGGCAGAGATATAGATATGTGAGAGAGGGAGAGAGCAAGAGTGAGAATGAGAGTGAGATATTTTTTTCCATCTGCTGGTTCACTTCCCAAATGCCCACAATAGCTAGGGCCAGGCTGAAGCCAGGAGCCTGGAATCCCATCCAAGTCTCCCATGTGGGTGGCAAGGACCCAACGACTTGAACCATCACCTACTGCCTCCCATGGTACACATAAAGTTTTAATAGAGCCAGGATTCAAATCCAGGCATCTGAGATGGATCATGGGTGTCAGACACCAGTCCCTCCTTAGAGCTCTCCTGTCTCCTAAGAGAACCATCTTCATTCTTAGTCCCTTGAGTAAGAAAAGCACCTCTTTACCTAGCCCCCAACAATGCAAGTCTTGCACTGCAGGGAACCTAAAAGGTGTTTCTTTCATTATTTTTTAAAATGATTTATTTATTTATTTATTTATTTGAAAGGCAGAGTTACAGAGAGGCAGAGGCAGACACAGAGAGAGGTCTTCCATCCACTGGTTCACTCCCAGGATGGCTGCAACATCTGGAGCTGCACTGATCCGAAGCCAGGAGCCAGGAGTAGAAGGAGTTTCTAAAACTCACCTTGCAGGCCTCTGTGGCCCTTGTCTATAAAAAGCCAACCTTTACCCTACCTTGTTTCTCTCAGGCTCTTGGGTTTTCCTGGAATCTACCTGGCCGGTACCTCTTCCAGTGGTGATCTGCTCACAACACACCTGTGGCAGCCTCTTCTGACTCTGTATCTGGTAGCGGTCCCTTGCTCTTGTTTGTCAATACATGAAACTAAACTTAGTCCTTGACGATGCATAAATAACAAATCCCAGGACTCCCTTATCCTGGTCATCTTATTGACAAGACAATACATTCACCTCACAGCGAGAGTCACTTCTGGATGTGTATACTCTAGTAATTGTTGCTGAAAGCATCTTAAATGGCACTCAGTGGGAATAGCCTGATTCACAGATCTAGTGGTCAGATGTGCCCCATGTTAATCTGACCCTATCCCATCTCTATCACTTACTGTTCCAGGATTTTTAAAAAAAATATGTTCCAGGATGGCCCCATCAACTTCACTCTCCAGGGGTTTTCGAACCGGCATGGGGATCCGCAAAGTGCGGCAGCCAGCCATTGCAGCTGAATCTCATGAGTAGTAGCGCAATAAGCAGGAGGGGCCACCAACTTCTACCATTCAGGTTTTCCAAGCGGTCCTGGTTCTTTCCCTTCCTGAGGATCACTCTTCCTTCTGCTGTTTATACTCAAAAGAGCCTTAGATAATGGCATCTAAATGATTAGACACTACGTGAGCGCTGACTTAACAGTGCCTTAGGATTTTTTGACTTGATGGCGGCGTGAACATGACATGCATTCAATGGGAAGCATACTGGGGCAGGTGCTGTGGGTAGTGGGTAAAGCCACCACATGCAGTGCCGGCATCCCATATGGGTGCTGGTTGAAGTCCCGGCTGCTTCACTTCCGATCCAGCTCTCTGTTATGGCCTGGGAAAGCAGCAGAAGATGGCCCAAGTGCTTGGGCCCCTGCACCCACATGGGAGACCCGGAAGAAGCTCCTGGTTCCTGGCTTCGGATGGGTGCAGCTTCAGCAGTTGTGGCCAATTGGGGAGCAAACCAGTGGATAGAAGACCTTCTCTTTCTCTCTTTCTCTCTGCCTCTCCTTCTCTAACTCTGACTTTCAAATAAATAAATAAATCTTTAAAAAAATAGGAAGCATACTTTGCATTTTGATCTTTTTCCAGACTAGTAGTATGCCATAGATTAGGTGTAGCCAGTACATCTTCTGACTTCGGATATTTTCAGCTCGCCATGGGTTTATCAGGACATAACCACATTGTAAGTGGAGGAGCATCTGTTGTTCTACCCGTCTGTGACAGACAGCTGTTATTCTAGGCCTGAAATACACACAGTTTTCATTTCCTGTGTCAAATGCTGAGCCATCAGCGGAGGTTGCCTAGTATACTCTATTAAGGACTTTGAAATGGCATCAGTATTGATTTCACCAGGGCCACCGGACTGGGAAGTGGCACTATGTTTGCTAGGTATTTGCAGATATGGTATGGGCTGATATGGGAGACACTTCTCTCTAGTAGTCTGGAAGGCCTCTCTCTGAAGCTTCTTTTCTGAAGCCTTTGTCCAAGGTCACGGAGTGACCTTCCCTTCCCTGAGCTCTAGTTCCTTGAGTAGAAAATAAAGTGGTTGGATCAGATGATCAGCAGAGCCTTTCTAGTTCTGTGACTCAGGTCAGCCCCCTCCACAGGGCAGTAGCAGACTCCCTGTTTCTTTCGGCTTCAAACCTCGCTCCCCTTCCTCCTCCCCCCTGCCCTGTTACAGCTGATTTCCAGTGTCTTCTCTGAGGGGCACCTCCAGGTCTCGGTTCATTGGCAGAGTTGAGAGGATTGACAGGTCTCCAGCTCAATGATTCATCAGGCCCGTCCCAGTTCAGGTTCTGAATTCCACCTACTTCCCCAGGGTTTCTCGGATGATTCATTCAGGTACCCCTCTTCTATCCTTGGGACTGACCTTCCAGAATTTCATCTCTCCAGTCTGGCAGTAGAAAAAAAAATACTTCCCATGCTGAGTTATGGGAACAGACAATATCCATCAACAGTAAAAAGGGTTGCTCTCGCGTGCCCTCCCTCCCTGGTCTTGCGTCTCTCACATACACCAGTCAAGTTCATACACCACATACACTCCAATCAAGCTTGACCCCCTGGCAGGTGCTGGCTCTCCCCTTCTATCCCTTCACACACAACCCTGCATTCTGCAGGACAGAACTGCCTGTCCCTCACCCCTTTCCCCTCCCTTGGCCTTGGCCTTGGCCTTCCCTGCCAACACTGCCTTCACCTTCTCCCTCCCCTGCCACCCCAGTCCAGTCTCCTTGCCCCTCTTCTGGGCCTCTCCCTCTGCAGCTGCTGCCGTCTGAGTAAGCACAACCACCAGCACCACACATTGCCACATGTAGTAAAGGGAAGCGCGTGTTGGACAATGGCAGATTTCCCTGGGCAGGATTTCTATTTGATTTTCTCCGGGTTCCTATGGAGCCTGAGTTCTTGCCCAGACCCACCCTGCCCCCACCCCAGATGTCTGGGCCTGTAAGGAGCGGGAGCCCTCTGCTTCCCTGGCCAGCCTTGGAGGACCAGGCTCCCTCCCAACCCCAAACTTCCTTGTCCACCAGGCAGGGGCCCAAGGGACAGAGAGGGCAGAGGAGACTCAGCCAAATGGGGCAGGGAGCCGGCAACCTGTCCCATACGGGGGATGGACTCAGAACCCTGGGGCCATGCTCCCCCTTCGCTGAAGCAGAAACCAATCTTGCAGAGAAACAGAGAAACAGATTGCCAGTGAATCGGGAGGGGCTGCTAAGGGGCTCGAGAGCTGAGCTGTCCTGGGTCCCACCCCTGGTGCTTCACCTCAAAGCCTAGGCCCCGGCTGTGCCCAGGAAGGCCTGGAAGGGGGATTGGGTCTCCAAAGTCTGGCCTCCACCCAGCCGTTCAGTTGCTGAGCTGGTCCAGGCTGGGGCCTCTCCCTTTATTGTTGCCCGCTTCCCCCTGGCCTCTCTCCATCCATGATCCCATTCCAAGTCTTCTGGCTTCCTGAGCCTGGGCTCTTGCCCATCTCTCCTGTATACTTCTTCCATCTCTTGCCAAACTCTCATCATCCCCAACCACACTCCCAACACCCTCCAAGCACATTCGCCACCAAGGGCCTCT
The DNA here is from genome assembly GCF_051225735.1 of Oryctolagus cuniculus. Lineage (NCBI taxonomy): Eukaryota > Metazoa > Chordata > Mammalia > Lagomorpha > Leporidae > Oryctolagus > Oryctolagus cuniculus. Next base: position 49,150,301 of record NC_142888.1, on the reverse strand, counting down.
CCAAATCCCCATCAGGAACCTGGAAAATGACTCCAGGTGACACTCGCTTCACCTCCACTCCTGCCCCTGGTTCTTCTGGGAGTCCAAGCAGATCTTTCCCATTTAAGTTGTTGGGGCCTCAGCCTGTCCCAGTCTACTTGAGAGCCCTGCCCAATCCCCCCTGCAAGCACCCCTAGAGAGTAGCTACATGTTCTGGAGCAGGTTTGCCGTACCCAAGCTCAGGGCCCCGGAGAAATCCTCCCAGCTTGTCCCTTTCTGTCACTGTCCCCTCTCTGCCACTCCTGACACAGTCACTAGGGCAGGGTACCACACAGTCATATGCTAGGATGTGCTAACAGTGCCACTTGCTAACAGGTCCCAATACTCTGCATGCCAGGTCAGGCTGCTCACACAGGTCACAGCCTCCAGTTTTGGGTGGAGGAAAGGGATCTGCCTGGACTTTCCACAAGTCTAGGTATGCTCTGTTACTGCGTCTTCCAGACCCAGCACCCTGTCTCACACATATATGAGGCAATCTGTTCAATTCGTGGAAGTAGAAATATCTAAGTGACTGGGGCCATGGCTAAGGTACAGTAGGCTCAGCTTCCTCCCGCGGTGTTGGCATCCCATATGGATGCTGGTTCAAATCCCAGCTGCTCCTTCTCCGATCCAGCTCTCTGTTTTGGCCTGGGAAAGCAGTGGAATATGGCCCAAGTCCTTGGGCTCCTGTACACACCCGGGAGACCTGGAAGAAGCTCCTGGCTCCTGGCTTCAGATCAGCACAGCTCCGGCCATTGTGGCCATCTGGGGCGTGAACCAGCAGATGGAAGACCTTTCTTTCTGTCTCCACCTCTCTCTGTAACTCCATCTTTCAAATAAATAAAATAAATCTTTAAAAAAAATTAAAGTGTACAGTTAAATGGTTCCCAGTGTGTGTATTAACTTGCTGAGATCGTTGTGATGCATTAACACGAACTTAGCTCAAAACAACACTATTTATTAGTTCACAGTTCTGCTGATCGGAAGTCTGGGTGGATTCAGCAGGTTCTGTCTTCAGGGTCCCATAAGACCAAGACCAAGGGTTTGGGCTGATCTGGCCTCTTATCTGCCCTCTGAGGAAGAATCCACTTCCAACTCCATTTAGGTTATTGGCAGGATCTGCTTCCTTTCAGCTAGTTGTCGCTCACTGCTCTGAGAAGTCACTTGTGTTTCTTCTTACAAACCTTCCTCCATCTTCAACCTTGCAACAGGGTCTCAAAGCCCTTCAATTTTTTTCTGCCTTTCACTTCTGTCTTCCTTGTCTACATTAGATGGAGAAAGTTCACTACTTTTAAGGGTTCAAGTGATTAAATTAAATCCATCTGGACATTCTCCTTCTATAAAAAAAGTTTTATTTATTTGAAAGGCAGAACAATAGAAATAAGGAGAAAGAGAGAGGGAGGAAGGGAGGGAGGGAGGGAGAGAGAGAGAGAGAGAGAGAGAGAAAGAGAGAGAGAGAATATGAATCTTCTATCCTTTGTTTTATTCCCCAAATGGGCACAAGAGCCTGATCTGAGCCAGGCCAAAGCTAGGAGCCTGGAACTCCATCCTGGTCTCCCACGTGTGTGCGGGGGCCCAAGCACTTGGGCCATCTTCTGCTGCTTTCCCAGGCACATTAGCAGGAAGCTGGATCAGAAGTGGAGCAGCTGGGACTCAAACTGGCACTCTGACATGAGATGTTAACATCACAAGAGGCCGCTTAACCCACTGCGCTACAATGCTGAACTCTCTCATTTTTTTAAGTTGTAATAAAATGCATAATTTTAATAATTATGCATTTAATAATTTCATAATTTTAAAGTGTAAAATTCAGTGGCAGTAACTACATTCACATTGCTGTGCACCCATCTCCACCAACCATGTCCAGAACCTTCACATCCTTCCCACACTTCCAAATGCAATCTCTGCACCCATTAATCAGGAGCTCCCCATGCCACCTCCCCTCAGCCCCTGAATGCACTATTCCACTTTCTGTCTGTGAATTTGGTTACTCTAGGTAACTCATGTAAGTGGAATCATACAGTATTTGTTTTTTTTAAAGATTTATTTATTTACTTGAAAGTCATAGTTACACACACACACACACACACACACACACACACACTGAGAGCGAGAGCAAGAGCGAGAGCAAGAGAGAGAGAGAGACAGGTCTTCCATCTGCTGGTTCACTCCACAATTGGCTGCAAAGGCCAGAGCTGTTCCAATCCGAAGCCAGGAGCCAGGAGCTTCTTCCAGGTCTCCCAAGTAGGTGCAGGGGCCCAAGGACTTGGGCCATCTTCTACTGCTTTCCCAGGCCATAGCAGAGAGCTGGATCAGAAGTAGAGCAGCTGGGACTTGAATGGGCACCCATATGGGATGCCGGCACTGCAGGCAATGGCTTTACCCACTACGCCACAGCACCAGCCCCAGTATTTGTTTTTATAACTGGTTTGTTTCACACTTAGCAGAATGGTTTGAAGGTTTATCTATGTTGTAACATGGCTCTGGGTTTCTTTCCTTTTAAAGATTGAATGATTTTCCATTGACTCTTTTTTGTAAGGTCAACAGGGCAATTTAACACAGAACACATGATGGAGAGAGAGAGAGAGAGAGAGAGAGAGAGAGAGAGAGAGAGATCCACATTTATAGGCTCCAGGAATTGGGTTGTAGAATTCTGGGGCCAGTCTTAGAAATTCTGCCTAATGCAGCCTCCAAGTCAAGGATGTGGAGTTTTGCTGTGTTCTACCCAGAGTGAAGGAGGTCAGTGTGCACAGTAACCCAAGCATGCACTGAATCTGCTGATAGTGACTGATACGGGGAAGGGGCTGAGAGAGCCAGTGCGGAAGGGCACTTACCCTTTAGTGCAAACCTATGACATGCAGGGTGCTGACAGGTGTTTCCAGGGCATCATTTCATTAAATTCCAACCACACTGCTGAGAAATATGTACTAATACGTCCAACTGGCAGGTAAGGAGACAGAGGTTTATGGAGGATCAATGACTTAACCAGGGTCTCACAATCAGTAAGAAGAAACACATACCTGAACCAAAGTTCATGCTCTTCCCACCAGGCTGTGCCGCCTTCCAAGACTGGAAGTGAGACCGTCAAGCTTATGAGGGCATGAGCAGGTGGCTCTTGCTCCCACCTGCCACCATGCTGTCTGCATGTGCTAGGATGGAATATGGGAGTGCTGGCAGCACAGCAGAGGGTGAATGCTGGGGACCAAATGTTGTGTCTTCCCCAAATCCATATGTTGAAAACCTAATCCTCAAGGTGACTGTATTTGGAGGTGCTGCCTGTTAGCTGGTAACAACAGCTAAATGAAATCATAAGCATGAGGCCTGGATCTGATATAGAAGGGAAAGAGACATCAGAGTGCTCTCCCTCTCTCTCTCTGAGGACAGTGAGAACGTAGGAGTCTATGAGCCAGAAAAAGCCTTCATCAGGAACCACATCATCTGGCACCTTGATCTTGAACTCCCCAGCCTCCACAACTGTGAGAAACTTAATTTCTGTTATTTAAGCCATGCGGTATGTAGTGTTTTGTTATGGCAGCCTGAGCAGGCTAATAGAGTGACCGTGATAAACAACAGCAACAACTGAGATTGAAAAGAAAGCTCCCAGGGTAGGCGTTAGGATGCCATTTAAAATGCCCACATCCCACATCAGAGTGTCTGGGTTTGAGACCTGGCTCTACTCCTGACTGCAGCTCCCTACTAATACAAACCCTGGGAGGCAGCAGGGATAACTCAAAGTAATTGGACCCCTGCCACCCATGTGGAAGACCTGGATGGAATTCCTGGCTCCCAGCTTTAGCCTGGCCTAACCCTGGCCATGTGGGCATTTTGGGGGAGTGAATAAGAGAATGGGAGCTAGCTCTCTCTCTCCCCCTTCTGTCTCTCTCAGGAAGGAAGGAAGGAAGGAAGGAAGGAAGGAAGGAAGGAAGGAAGGAAGGAAGGAAGGAAGGAAGGAAGGAAGGAAGGAAGGAAGGGCAAGCGAGCACTATCAGCCTACTTGCGTGCAGTTCTATTGTCTGTCTTTGACCTTTCTGGCCTTCACTGCCAGCCTGGGTGCCCTGCTGGCCCAGATTCTGGGGCCTAGAAGAAATGGAGGAAGGGCCGGTTTCTGATACTTAGGCTGGCTCGACGCAGCTGCCTGTGAACCGAGTAGGGCTGCTGAAGCAGCTGGGGCCCTGGATGCAAGGCCACCTCCCCAGGCGAGGCCAAGCAAGTTGCAAAGGGAATTAGCTACAGCTGGAAATGTGCAGCAAGAAGCCGAGCAAGTGCATAGTGCCATCAATGTGCAATTCATTTGTGATTGTGAACAGCATATTTGGGATGTGACAGCCGACTGCAGGGTCAAGCAGCCAGCAGAGCTTGGTCGGTTTGGAGGCAGTTCAAGACTCTGAACTGAAAAATCATTTTTTGAGGAGAGAGGAAAGACACTGAGCATCTGTTTCAACTCTGAGGCTGGCTCCTCCCTCTGATGTTGCTGCTTTCTTTTGTCAGAATGTGTAGGTCCCAACTGCGGCCCCTAGAAGGATAGCTCCTCGTTGTTGAACGCCTTCTCACCCCCGGGGGCTGTTTGTTCCTTATCTGTTGCCGCCTAGCCAATTATTATAAATGTAATGGCTTTAAAAGAACAACACGAATTTATTATCTAGTGGTTTCCATGCATCAGGAGTCTGGGCACAACTTGGCTGCTTCCTCTGCTCAGGGTGTCAGTGTGGCCACAGGGCTGCAACCCCCCTCTAAAGCTAGGGATCCACTTCCAAGCTCACTGGTTGCTGGCAGGATTCAGGTCCTTGTGATCGCAGAATTTAAGCCCCCTCTCTTCTAGCTGGCTAGTCCCCAGGGATCACTCTTAGCTCCTGGAGGCCGCCTTGAGGTCATTACCACATGGCCCATTCCACAGGCAGTTCGCAACACGATTGGTTGCTTCTGCAAGATCAAAAATAGAGCATCTGCTGGGGCTCTGTGTGTCTCGTTTATTTGGAAATAATCGTACAATTACAGGAAATAGCAAAGACTGTAGAGAGAGCCTATTCTTCACCCACTGTTTCTGAATAGATATCAAATCTGGCAAATTGACGTTGGTACAATGTGTGTGAAATTCCACGCCATTTTATCCTGTGTGTGGATTCTTGAAACCACCACTGCTGGCAACATTCACAAGTGTTTCATAGCCTCATAGGTTGCCCATGTGCTGTCCCATTATGGTCACACATCCCCCATCCCTTCCTTCTTACCATCCAGAATGCTTGGCAACGCCTTCTCTGCTACCCAGCTCTACCATTTTGTCATTTTGAGAATGTTCTACAACAAACAGCCTGTGCCTTTTTGAGATCAGCTTTTTCCTCCCTCACTCAACATAATGCCCTGGAGATCCACCCAAGCCTTTGTGTGTATCAATAGTCCTTCACTTGTTGTTTTTTTTTTTTTTAATGTTGAGTAGTTTTACATAGTACAGATGTATCACAGTTTGTTTTACTCTCCACCTAGTGAGGGGAATTTTGGTTGTTTTCAGTTCTGGCTATTACAAATAAAGCTGCTAGGAACAATCAGCTACAGATTTTGTGTCAACATGGATTTTCATTTCTCTGGAATAAATGTCCAAGAGTGCAATGGCTGGGTTCGATTGCGTACAGAGAACTGTCATGCTTTTCTCCAGAATGGCTGTACTATTTTACATTCCCACCGGAAGGAATGAGTGAGCCAGTTTCTCAAATCCTCACCAACATTTGGTGCTGTCACTATCCTTTTCAGCCTTTTGGATAGGTGGTTTTAATTAGCAATCCCCTAATGGCTAATGATCTTCAACATCTTTTCATGTGCTTACTTGCCATCTGTATAGTCTCTTCAGTGAAGTGTTTCTTCATGCCTTTTGCTTATTTTCCAATTAGATTGTATATCTGCTTTTTACTGTTGAATTCTCAGAGTTCTTTATATATTCTAGGTAAGTGTTCCTTTACCAGGCACATGGCTTACAAATGTTTTCTCACAGTCTATAGCTTGTCTTTCATCCTCCTAACAGGATCTTTCACAAAGTAGAGGTTTTTCCTTTTGATGAAGCCAAATCTGTCATGTTTTTTCTTTGGTGGATCATGCTTTCTCATAGAAAGTCTAAGAGTTCTTCAATCTATTCCTAGGTTCCAAACATTTTTCTCCTAAAAGTTTCATCATTTCATATTTTATATTTAAGTCTGTGATCCACTTTGAATTATTTCTGTTTAAGGTACAAACTTCAGGTCAAGTTTTAGCTGTCTTCCTATGTGTATCCAAACACAGAAAAACCATTTATTGAAAAGATTTCTTGCCTCTTTCAAGGGCTCACCTGATTAAATCAGGCCCACCCAGGAAAATCCCCTTTTTGATTGCTGCAAGGTCAACTAATTATAAACTATAATGGCATCTGAAAGGTTCCTTTTGCCATATAGTAGGATAATCATAAAAGTGATAGTGTATCGTATTGACTGGTCCCACCCACATTCAAGGGCGGGGAGAGATTCTACAACAGTATGACCATTAAGGGGGAAGGATCATCCTAGAACTCTGCCTATCACAGGCTATGAAAATTCCATTCACAATCCCTCCCCTAGGTTTAAGAAAGACTTTCTAGCCCTAGGGTCTGGTCCAAGTGGAAATTGGCTCGTTTGGAAAATTCTACAGGGAGCTATGGGTAGGTATGTTTGCATGTGTACCTGCCAAGGCCCAAGCAAAATATAATTTCACTATTTCTTCCCAGGGCTAGGGCCAGGTACTGTTCACTCTAGACCGAACTGTTCTGAGGGTAAATGAAGCATGAATGGAATGGGCACAGGGTGATATCACATGAGCCTTTTCTTTGACAATAGAGCGTGGATTAGCCAACTCAGAATGCAGCTTGTGCTAGGCCCAGATAACGTAAGAAATGGCCACTGTCTTGCAACCTGTTGCCTAAATCAATATTCTACCACTGATGTTCTGCTAATAAATAATGCTTGGGGCCCAAAGGCTAGACTTCCTATAGCTGTGACTTCTTTTAGCCCTGGGATCCCTCCTTACAATTGGAAATAATCGTACAATTAATAATCTCCAATCGAGAGAGAGAGAGAGAGAGAGAATCGTCCATCCTCTGGTTCTCTCTCCAAATGGCCGCAATGGCTGGGGTTGCTCTAGGCTGAAGCCAGAAGCCAGGAACTCCATCCGATCTCCTACATGGGTGGCAGAGACCCAAGCATTTGGGCCCACGCTCTGCTGCTTTCCCAGGCACATTAGCAGGGAGCTGCATCGGAAGCAAAGAGGCTGGAATTCAAACCAGCACTCAGATATGGGATGAGGGAGTTGCGAGCAGCAGTTTAGCTCTCTATGTCACAAGGCCAGCTCTTGATTCTCTGGTTCTTTGAATGGAAAGTGGTATGATGAAATCAAGTCACAACGCGGTCCTTTCAAGCTGAGACCAACTAGGTGATTGTAAGAAGTCAGTGGCTGAGGAGGTTGAAAAAAATTCAAGAGCAAAGGTGAATTAAGAAATGCAAGGCCCCTGTACCCACGTAGGAGACCCAGAAGAAGCTCTTGGCTCCTGGCTTCAGATCAGAGTAGCTCCAGCTGTTGTGGCCACTTGGAGAGTGAACCAGAGGATGGGAGACCTCTCTCTCTCTCTGTCTCTCCTCTCTATGTAATTCTGACTTTCAAATAAATAATACATCTTTAAAAAAGAAAGAAAAAAAACTATGCATGGTTACAATTTTTGTACCAATGTAACCTTACTTTTTAAAATTTTTTTTATTTATTTATTTTTTGACAGGCAGAGTGGACAGTGAGAGAGAGAGACAGAGAGAAAGGTCTTCCTTTGCCGTCAGCACCGCGCTGATCCGAAGCCAGGAGCCAGGTGCTTCTCCTGGTCTCCAATGGGGTGCAGGGCCCAAGGACTTGGGCCATCCTCCACTGAACCCCCTGGCCACAGCAGAGAGCTGGCCTGGAAGAGGGGCAACCGGGACAGAATCCAGCGCCCCGAATGGGACTAGAACCCGGTGTGCCAGCGCCGCAAGGCGGAGGATTAGCCTGGTGAGTCGCGGCGCCGTCCGTAACCTTACATTTTAAACCCATTTTCATGAACTTTTTGAAGAACCCACTTATATTCCTTCTCCATTCCAGTTCCTGTTGCCACATTGACTGATTTCAGAATCCACGTGGAGGATTCCACCCCTATCTCTAGCCCAGTGGTTCTCAACCTGCAATCACTTATCAAAGTCTTTAAACATACTGATGTTTAAGTAGGTACAAATATCATATGTTAATTAAAAATAAATTTAAATTAAAAGTACTAATGCTTGGGACCCACTTATAGCAATTTAATCTGAATCGCTGAGGATGTGGCCCAAGTATAGACATTTTGAAAGCCCCCAGATGATTCTAGCATGCCAAGATTGCAATGCAAGTTTTTAAGACTTCTCCAGCTACCCCCATTACAAGCCAGGATGGAGGACTGTGGTCCTGGTCTCGTGGCTCCTTGACATCCTGAACTATCATGTCTGCTACACGTCTGAAAATGAACTTCATCAGCACGCCTTGACCTAGCATCTCACTACCTCTGAATTCTGCTATCCCAAGAGTCACACTACATCAGTCACTTCCCTACTCAGGCTGCCACTTCCATCTCATTGACTCCACCATTTTCTTCAAAGTTATTAGAAGTCCCTCATCTTTGCTTCTTTCTCCCGCCACTCTGTATCTTACAAATGCTCATTCTCACTGCTAACTTCAACACCCAAGCTCTTTTGCCTACCTGGCCCACTTGCCTTAGAAATACCAAACCCTGAATCAATAGACAATCTCCCTCCTCTGTCCTTCTTTCAGAACTTCTAGGGGGGAAACTGGATGCCACTCAGATGGGTGCCACTGTAAATACATGGTTTCTAATTTTAGTTCCTAAATACTGCTGACACTTTAACTTCTATTCAACTCTCTCCCTCTCTCTCTCTCTCTCCCTCCCCCTCTCTCCCTCCCTCTCTCCCTCTCCCTCTCTCTCCCACCCTCTCTCCCTCTCTCTCCCTCTTTCTCCCTCTCCCTCTCTCTCCCTCTCTCTCTCCTTCCTTCTCTCTCTCCTCTCTCTCCCTCTCCCTCTCTCTCCTTCCTTCTCTCTCCCTCTCTCTCCTTCCTTCTCTCTCTCCCTCTCTCTCTCCTTCTCTCTCTCCCTCTCTCCCTCTCTTCTCCTTCCTTCTCTCTCCCTCTCTCTCTCCTTCCTTCTCTCTCTCCCTCTCTTTCTCCTTCTCTCTCTCCCTCTCTCCTTCTCTCTCTCCCTCTCTCTCTCCTTCCTTCTCTCTCCCTCTCTCTCCCTCCCTTTCTCTCTCCCTCTCTCTCTACCTCTCCCTCCCTCTTCCTCTCTCTCCCCCCTCTCCCTATCCCTCTCTCTTTCTGTCTCTCCCTCTCTCTCCCTCTCTCTCTCCTTCCTTCTCTCTCTCCCTCTCTCTCTCCCTCCCTTTCTCTCTCCCTCTCTCTCTACCTCTCCCTCCCTCTTCCTCTCTCTCCCCCCTCTCCCTATCCCTCTCTCTTTCTGTCTCTCCCTCTCTCTCCCTCTCTCTCTCCTTCCTTCTCTCTCTCCCTCTCCCTCTCTCTCCTTCCTTCTCTCTCTCCCTCTCTCTCCCTCTCTCCCTCTCTCTCTCCCTCCCTTTCTCTCTCCCTCTCTCTCTACCTCTCCCTCCCTCTTCCTCTCTCTCCCCCCTCTCCCCATCCCTCTCTCTTTCTGTCTCTCCCTCTCTCTCCCTCTCTCTCTCCTTCCTTCTCTCTCTCCCTCTCCCTCTCTCTCCTTCCTTCTCTCTCTCCCTCTCTCTCCCTCCCTCTTCCTCTCTCTCCCCCTCTCTCCCTCCCTCCCTCTCTCTTCCTCTCTCTCTCCCTCCCTCTTCCTCTCTCTCCCCCTCTCTCCCTCTCCCTCTCTCTTCCTCTCTCTCTCCCTCCCTCTTCCTCTCTCTCCCCCTCTCTCCCTCTCCCTCTCTCTTTCTGTCTCTCTCTCTCCCTCTTTCTCTCCCTCTCTCTCCACCCTCTCTCCCTCTCCCTCCCTCCCTCTCTCTCCCTCTTTCTCTCCCTCTCTCTCTCCCTCCCTCTTTCTGTCTCTCCCTCTCCCTCCCTCTCTCCCCCCCCTTTCTGTCTCTCCCTCTCCCTCCCTCTCTCCCCCCCCTCCCCCCCTCTCCCTCCCTCTCTCCCTCCCTCTCTCTCTCCCTCTCTCTTCCTCTCTCTCCCTCTCCCTCCCTCTCCCTCTCTCTCCCTCTCCCTCTCCCTCCATCTCCCTCCCCCTCCCTCTGTCTCTCCCTCCCTCTCCCTCTCCTTTCCTCTCTCTCTCCCTCTCATCTCCCTCTCCCTCTCTCTCTGTCTCACCATCTCTCCCTCCCTCTCTCTCTCCCTCTCTCTCCCTCTCTCTCTCCTTTCTTCTCTCTCCCTCTCTCTCTCCCTCTCTCTCCCTCTCCCTCTCTCTCTCCTTTCTTCTCTCTCCCTCTCTCTCTCCCTCTCTCTCCCTCTCCCTTTCTATCTCCCTCTCTCCCTCTCCCTCTCTCTCTCTCCCTCTCATCTCCCTCTCCCTCCCTCTCTCTCTCCCTCTACCCCTCCCCCTCTCCCTCCCTCTCTCTCCCATTTTCCTTAGCCACTACTTTATACCTTTGCCCTCTTTTATATAGAAATGATGGAATACAAGCTCTCCTTCCACAACCACAGGCTTGCTTGCATCCCTTGTCCTTTTCTCTTTCCTTTGGCTCCAAGAGAAACGTTCCTTTCCTTATGTAAGGAGATTTATTCTTTCTGGGTTCTGAATCCTATCATCATGTCTTCTTATTTATTGAATCTTCAACTTCTGCCAGTTTCTTCCCCTGAGAATACACACACACACACGCATGCACGCACACACACACATGCACACATGTCAAGTCTCTTCCATCTTCTAACAATTCTCTCTTGGGCTTGTGGTCTTCTTCAGCTACTGTCTTCATTTGTTTGATCTCAGCTAAGCTTCTTGAAAGAGTGGTCTAATTCACTGTCTATTCCCTCACCTCTCACTTACTCAACTCACAGCTACCCAGCTCCTACCAGTCCTCTAACTGCAGTTAGAATTCTTCTCCACACCATCTGTCCTAACCACTTCTGCCTTTTAAAAACCTACCTTGGTTCTCATGATTCTCCTCTACAATGATTCACCTCCTATCTCCCAGATGGACTGCTTCGTCTAAGTCTTTGTTGCTGCAACATATATAGTCTTTTGTTAAAGGATGCATTTTGATTTTTTTTGAAAGGCAGAAGGAGAGAGAGAGAGAGAGAGAGAGAGAGAGAGAGAGAGAGAGAATCTTCCATCCACTGATTCACTCCCCAAATGGCTGCAACAGCCCAAGCTGAGTTGATCTGAAGCCAGGGGCCAGGAGCTTCTTCTGGTTCTTCCACAAGGGTGAAGGGGTAAAAGTACTTGGGCCATCTTCTGCTGCTTTCTCAGGTGCATTAGCAGGGAGCTGGATCAGAAGCAGAGCAGCCAAGGAGCCAGCATTGTGGTACAGCAGGTTAAGCTGCTGCCTGGGATACCAGCATCATATATGGGCAATAGTGTGAGTCCTTATCTTTATTGGTGACACCATTCAATCTCACAAGAGAAACCTAGGTTTATTTCATCTAAGGTCATCTCTCATGATGAGTGTTGGGTGTTGCAGTTAGGTTACTACTTGAGATGCCTGCATCCCATATTGGAGAGGCTGGCGAAGGTCTTGGCCTTGCTTCCAATCCAGCATCCTGCTGATGCACACCCTGGGAGGCAGCAGATGATGGCTCAAGTACTCGGGTCCCTGCCACCCATAGGAGAGACTCAGATGAAGTTCTGTGCTCCTGGCTTAATTTTTTCCCAAGATTTATTCATTTATTTGAAAGTCAGAGTTAAAGAGAGAGAGAGAGAGAGAGAGAGAGAGAGAGAGAGAGGAGGGGGAAGGTTTTCCATCTGCTGGCTCACTCCCTAGAAGGCTGCAATGGCCACGGCTGGGTTGGGCCAAAGCTAGGAGCCAAGATCTTCATCCAGGTCTCCCACATGGGTGACAGGGGTCCAAGGACTTGGACCATCTCCTCTGCTTGTCCCAGGACATTAGCAGAGAGCTGGATCGGAAGTGGAGCAGCTGGGACATGAATTGGCCCCCATATGGCATGCCAGTGTTACAGGTGGTGGCTTTATCCCCTGGGCTCCTGGCTTAGACCTGGCCTAGCCCCAGCTGTTGCAGACATTTGGAGAGTGAACCAGAAGATCTTTCTCTCTGCTTTTCAAGTAAATTGAAAATAAATGAAAATTTAAAAAAATAATAAAATGAGCACTCGCTGCCTCTCTTTCTCTCTCTCATTTTCAGCTCTTGTATCCAACTAAACATCAAGTCCTATCAATTGTACTTCTTAAACTGATCTCCAATGGGTCTACTTCTCTGTATAGCTACCACCTTTCCTGAGGTCTTTATCTCTCACCATGGCTCTTGATACAGCCTCCTGACTTGTCTCCCAAATGATTGCTTCCACCCAGCAGGCAGAATGGTGGGAAGCCCTTGTGACAGTACCAGACACAGGGTATTCAGGAAAGGTTTGTCTAACCAGTGGCTGCCAAAAGGCTCTCTGGAGTCACTTAGAAAGCCTCTTTGTCTTGCCAGCCTCATTTCTTCCTTTGCCATGTAGATTCCAGCTAATGAGTGCAAGAGTCCACCTCCTAACAGGTCTTCTGATTCCAAGTTGGAGTGTTCCTTTAACTACAGCTCAGTCCTTCAGCTTTCAGCTTTGTATTCTGGAAGTCTTAAAAACTTGCTTGATAGCATTTGAATACACACAGGCAAGATGGTAAGCAATATGACCTCCCCTTTTCACTTCCCGTAAAGGGAATCCTATGACATTAGACCTACAAGGGCTGAGAGGAGATAGATTCTGCAGCGGTCAAAAGCATGGAAGAATTCAGGGCGTCATCACTGCACTCACCTAGTCGTCCACGTAACTCAACAGACATTTACTTCGTGCCAGGCTGAGTGTCAGGCCTTGAGGATTTGATGGTGGCTCCACTGCCTTCAAGGGATTTGATCAGTGCCGATGGGAACTTTGAACGTAGCAGGAGGAAGAAGCAGATGAGCCTGTGAAAAGTGAGCTCAGTGGTGGTGGGAGACAGCATCTCCCCATCCAGGGAGAATGGCCAAAGAGAGCTGCTCCAGGGTGTGGTGTCCTGGCCCATGGCAGTATCAAGGCTACGGGAAGTCACGAGACGGTAGGAAGAGAGGGTGTGCCTCCCCTCCTGTTCTCACCTCCCCTTGCAGCAATAATAATGCCACTTCTCTAGACACCTCGGATGTGGCGCTCGAGATGGGTGGCAGCATAAACTTTGGCAGGCAGATGTTATTCTGTGGAATTAAGCAGGGCTCACTGAGGCGGAAGTTCCCTGGGAATCTTGGTGGGGTCGCCCCCACCAAGCCCCTAGCTCTTCAGTGGTGACTCACCCACATGCCCCTCCACTCCCAAGGAGGGTCTTTCATCCAGAATCCTAGCATTTCTCTGGCCCGGCATTGGAAAAGCATATTACAAGTGAAAATCAGACAACAGCCGCCAGTGCTATTTTGTAGAGATGGAGTGGCCCCTCACACAACGGGTGGCCTTGACCCCTACTGCAAAGCCCACAGGAGTAGAAATGCCTGCTGTCTGCCTTTGGTCCTCTGCCCAGAGGTCCTGCAGAGCTGGGCTCCCCTGAGCCCCACCTCACCCCCTCCCTCTCTGGGGAGGGGCTGTACCAGACCCAGAAGACACTGCCCCAGGGGCTCATAATCTGAGCGAGACAGTCCAATTATCCACAATTTATGGAGCTCCATTGGAGGGAGTTCAGAAAAGAACACCCTGAACAATTAAGGGAGCAGAGGGCTTGGCTTCTGGGGCGAGATAAAAGGCAGGAGGTCTCAGGCGGCAGGAGTGGTTTCAGGGGGAGGGGTGACTCGGGGGGAGGGCCCAGAAGGCCGTCTGCCAGCAAGGGACTGTTACAGGGTGTGGCCGCCTGGACTGGAGGGTGCAGGCTGAGTAGGAACAAGGGATGTGAGCCCCAGCAAGGGTGAGCCAGAGGCTGAGAGCCCAGGCCCAGCCGCTGGGAGTCACGCCATGTTGAACAAGCACTAACTTTGGGGTTTCCTGGCCCAGGTCCTGGTTTGAAAGAATCCCAGGAAGCCCCCGTTCCCCCCACCCACTCCCCATTGCACCCCCACCCAGCCGGGCCAAGACCACGGCAGGCAGCAGCATGGTACGTCTGCCAGAAAGAAGCCTAGACCAAGGGCCTAGGGAAAGTGGGCCCCACAAGGAAGCCACGTGATGGAGAAAATGGTGGGCTGCTTGAGCTCCTGAGTAGCCTGCAGCATCCATTCCAGACCCCATCCATTGCAGAGACCCCATGGCAAAGGAAGGCCCTAACCCAACTCAATTGTTTTTTTTTTTAATATTTATTTATTTTGAAAATCTGAGTTAGAGAGAGAGAGGGAGAAAGAGAGCGAGAGCTTCCATTTGCTGGTTCACTCCCCCAGATGGCAGCACTGGGCCAGGCTGAAGAAGCCAGGAGCCAGGAGCCTCCTGCAGGTCTCCCACCTGGGTGCAGGAACCCAAGCACTGGGGCCATCTTCTAATGCCTTTCCCAGGTGCAATAGCAGGGAGCAGCTGGTGCTCGAACCGGCACCCAAAGGGGATGCGAGTGTTGCAGGCAGTGGCTTAACCCACTAGGCCACTATGCCGGCACGGCCCCAACTCAATTATTCATTCAGACTTTGTCTTTGATGCATAAGAGGTGTACTGTTTGGGAACAAGCCCTGCTTCTGATCAGACTGTACTTATAGCAGGCTGTGTGACGTTGGGTCAGGCTTCTCCTGGCTCTGGGTCTGTCCCCTCCTCCATCAAATGAAGCAGCCTATTAGAGCCCAACTCTCTCCCTTTGTAATGAAAGCTTACACAGATGCCTATGTAAAGTAAACAGAAGCAGCACTTTCCTTCCCTGAAATGTGCTCCTTGAATTCAAATCCATGCCACCCAGCTCATGATGAAATGAATCAGTCCAAGTTATGGGGTCATTTAGATCAAGCCAGTGGTTTGGAAGCCACTGCTGTAGCTGTCAGTTGCTATCTGAAATCAGCCCCCACAGCCGTATTTGCAGAACCCCTGGAGTTCTTCTGGGATGCCCGAGGGTACCACGGCACTCTGGGCGGAAGCCATCTTTAGTTGCCTCGCTGGATTTCTTTCAACTCCCACTTTTTCAGTCTACCTTATGGGTCCCCAGAAGGCAGGCACTCTGTCTCCTTCACTTGGGGTCCCTGGTGCCTCGAGACATGGACACCTGGCCTGGAGCTTTGTATAGGATATGATTTTTTAAGTCTGTGGAATTGAATTAGGGGGGCTTCAGGCAGGTAAAGCAGGTGCGTCCTGGCTGGGCAGCTACCCTACCCACCCAGATGCCATGGCTCTGCCCACTTTTGGAGCTTCCTTCCCACAAGACTGGGAGAAGCATTTTTGGAGGAGAAGGGTTTAATGTTCTCATGGCTGGATGTACTGCTCTTGCCAAACTCATTTTCACAACTACAATTGCTAGGATGTCTTCACTTCTGGGTGCCAACAAAGCAGGCCAAACCAGCCCTTTTTCAGTACTTGAGTAGGCCAAAGTTGACCAGAGCGAAGGAGGTGGCCTGGGTGAGAAGGGGCAGAGTAGGGACTGGCGCTGTGGCATAGAAAGCTAAGCCTCTGCCTGCAGTGCCGGCATCCCATATGGACACCGGTTCAAGTCCCGGCTGCTCCTCTTCCAATCCACCATCCCTGCTGATGGCCTGGGAAAGTAGCAGAGGATGGGTCCAAGCCCTTGGGCCCCTGCACCCACATGGGAGACCTAGAAGAAGCTCCTGGCTTCAGCCTGGTCCAACTCCAGCCATTGCGACCATTTGTGGAATGAACCAGTGGATGTAAGACTTCTCTTGCTTTCTGTTTTTTCCTCTCTTTGTATCTCTGCCTTTCAATATAAAGAAATGAATATAAATAAATAAATGATAAATGTAATATAAATGATAAATGAATATAAATAAATGATATATACATATGATATAAATGATAAATAAATGAATATAAATAAATTATATAAATATAATAAATAAATTAATTAATATAAATAAATAAATCTTTAACAAAAAAGAAGATCATCTTGGGATGGCTATTGGAGAGGCTCTATCAGAATGAGACCTTTCTCAAAATTACACATATGGTGTAAAACTCAAAAGAATTCCAATGTATATAATAAAAAAATTTATGTCTTCTTCCTTTCTTAGCTATAAAAATTTCTTCCCCTAGAGGCAACAATGGTTACCATTTTCTTGACATATGCATCCACAGATTTTTTTTGTCTACACGATATTCATGTACTTGCTCAGAGATATTCTGTACAAATACACACAAATGCAGATGTGTGTTTATAGTTCCCATTCCCTCTCCTCACAAAAATGAAAGTACCAGCATACTTCAAAAAGTTCATGGAGGGGCTAGCATTGTGGTAATAGCGGGTTATGGTGCTGTTCGTGAACCCAGCATCCCACATCAGAGTACTGGTTCAAGTCCTGGCTGTTCTGCTTCCAGTCCAGCCCCCCGGTAACCTACCTGGAAATGTGGTGAAAAATGGCCTGAATACTTGGGCCCCTGCCACTCATGTGGAAGACCCACATAGAATTCTTGGTTCCTGGCTTAAGTCTGGCTCAGCCCAGGATGCTGTGGCATTTTGGGAGTGACCCAGCAAATGCAAGATCTCTCTCTCTCTCTTTTTGTTTTGTCCTTCCACCCCTATCACTCTGCCTTTCAAATAAAATTTTTTTTAAAAGTTCATGGAAATGAAATTAAATTCAGTGCAAAAATTTTTGAAAACCATGTACACTTGTAGGTACATGCTACTCTTTGGGTTCTTTTTTATGACTGCATAATATTCCATTGCATATATGCATCAAAATTTATCTAATCAGTCTCCTATTGATGATATTTTGATGCTGCAATAGCTACTCTTTTTTAAACAAAGTATTTCTTTATTTATTTTAAAATAAGAGTTACAGAGAGAGAGAGAGAGACATACAGAGAAAGATCTTCCATCCATTGGTTCTTTGCTCAGATGGCCACAATGGCCAGGGCTGACTAAGGAGCTTCTTCCAGGTCTCCCACATAGGTGGCAGGGGAACCAAGCACTTGGGTCCTCTTCCACTGTTTTTCCAAGGCCATCAGCAGGGAGCTGGATCGGAAGTGGGGCAACCAGGACACCAACTGGCATTCATATGGGATGCCGGCATCGCAGGTGGCGGCTTTACCCGCTGTGCCACAATGCCAGCCCCGAAATAATTATTCTTGTAGGTACATAATTTGGCAGCGATGTGAGTATAGCTTATGACAGAGTCCTGAGCCAGATCTGAAATCCAACTGGGAGGCTAAAAGAGACAGTGCTCTGAAGTGCTCCAGCCTCATTTTGCCCGCCTTTACCAGCTTTGCTGTTTTCCTTGACTTTCAAGCTGGTGCGACTAAGTATCCTTGTGCAACATCAACGAAGAGGCACACAAGGGCTCCTGAGTGGCTTGGTAGGGGTCTCTTAGGATGTCCCCATTAGCTAATAATTCCTGCCTGGTGACATTACTTGCCCCCCGAAGCAGCAGCCAGCGATGACAGCCTGGTCTTGGAGATGAGGCAGGTGAGGCAACTGACAACTGGCTGCAGTGTCAGGGACCCAGTGGGGATGGATGGGGGTAGGGCTGATTGGGAGACAGCACACCTCCACCTAAAGAGGGCAGATTCCATTTCTGCTCTCAGTGGGGGCCCAGGACTGCCAAATCTTCAGAAGATTTCAAGAGGCACCAGAAATTTGAGTTTTATGTGCATTCTCCATGGTTTGTTAATAGTAATAATAATAAATGATGATGTTGATGATGATAACACCGACATAGTTCTTACTCTGTCAGGCATTGTCCTAAGAACTTAAGGTATGAGAACACTTCAAAAATCATGGAATATGGAACTGTTTGTTTTGGTGCAAAAAAAACCCACAAAATTTGAAATGGATGCATAGAAAATATCTTCACAAAGTTTGTGGAAACTATGGGAGGGAGGGGAATCCCTTGCATGAATTTCAAAATTGTTTTGCATCCAAGTAATCTTTGAACTTCATTTTCCCACAGACTTTGAAAAATTGCTTAATTTTAACTTTATTGATTTTCATTTTATTTGAAAGGCAGACAGAGGAGGGAGCTATCTCCCATCTGCTGGTTCACTCTCCAAATGCCTGAAAGAGCCAAGGATGGGCAAAATTGAAGCCAGGGGCCCAGAACTCAATCAGAGTCTCCCACAGGGGCGGCGGGGCTACCAGCATGTGAGCCATCATCTGCTGCCTCCCAGGGTGTGCATTGGCAGGAAGCTGAGGAGCCAGGGCTTGAACCAGGCGCTCTGAAAAAGGGATGCAGGCATCCCAAGTGGCATCACAGCTGCTGCACAAAACGCTTTCCCTTCTACAAACCTTTTAAAGTCCCTTCATATAACCCAGTATTCGTTGTGACTCTATGAGGTAGAGGACCATTGTTTGTCTTCATTTTACAATGAGCGAGACGGAGCACAGAGCGGTCATTTTTTTTTAATTAATTTATTTATTTATTCGAAAGTCAGAGTTACACAGAGAGAGGAGACGCAGAGAGAGAGAGAGAGGTCTTCCATCTGATGGTTCACTCCCCAGTTGGCTGCAATGGCCGAAGCTGCACTGATCCAATGCCAGGAGCCAGGAGCTTCTTCTGGGTCTCCCAAGCAGGTGCAGGGGCCCAAGGACTTGGGCCATCTTCCACTGCTTTCCCAGGCCGTAGCAGAGAGCTGGATTGGAAGTGGAGCAGCTGGGTCTCGAACGGGCACCCATATAGGATGCCGGCGCTTCAGGCCAGGGAGATAACCCACTGCACCATAGCACCGGCCCCCGGAGCACAGAGAGTTTAAGTAACATCCCTACAGTCACACAGAACCAGTGGCAGTGCCCTGAATGACTACACTACTCAATCTCTTATTGAGGAGATCCAACTCAAATGAAACACCGCATAGATCAACACTGCTGCTCCAAGCAAAACGTTTCTAGAAGTTTCTTGGTGGAGACTTCTGTTTTAGAGATGGCCTGCCACGAGGCTGGCTGTTGCTCTGGTGGGCCTGCAAACCTCAAAAATGAACTGAGTTTCCCTGCCATCATTCAGCCCCAGGTCAGGTGTCAGCACAGCCCTGGGAACTGACCTGGCTTCAATCACACTGCCTTTTTCGATGGCTTCTGAGAGCAGGGTGAGGGTCTAGAGTTGGGGCCAGCTGGCCTAGCTTTAGATCCTCACCAGGTCATGCAACTGTAGACAGGTGTTGGCATTGGCCTTGGAGCTGGAATTTTTGACTTCTAGTCCTGGCCTTCTGCTCTGCATTTTGTTTGTTTGTTTAGGGTTGGTGGATCATTTGATTCCTCTGAGCCTCAGTTTCTTATTTTTTTTTCTTTTTTCATCTGTTAGACCCAAACTAATAATCTCTACTGCTGCCCAGGGCTGTGGTGAGGATTAGCAGGACACTGCGTGTACACAGGCAGGACAAATGGAAGAGGATTTTCTTAGCAGTCGAGCTTGTTTAGGGGACAGGAAAGCTGTTATTTCCCAGGGACCCTAAGAGGCAGCCAGAGAAAATGAGCTGTCATCTTCCTGGCATCTCACCCTTCCCAGGATCGCTTCTGTGATCCCTAGCACTTTCATCACCCAGGCCACATCCAAGGCCATGAATGAGACCAAACTGACCCTGAGCAATTGATTCCTGGAGTCCAAGGGCCCAGGACTTGTGCATCTTGATCAACTATTAGGGCTTCATTTGCCAACAGTTTTTCCGGTTCTCTTGTACGCTTTGCTACGTTTCTTTACAGGTTTGTGTGCTGGGTTCCATAAGGCTAAGCTCAACATGAGTCTTTGTGTTTTCCTTATGAAGAGGTGCCTGTGGTCCTGAGCCTCTTGTGAGTATTGAGCTTTTCTAGAAAAACAAAACAGCCAACTGAGGCTGGCACTGTGGCGTCGGGTAAAGCTGTCACCTACATTACCAGCATCCCCTGTCCCAGCTGCTCCGCTTCCTATCCAGCTCTGCTATGGCCTGAGAAAGCAGTAGAAGATGGCCCAAGTCCCTGGGCCCCTGCACCTGCATGGGAGACCCGAAAGAATCTCCTGGCTCCTCGCTCCTGGCTTCAGATGGGCCCAACTCTGGCTGTTGTGGCCATTTGGGGTGTGAACCAGCAGATGGAAGACACCCCTCTCTCTCTGCCTCTGCCTTTCTGTAACTCTGCCTTTCAAATAAATAAATAAATCTTAAAACACACACACACATATACACACACAGCCAACCAAGCCCACTGCTGAAAACGAGAGTTCACATCATGGAGAAACCTGGTCACGCATCTCATCAACCACTTTGTGACAGGATGGTGGGTACTTGTTGAAAATAATCCTCCAGTACCAGCAGGAAAGCTGGGAGGGAGCAATGGGGCCACAGAGAAGGAACAGGGAGGGAGAGAGCTGGCAGAAAACGAGAGGGGAAGGAGGAGGGGCAAAGCACTAAACAAGGATGTGCTTCAGTGCTCCAGGGGACGCAACCGCAACCACCGTGGGTGTGCTCTGAAGCTCTCCAGTCTTGGGACAATGCACTCAGGAGTTGAGGCTGCTCAAAGGAGTGCCTGCAGAGCCTGGGACAGAGTCTTACAGCACCTCCCGCAGGGCGCTGTTCCTGTTCCCATTGCTCTTCCACTCAGGGCAGCCCACCAGGGGGCAGGCCTTTCGCCCTGGGTGGGAGTTGAAGCAAGTCAGCCCACTGAGGTGGGTTGGGGGTGGGGGTGGGGGTGGGGGTGGTGAGGATGGGGCTGTCCGGGCGGGGTGCGGGGTGGGGGCAAGAGTGACGGCTTTCGAATTTTCCAAGCAACAGGGCAGCCATTACAGGGGCTAGATGCCAGGCCAGAGTTCCAGGAGGTTCCTAACCCTGTGCAAGGGTGTCCGGGCTGCAAGGGCAGGAGGCTGGGGGCAGGGAAGCCAGCTGAGAGGGAATGAGGATCTGACAATAGCTATGAGGATGAAGGCATCCGTTTAAGATGCAATGTGTATGTATATGTGTGTGTATACAAGTTATACTGTAGATACACTGTGTATATGTATTTGATAGCATATATATATACATAATTTTTATAACACATTCCATGAACTATTTGAAGATCTTTGGTTATGCATGCTTCCAGTCTTTGCACTACAATACACGTATTTTTAAATTCCATTTCCACAGACATTTTGAAGTTTGTGTGTGTGTGTGTGTGTGTGTGTGTACACACATGCAGGGAGACAGAAGATAGGCTATCTGGGTCATATGGTGAGAGACTGTCATATGGCAGAGGCCAAAGGAGGAGTCCCAGATGACTGGCTTCTTGCCCCAGGAGCCAGGAGAAAATGCTGGGCTATTTTTCTAAATGGTGACTTGGTCCCTTAAATGCTCGGGGCCCTCTGCATCAAAAGGTTGCGCCTGCAGCCTTTGAGTTTGGGCCTTTGGAGGGGCTGTAGCTGGAGCCTGCGGGAGCTCTGGCTCCTCCCTGGGGTCTAGGAAGGAGCCTAGGCCTGAATGGGTTGAAATGGGAGGGCGCCACCCAGGGCCAGTCCCTCCTGCGCCCTGCCCAGGTCCCAGGCTCTGGGTCCCCTTTGGCCTGGCTGCTCCGAAAGCCAAGGACGGTCTGAGACGGTGAGCAAGCGACGGCAGTTAGGGGTAGGGGTGGGGTGGGGCAGGAACCGGCCTGCACGCGAGGGAAGCACGCAATGTGCAAGAAAGGCCCAGACTAGGAAGAGCCCTCTCTGCCAGCGCCGATGGACCCCCGCGCCCAGCTGAGTTGGGCTGCTGCGCCTCCGCCTCCCTGGCGCCTCCAGTACGGGTAAGAGGAGCCACAGCGCCACCCAGCGGTCGGTGTCGGGGAAAGGCAGTCTAGGTTCTCCCGTGGCCTGACAAACGTTGGGGAGCTGGGTGGGAAACGGCAGAGGAAGAGCGCCTGGAGCAAAGCAAGTGCATAGGCAGGGCACCTAGTGGTTGTTGGGTTCTTAAACAAGACCCTCCATTCACTTCACCCACCAACCCATCGGTCACATGACACCAGATGAATCCTACTCTAGGTCAGCTGGTAATATTCCTCTCAAGCTCAACAATCTTCCACAGCTCCCAACGGATCTCCCTAGAAAGCCCAAGTCCCTGGCCTGACCCTCAAAGTTTTGCAGGGCTCTTTTTCAAGCTCAACTCTTGCCACCCATGTCACATATGCTATACCACTCACTCCCATCCAAATGAGACATTTACCATGTTTACATCCATTCACTCAGTGAGCTAAGGCAGTGGCGAATTAGTGCATGTGACAGACAAGATTCTTGTCTACTCAGAGCTTTCCTTCAAAGGGGAAGAAAGCTAAGGCGCATGTGAGATCACTTCAAATAGATGCTGAGCACCAGATTATAGAAAAAGTAAGACAGTATGGTAAGAGGGCCTGACATGAGAAGGCTTACTGCTATACCTAGAGGAGTCAACCTTGAAAAAATCTGGGAGAAGAACCTTTCAGGCCGAGGAATATCATGTACAAAGGTCCCGAGACAGAAAAAAAAACAGCTTAGCGTATCCAAAGAAAAGAAATGGCAGGAACAGAGTGAAGGGAGGGTCCTTGGTGAGGTTCGAGAGGTGGGCAAGTGGACATCCACGGTAAGGACTTTGGATTTTATTTCAGTCAAAACTGTGAGAGGGTATTAGCAAGGCAAAGACGTGACCTGGTTTCCACTTTCAAAAGATCGCTCCAGGTGAATGTGAATGGAGGTGCAAGACTGGAAGCAAGGAGACCAGCGAACAGGTCATTGGCAGTGGCTTGGACGAGGTAGTGACAATGAAGCTGGGAGAAATGGGCAGATTCTAGAAGTAGTTTTTTCATGACTTTTCTCTCCAACCAACTGAGGAGTTCCTTGATGGGAGATTCCACGTCTGAGTGATCTGTTTGACTATCCTATACCCCTAAGCGGTTAGCCTCACCCATGTTCAGTGTGGGCTCCATGGATCTCTGTACTGCACCCTGGTGAATGTGACAGGAGGTAACAGCAGTAGGGCAGAAACTGGGGCCAGGCTCATAAAGTTCTGGGACTTCCTTTAGCTGTACGGATGCACCCTTCCCTTTGTCCTTCTTTGTCCTTCGGTGTATCCTAGAAGAATCTACAACTGCTGGGGGTGGGAGGGAAGATGTGCAGGAGGTCAGGTAGTTGCTCTCCTGTGCTAGCAATAGGGCTCCGTGCCTTTACATCTGCATAAGGGGACTTCGAAAAGAGCACGGGAAAATGGAATGGAAAGCTAAGGTTTATTTGGCTGCAGCGTTTTTCAAAATTCATGCATCGTTTTTTTTTCATAATATACATTCTCCATAATCTTGTTGAAGATTCCCCTCATATAACCTTTCACTTGAGTTCCTTTGTGCAATCTTTCTGACATCTCATCCCATCCCTTCATTGTAGAGACAAGCAGATTAAAAACCCAAAAAGGAAAAGGGACTTTGTGAAGTTGGGTAGAAAGGCAGAGTTGGAGCCGTCTGAGACATTTACTGTCTTGAATCCCACAGAAGCCCCTCCTCCCATTTCACACCTCAGTACTGTTTATCTGCACTTACCATGCTGGGCTCTTACCCTGGCTCTTGTTAACTGTTAGTATTACATGGTGCAACTAAATCTCAGGGTGCACCTGTAGGTCTTCAAAAAGATTTGCGGTGTCACCAAGTCAGAGAGAGAGTGCAACATCTCCTGTGTCGTGGGAAGTTCTTGGTGAAGGGCGATTTGCCAGGTATGGCCCCGTTAGCACTGGTGGAAGAGAAAATTGACCTGGCTAATGACGGGATCAAGGCTTCGGAGAGAATGATTCAACTCTCAAAGGAGCACAAGAGGTCCTTGGGATAATTGAAGAAGCTCTCTCATGGCATGGTCGGGGCGGGGGGAAGCCCCATTTACGACTGCGCTGCAAAAGTCAATATTACACTCTCATGCACTTTGGGCAGGAAAATTACATTATCCCCTAATGCTTGATTCCTTGTTTGTACATCCTAAGAATTAGGGCAGATTCTCTATATGTACATGCTTTAAATGGCAAGTGAAATATTTTCTACATTTCTAACGTCACTTCTTGAGATAAAGTTCCAAGCAAACCCTTTCCCCTTTCTTCCTCACTCTGCTGTGAAATGTTGCTCCCTATTTCAAGTGGATTCCTTGCAAGGGGCCTTATCTAGTACCACTTGTCCTCCAATCACTAGGATTTCATGTAGCCCTAGCCTTCTCTTCACCCAGGGATCCTGAGGCCTGGCCGCACGTTAGAGTCACTTGTGGAGCTACCTAATTTATACTGAAGCAAGAACCCCTACCCTAGCCTTATTAAGTCACGCTGTCTGCTGGTGGAGAGCCAACTCTCTCCAAGTGACTCTGATGCTGTGAGTCATTCTCTTCCTCTCTCCTTGCCCAGACTGAGGTTGGACTTGACGGAGGAGATCTGAATGGAGAGAACCAGGGCTGGGGCCCGGCCACATGGGGGCAACCCAGAGGAGGCAGCTGCAGGGAATGCCGGCTTAGCTCAGGGGTCGGAGGGTGATGCTTGCCTCCTAGAGCTACTTCCTTGAAACAGCCATCGCGCTGGTCACTCCCTCATTACTGTGAGTGCTTGCCCCTCTTGCCATTGTGGGTAGTGGGTTAGAGGGGGATCTCTAATCCTTTAGTTCTCTTTCCTATATGCAAGACCACAAGAGCCTGGCTGACTCCCTGCTTGTGGACATGCAGTGAGACAAAAGTGCTGATATAGTGAGCATACTGTTATGGCTGTCTGACATATAAGGTCATGTGATCTGGTACATCTACGTCTGATTCCTGCTGGACTGCCTACATTCTGCATGGGGCTTGTCATCTAGTCATTGCTCGATAGCACATGAATCAAACACACGCAGGATGTAACGAGTATCACTATTAATGTATGAAGTGTTAATTGAAGTAGAGAAGACAGAGGTTACTTCCAGCTTGGGAGAGTGGGGGAGATGTGGACGTCTTCAGAGCAGAGGTGGCATTTCAGCTGGACTGTGACAACCAGGGATGTCAGTGGCAAGCAGGCATGGAGAGTGAGCATTCCAGACAGAAGAACCAACGTGGGCAAGAGCAGAAGAGGAGAGGGTGCAGAGCCCTTTCTGCGAAGGAACAGCAGGGAAGTGGGGCTGTGATTGGGAGTGTCTATGCTGGGAGATCCGAGGAGATCTGATGGGTCTTGAGTGCCATACTCTCAAGTTGTACTTGATTCTACAGGCAATGTAGAGCGACCTAAGATCTCGGATTTCTCGTTGTGATATTTTCGAGGGTTATAATAAGAGGCTATTTCAAAAAGTTCAGGCAAAGTAAAATTAAATGGTAAGTTTGTCTTGGTACAAAGAAAAAAATGAATGACTGGTGTTGCAGTATATTGAGTTAAGCTGCTGCTTGCAATGCAGGCATCCTATATCAGAGAGCTTGTTCGAGTCCCAGCTGCTCTGCCTCCAACCCAGCTTCTTTCTGATGCACCTGCAAAAGCAGCCCAAGTACTTGGACTCCAGCCACCCACATGGGAGACCTGGATAGAGTTTCAGGTTCCTGACCTTGGTCTGACCTAGACCTGGTTGTTGCAACCATTTGGGGATGAACTAGCAGATGGAAGAGCTCCTGCTCTCTCACTTAATGGCTCTGACTTTCAAATAAGTACATAAATTAATCTTAAAAAGTATTGAAATCCATGGATGGGTTTTTTTCTCTTTTCTTTTTCTTTCTTTCTTTTTTTTTTTTTTTTTTGACAGGCAGAGTGGACAGTGAGAGAGAGAGACAGAGAGAAAGGTCTTCCTTTGCCGTTGGTTCACCCTCCAGTGGCCGCTGTGGCCGGCGCGCTGCGGCCAGCGCACCGCGCTGATCCGAAGGCAGGAGCCAGGTGCTTCTCCTGG
This sequence comes from Oryctolagus cuniculus, assembly GCF_051225735.1. Taxonomy (NCBI): domain Eukaryota; kingdom Metazoa; phylum Chordata; class Mammalia; order Lagomorpha; family Leporidae; genus Oryctolagus; species Oryctolagus cuniculus. Next base: position 49,124,281 of record NC_142888.1, on the reverse strand, counting down.
TCTCCCATGGGGTGCAGGGCCCAAGGACTTGGGCCATCCTCCACTGCACTCCCGGGCCACAGCAGAGAGCTGGCCTGGAAGAGGGGCAACTGGGACAGAATCCGGCGCCCCGACCGGGACTAGAACCAGTGTGCTGGCACCGCAAGGCAGAGGATTAGCCTAGTGAGCCGCGGTACCGGCATAAATTTTTTTTTGACGGGCAGAGTGGACAGTGAGAGAGAGAGACAGGGAGAAAGGTCTTCCTTTTCCGTTGGTTCACCCCGCCGATGGCCGCTGCGGCCGGCGCACCGTGCTGATCCGAAGCCAGGAGCCAGGTGCTTCTCCTGGTCTCCCAGGCAGGTGCGGGGCCCAAGTACTTGGGCCATCCTCCACCGCCCTCCCGGGCCACAGCAGAGAGCTGGCCTGGAAGAGGGGCAACCGGGACAGAATCCGGCGCCCCGACCGGGACTAGAACCCGGTGTGCCAGCGCCGCAGGCAGAGGATTAGCCTATTGAGCCGCAGTGCCAGCCTGGGTTTTTCATACTGTGCATTTTCCGTGAACTTTCCAAAGTCCCCCCCCCCCCCAATGTGTTTGCATTAGAAAAGATTAGCTGTATCCTTCGAGAAACTCAACCACAGAAGCAGTTCTTGGCCAAGATCCCTATCAAGTGCCTCCCAAATGCCTGACGCTGTGAGAGGTGAAGGAGGGGCTGGAGATGGAATAAGTGGACGAGACAGCCGTGAGGCTACTGGAATTGTCCAGGCAAAGGCTCCTGAGGGCCTGAAGCCTCTTCATGGGAGCTGAAGTGGGAAGGACCTGACACATATTACGGAGAGAGGAAGACAGAACTTGGTGAGCATTTTAGGAGGGAGTGAAAGAAAAGAGAGGACAAACTATCAAAGGAAGGTGGTGGCTAGACTCTGAACTCTCACAATCCGCTCTGGAGACCAGGCCCTAACTCCCATGGTATGCTGCTTCGGGGGTGTCTGGGGGACGTGTGTTTTCCTGGCACCAAAACAATGCAGTGGCTCGGCCAGGACCCCTAGGCATGCTCTCCTTTCCCCCATTTATGTGAAAGAGGGGGTGGTGGTGGAGCGCCCTATCTGGAGGCCTTTGCTCTTGTGGTGGGCAGATGGGCCTGGGATAGTGGTGGAAGAGAGAGGAGGCTGGTAGGCTAGAACCTAAGGCTGCGGCAAAGGCACACGACTGGCACTCCCCAGGTCATGCGCGGCTGGCAGACATTTAGCCCACATGGAGGTAGGTGGTTGGTTTGCTTTTAGACTTGAGCCAGCAATCAAGAGTTGGGAGGCTTCCCATCCACATCCTGAGTCCTGACTTTCCCTGAAGAATGAGAAGGCCTGGAAACAAGACCAGCCAGGGCTAGAGTTGCCCCCTTTTCATGTGCTCTGCCCTTTTCCCCCAGCCCTGCCCACCCGCCTCCTTACAGTTATCTGCCTGATCCCAGCAGGCAGTTGGCTTTGTGTTTCTCTGTGAAGAACAGCCTACTACAGAGTTTATCCGTGCCCCCACCACCAAGGAGCAGGGCCAGGGACGGGATCATTATCCTCTGGTCCCACCCCTTCTCCAAGCCATACGTAGATTGTTTCCTAGGGCAGCCAGCTCAACGCCACAGAACAAAGCCAGCAAGGGAGGGTTATCATCAAGTCTTACCATTTATTTCTTTATGGGATTAAACAAGAGCAGAGAGGCCTCTGCCCCACAATGCAACAAAACGGAAAGCAGTACACACACAGAGACTCTCACTGAAACACAGAGGCAGGGATAAAGGAATGAAGGGAAGGGGAGAGACAACTGAATCATAGCTGGTGAGGGAGGAAGGGACGGGGGACTACTAGGAAACCAGCTTGGAGACTCAGTCATAGGAACTAGTGCAAGAAAGTCCTACTCATGAAGCACAGTGTAGAAAATGGCGTAAGAAAGCTGCCCGGCTCTGCTGCCTGCGGTGGAGGGCAGGGGCAGCCGGAGAGGTGGTGGAAGATCAGGGAGGTGGGGCGGATGGGGGCAGTCAAATGACTTTGAGGTGGAGTGTGGTGCCCCTTTCCCCTGCCACTGGGCAAGGCCTTGGGCTGGTCTGAGCCAGGGGTCTCCTGGGCACTTGGTGAAGGGGACGAGAGGATGGGAGTCTCCAAGGGTCCATTTCCCTGGGGCCGTGTGGTCCCCCCTTTACTTCCCAGTCCCTTTTCCCCTCCTGAGGATGCAGGAGTTAGAAGGCAGTACCTAGGGTCTCTCTGGAGCCCAAGCACCTGCCCCTTCACTTAACACATAAGCATGTCTGGAAAGGAGCCAGCACCTCTTCCCCTCCCCAGCTGAAAAGAGCACTCTAGGGGTGGGGTATGTGGCCAGGCCCGAAGTGCTGAGGGCCTAAATAGGGGAGGGTGTGGGCAGGGCACGGGAGTGGGGGTGGGGAGGGCAGGTTGTGAGAAAATGAGAAAACTGGCAGGGAGGGACTCCCCAGGCTTGCCGACCCTATTTGGGACCTAGCCAAGGCCCTTGTGTGACGTCCTCTTCACTAGGGAGGCCCCCCATTCATTGCTAAGTCAATCAAGGCCAGTTCTCCCCTTCCCCAAGTCCCCTTCCTGGTTTCATTCTAATGCAGCTCCAAGTCTGCCCCTCACCTTCGCTCACTTGCTCGCTCGCACCAGATCCTAGAAGGGCCTAGAAGGGCCTGTATCAGGAACATAGTTCCGGCTCTCTTCCTCACTGACTCTCATTGGCTTTTGGATATCCCAGGCAATATGGCCTCCCTCTCCCAGCGGACCAGTGCCAGGCTGATGACGCCCAAGGGACTCTCGCTGCTTCTCCAATCCAGCCCTCTAGCCCAGCCAATCGGCTCAAGTCTCTCCTCCCAGGGATGACAGCGCGTTGTCTCGAGGCAAAGGGCCCTCTTGCCAGTCTCTGGACTTTTCTCCAGGAAGGGGTGTGGGGTGACTGGAGCAAGGGACCCGCTACAGGGTGAGAAGGAGTCTGGTTGTTCCACAATTGGGATCAAGGATGGGAAGGGATGAATACTCTTTGGTAGGCTGGGGATGGGGACAGGAATGGGGATGGGGGAAGGCTCATCTCTGGAGAACTCTGGGGCAGGGCCACCAGATTCTCCTTCATGGAGGCCTGGGCTAGGACAAGATGGGGGAGTATGAGGACCCAGGCCAGGCCTGACCCACTTGGGTTTAAGTCCCTCCTCCCCATGGAGATGGGAAATGGAAAGGTCTTTGGCCCCAAGGCCAAGATCTCCAGGGCAAGAGCGGCCCTTGGGAGTGTGTGCACCTTCTGTAAGATATGGCCCTTCAGACAGCGGCAGTCGAACCACGTGCCCTCAAGCCTCCTGTTTCTGAGGTCCAACAACTCAGTTCCTGGGCTCTTCCCCCCTCCCAGAGATCTCCTTCTACCACTCTCTCGTTTGGCCGGCAGTTCTTAGATCACACCTCAGCACTGCTCAGTCCACCTCCCCAATGCCAGGCCAGCCACGACCCACTTGGCTATCTCTCCCAGCCCCGTGTCCACATCTCTCCTTTCTTCTCTCGCTTCCTGAGCTTCACTCTCTTTCGCCACTCATTCTGGGCCCCATTCCTAACCCCACCCCAACCCCCTGTTGCCAAGGGTGCTGGGAGACAGCTTAACTGGGGCCCCCAACCTAGCTGCAACTGGGCGTACCTCATCACCCAGCCAGCCCGCTGCTTCCCCTGTGCCGGCCCCACGTGGGCCGAGGTGCGCTGATGTGGCAGGAGGGCCGTTGCGCTGTCTGCCGACGCCTGTAGGGATATGGGCAGGAGGGAATTAAGGATCTTGGCAACAAAAGGAACGCGGAGAGGGGGGAAAGAGCTTCTCCCCTCTGTGCCCCCCAACATTCCCTGCAGGGCTGAGGCTGGGTGAGCAGCCTCCTCCCCTGGGGTCAGGGCTCTCGGCAGGGGTGGAACGTTTCCAGCCCCTGCTCCCCCCTCCCATTTTTTTGCTAACCCCCAATCAATGGAGGCCTGGGAGGGGGCACCTGCTGCTCCTGCCTTTTTCTCCTGGGTGAGTTGCGCAGCTTCCTGGGGGGCCCTGTGGCCGTTCTGTTGGAGCTGCTTTTTGGGGCAGGGGGGCAGACTGGGAGGGATGTGTGGTCCCCCTTCTCCCCCCACCCCCCACTCCCCCACCTAGTCCTACATCCCCCATGGGAGGAGCTCCCTCTCCCCCCCACCTGGGGGGGCTGCAGCTGATGCCAGTGGGTGGTGGAGATCTGTCCTCCCTCCATGCTGTCACTCTTCCCGTGGGAGGCCCTCCTCCAGGGCAGGCAGTGTCTCCAGCCCCAGTCCCCCACCACCACCCTGGTTGCTGGAGAAGGACACCACGGTATGGAGGAGCATGAGCACAAGGACACAGAGCCGGATCCTACTGGGGCTGAGGCGTGAGCCCCCAGAGACCGTCAGCAGGGAGGGCTTGTGGCTGACGCGGCCTGGGGGGTCATGGCGGGGGTGGTAGTGGTGGTACTGTGGGTGGTAGTGGTGGAAATAGGAGTGATGGAATTGCTGGTGGTGGGTGTTGGGGGCCTCAGTCTCCTTGAACTTCTTCTTTTCCGACTCACAGGAGACCCACTGCACGTCACAGCACTTGGTTTCCGGCCGCTTTGGTGAAGTATCCAGCAACCCTGCCAACGGATAAGGAAGGGGTGGACGGGGTGTTCAGGGGGCTGGTGGCTAGGCCTTACCTGGAGAGGAGATTTTTCAAAGCTTTCTCTGAGCCTCTTCCCCCCGGCCCTCAGCGCTGTTGCTTTTGCAGCCCTTCTCTCCGGAGGAACTCAGCCAGTTTCTCTGGCTGAGTGTGTTCTGGGTAGAGCTGGCCACTCTGGTCTTTACTTTTTTTCCTAGTCTACTTGAGCCTGTCCCAACCTGGGGACCTCACGCCCCACTGCTCCAGCCATCGGGCTGCTAGTGTGTCTGCCCTTGTCCTCCCTGCTCCCACTCTTCAGAGCTGCCGCCTTCCCTGGGTCCCCAGCCTCCTCCCCCTTTCCCAGCGCCCTGCCTTTACCTGTACAGATAAATCCAGGGAGCCCTCCGTACACCATTTCTTCATTGTCAGGGAGGATAAAAGGGCACCGGGTCTGCACCTCCAGGCAGTATTGCTTGCAGGGCACCCAGCGCTGGCATTCCTGCTGGGTCACGCTGAAGTATTCTGAGCACAGCCAGGCCTTGTACACAGCCTGTAGGGAGAGGAAAGAGCATCAGCTCATATGCCTGTCCCTTCCCATCTCAAAGGAGAAGTGGGGGGAGAGTGTCCTGTGGTCTCTCCAGGCAGCTTCATTAACCTAACTCTGCAATCCTCTCCAGGGGTGAACAGGAAGAAATGTTTGCATCAAGGCCCCTAAACACTACCCTAAGATCTCCTGTCATAGCCAGGACTCCCTCCATCTACAGTCATCCAAAACTTAGAAGTTGCTCATTGGCAAAAAAAAAAAAAAAAAAAAAAAAAAAAAAATCACAAAATTACTCCTACGTGAGAGCTGGAAGGAACCTCCCTAACTGTTCCATCCAACCCTGTCACTTTACAGTTGGTCCAAAGAGATGTCCTGACTTGCCCCACTATATATATATATATATATATATATATATATATATATATATATATTTCACTTGTACATATATATGTGTATATATATACACATACATACATACATGCATATATACAATGATGCAAATTTCAATTCCATTCAATTCCATGAACATTTCTTTGGTTGATGGTGTTAGATTTCTAAAGTCAAGAAAGAGTTGGAGAGAGTAATCCATGCTCTAGCTTATTAGGGTGTTGTGTGGAGCAAATAATATGGCACATATGAAAATGTTTTGGAAACTCTAAAGTGCAATGCAAATGTGAGGGGTTGCTTTTAATAGAAACAGAGGGGCCGGTTTGTGCTGTACTGGGTTAAGGCTCTGCATGCAATACAGGCATCCCATGTGGGCACCAGTTCAAGACCTGGCTGCTACTCTTCCAATCCAGCACTTTGTTAACAGCCTAGGAAGGCAGTGAAAGATGGCCCAAGTGTTTGGGCCCCTGCACCAACGTGGGAGAGCTGGAAGAAGCTCCTGGCTTCAGAACTGCCCAGCTCCCACCATTGAGGCCATTTTAGGAGTGACCCAGCAGATGGAAGACCTTTCTCTCTGTCTCTGCCTCTCTCAATCTGTAACTCTGCCTTTGGTGTGGAGCAGACATCATGGACTCTGCCATATTTCACCTGGCATCTTTGCTTTGCAGTTTCATGTCACTGGTATACTCTACTCTTGGCCCTCTCCTAGCCCACCGTGGCCAAGGCCTGCTCCATGCCCTGGCCATCATCAAGCCCAGTGCTTCTGGCAGTGATGTTACTGACATTTGGGGCTGGATAATTCTTTGTTGTGGGGGCAGTCCTCTGCTCTGGGCAGCATCCCTGGCCTCTACCTGCTAGAAGTCAATAGCATTCTCCCCAGTTCCCCATTGTGACAACCAAAACATGTTTCCAGCTCTTGTCAGATGTTCCCTGTAGGGGAGCAAAAATCATCTCCTGTTGAGACCCACTGATCTAGCTCCTTGCTACTCAAAGTGCACCTGGACCAGTAATGTCTCAATCATCTACAAGCTAGTGAGAAATACAGACTCTCAGTCTGCCAGGTCAGCACTTGTGTGCTAACAGGGTGCCCAGGTGACTATCGGCCCTGGGGCTCAGGGGTTCCCCGCAGCTTCAGAGTTGCTCCCCACAGCAGCGGTTGTCACATTTCACAGTGTGCCGCAGAAGGCCCTGGGGTGTTTGTTCAATATTCAGATGCCTCCCCTCCAGTTTGGTTTCCAGAGGACTGAGGAGGGCTTGGGAATCTGTGGTTTTGAACAAAGGTCCAAGACTTAGAAAAACTCTGTCAGGGCCAGCGCTGTGGCGTAGTGGGTAAAGCCGCCACCAAAAGTGCTAGCATCCCATATGGGTGCCAGTTCGAGTCCCGGCTGCTCCGCATCCCATCTGCTATGGCCTGGGAAAGCAGTAGAAGATGGTCCAAGTGCTTGGGCCCCTGCACCAGCATGGGACACCCGGAAGAAGCTCCTGGCTCCTGGCTTCGGATCGGCGCAGCTCTGGCTATTGTGGTCAATTGGGTAGTGAACCAGTGGATGGAAGACCTCTCTCTCTCTCTCTCTCTCTGTGTGTGTGTGTGTGTGTGTGTGACTCTTTTGAATAAATAAAATAAATCTTTAAAAAAACAAAAAAGAAGAACTCTGTCACAGTTCCTGCACTGATTTTTTATTTAAAATTAATTAATTAATTTGAAAGGCAGAGTCACAAAGAGAGAGAGAGGCAGAGGTACAGAGAGAGGTCCTCCATCCACTGGTTCACTCCCCAAATGGCCACAAGCCGCAACAGGTGGAGCTGTGCCAATCTGAAGCCAGGAGCTTCTTCTGGGTCTCCCATATGGATACAGGGACCCAAGGACTTGGGCCATCTTCTACTGCTTTCCCAGTCCATAGCAGAGAGCTGGATTGGAAGTGGAGCAGTTGGGATTCAAATTGGTGCCCATATGGGATGCCGGCACTGGAGGCGGCGGCTTTACCCGCTATGCCACAGCGCTGGCCCCACCTGCACTGATTTTAAGCACTTTCACTAAACTACAAATAACTGCTGCCAACAAGGACTGTGGCAACGCAGTGCCACACTGGCTGTCATCAAAGCAACGGTGGTGGTGGCAGTGGTGAGGGGCTTGTGGTGCAAATCAATTCCCCAAGGAACAAAAAGCATTAGCTGGGACACTGGTAGCCCTTAGGCATCTCAAATGAAACATGCTCTAATTTTTGACATGTAGTTCTTGATTTTTTTTTAAATCTCAAATCTGCCCTCAGACTCAAGTCTTGCCTGTTGGAGTAAGTGCCAGGAAACCCCTACATGTCAGCCTTCATCCCTGTCTTTCCCTGTATCTCCACAGCCAGTCTGTCAGCCAGCCACGTCAAATGTAGCTCCATGGGTGCACCTTGTAGACAGGCCTCGATCATCTCTTACCTGGATGACAGGTTCCGATCTGGCCTCACCACCTCTGCTCTTGCTCTTTCCAATCCACTGCCCACAGGGGAGTGAGAGAAGTCTCAAATTGCAATCAGATCACATTACTTACTCCCTTGCTCCAAACCCTTCAATGTATTTAGACTAAAACCTGAACTTTGCACCGCAGACTTCAAGCCCCTACATCTCTCTCTCTCTCTCTCTCTCTCTCTCTCTCTCTCCAACCTCATTTTCTTATCCACCCCCTTAAGCTCCTCATGCTCCAGAGGATTTCATTCTTTTCCCTGAACATGCCCTACTTCTTCCCACCTCAGGGCCTTGGCAATGCTGTTCTCTTGGCCTGGAATGCTCCCCAGCCCCCCTCCCCACTTGGCATGGCTGGATCTTTCTTATCTTTCCAGACTCAGTTTAAATAGCTGCTCTTCAGAGAGGTCCTCCCTGACCACTCCTGCCACCCTCATTATCCCCTTTCCCTTAATTGTTTCTTTGCCACAAATGTTACTTGGCCTGCATCTTTGTTTTCTGTCAATCCCACTAAAATGTGAGTTGCACATTTGCAGACATTGGTTTGTCGTAACTGTGCACTCAGCACAACATACATGAAAAGCTCTGTTGACTGAAAGAACAGAACAAGCAAATGTGGCCATGTCTCACTCTCACAGGAATTCCAGTTTCATGGGCAGAAGAGATCTAACTAGCAAATAGGGTATACGATTTGTACTACAGGAGAGGTCAAATCATGGGCCAGGGGAGCAAAGCGAGTAAGGGAGCTGAGAGAAATTTCAGTGAGGGGATAATAATTGATCTTGGGCTCAAAGTAGGACTCTAGATGGTATGGGTAGACATGAGGCAAAAGGGCATTTGAGGTTGAGGCAGTGGTCTAACCAAAGGCATGGAGGTAAGCAAATGCATGGTGTGCTAAGACAACAGAAACATTTTCTCTGAATGTAATGGAAAGGGTCCCGATCTCCCGGCTGCGGGTCATTTGTTTCCGAGTTGCCACTGCTATGAACAATGCTCTAGTGGATGTCATTGTGCACACACCTCTCTCACATTTGTGTCCAGTCTTTTTATATAAATTCCTAGGCATGAAATTACTGGGATAAAAGGTATGTGCAAAGGAATGAGAAGGGAGTAAACTGAGTGTAAAACAGAACAGGTGACAGTTAAGAGAGAGGGTAAGAGAGAGCTGGAGGGGCAGAAGATGGTGGTAAAAGCGGGCATTAAGGGCTAAGAGACAGTGTCAGTGGAGTAAGAGGGTAAAACAGAGCAGGTGTAGGGCAGACTCTGGCACAGCAGTTAGTTCCCTGCCTGGGATACATACATCCCTTATTAGAGTCCCTGGGCTCTAGTTCAAGTCCTAGGTCCACTTAAGGTCCAACTTCTTGCTAATACACACCCCTGTGAGTCAGCAGGTGATGGTCCAAGTATTTGGGTTTTTGCCACCCATGTGGGAGATCTCGACTGAATTCCTGGCTGTGAGCTTCAGCCTGCTCTAACCCAGGCTGTTGTGGGCATTTGGGGAGTGAATCAGTGAATGAAAGATCTGTCTGCCTCTGTGTTTCTGCCTTTCAAAGAAATAAATAAACAAATCAGAATTTTAAAAAAGAAAGGTAAGAACAAGCAGGGGGTGGATAAGAAAGAATAGGGTGGATGATAAAGTTGGGAGTATAAGAATGCAAGGTTGGGGCTGGCGTTGTGGCATAGCAGGTTAAGCTATTGCTTGTGATGCCGGCATCCCATGTGAATGCTGGTTCGTGTCTCGGCTGCTCTACTTGTGAAGACAGCAGAAGATGGCCCAAATACTTGGGCCCCTCCCACCCATGTGGGAGACCTGGATGGATTTCCTAGTCCCTGGCTTCAGGCTGACCTAGTCCTGGCGATTGTGACCATTTGGAGCATGAACCAGTGGAAGATCTCTCTCTCTCTCTCTCTCTCTCTCTCTTTCTCTCTCTGACTTATAAACAAATAAATAAATCTTCTTTTAAAAAAGAATGCACAGTAAAGAAGGAGGGATAAGAGCAGAAGAAAGGAAACAGAATGAAAATAAGGCAAGAAAGAAAATAAAATCACAAGAACTAAGGGCTCCAGCATTTCGGAGGTTCCCCTCCATCTTTCGGGCTCCAGAATGCTAAGATGAGTCTCTGTCCACAGCCACTGCCCCCATCTCTGTTTCCTGGGCCCGCAGCCACTGCACTGTCAGCTCAAACTGTGTGGAATCGCTCCCTCTGTGCCCAGTGGTGGGCTCAGGGGTCTCTGGGTGATTCTCTGTAGCCTCTTCCAGTTCAGTGTTCCTGCTCCCTAGGTGAGGAGGCCCCAGTGGATGGAGGCTGGGCACCCCTCTCATCTGTTTCTGGGGGGAGGGAGGGAAGGAGAGAGGGGCAGTTGGGGGTGAGGGGGACAGGGGAGAGGGGTGGCCTGACAGTTTGGAGTGAGGCCTTTCTCCTTAATTAGACGACCCCCCTCTCAGTCTCCACACCCCCAGCCAGAGTCACCATGGCAACAAGTGGGTGAGCAGATTGCCTGGGGAGGACACCAGGCCTGTGGGTGGTGAGGCAGGAACAGGCAAGGAGCTAATGAGGGGAATGGAGGAAGAAGAGCTACACCGGGCTCAGAGGTAATCCAACTCCTTGGCGCCCCAGCCAGCTGGCTGAGGCTACTGCCGACCCACATGCTTCACATGTGGCCTGGGGTCCTTCTCAGATGAAAGGTCTGACTCTTCAGTGCTCCCATGTGGACAAAAAGGCCACCTTATCCGCTATAGTCCTGTTCCCTATTCAGGCCTAGGCAGTTTGCCCTGTCTCAGCAGGGAGCCAGGTTGCGTGGGTAGTCACAGGGGGCCTTGGAATTGTCACCTATGAAGATGAGAAAGATCCAGGAAGGCCAAGCTTAGGAGTGGGACTTCTTGGAGGTAGGGCATGTAGGGAAAAGGAAGAAATGTTTCAGACCCAGATAACAGTCAGTTGGGAGCCCGGTGGAGACCTTTTGCCCTCCAGATGGGAACCACTCAGAGAGCTTTTGAAAAATACTCCGGCCTGCCTCGCTTCACACCCCACATTGACTATATCTGAATGCTCATACGTGGGACCCACACATCCAGTCTCGCCAAACACCTTGTCCACAGCCAGGTGAAGAACCATCAGCTAAGTTCTATTGCACCATTTTATAGACAGGAAAACTGAGGCTCAGAAAGGGGAGGGTGGGGGAGAAGTTGTCCACATAATAAAGTGACAGAGGGGAAGAGAGGAACTTGAAACCTGCCTTCCTGCCTTTGACTCTAGGGTTCTTGCCACTGAACAATCCTCCCAGCCACGGAACATTCTAAACTCATGGGCAGGACACCGGGCGCGGCTCGGGGGAGAAATGCTGCAGCGATTCAGGCCTGCTTTGGGGTTTCAGGATATTCAAACTTGAGCCCTGGCAGCAAGGGATTCTCCATCGTCCCTGCCCTCTGAGCTGAGGTATTTTAGGCTCTTGAGGTAGCAGCAGGGGATGGGTGAGGTGGGCAGCCTTGACCTGGCACTGCCCTCTTTTCCCCGACTCTGTCGGGCCACTGCTGGGCTCAATCAAGTTCTGGCTGCTACAGCCCAGTTGCTATGGGAACTGGGAGGGGAAGGAAGCAGGGAGTAACTAGAGGGAACACCAATTAACCCAAAAAGGAACCTGGGAAGGCTATTCCCACCCCTCCTCCCAGCAGGGCTGCAGAGCCATCCCTGAAACGGGAAGGGCGATACAGGGGGATCCCCATTCCTCCTGGGCTCTGCAGTTACCAGTTTGGGGAGGAGTGAGAGGACATGGAGGGCCTAACCTTCCGGCTCCTTGGCTTGCAGCCCTGGCCAGGGCATTCTCATCTCTCACTCTCCACTGGCAAGAAGTGCCTGACTTGTCCAGAGTGCTGCGTGCACGCACACTGTCGAACTCCAAATCCGGGACTTGGGGCCACAAATTTTAGAAACAGGAAGCCTTCCTGAGCTCTTTGGCTTTGGGGCTAGAAAATCTTCCAGGGAAGAGAGCTTCAGTTCTTGCCAACCAGGAAGTAAGCAGTTTCCTTCTCGTATTCAAACACGCTTCCTTCCCTCGGGCCTGTTTCTCCTTCCAAATCCTCCCTGTAGACCTTCTCTCCATGGCTGCTTTTCTTCTTAATGTACCCCTGGGACCCTTGGCCAGGAGCTGCAGCCATGGCATTTGGCAGCAAAGCAGTCATCTGGGCTGGGCTTGTCCACAGACACCATAATATGCAGGTAAGCACTCTACCCTCCAGGGAAAAATGATGCCCAGGGAAGGAGGATGGCTTAGCCAAGTCAGACACATGCAGGAAAGTAGCTAGGACCCAGGGTTAGAAGGAAGGTGCCCTGACTGCTAACCTGATGCCTCTTTTCATTGCATCCATCAGCACAACTGGACTTTCAGAGAGTTGAATCAGAACAGGGTAAGGTCAAACTTAGCCTCCTGAACCAGAGGAAAGGAGATCATGAACATAACTCTGGAGACAGCAGCAGTTCCTTGGGACTGGCAGAATACAGCTGGGATTACCGGCATTAAAGGGTAAATCCAGGTGGATGACAGGGCTTTACTTAAGTGGTTGTAAAAAAAATAAGCAACAGCTGTCCTGCTTCTCAGACTGAGCAGTCATGAGTCAAAGTGGCCTGGCCTTAAGGAAAGGCAGGGGAGGTGACTTGAGAGGTAGGTGAGAATCTAGAGCCAGCACAGCTCCAGAGGGCCTCCCAAAAAGTGGCTGTGAGGGTGTGAATGTGAGAAATATATTAAGGAGGCAGGATCTCCTCAAGTGACAGTAGCTGGGTGGGTCAGGCTTGGCCAGAGGTGGTGGTGGTGGTTGTTTTTTAAACTCTTGGTTTATGACTGCTTCAGAATGGAAAGGATCATGACAGTTACCACTCGAGCACCCTAATCTGCTGTTGGAATTTCCACTTGAACATCGCAGCCAAGTGCTAAGCAGCTTCTGACCGTGAACCTTGTCACAGGGAGCTCACTCTGTCCTGGGGCAGCCCATGTCTTCAGACAGCTCTAGCAGGCCAAGAAGTTCTTCCTTCTTTTGAGTTGCGATGATATCTCCCTGTGGCTTCACTCCTGACTCTTACTAGCTCTTCTGGGGTCCTACAAAACAGTTGCCTTCTGGTCACCACTTGCCAACCATGTAGGTATTAGTAGACTTCTCTGAAACCGGTCTGCTCGTTCGTTTGTTAATGCAAATACTACCTGGACATCTTCCGAGTGCCTGGCACTGTGTTGTGAGCTACAGATACTGGAGATGGGTAAGACAAGATTCCTATTTTTCAAGAAGCAGGGGAAGACCCGTATGAATCAATTATTACAAGTCACTGTGATAAGTATCATGGACTTGGTACAGTGGTAGCATGAAGAAAAGAGTGATCAACTGTTTTGAGAGCTGAAGAACAGGAAAACATCTCCACGTGGAGTAAGCTTGAGTTAGGGGCTTGGAAGAAGTGAATCCAGGTGAATTTAGCTGGACAAGGGAGGGAATAAGTGTACTGCCTGTAAAGGTATCAGTAGGCACAAAGGCTGGGAGGTGTGAAATAGTGCTGGGTTCAGGTACTGTATATAGTTGTTCAGCATAGTGAAAGGGTGCAAAGGGGGACACAATGGGGATGAGGCTACAGAGGAAGGTCACGGCCATAACATAATATGCTCTGGATGCTGAGGAGGATCTGGGCTTCAACATACAGGGAATGGAGAGCCTCTAATGGGTTTTAAAACAACTCTGTGGTGACTTTTTCCGATTTCTGTCTGAAAGTGGATGATGGCATAGGCATCAATACTGGAGGTAGGGAAATCAGTCAGGAGACTATTGCAACAATCTGAGAGAAGAACATCTCGACATAGGCAGCGGCAGCAGAATTAAGAAACAGAGAAGGAGCTGGTGGTGTGGCATGATGGGTTAAGCCTCGACCTGTGACACTACCATCCCATGTGGGTACCAGTTCATGTCCTGGCTGCTCTGCTTCAGATACAGCTCCCTACTGATACACTTGGAAAGACCTCAATGGAGTTCCAAACTCCTGGCTTAGGCTTGGCCTGGCCCAGCCCTGCCCATAGTGGCCATTTGGAGAGTGACCCAGTGGATGGAAGACCTTTCTCTCTTCCTCCTCTCTCTCCCCCTCCGCCTCTGTAACTTTGCTTTACAAACAAACAAATAAATAAATAGGGGCCAGTGCCGTGGCTCACTTGGTTAATCCTCTGCCTGCAGCGCTGGCATCCCATATGGGCGCCGGGTTCTAGTCCCGGCTGTTCCTCTTCCAGTCCAGCTCTCTGCTGTGGCTGGGAGGGCAGTGGAGGATGGCCCAAGTACTTGGACCTTGCACCCGCATGAGAGACCAGGAAGAAGCAACTGACTCCTGGCTCTGGATCAGCGCAGTGCACCAGATGCAGCGCGCCGGCCTCAATGGCCATTGGGGGGTGAACTAAGGAAGACCTTTCTCTCTGTCTTTCTCTCTCACTGTCTATAACTCTACCTTTCAAATAAATAAAAAATAAAAAAATAATTCTTAAGAAAAGAGAAATGGGGAAGAGGGGTGGATGTGAGAAAGATATCAAGGAGGCAGAATCAATAGGGTTTGGGGAATTAGGGACAGAAAGGGATCTGGGATGACTTCCAGGCTTCTGGCTTTGGTGGCTGGATGAATAATAGCTTCATCTATTAAGGAAGGGAAAACAGGAGGAGGTGTAGATTTGGGGGTGAAGGGGATGAGTTCAGTTTTGAGTTATGTTCATTTGGAGGTATATGCGTATATGTGGGTCAGCTAGCAGGAAATGTCAAGGAGGCAGTTGAATAATACTATGCTCAGAAGGAGGGTGTGGATAAAGGGTTGGAAGCCATCAAGGGTTAGGGGGCTACAAGTTAGGTACGGACATATGGCTTACATTGACCAATGAAGTATGAGTTGAATTGACATGGATCACTTGTGTGGAGAAAGGTTCATTGTTGATGTATGATTTGCCCTATTCTATTCCCTCTGGCTGCTGCGGTGTTGAGTTGGACCCTCTACTACCTTGGGTTTTTAATGGGTTTCATGAACAAATGCTCCCTACTGACCTGTTTTGGATGTGTATTGGGAGCAAGAAATAACCATTTTTGTGTGTTTTTGTTACCACATCACAACCTGGCTCACTCTTATATAGTGAGGTGTAAGCACACATGGAGGTGCTTGCCAAGTCCTTGTAAACCAGGCTTCCAGAAACTAGCCCATATTGGAGCAATGTGGATAGTTCCAAAATAGAAAATAATGGGTTATGAATGTGTTTTCATGTAATTTAGAATTCTGATGAAGAAATAGATTATGTCTTCGCCAAAAGTCATAGAAAACTAAGCAAATAGAAAAAAGAGGCAATTGTTAACTCCAGGAAAACAAGTTGACAAAGGAAAGAAATATAATTACAGAATTCTACACTATTCAGCTGTAAATAACATTTATAATCCTAGTAATGTAAACATGGAATACTGTTAAAAACCAGAAACTGAGATATGCCAATCCAGAGTGTATGAGGAGGGGAAGCATGTGTACATGCAGAGTGCCACTGGTAGCAAGAGAGCTAAACCTTCCTCTAATCAAATAAAAAAGTGAAGAGATATTTCAAACAGAAAAATCAGGAAATAAAATATCGGTATGCCACTTATAAATGTAGAGGAAGTAACTTAAAAGAATTGGAAGTATTTAACTCTGAAGAAGGAGGCTCAGGGGCAGAGCAGAGGGCTACTATTTTAATGATAAGTCTTGAGATCTATATGTATCATTTATAATATATACATAGGGATGTTGTGGTGCAGTGGATTAAGCTACTGCTTGCAATGCTGGCATCCCATATCAGAATGTCACTTCATGTCCTGCTGCTGGCTTCCCATCCAGCTTCCTGCTAATATACCTGAGAAAGCAGCTTATTTTTATCTATTTTAAAGGCAGAGTGATTGAGGGGGTGAAAGGGGAGAGAGAGAGAGAGAGAGATAGGTCTTCCATCTGCTGGTTCACTCCCTAAATGGTCACAATGGCTGGAGTTGGGCAAGATCAAATCCAGAATCCTGGAACTCCATCCAGATCTCCCACGTGTGTGGCAGGGGCCCAAGTACTGGGGCCATCTTCTGCTGCTTTCCAAGGCACATTAGCAGGGAGCTGGATTGGAAGCGGAGCAGTCCTGGCCTCCAACTGGTGCTCTGCTATGGGAGTGCCAGCATCACAAGTGGTAGCTTAACCCACTGTGCCACAATGCCAGCCCCAATAAATCTATCTTTAAGAAAAAGAATATATCTTAAAGGATATGTACAAGCTACCAAGATGCATTTGTTTGACATTCTATCTATACATACATACACACACATATACACATGGTCAGATATTTAAAACAGAAAAATCAAGAAATAACAATATTGGCATGTCATTTATAAATGTGGAAGTAAATATTAGAAGAAATGGCAAGAAAATTTCAAGTGTTTAAAGAGTGAGGTTCAGAGATATGTTTTTGTATGTGTATGTAGATATGTAGCTTGTAAATCAGTAAAAATTATGGAATATATTGCTTTGATAAAACCAAAAATTAAAAACAAGGTGATAAGCAACCATGAACCTCACAAAGAAGCAAAACAAAATCCCCAAGACGTGACCTGACAAACCTTGCTGGACTCCATCTACACTGTCCTGCCCCATGGCCCCAGGCCCTTCACTGCCCTGCCCTGGATCATCTACTCTATCACGACTGTCTAGGATGTAGACATGGGTAAGGCAAGCTAATAAGCCAACTGAGCTAATGGGGGCTGGGGTGGGGGTCCCATAGCAAGTGAGAGGAACTGAGATGCAGAGAAGAGAGCTTTGGGAGCTTCTGCACATAATGGCTATGCAGGTCACAACAGGAATGATGCCAGTGTGACACTGACCACCGTATCTTCCTTTGTTCTGCACATACTCTGGTCTCCCAGGCACACCTGTTAGCTACACAGAACTAGTCTTGTGCCCAGGCTTGGTCAGCAATCTCTAGCCTTCTGCAGGGGTCACTGTGAAGGCAGCTCTCTGCCCCTGTATCTCCTCCTCCAAATGCTGTGCCTTGCTGGATAGATGGGCAGCTGCAGAGAACAAAGACCTCATCAAAGATGACCGTGGGCTGTGCTTGGTCTCTAGTGATGAGGTAAATCAAGGACTTTGGAGTCCTTCCATCTCCTCCTCTGTCTCTACCCTCCCCTATCTAAGCATATCTGTATTCTCAATCACTAGAATCTCTCTAGTTGCCTTCTGGCTCCTAATTACCCATCTCCACCTAAGACACTTCACCTCTTGCTCCCAAATCAGCTTTTCCTACTCCTAAGCAGCCCACCTCAGCAGTTTGAGTCTCATTTGAGCATGAAACAATCAATTGGATTAAATACATCTAATGAAGTCAAGAATAATAATAGCCACCATTTAGTAAGTGCTTTCTGTATGCTGGGCTTGGTCCTGATCAGTTGACCCTGACCTTTATTAACTTATCAAATCCCCAAATCCCTTGATGTAGAGACACATCTTTACAGGTGAGGACAGTGAGGGTCAAAAAGTTTAAATAACTTTCCTAATATCCATAGCCAACAACAGCAACAACAATGATAGCAGTGGTTAGCATTTGCTGAGCACCTTTCATCTTGTGGGCTCTGTGCTCTTAGGAGATTTCCATGTGTTATATCATTTATACTTCATGATGACCCTGGCTCCTTGGTTTCAAAGGTGAGGAAGGTGAGATTCCGAGGGATATTAAAGAATATGTTCAAGGTCTTAATAACTGTTCTACAAGAGAAGACAGATTTCAAACTGGAAATTGAAGTCATGTTTCCTGAACTTCAGTGCCCAAGTTCCTGTACACCATCCTGCCCTTGGGATGGCCTCTTCAATGTACTACCACAACTGAAGCTTGTTACTCAAACAAACCTCTTTTTGATGGAATTTCAGGTCACGGTGGGGAAATATTTCTAGGTTTTCATGGTGGGGGGCTGTTTTTCTAAAATCAATCTACTCAGTTAATTCTCTATATGAGTAAGGTATTCTGTATTGAGTAGATGTGAGGGAAGGAGCACTTAGATAATAGGGGCTACAAATGATCATTTCCATTCCTCTGTCAGTGCAGTCTTTATCCGCTTCTCACACACACACACACACACACACTGCTTTGCTTCTTCCACACCACTAACTTCCTACCCACAGCCCAAGGCTCACTATTGCTGCTCTGATCTTTGGCAACTGGTTGAAAGGAAGGTAGCTATCTGAGGCACAAAGGTTTTATTAGGGCTTCTGGAACAGCCTTGCTCTGGATAACTCTGATGCTGGAGTCTAATCCTTCATTAAAGTCTCAGGGAAGCCATTTACTCTACCTAATTTCTCATTCTTCCCCCCATCCTCACTTACTCCATCAATGCTCTTCACCAAGAAGCCACTGATCCAGTCAGATGGAGCCTTAGTCAGATCCGGGTTCAGATTCTGACTCTGCCACTAGCTAGCTCTGTGGATTTGGATGTCAGCTGTAAAGAAGGAATTCTGTCGCTATTGCAATGTGACTGCCAGTCAAGCACTTTTCCTCTCTGGGCCTCTGTTTGAATCCAAGAAAAAAGCCACTGGGGAGGCAGCACGTATGACATGGTCAAATACCTTTAAACTCAAACAGTCCTGCAGTCACAATCCCAGGTCTGCTCTGTCAATTATATAACCTTAGGCAAGAAACTTGACTTCCTTGATCCATGCTTTCCTCCTTCTTCAAAATGGAAAGAATAAAAGGACCTACCCTTATGTTTCTGTAAATGGTATCTGTAAAGCAACTGGCACAAAGCTTTACCTATGGCATAATTACACCAACACAGATTGCGGACTCTCATTGTCTGCCGGAATTCAAATCCCAGCTCCAATTCCTACCAGCTGGATAACCTTGAGCTAGTCATTTAACCTCTCTGAGCCTGTCTCATCCTCTGTAAAATGGAGATAGTATGAATGTATTTCATAAGGCAGATGTAAGAATGAAATAAGCTAAAGTACATGAAGTGCCGTAAAGTTCCCTTCTTTGCTGTTCCCTCCTTTTAGCTCTTAAAACATCAATAACAAATGAAGAAAAACTCTGCCACAAACGTGACTGAAGAAAGGTTAATGTCATTAATACATATAAAAGAGAACATATAAATCAAAAAGAAAAATTAAAAAAGCGCAAACAGAAAATTCACAGAAGAGGCAAAACAAATAGGCCATAAATAAGAAAAACAAATGTCTGACCTAAGGAATGCAAATGGAAAGCCAGCGTCAGAACATTTTTCAACTACCAAATTAGTAAAGCTTTGAAGACATGATACTCAGTATGGAAAAGTGTGGTAAATTAATCTCACACTTTTAGAGAGGATATAAACGGGAATAATTTAGTAATTTGAAAGAAATTTGGTAATGTATGTGAAGAGCCTTTAAAAAGTGAATACTCTTTGCTTCTGTAAGCCTACTTCCAAAACTTCATCCTGCAGAATTAATGTTGATGCTCTCATTTGTATGCAAAAGCAAGAAAATGTCATTTTGTGTGTAGATGTTTATGTAAGCCTACAAAGAGAGGTAGAAGAATATATATCAAATTGTTAACATCAGTGGCCTCGGGGCAGTAGGACTGGGAGGGGAGTGAATAGGAAGATTATTAATGTTTTCTTTATAAACCTCTGTATTGTTAGATTTGCTACAATGAACATGCATTATTTTGTGATTTAAAAACCTCAGCAAAGTAGAGAAATAAAAAAAATGATTGCGATAGCATTTAGTAGTAAAAAAGAATATGATCTGCCATAAATTTATGAACAAAGGTATTCATCACAGCATTATCTATAATAGCGAAAAGTTGAAAGTAATGTAAATATCTAACAATAGGAGGCCAGTTAAATAAATTATATTATATTCATATGATTTTTATTATATTATGATTCATATATATTTATTTGTACATTCATCAATAATGGTATTTATAAATACTTAGCTACATGGAAGTGTACTCAATGTAACAACAAGTTAAAAATAGCAAGGTAAAAAAGTGGATGATTTCACCTATGTAAAAATGTATAGTCACACTCATCAGGATGGCTATAATTAAAAACAAACAAACAAACAAAACCCAGAAAATATTAAGCGCTGGCCAGGATGTGGAGAAATTAGAATCCTGGTGCATCTCAATATATATGTTAAATGTAATGTAATATAAAATGATGCAACCACTGTGGGAAACAAGGTGGTACTTTCTCAAAAAACTAAACATAGGGGTAAATGTTTGATGCTGCAGTTAAAAGGAGCCTAACTCCATATTTGAATTCCTAGGTTCAAGTCCCAGTTCTGCTTCTGATTCCAATTTCCTGCTAATGCACATCTTAAGAGGCAGTGAGTGATGGCTCAAGTGGTTAGGTTCTTGCCACCCATATGGGAGATCTGAATTGAGTTCCTGGCTCCTGGCTTCAGCCTGGCCCAGCCCTGGCTTTTGAGGGCATTTGGGGAGTGAGCCAGTGGATGAGGGAGATCTCTCTGCCTGTCTACCTCTATGCCTTTAAAGTAAATTAAACAAGCACAGCCGGCGCAGTGGCTCACTAGGTTAATCCTCCGCCTTGCGGCGCTGGCACACCGGGTTCTAGTCCCGGTCGGGGCGCCGGATTCTGTCCCGGTTGCCCCTCTTCCAGGCCAGCAGACCAGCTCTCTGCTGTGGCCAGGGAATGCAGTGGAGGATGGCCCAAATACTTGGGCCCTGCACCCCATGGGAGACCAGGAGAAGTACCTGGCTCCTGGCTCCTGCCATAGGATCAGCGCGGTGCACTGGCCACAGCGCACTGGCCGTGGCGGCCATTGGAGGGTGAACCAACGGCAAAGGAAGACCTTTCTCTCTGTCTCTCTTTCTCACTGTCCACTCTGCCTGTCAAAAAATTTAAAAAAATAAGTTAAACAAGCAATATTTAAAGATTTACTCTATTTATTTGAAAGATAAAGTGACAGAGAGAGGGAGAGATAGAGATTGATTTACCCCAAATGGCTTCAGGATGAAGCCAGGAGCCAGGAACTCTATCCAGTCCTCTCACTTGGGAGGAAAGGTGCCAAGCACTTGGGCCATCATCCACTGCTTTCCCCAGTGCATCAGCAGGGAGCTGGACTGGAAGCAGAGCAGCTGGGATTCGAACCAGCACTCCGATATGGGATGCTGGCATTGCAGGTGGTTTAACCCACTGTGCCCAAATGCTGGCCTCATAAAAAAACTTTTTTTAAAGTTAAACATAGAATTACCACATTATCTAGCAATTCCACTTCTGAGTGTACACCCAAAAGACGTGAAAGCAGAGGCTCAGACACATTCTTGTACATCAATGTTCTCTGCAACATTACTCAGAATAGCCAAAAGGTGTAAACAACTCAAATGTCCACCAAGAAATGACTGGATGAACAAAATGAGGTGTGTACATGTAATGTAATATCGTACAACCACAGAAAGAAATGAAGTACTGATACATGCTACAATATGGATGAATCTTGAAAACATCAAGATAAGTGAAATAAGCCAGACACAAATGGACAAATAGCATATGACTTCACTTATATGAGAAGTACCTATAATAGTGTAATTCATAGATACAGGAAGTAGAAAAGTAGTTACCAGGGGCTGGAGGGAAAGAAGAGCAGGGAGTTATTGTCTACTGGGTGCAGTTTCTGTTTGGGAAGATGAAAATGTCTTAGAAGTGGACAGTGGTGATGGCTGTACAACACTGCAAGTGCACTTAATGTCACCTTCTCTGTGCACTTAAAAATGGTTAAAATGGTAAAAAACATTTACACATATAAAAAAGATTCTGAGTCTATAATAATTCTGAAGGATTAGCTGGGATTGAAGCTTCAGTTAAGTTCAACAATAAACAGTCATGCTCACTGTTCACATATCAGCTAGGTAACCATGCTAGCTACTTAAACTCAAGTAAGACAAGAAACACTGGGTAATACCCACTACTACCACGTGTCCCTCTAGAGGCAGAACGTAGTGGGTTGGCACTTCCTTCAAACTCCAAAAGAAGCCTAGGTACCCAATGCCAAAGGCTTACCCAGGTCTCAGCAGGCTCTGGGGTATTCCCTTTCCCTTCCAGCTCTACCAGCATGTGCTTGGCAGGGCTCAGGCTTGCGTTAGGCCTGCTTGAGATACCCTCCCTCCTCCTGTCCTGGTTGATTCCTCCAGCACATTGAGGCTAAGAAGATGCCAGAGATACAAGGGTACTTCAAAAAATTTGTGGAAAATATAACTAAAAGATGAGTTTATTTTGGTGCAAACATGTTTTAAGTTCCATTTTCCATGAGTTTGCTGAAGTGGCAATATATCTTCTCTCTAGGCAAGAGGAGCCCAGTTCCTCTCATCTCTTTTGCAAAACCAGAAGGAGGAGGAGGGGAAGAAACACCTTCCTTACTCTCATCCTCCTGTTGGCATCCCAGAGGATATGAGTGACTGCCACCAGATCTCAAGGCTAAGGCTGGGATGTTGAACCAAAAAGAAGTTGGTGGGTCCTCGCTCTGGATCCGAGCCAATCTAAACTTCCAAAAGGATCTGCCAGGGTTCCTCTCCAGTCAGCCCGGCTTCTAACACCAGCAGTTCAGTAGCCAGCTGGGCACTGCCTCTGACAGGTGGAGGAGATTATTAGCATTTTCTTTATACATGTGTGCACTGGAAAAAGAACAGACAGACCTGGGTCTGGATCCTCCCACCTTTCAGCTGTGTGGCCTGGGTAGATCATTTCCTCTCACTGAGCCAAAGTTGTCTCATTTGTAAAATGGGAACAATAGTATTTGCCTGCTAGAATGACTGTCCGGATTCAATGAGTTCATAAACATATATCAAGTCCCTGGCATCTCCTAGGCATTCAAAAGCTTGCCATTTTCTTTGTCTCTTTACTTTTCTCATCCCTTTCTTCTTTGGAACTGGTTTCCCTCATCTTCTGGCCCAGAGATTTGTGGCTCAGGTTCAGGCTCCATTCTCCAAATTCCATTCTGGTTGGAGCTGTGGCCATGGCAGCCCCTGTCGCTCCAAAGTAACTCCTTCTCTTCCCAGAGCCAGCTTTAGCTTAGCTGATATCTTTGCTGCCTCCCCCTCTAAGTACCTACCTGGTTCAATAACTCAAAAATTCAGGCTTTTCTGAGCTCTCTCTTAATGTGCAGAGAGAAAAGGCTGGTCCAGCAGCCCTGGTCACCTGCACACACCCAGTTCAGTGTACCTGTAACCACAGGAACCCAGACGTACCCATTCCCCAGAGACCTCCCAGGCTAGCATTGGATAATGGTGCTTTTAAGGGTTCGGGTACATCCAGAGCCCTCAGAAGCAGAAGCCTCACCCTCACCCTCACCCCCTGCTTTCAGCAAACAGCTGCAATGTGCAATCAGCATGTGGCTGAGGAGATGAGCAGACGAGGGCAGGTTTGATGCCCAGTCTGCATAGGCACACAGCAGGTAAACAGCTGCCGGGGGTGGCAGCACAAAAGAATTGCCCCGAGGGAAAAGTTGTTCTAGGGCAAACTGCCACCCCTGAGTCTGAGGCATTACCTACTTTCCCATCGACACACCAAAGAGTGGGTGTGCCCTTTCCCTGAGGTACTGATGTTTGCCGAGGGGACCGGCACGCACCCTCAAGGCTTAGATGCTCTCATGCTTGGGCTGCGTTTGTTCAAGGATCCTTGACCTTCTTTGGATGTCAGCCACACCTGCTGTCTTCCCTTCCCCTATCCCCCCACTTGGACTATGTTCAGCAGACTTTGCCAGCCAGGCCATGATATTGGGTGGGAGGCTGCTGGGCTCCCTTTCCTCCTCTAATCCCCCCACCCCCACTTTCAGGAGATACCAGTATATCCTTCCTGGAGGTTCCCGTTGCTATGGTGACTATAGTAGTCAGGCACCAGCCTGCGGGAAGGATGGGAAGTAGCCATGAAGATTGGGGGATGTGTGTCTGGTGTGTGTGTGTGTGTGTGTGTGTGTGTGTCTGTGTCTGTGTCTCGGTGTGTGCATGCACGGACGCACACACACATGTCTACCCTGGATGGGAAGGAGAAAAGGGAAGGCAGAGAGAGAGTACAGAAGGAACAGGGTAGAAAGGGGGAAAGGGGGCAGAACAAGAGAGGTCTGGAAGATGAAACGGGGATAGGAGGAGAGATGGGGGACACTGGGAAGTCAACTGTAAGGAGGGTAAAGGGGTGAGGGGGTACGGAGGCATGAAGAACAAGAGGGGTGAAGGACAGAGGTCAGAAGAGAGTTGGGGGGGCCGGCGCCATGGCTCACTTGGTTAATCCTCTGCCTGCAGCGCTGGCATCCCATACGGGCGCCGGGTTCTAGTACCGGCTGCTCCTCTTCCAGGCCAGCTCTCTGCTGTGGTCCAGGAAGGCAGTGGAGGATGGCCCAAGTGCTTGGGTGCCTGCACCCGCGTGGGAGACCAGGAGGAAGCACCTGGTTCCTGGCTTCGGATTGGTGCAGCGCCGGCCATAGTGGCCATTTGGGTGTTGAACCAACAGAAGGAAGACTTTTCTCTCTGTCTCTCTCTCACTGTCTAACTCTGCCAAATAAATAAAAAAAGAAGAGGGTTGGGAACTGGGGTAAAGGCTGGGAGGACTGTGACGTGGGAGATGGGAGGGAAGGGCAGTGGAGTGGGATAGGAGAGCTGGCTGTTAGGTGAGGGTGGGGAGGAAAGGGTTGATGTGACGGGGAGGTAACTGTCCGGAGACGTAGGTATAGGGATATGGCTACACACTGGGGTGCGAAGTGTGGTCTGGGGAGGTTCTAGGGGGATAAACAGACAATTGGGAAGGTTATGGGGTTGGTAGGTGGATGAGGGGTGTTAGAGATGGACTACAATGTGGAAGGAACATGGGGATTGTGGGGGTGATGGGGCTGGAGGGGTGTGAGCAACACGAGGCCGCTTTCCCATTCCCAGCCTTTCCGCTGCTAGCCTTAATTCACTATGTTCTTGTCCTCACTATAAACCTCTTGTCTGTCCCTGTTCCAGGATTCCCTGTTCCTGCCCCTTCTGAGAACCCCATGTTGGCATTCTCTGATGATGAGGAGATGAGCTTCTGCGGCTCTGGAGGCCCATCCCCCAGGGCAGGCTTTGTCATGGCTCCCAGGTGGCTGCTTATTGACTGTCTCTTCTTCTTCCACCCTCAAAATAGGGACCAGGGCAGCCTTTCTGGCTACAAGAGCCCTGGGTCTGGAAAGCTGTCTGCAGGGTACTGTGCTCTCCTTGCCAGCCTGGGTGACAACAGGGAGCACTGGGCAACTTGGGGCACCTGACCTTTGCCTAATACCCTGAGTTCCCAGTTCTCAGCAACCCCCAAACCCAGCATTAGCCCCGGAGTCCTGCTTGGCAGGAAAGCTGTGGCAGGTGGGAGGAGAGAGGAAGGCAGTGAGGCAGAAACAGCTGCCAGCCGGAGTGGAGGAAGAGCAGGCCCCCAGCGGGTACGGGCAGAAGGCGAGGCACTGGCTCTGGCAGCCCCCCACCCTTTCCCGTGTGTGGGTGTTAGGCTCAACCGCCTTCCCCAGCCCTCCCTATGCAATGCTGCTGTTCAGGGAGCAGACTCTGCTCACAGGCCTAAACTCTGAGGCAGAAGGAGACCACACAGGTCGCCTGGTCCAACTCTCCCCATCATCTGGTGTTAGAGTCACCTCCACGGCATTTCCCCCAGGGGTCCATTTGGATCGGGCTTAGACATTTCCTGGGAGCAGAAGCTCACCTCCTGTTAAGGCAGTTGCTCTCTTCTTTGGAAAGAAAAAAACTGTCAACCCAGCAACCCGGATGTGCCAGGCCTAGGTGTTGTACAGACTTCTCATTAATAATAATCTCACATGGCTGTTAGGATAGGGTAGCCCCATTTTACACATGAGAAAAACAAGGCTCAGAGAGTGGACTCCATAGGTTAAGGTCACTCGGCAATAAATAAAAGCTAGCTTAGAACCTAGAACTTTCTACCTACATAGGCACAGAGTAGGATATGCTTCCTCTTTAGACCCCTGACAACTCCTCTGAGGTGTGGAGACAGAGACACCGTCCTCTCGAGTCTCTTCTCCAGGTGAAACAGTTCCTTTGACTCTATCTGATTGAACTGGGGTTCCAGCTCCCTCCTTCCTTGGTCAGTGTGAGACCCAGAACCAAACACATAGTCTGCCAGGTGGGTTTGGGCCAGGCCAGAGTAGCACACAACCATCAACATCCTTCCTGGGGCTAACCTTAGTTGATGCAACCCGGCAGCCAGTACCAATGCTGAGAATCATCCTTCCCTGAATCATCCTAGCCCCTCTTGGATCAGGAGCTACGAGAGTGGAAGCTAGGGATTTGCTCCCATCTCTATCACTCCTCTCGGTCTGAATGCAGTGAATCGGGAGCAAGAAAGAGGTGAAGGTGGAGGAAGAGGCCATTAGAACCAAGCAAGTCTACAGCATAACTAGGAGGATGAAAAGTTGTGGGGCATGAGGTGGTCATCTAGTAACCCTTGGCAGGAGCAGGGCAGAGGGGGAGTAAGACTTGGGGGGGGTGTATGGGGAGATAAGGGCTTGGTGGGGCATGGCCCCAGGGGTTGGGAGAGGCAAGGGTTGGGATGCATATGGCCCTGCCTAGGTTAACATCGCTGTGCTGAGAGAGAGGAAGTCAGTCGCACATTAAGGAAATGTTGCAGCTGGTACTAAATTGGGAGGTGTCACAGGCAGCAGTGAGGACAGGTAGGATTCTTGGGGCCCTGTGTGGCCAGAAACAGGGGCAGACATTGCAAAAGAAAAGAGCCGGGTTTCTGGGGCCGCCTAGGAAGGATGTGACCAAACCATTCACCATAGGGCTCTGGAGGCGAGGGAGGGCCTCCAGGCTTGGTTTCCTGAAGTAAAGGAAGCCTCCTCATTCTGGGCTGGGACTTTGGGTCTCCCCTTAGGAGAAGCTCTAATAGTGGGAATCATTTCCCAAGGATCCCAATCTGGGTGGAAGCAAAGAGGGCCTACAAGGGAGGTAACGTGAAGGATTGCAGAGACAGGCTGGGAGCAGGGCTGTCTTTCCCCGTAGTGCCCATAATACAGCTGGCTTAGAGAGCCCTCGGGGCCTCAGTTGAAGAAAGAGAGAGTACTGGGAGAGGTAGGAAAGACCGGAAGAGAGCTATGGAGCTGGCACTGCCCTTCTGCCAGCACAGCTGGCAGCAAGAGGGCAGGAGTTCGCTTGCTCACAGGAGAGAGAGGCAAGGAGACAAAGGAGAGGAGGGAGGGCCATAGGGAACTTGACGGAAGGCCGTGACAATAAGCAGGAGCTTAGCATCAGAACATGCCATTTGGAGCCTCAGCACTCCTGCTCTCATTAACTGAGTGACCTTAAGGCTAACTGCCTGACCTCCCCCCTTCCCTGCACCTCAGTCTCCTTGTCTGGAAAGTGGGAATGATGGTGCTAGTATTACCGACCTCCCTGGGCAGTTGTGATCTCAAAATATACGTGAGAGGGCTTGAAAACCCCAAGCCTTACATCAATGTCAGATGTTCACATTTCTGTTACAAAATACTATCAGCTACCTCTTCCCACTCAGACCTCACAGAAGATCCAGGACACAGAAAGAGAGCAAGGATTATTGTCCCTGTTTGACAAATGAGGAAACGAAACGTGTAAGAGGAGTGAAGCGACTTGCCCAAGGTCACACTGTTAACAAGTCATAGAAGTGATAAGGCCTCTTGAATCGGAGAGATCCGTTGTCTTTCTCCTATATCACAACTGCTTGGGAAACAAGCAATCAATGTGAGGGGCTGTAATCAGTCAGAGCTTGGCGCCAGCTATCACATGGAGAAAACCCTATGGGAAAGTTGTGGCATGGCTTTCATTCATGTTGGTGATTGAGAGGAAAACAAAAAGCTCTTGGGCCCATGGGGTTGGAGGATCTATCCTTTACTCTGTCTGCTAGTGAACCACATCCGTCTGCTCCCATGGAGTGTATATATCTGTATCCCGATATGACAAAATGGGTCCTTCTTCAGGTGGTAATACTTTGCCTGTGTGTCTCTGACACTGTGGGGAGATGTGCATGTGTGTGTGGCATGAGGGCTACTTGTGTGGTTCTGTAGAGTGTGACACTCTCTCTGTATGACTTCCGTAGGTGGTGGTGGTGGTACTTGGCTCTGTGTGTGTGTGCACGTGCACACGCGCGTGTGCATGCATGTGTGTGTCTGTGTGTCTATCTGCCTGTACACCTTTAAGAAGTGGAATATCTCATTTGGTAGTGTGAGTGAGGCAGTGAGTCAGCTGAGGCTGAGGGAGGCGGGAGGGAGACTGCTAGGTTACGAGAACAGGAAAAAGGAGAAGGAGAAAGTGAAGTCAGGAGCAAAGAGCTACCTCTTTCCTCCTCAGTCCTCTACCCCAGATCCCTCTGGAGCCCACCAAGAGCATGGAAGCCTTGCACAAGTCCATGGGGGTCATGCCAGGCATAAAGGGGTACTTTCTTTCCCTCCCCAAAGCCTGGGAAGGAGATGAGCTAGCCTAGGCAAGTGTCTCCCTCTCCAGTTTTTGGTCCCTAGCTCCAGGATGTGTGAGGCCACCACCCCACCTGGTTTCCTTGCCACTTGACCCTTTGACCTTGCTGTTCTCTTTCTTCCCAAAGGCAGGCCACCTGGCCAGGCCAGAAGAGCGGGGCAGTGGCATCAGGTCCAAATGTTTATAGCCCTCACCCACTGGCTGTCCAAAACAGTGCTGCTGCGGGTGAAGAAGTTTCCTAAGGCTCAGTTCTCACAGGCAGGCGGGTCTGCAGCTGCCTCACCTAGCCTCTGGATGCCTGGCTGCTATTCTGGGGTGCTGCCATCCTGGGGCGCTGGGAAGGTACCAACCTTCTGTGGCCCTCCGATGAGCTCCTGTTCCCAGCTCCGTCTTTTGTCAGGGGAGAGCAATCCAGCACGGTCCCTCCTTGGGACAGGCCAGGTACCCCTAGGTTCCACCTGCCTGGGCTCTGGCAGGCCACCTCCAGTCATATGAGGTCAACAGAGTGGTGGGCCCTACTCCCCCCACCCCACCCCGCGCGTGCTCCTCCTCTCACCCATTGGCAGGATCCAAAGGATGAGGATTAAGTCAACAAATATTCTTCCTCTCGCCTTTGGCCTTCCTCCCTCACCAGCCAGTCCCAGGACTTCCAATTTCAGCCCAGGGAAGGAGGAGGGCCCGGCCGGCTGAGGATGAAGGCTAAGGGAACACAATCCCTCCTTCCACCCCTTTGGCAGCCATCGCCCATGAGCCCTCCCTCCTGGTGCAGAGGCGGGACACCCACAAAGTGCCAGGCGGAAGGTCCCCAAACGCAGAATGAACAGAAGTTGACCAGGTGGTTACCTGACCGGAATCCCTGAGGCCCCCTGCGCTGGGGGAGGATCCCGGAGTGGGAACCACCGGGTGAGTGGTGGGCTGGGTGCAGAGGAAGACCTCCTTTTATTCTGGCGGTCCCCACCGCTGCCGCGACCGCCACCACCCAAGTCAGTTTGTTGGGGCCGCAGACGCCAGACCCTACCTTACAGCCTTTCGTGCACGACCGTATTGAGTACTCTTCCGCCTGTAAGTATTTATGCAGCACGAGGTCGAACTCGTCATATTTTTCCTGAGCATGTCGGTCCAGCCGCTGGTACGCCTCGATACAGTTGCGACATGCCTCCCAGGCCCCAGAGCCCGGGCTGGCCACCACGGCCAGCAGGTCCCCCAGCAGGGTGTCCAGACTGCAGTCCAGGCTGTCGGGACGGTCCATGCCCAGCAGCAAGTCCCAAACCGTGTAGGTGTCGCAAAAGGAGAGAGTGAAGTTCCGAAAGTGGCCTTTGAGCAAGTTTTTTTTGGCGGAGGGGAACTCCGGGGTACGGGAAGGGGCGTCAGGGGGCCGCAGAGGGGGGGCCGGGGTTGTCGGTTCGAAAAGTCTCTGCAAAGATTCCAATTTGGTGCAAGCTGCGTCCAGCCCCGTGGGCTCTGGGACGCCGCCGCAGACCGGTCCGGGGCCGGCGGCGGGGGCGGCTTTGGTCAGGTTGCTGTATCGGGGGCCGCAGGTGCCCGGGGACGCGCTGGCCTCGCCGGGCGACGGCGGCGGCAACGGCAGCACCGCGCGAGGAGGCACCGGCTGCCGCTCGCGGCCGGCCCCCCAGGGCGGCCGCATGGCGCTGCTCAGCTCCCTGGCCCGGGGCCGGGCCCCCGCGCACAGCCACAGATGGTCAGCGAGCAGCACGGTGAAGAAGAGCAGGGACGCCAGGGACAGTCGCCATCGCTGCGCCCGCTCGGAGTCGGCGCAAGGTTTGTCGCTTGGCCTGGGAGCCCAGCAGCAGCAGCAGCAGCAGATAGTCAGCGCGGCGGCGTCTTTCCCGGGCCACATCCAAGCGCCCCTGAACATATTTCAGGGGGGTCCGGGCTGGAGGGAGTAGGCAGGAGCGAGGCCGGACGGCCGTCTCGGGCGGGCGGGCTGCGCGCCGCTCGGCGCTCCTCGGCGCCGTCCAGGCTTTACCTCGGTGGATGCATGGTGAGGCAGGCAGGCAGGCCGGCCGGCCGGCCCGGGGCGCCGCTCAGGCCGGAGTCGCAGGGCGCTCTCGTGCCGTCCCCGCGCCCCTCCCGCGCTCCCTCGCTCGCAGCCCGGGCGCCGCCGCCCGGCCCGCTAGGCGCTGCCCGGCGTCCCGGCGGGGGGCGGTGCGGGGCACTGGGGCGGTGGCGGCTGCGGCGGCGGCGCCGCACTCCTCATAGTGTCGGGCCCCTCAGCTGCCCTCGGCTCCGCGCCACTTCACTCCGCGCCGGCGGCCGCCGGGCTCGCACTCTGTTCCGGCCGTCTCGGCTCGGCGCAGCTCTGCGCCCCTCAGCGCCGCCGTGCGGGCCCCGCCGCGGCGCTCCGCTCCGCTCCCCTCCCGCCCGTCCGCCCGCTCGCTCGCTGACCGCTCCGCGCCGCTCCCTGCCTCGCTCGCTCCCTCCTAGGCCGGCGGGCCGGTCCGCTGCTCGGCCCTTCGGGCTTCGCTCCCGCTCCGGTCGTTGGCTGGGGTCGGTCCCGGACCGGCTCCGCTCCGGCTCCGCACCCGCTGCTCCCGGAGTTCCGGCTCGGGCGGGCCACCTGGCTCCCGGCAGCGCCACAGGCACCGGACGCGGACACCGGGCTTTACTTAGTGCGCCTCTCGCTTCCGCCTCTGCTTCGCACCGCTGTGGCGGCCGCCGAGCGGCACGGCCCCGTGGCTCCCGCTGGCTATACCCCCTCAGTCTGTCGCCATCTTCCGCTGTGCGGAGAACACCTTGAGAGCCCGTGTGCGAGTGTGTTTGGGGGGAGCGGGGCGGAGAAAGAGGCACCGAGAGGAGGAGGGAACGGGACTGGGGCCCCGACTGCGCCTGCGCCTCAGGACTCTGCCCCCCCCCCCCCCAACACACACACCCCACCCCACCCCAGCCCCCGCCGGCCGCAGCCTGTGCTGTTTGGGGATGTTTCCAGTCCACCCCCAACTCCATTCACTTCAGCGCCTCCGTTCATCCGCCCGCTCCCCGCGTGCACACGCCACACGCTGAGTCCCAGGCCCGGGCGCTCCCCCTCCCCCACAAGCCCGGGCGCCCTCCTCCCTCCCCGGGGACGCTCCTGTCTGCTCCCGAGGGCTAAGGGACTTCTGTGGGTGATTGTCGGAGGCAAGAGGCAGCAGACATATCACCCATCACGTCTCCGCTGCCTCCCCGGGTCGCCTCCCCCGTCCCCGTGACTAGGAGACGCTGGAGCCGGCTGCGGAACGGACCAGTCCCGTGTCCCTAACTCTGCTGTCGCCCTCACTGTCCTGCCCGAGGCCAAGGCGGCCCCTGGTGCTGAAGGACAGCTCCCAGCTTAGCTGCCGAAGAGGACTGAGCTTGGAGAGCGACCTGGAGGGGGCACGGCGGTGGACTAAAGATGGGTAGTAGAGCTGGGGTGTCGTTTTTACCCTTAGGAAGATTGCCAGCAGCCTCCCCCCAGCCCCCGTCCTGGCTTCCTGGCTCCCCCTACAGGCTGCTGAGAATAGCTGAGCGAGAGTTAGGGAAGCTGCGCCGCCGGCATGGAACCATGTGCTTGGGGCCCTCACAGAGTCACATGGCACTAGGAACTCGGACATACAAACGTCCTGTCGCGGTGCCGCTAACCTTGTTTGGACTCCACCAAATCTCGGACTGGTCCTGTGGTCTACTTCCTCTCCTCACTGCTTCTGACTCTCAGTCACTCTCACAGTCTCATTTTTTAATCAACCCTTGACAGCAAAAAATAATAATATAGGAAAGAGCCCTGAATGAACACATGCTATTTGCTAAGGTACTGCCATCAGCACTTGCATTGCTCACCTTATCCTCACAGCAACCTTATGAGATAGGGACTACAGTTATCAATATTTACATATGGGGAAGCTGATTAAGTTGCCCGAAGTAACCAG
This sequence comes from Oryctolagus cuniculus, assembly GCF_051225735.1. Taxonomy (NCBI): domain Eukaryota; kingdom Metazoa; phylum Chordata; class Mammalia; order Lagomorpha; family Leporidae; genus Oryctolagus; species Oryctolagus cuniculus. The sequence goes on along the minus strand of NC_142888.1, from coordinate 49,091,913 downwards.
TGCAGCCAAGATAGTTCGAAACCCTGGCAGGCTGGTTCTAAAGCTCTCTAAAGCACTCCAACAAAGCACTGGGAAGCTGAAGGGATGGAAGAAACACTCCTATCTTAAAGGAACGTATAGTTTGTAAGAAGAGACAAGACATACACGTTGAATTGTGGGAAGACTCATGGACTGGAGACTTGAAATCAGCTAGTAGTTCAACCATCGAATAAGCTGTACAGGCTTGGGTGAGCGTTTTTGTTTCTGGGTGTATTAGTTAGCTTTTCATTACTAAGATGATTTCAGTACCCAAGGCAGTGAATGTATAAGGGAAATGGGGTTATATAGCTCACAGTTATAGAGCTTTGAAGTCGAAATGGCATGGTACAGGCTGGGGCTCAGGTCTGTGAGGAATGGCTGAACACATTCAGAGGAAGGATCACATGGGGATCCAGAAAGCAGAGAGAATAAGTGGGCCCAAACTCAAGAAATCACCAGAGAGCTGCCTCCCAGTGTGCTTTCCCCAATGACTTAAGGACCTCTTGAGAGTTCCACATCCACCAATAACACCAGCTTGGGGAGCAAGCCTTTAATGCATGGGCCTCTGGAGGGACATTAAAAATCTGAACTGTAGTACTGAGTCTTGCTTTTCCCCTAAGTAACATGAGTGGATGCCAAGGGTTAAGAGATATTGGAAAGATTTGTTACAGTGCTTGGATATGGGCTGGCTGGGTGCATGGGTGCACGAAAGGTTTCTAGAAGAGAAAGACTTGGAGTTAGTTACTAAATAAGTAGCAGGGTTTGTATGGGTGGATGGGAAAGACACCACAGGTAAGAGGAATGTGGAAATGGGGGTGAACGTTTTTAGGGACAAGTAGCCGCCTGTATGTTCTTGAAGCCATCAGTGTGACAGTTTGGCTATGCTGATGGTGAGAGTCTGTGGGGGAAAAATTAGATGGAGATGAGATAAGGAAGAAAATTCTCAGCCATTTGGGAAGCGCGTTCATTATGTTCTGAGCACTGTGCTGGGGGATAGGAAGGCTACTGAGGTGGATCAAGCATAGCCCTGCCATTGAGATGCTCACAGTTAAATTAGGGAAGCAGGCATGTTAAAGAAGGAATTGTAAGCCAGTGCAACATGGGTGACACTGAGGAGTGGTCTCCCTCCCATGGTGGAAAGGATCCATCAGCTCTGCCAGCTTCCCATAGAGATGATTTTGGGTACAGCCACTTGAGTTGGGACATTACACTCGTGCATTTGTTTGTCAAACATCTATTCAGGATTGGTTATGTTCCAAATGTTGTACTCAACATCACTGATGTAGACATGAATAAAATACGTGTCTTGGGCTGAAATAGTTTGGTTGAAGTTTCAAGGGATGCAGAGGAACTGACTAGACAGATAGCAGAGAAGGTGGTGTGTGAAGGATGTTCCAGGCAGACGCAATGTCATGTGTAACAGCCAGGAGCAAGGCCAGGCAATGCATGTTCTGAAACCTGCAGAGCAGTTCACTGTGACTAGGTGCGAAGTGGGAGCACTGCCAAAAACCGAGGCTGAGGAGTTGGCAGGAGCCAAAACAAGAAGGGCCCTCAGTGCCATGCTAAATAGTTTGGACTTTATCCCAAGGGTACTAGGAGCCACGGAAGAGGTTGAAATGTTTGCAGCAGAGAGGTGACACGATCAGCTTTGTATTTTTAGAAGATTGATTTGGCTGCAGCCTGGAGACTGGGTTGGAAGGACAGGGGATCCTGGAGGCAGGGGAACTGGTTAGCAGACTAGTTAGCAGCCCTGGTGAGAGATGGTGAGAACCGAGCAAAGGCAGGAGCAGTGAGGGCGGAGAGCAGAAATGCACAGGGATAGGAAATGAAAGAGGTAGAATTGAAAGGACCTAGACCCTGCCTAGATGTAAGGAATAGAGGCAGGGTTCAAAGAAGGAGGGTAAAACCAAAGAATTCCAGGACACTGGCAGGACTGCCCCTGCCCACCTAGGAACTGTCTTTTCTGAGCCATTCTTTGTTTAGTCCTTGGAGGGTTCAGTGTTCTGTTTAACAAAGAAGGCTAATCGCTTACAGACACCTAGTTTAGAGCTGATTGGCAGGGCCATGGTGACTGACACCCTTGAGTGCCAATGAAAGTACAGCCTGCCAGGCCTAGGCTATCAGCTCTGAGCACCTCTGGAGCTTTCTGTGAGAAGTCACTCAGGCAAGACTCCCTCCCTCTCCCCCAGAACACACAGGGTGAAAAGTGTCTCACAAAGGTCCATTTATCACAGGAGCACAATATAACAATAACTTACCCACACAGTACCCGCTGCGCACAAAGGAGAGGTGGTAGCACACCGGCAGGCAGAGGAGGCTCTCATTCCCTCACTCTAGATGACACACGAAATTAGGGAGGGGGGAGCACAGAAGACATTGGCCTCTAATCAGCCCTGAAGCGGAATAACCACAGGGGAGAGGGAGATGGAGTGGCACACTGCTCCACACAGCTGGTGAGCCCTGACCAGCCCTCTTGCCAGCCTTTCCTCTCCACCTGCCTCCTTGTCAGCAGAGGCGAAAGCCAGAGGATAAAGGTGGGTCACTCCTGAGGGACCCAGCTGCCCAGGAAAAGTGTTCTCAATCCAGGCAGAGTGTGTGTTGGGGGAGGCGGAGACAGGGTAGACAATTTGGAGCAGAAGGAGGAGGGGAAGATTTTCCTTGGTGAAATGCTGACAATTAGGAAAAAGACAAAGTGGAAGTCATTTAGAGAGACCAATGTGGTTATACAGGGAGCTTTTTGTTAAGCTCAGGTCTTAAAAGGTCATGTGCAAAAGCTGGAAAGACAGGCCTGTAATTAAGGGTGGATCTAAGAACCTGTGAGAAGAGTGTCAGGATGGCTAAAGCGCAGCTTGAGCTGAAGCTTGCCAGGCTTTGCCTGGATCCCGCTGCCTGCCCCCTCCCCCCTCCATAGTTGGAGTAATTTTAGGCCTACCTGCAGGCTGCACCTTTCTGGAGACAGGATGGATTGAAATAATCCTAGCTTGCATTAAGCCATCCCTTTGCTGCTGGTCTGAGTCTGATCTCAAGTTTTCATAGAGCCTCTACCTTATCCCCAACTTCTGATCTCCAGCCTTCTGTCTCATGTCCTGTATCTTAGTTCCCCAGTCATCTTGCCTGAGCGAGCCATGCTCTTTTAATCACCATCAAGGGAGGGAGTCCAGACCCCCCAAAATCCTAACCCAGTGACTGAGGCCTAGGGAGTCTCAGTCACTAGACAGCTCCTTTTGATTCTAACTGCTCACTTGTATTTCTAAGTGCCCACTCCTTCTGGATTCCTATAGTCCTACTTGCCTTCCCATTTGCAGCCCCAGTTTTTCTGTTATAACCCTATGTCTGCTAGGAATGCTTTTGACTGCAAATAGTAGACAATTCTGTAATGGTGGCTTAAACAGATGGAGGTCTATTTGTCTCAATTGACAAAAACTCCCTTCATAAGGAGTGGGCATTATAGCCTGGCATTAAGATGCTCACGTTCCACTTTAGAGTACCTGGGTTCGATTACCTCTAATGTCCTGCCAATGCAGACCCTGGGAGATAACAAGTTACGGCTCAAGTAATTGGGGTCCTGTCATTGGGAGAGACCTGGATTGTGTTCCTGGCTCCTGACTGTGGCCCCAGGCTAGCTCTAGCCATCGCAGGCATTTTGGAGAATGAGCCAGAAGTTGAGAGCATGCTCTCTCTCTGTCTCTCTTTGTCTCCCTCTCTCTGTCTCTCACTTTTATAAATTTAAAATAATTCCCTTGAGGGGTGGTTTTTATACTGGGGTATCAGTTTGCTTGTTCAAATTCTAGCTGCTCAACTTCTAGTCTAGCTTCTTGCTAACACACCTAGGTAGGTAGCAGAAGATGATCCAAGTACTTGGGCCCCTGCCATCCATGTGGGAGACCCAGATGGAGTTCCTAGCTCCTGACTTTAGCCTGGCCAAGACCTGCCTGTTGCAGCCATTTGGGGAAGTGAATCAATAGATGAAAGATCTCTCTCCATGTCTGTCTCTGTCTCTCTCTGTCACTCTGTCTTTTGAACAAATAAGAAATGTTTTAAAAATTAAAAAATAATTCCCTGATAGATAATCCAGGGCTTTTTTAAAAAGATGTATTTATTTATCTTAAAGTCAGAGTTACACAGAGAGAGAAGGAGAGGCAGAGAGAGAGAGAGAGAGAGAGAGAGAAAGAGAGAGAGGTCTTCCATCTGCTGGTTCACTCCCCAGATGGCTGCAATGGCCAGAGCTGTGCTGATCCAAAGACAGGAGCTGGGAGCTTCTTGCAGGTCTCCTGAACAGGTTCAGGGGCCCAAAGATTTGGGCCATCTTCTACTGCTCTCCCAGGCCATAGCAGAGAGCTGGATGGGAAGTGGAGCAGCCAGGTCTCAAACCGGTGACCATATGGGATGCTGGCACTGCAGGCAGCGGCTTAACCCACCACACCACAGAGCCGGCCCCTAGGGCTGGTTTGACAGTTCAATGATGCCATCATCCCCTTGTTTTACATCTTACCATCCTGAAGGAAGACTGTCATTCACTTGGTTTTTCGCCTGATAGTCACAATATAGCTATTGCTGCTCTGGGCCTCATATCTGTATTCTAGACAAAAGGGAACATGCTAGGGACAAGAAAGCTGAAGACAAAGGACCTTTAGATGGTCTCTGAACACTATTTCTAGTGACATCCACCTATATCTCTTGGATTGGAACTGTTCATATGGACATTCCTACTTGCAAAAGAAGCTGGGAAATTCAGTACTTTTAGCTGAGCACATTGGTACTATGAACATAGTTGATATTCTGTAAGTGAGGAAGAAGAAGGAAATCATTATTGGGCAGGCAACCAGTAGCATCTGCCATGAACCCCAATTACCAAATGCTTGCGTGGACCACTTTTCCTTCTTTACCAAATCCTTCAGATACTGGGCTGTCGCTCCCCCTCTTCATGGAGGAACGACACTAAACCCTGCCTAGGCTTCATATCCGAGTCACGGCACCATTATGTCGCTCCCCCTCTTCGTGGAGGAACGACACAGGACCCTGCGCTGTTCTTTGGTCTGCTCGGCCCTCCCCGGGTTTGCTGCTGGTTCTTTCCGGGTTGGCTGCCGATCCTTCCACCTCCGTGGAAGGGCGGTTCCCCCTGCCACTTTCCCCACTTCCGCGGGGGAGCGGCACACCGCCGGCCGGCTCTCTCGGGGGCTGCACAGGTGTTCCTTCAGATAGATGTTCCCCTTAGATGTTCCTGGTGCATGCTGTCTCTCTCCTCCTTTATAGTCCTCTTCCGCCAATCCCAACTCGGCTACCCACACGCCGAGTACGCTGCTCTCCTCCAATCAGGAGCAGGTCCTACAGTTTACTGGTTGAACTAGAGGCAGCTGAGTAGAAGCTGTTTCTCCCTTCTCAGCGCCATATTGTGGGAGAGCAGATGCATAGAATAAGTCTTAATTCCAGTAACTTAGTCTAGTCCGAGTTGCTCCCCACACTGGGCTTTGACTGCTGAACTTGATTTTTCCTGGAAACTACAGGGATAGGAGGCTTTGCTCCTTTACTACAAGACAGAAGAGACCTGCCTGGTTTAACAACAACACATGTGAAAAAGATCTTGATTTGATTATAACGCCAATGCGAGCCAACAGAGTGATGATGCTGCCAAAAGAGGTAATTAGATTTTAGACTGCATTAATAGAAGTATAGAACCAGTACAAGAGAAGTTATGGTTTTGCCCTTCTATAGACTTGTAACATCCCACCTGAAGCACTGTGATCCATTCTGGACAACCTCTTTAAGTTGGGATGCAATGACAAAATTAAAGGTATCTGAAGGGGAGACACTAGGTTGGTACCACAAGCCATGTCATATAAGGAACAGTTGAAGGCCCTGGGATTATTTTGTCTGGAGGTAAACAGACTCAGGGATGATCCCATGCAGTGAATTATTCAGAGCCAGGGAGATTGTAGCAAGCAGGGTGGTATCAAGTGATTGAGTAGGAGGATAGAAGAGAAAATCAACAGCAATAAAAATAAAATCTTACATAATGCTTAATATGTACCAGGTACTGTTCTATGCATTTATATGTATTAAGTCACTTAAACATCCATGTCAATTCTGTGAATAGGAACTATTATTACATCCATTTTCCATATAAACACGTGGAAGTGCAGACAGGTTAGGTCACTTGCCTAAGGTCACACAATTAGCAAGTGGCTGAGGCAGAATTGAACAAATGCATTCCATTCTGATCCCAGAGTTTGTGTTCATCTTACCTCCTCCAAAAAGATTAGTGATTCTGGGAAATTTCCTAGATTTGAACACAAAATAACATCTTCAGCTTCTTGATTGTTCAGCAGTCGCAGGTAGTTGGAACAGATGGGGCTGAGAGATGGGGGATCCGATCTTAGAACTTACAACTCAACCCAAGGAATTCTTCCTGCATATTTTGACAGCTTCTCAGTGAAAACCATGAGGAGTAAATATCAACATTTTGGACCACATTCAGCTTTTCCTCTCACTTCCAGTTTCTGATACAAGGAATCCAGCTCATCCTTAAGGCAATTGACAGAGCAGCCTCACCCTAGGAATGGTTCTACTCTAGGCCACACAGGTACAGAGATGGCTACCTCTGGGTCACCACTAACCAAGAGATTGTAGTGAGTAGAGTCTGCAACTATACTATCACCAGCCCTGGCCAAGAGGGCCAGTTTCCTGGCCACTAGTCTCAGTGCCAACTTCCTTAAAGATACTCAGTCTCAGTCTACCTTGGCCCCCTTCTTCAACAGTCATAAGTCAACTCTTAAAGCTATAAGCCTTATCTCCACCCTCACAATGATTCTCACATTGTTCTGTTTTTTCCCTTCACCCAGCTAAAGCCTCCAACTTTTCTGTGCGGCTCCAAGCTTTCACTGGTGCTAGAAGCTTGCCCAATTAGTTGCTCCCTAATCAACATTCTCAACCATTTTCACCTAATACAAGCTAGAAGCCTAGCTCTATCCAGAGAGCTGTTTCCCTTGCTGCTTCCTTATGAGAAACTTGCTTATTGTCTTTTACAGTTCTTTAGGATCCAGATGTGGGGCAGATGTCTTATTGCCTCCCTCCATTACCACTTTAAGAACATTCTCTTTCCTTGCTCTTTTTTTTTTTTGACAGAGTTAGACAGTGAGAGAGAAACAGAGAGAAAGGTCTTCTTCCATTGGTTCACCCCCCAAATGGCCGCTACGGCCGGCGCGCTACGCCGATCCAAAGCCAGGAACCAGGCACTTCCTCCTGGTCTCCCATGCCAGTGCAGGGCCCAAGCACTTGGGACATCTTCCACTGCCTTCCCGGGCCACAGCAGAGAGCTGGACTGGAAGAGGAGCAACCAGGACAGAATCCGGTGCCCCAACAGGGACTAGAACCCAGGGTGCTGGCGCTGCAGGCGGAGGATTAACCAAGTGAGCTGCAGCGCCAGCCCTTTCCTTGCTTTTACAAAACCTACAGCTCTTTTTAAAAAATATTTTTTAAAGATTTATTCATTTATTTGTTACACAGAGAAAGAAGCAGAGGCAGAGAGAGAGGTCTTCCATCTGCTGGTTCACTCCCCAATTGGCCACAAGGGCTGGAGCTGCGCCAATCCAAAGCCAGGAGCCAGGAGCTTCCTCTGGGTCTTCCCACACGGGTGCAGGGGCCCAAAGTCTTGGGCCAGCTTCTATTGCTTTCCCAGGCCATAGCAGAGAGCTGGATCGGAAGTGGAGCAGCCTGGTCTCGAACCGTCACCCATATGGGATGTCGGCACTGCAGGCAGAGGTTTTACCCGCTACACCACAGCGCCAACCCTCCCTATAGCTTTTTTGAATCTTACATCATTTTGATATATCACTGTCTCCTCATTGCTGTCATGTATAGTCTGCAGTGAGTTGAATTGTGTCCTCCAGAAAGACACGTTGATATCCTAACTTCCAATACCTGCGAAAATGATCTTAATGGGAAATAGGGTCTTTGTAGATGTGATTAAGTGAAAATGAGGTCATGTGATTAAGTGAAGATGAGGTCAAATAGGATTGTCCTGGGCCCCAGACCTGTAACTGGTATCCTTATAAAAACAGTAAATCTACTTTTAATAAAAGATTTATTTATTTATTTGAAAGGTAGAGTTACAGAAACGGGGGCGGGGAGAGATACCTTCCATCCTTCCATCCGCTGGTTCACTCCTCAAATAGCCATAGGCCAGGACTGGTTCAAGCCAAAACCAGGAGCCCGGAATTTCATCCAGATCTCCCACATAGGCACAGGGACCCGAGCACTTGGGTCATCCTCTGCTGCTTTCCCGGGCACATTAGCAGGGAGTGGATCAGCAGTGGAGCAGCCAGGACATGAACTGGTGCCCCTATGGGATGCCAGCTTTGCAGGCGGCTGCTTAAAACACTATACCACAATGCTGGCCCGTAGAAAAGGAAATTTATACACAGATACATACATAGATTGGAGATAGCCATGTGACAGCAGAGGCAGAGATTGGAGTGATGCAGCCACAAGCTGAGGATGGATGACAACCACCAGAAACTAGGAGAAAGTCGTAGAAAAGATTGTCCCTCATAGCCCTCAGAAGGAATCAACCATATCAACGTTTGATTTAGGACTTAGGTCCTCCAGAGCTATGACAATAAACTTCTGTTGTCTTAAGGCACCCAGTTTATGGTAATTAGTTGGGGGCAGCTAAACAAAATGATACATCTTTTTTCTCAATTGTAGGCTTTGCTGTGTGTCTCACTGCCTTCACTCCTCCCCACCACGAGGCCTGCTATCATCCTAGTGTACTCCACTACACAAGTTGATGATTCAGCCATCATCTGAGCCTCCTGGGTCTCTTCAACTCTACTTCAACCAGCTACCTCTAGTGTAACAAACTCCACCTGCTCCACTATAAATCACCAATTTCAATCAAACCCTCAACACTGTTTCACAATTCTCCAGTGCTGAATACTTTTAAGTATACTTATTTATGTCTCTAAAAGGCAGAGAGATAGAGACTGACAGATAAACTGATAGAGCTCTCTCATTTGCTTGTTTACTTCCCAAATGCCTGCAACATCTAGGGCTGAGCTAGGCTGAAGCCAGGAGCCAAGAACTCAATCCAGGTCTCCTGCATGGGTGGCAGGGAGCCAACTACCAGACATTACCTTCTGCCTCCCAGGATGTGCCTATGTGCCTTAACCAGAAACTAGAATCTGAAGCAGAACTGGGACCCAAACCCTGGCACTCTAATATGGGATGCTGGCATCTCAAGCAGTGTTTATTTTGTTTGGTTGGTTTGGGTTTGCGGTTTTTCTTTTGGTTTGTTTTGTCAAAGAAATTCATTGATACATTAGATTCTCAGGTTCACAGCAAATGCATGATAACTACTACAATACAATTCTCATCAATTCTCATGTTAATATAATATTAATACAAAGAGAACAGAGTCCATAAAGTTCATACAGTTCTAAAAATATAATGTACTTTCCTCCCTTCCTCCTTTCCTTCCTTCCCTCCTTCCTTCCTTTTTTCTTCTCTCCCTCCCTCCTTCCCTCCCTTCTTCCTTCCTCCCTTCTTTCCCTCCTTCCCTTACTTCCTTCCCTCCTCCCCTCCTTCCTCTACAAGCAATGTTTTAGCTGCTCACCAAATGCTTGTTGCTCTTTAGTACTGATAACTCAAGGACGATGATTTCAACTTCAGTCTTTTCTCAAAACTCCAACTTTTATGCCCTCCGTTTAACTCTTAGAACATAACCTGGCCAGCGCCGCGGCTCACTAGGCTAATCCTCTGCCTAGCGGCGCCGGCACACCGGGTTCTAGTCTCGGTCGGGGTGCCGGATTCTGTCCTGGTTGCCCCTCTTCTAGGCCAGCTCTCTGCTGTGGCCAGGGAGTGCAGTGGAGGATGGCCCAAGTGCTTGGGCCCTGCACCCCATGGGAGACCAGGAGAAGCACCTGGCTCCTGCCATCGGATCAGCGCAGTGCGCCGGCCGCAATGCACCGGCCGCGGCGGCCATTGGAGAGTGAACCAATGGCAAAAAGGAAGACCTTTCTCTCTGTCCCTCTCTCTCTCTCACTGTCCACTCTGCCTGTAAAAAAAAAAAAGAGAACATAACCTTATTACCTATTTCACTGAAAAAAATGAAAGCATCAGACAGGGCCTCCTCTTCCTGGCACCATATCTAATTATTACCTTATCTACATCCTCCACAGAATTTCCCTCCTGTAATAGTGGAGAAGGTATCCCTTCACCTTCCTCGCCTTCTCATACTACCAGCTAGCCCTTTTCCCTATTATATATTCGACTTTCTTCCACCAACTGGACCATTCTCAATAGCAGGTGAAATAGTCTCTCTCATTTTTTTTTTTTTTTTAGTTGACAGGCAGTGTTAGACAATGAGAGAGAGAGAGAGACAGACATAGAAAAAGGTCTTCCTTCCATTGGTTCACCCCCAAAATGGCTGCTACAGCCAGCGTGCTGCGCTGATCTGAAGCCAGGAGCCAGGTGCTTCCTCCTGGTCTCCCATGCGGGTGTGGGGGCCCAAGAACCTGGGCCATCCTCCGCTGCTTTCCTGGGCCACAGCAGAGAGCTGGACTGGAAGAGGAGCAGCCGGGACTAGAACCCGGCGCCCATATGGGATGCCAGCACTGCAGGTGAAGGATTAACCAAGTGAGCCACGGTGCCGGCCCACTCTCTCATCTTATAATAATGCCTTCCTTATTCCCACAGGCTCTCCAGTTTGCATTCTCTCTTCTCTCCTTCCAAATAGACTCCTCAAAAGAATTGTCTGTCTTCACATCTAGGCCCACCCCTGTCACCTGAAAGTGTTGTAGCCAAGGTCACCAATGACCTTCATGTCACTGAACCCAAAGAATGCTTTCAACACTTATCTCACTTGATTCCTCATTAGATGTTATCGACTACATCCTCTTGATTAAGACAGTCTCACCACCACCCCCGCAATTCACCTCCTTTCTTTGTTTTTTTTTCTCCTACCTCTTTGAGAATTTCTTAATTGGTCTCCTTTGGGGACTCATTTGTCTTTAACCAGCTTTTAAATGTTAGAGTTCCTCAGGGCTGCCTTCTCTTCTCACTTGTACTCTCTTCCCAGGAAGTTTCATTCATGCCATTGGCAAGTGTCTCATATCTACATGTCTTCTTGGATGACTTAAACGCAACTCAGATTCAGTACATCCAAGAATAAGCCATGGTCTTCTTTAAATCTGGTTCCCTAAAAGTTCCCCTTTTTAGTGAATGGCATCTACAACTCTCCAATTATATAATTCAGAAATCCAGGGGTCATCCTTGGTATGTCCTCTTCCTTAAATCCAGTCTATCACTAAGTTCTATTTATTTTACTTTATAAAAGTATTTGCTTCATCAGCATGTTTGCAGTTACACTGTCAGCCACAATCTTTATCCACATTACTAACATCTCTCATTTTATCTATGACAGTGGACAGGCATCTAAACACTCGGGCTACTATCTTGCAATCCATTTTCAACATAGCAAATCGAAATGTTTTCAAAAAATCAAACATGATCTTGTCATCATCTTCTGTAAGAAAACTCTCTAATCATTTTCTATGACTCTGACAAGGAAGAATGATTAACGTGGCCTGAAAGGGCCTGCAAAGTCTTGCCTAAACTCCAATCTCAGCTCACACCACTTTCTCCCTCATGCTCTATGCTCCAGCCACACTGGATGTCTTTCAGCTCCAAATATGTCGTGTGTTGCTGGCTGTAGGACCTATGCACATGCTAATTCCTCTGCCCAGAACACTCTCTCCACTTCTTACCTCTAACCACTTTGCCTGGCTAAGCTTACTTAAAACTCAGATCTCAGTTCCAGCATCATTTCTTCAGGGAAGATTTCCTTGACCAGTTCCTCCAGGCTGTACCAATTTCCCTCATTGTATTTCTCATAGAACTTTGTTTTTCTAATATCTGTCTTAGTTGCAGTTACACCATTATTTGTATGATTCTTGGTTAATTACTGTTTCTCCCACTACACTCCAAACTCCATCAGAACAGGAACCATGTCTATTTTTGTTCCTCTTTGTTTCTCTAGCACCATGCACAGTTCCTAGAACATAGATTCTCAGTATTTATTAAATGAGTGAATGAATGAACAAGTGAATGAGCTAATGAATAGGCACTTCAAGTGAGACCATACCCACGCCACCAAAGGGATATGGATTTACCCTACCAGATCTGCCAGTATGTCTGTGTTTTACTACCGAACATAAACTACAACATGTGAAATAAGATCATTGCCTCATGGCTGAATCTAGAGATAATTAATTACCCTCAATAAAGGCATCTTTGAGCAGGCACATAAACATAGGTCGAATGACTACTTGTGATATAGCCACAACATGGACTAGATGACCTATAAGATTCTGCCACCCAAAGTCATGATTCTAGGATTTTGGTGCATAGAGAGGGTAGCTTGAGTGAAGAAGATTCAGATACTCTTTGGGATGGGAAAACCAGGGAAGAAATGACTTTAGGGTCCCAGCCCCATTGAGGTAAACTTATTCATTGCCTCCTCTTTCTAGAAGTTTCTCTGCCTGTCCATATTTTGGAATATCATCAATGTTCCTATATTCAAGATTTCCATAGGGGAGCTGGTGTTGTGGCACAGTAGGTTAAGCTGCAACTTGTGATGCTGACATCCTATATCAGAGTTCAAGTTAGAGAACCCTACTGCTCTGCTTCTGATCCAGCTTCCTGTTAATGAATCTGGGAAGGCAGTGGAAGATGTCCCAATTACTTGGGACCTTGCCAGCCACATGGGAGACCAGGATGGATTTCCAGGCTCCTGGCTTCAGCTTGCCCCAGCCCTGGCTTTTGTGGTCATTTGGGGAGTAAACCAGTGAGTAGAAGATTCTCTCTCTCTCTCTCTCTCTCTCTCTGTGTGTGTGTGTGGGGGTCATGTGTATGTCTCTCTCCTTTCTCTGTGATACTCTGTCTTTTAAATAAACATAATAGTTTTTGTAAAAGATTTATTTATTTATTTATTTGGAAGTCAGAGTTATACAGAGAGAGAAGGAAAGGCAGAGAGAGAGAGAGAGAGAGAGAGAGAGAGGTCTTCTATCTGCTGAATCACTCCCCAATTGGCTGCAATGGCCGGAGCTGTGTTGATCTGAAGCCAGGAGCCAGGAGCTTCTTCTAGGTCTCCCACACAGGTGCAGGGGCCCAAGGACTTGAGCCATCTTCTACTGCTTTCCCAGGCCATAGAAGAGAGCTGGATCAGAAGTGGAGCAACCAGGACTTGAACCAGTGCCCATATGGGATGCTGGCACTGCAGGCAGCGGCTTTACCCACTGCACCACAGTGCCAGCAATAAATCTTTTTTTAAAAAAATTCCTATACTGTAAAGATTCTTCAATTTCCAAAGCTCTCCTCATTTCAAGATTCACTGTAAATGTTGTTACCAATGTTCATCTTCCCTGCTTAAATTTCAAGCTATTTCTTCATGCTTCACATAGCAAGAGTGGCAGTACAGTGGGCCAGCTATACCTCCCGTTACCCCTATCTTCACCAATAGGTCTCTTGTTGACCCAGCATAGAAGGAAGTCATTTCCCTTGAGACAAGAAACCCATAACACTGATGAGAGACTCCCCGTGGGGCAAGAGGCTGTGTGGAGCCTCCAACTGTAAAGACTTCTTAATAACAATTATTGTTTGGAGCAAGTCCCCAAATTTCATAGCACAGAGTATGACAGTGAAGCCTGTGACAGAGTCAGCTCCTCATTACACTGTGTGTAAAGCAACGTTTGGTATTTGGATATTAAGGGTCTTGCAAGGCTGAAGTGTTGTTAGACTTGGGGGCCTGCCAGGGTTACAGACTTGCCTCGCCACATAGGGGATTATAAGCGGTTTCAGTCATAGTCGAGTTCCAGGGCTCACCTGGAAAACATGAGTTCCTTTAGAGGGATCCGGGCTGAGTGAGAGGACTATAGGAAGCCTGGGACTTTTGTGTCTGTAGTACTGGCTGGGAAGAAATGCCAGCCCTCAAATCCTTGCTCCCTGAGGTTGAACGTAAGAGGTGCCTGCCTTGTGAGCATAGACCAGGGATACAAAGAGATGGAACCAGGCCTCTGCTGCTTTGGAGCCCAGATGTGGTACAAACAACATATGAGTCCCCCCTAAAAATCAGTCACGGTTGCATCAGAGAGGCATGCTGTGGAGGCTGGGTGTTTTGGGTTTCTGGTATGGCTCTCTGCATCACCCAAAGTACTTCAAGTAGTTCTCTTTTTTTATTAAGATTTATTTTATTTATTTTGAAAGAGTTACAGAGAGAGGTAGAGCCAGAGAGACAGAGAGAGAGAAAGGTCTTCCATCCTCTGGTTCACTTCCCAATTGACCACAAAGGCCAGAGCTGAGCTGATCTGAAGCCAGGAGCCAGGAGTTTCTTCCAGGTCTCCCATGCAGGTGCAGGGGCCCAAGGACTTGGGCCATCTTCTACTGCTCAGGAACCATAGCCGGAACTGGATCGGAAGCAGAGCAGCTGGGACTTGAAATGGTACCCCATGGGATGCTGGTGCTGTAGGCTGGGGCTTTAACCCGCTGTGCAATAGTGCTGGCCGCTTCTAAGTAGTTCTTGATACTGATGCTTCCTGCTTTCTCTACTGCGCCCAGGAAAAACTAGTGATGAGCTTTGTGGCCCTCTCAGGCTAGAGTATTAAAAAATAATAAGAGTGACACATACCTGGGCAGGGTATGTGGCCAAAGGGGAAAGAAGAAAAAGGCAAAGCCCTACCATAGTATGCCCTCCTCCCCAAGGTCTTTCCTTCAATCTAGGGACCTTCACATTCTGTTATACAAGAGAGTGGCAGTGGTAAGATAATAGTGAGACCTAGGGCCTTGAGGGAGAAAGGAGAGATTCACAGGGCCAAAGTTGCAGTCAGATCATAGTCTCTACCCTCCATGGGGAGTCTCTCTTCAGTGCTATGAGTTTCTCCTTGCATGGGGAAATGGCTTCCTTCTTCACTGGATACTTTATCATGCATCAACAAGAGACTCACCTGTTAAGGCAGAAGTAGTGGCAGTGGACAGATCGGAGCCTTTCCAACACTGCCCTTCAGATCTCCTCCAGAGCCAGCCCCCTAGATATGGCAAGGCCATAGCCAAAGGGATCCTGGTTAGAAATCAGGTGCAGAATTCTTGTGAAGGCCAGAAAGCACCCCCTCTGCAGCTCACTGCCTCTTTGCACCTGAGGGAGCTGTCTCATGACGGTGGTGAAAGGTAAGCCTAGGGGGTACTGAAGGAATTCCATCATGTACACCTCAGTGCAAAGTCATTGTCAGCTTCATGCCCTGCCACTTGCCCAAATGGGTGTAGAAGGGAGCTTAAAGAAGCAGACCTGCAAGTCTTAAGACAGCAGGCCTAGGCCAAGCATTAGAGTCCAAGTCTCCTTAGACACTGACCCATGTGTGGCCTGAAACTTTGGGCTAAAGGCAGGTTTTGTTGCATGGATCCAGTGACTTTCTCTGTTAGCCTCTCCCTCATTTCACTCCTTCACTGCTTTCTGGGGAGTTTGTACTTTGGCTCTGTATCTGCCCTGTTCCCTGGAGGGTCTTTAGTTCTCCTCCTGTGGCTTGGTGGTGGTCTAATTGGTGTCACAGTTGCCTGTAACAGTTTCCTGTGGCATCCTGTCTGTGGCTCTGAGAGCCCTCCAACTCTCTTCAGAAAGTAGCACATTGGGAGTGGGCACATCATCTACTTCAGATTCAGGCAGGCCTGGGTTAACATCCCAGCCTAGCACTTCTGAGCACAGGTGATCAGGGGCAGTTTCCCTGTCAGTAAAAAAAGGAGGGCGGGGGTGGGAACAGATAGTTCATAAGGCTCTTGTGCGGATACCATGTCATGATGGCTCTAACATGTCTCCTACCTGACCGCTGGTGCATGAGTCCATTCTGAGCTGTTCTTTGTAGGACAAGGTAAGCACTGCCCTTTTTCTTCTCTCTTGATGTCTTTCTACTCTGCTGTTGGAGACACATTCAGTAGCAGGTGATTAAGTCTGGTTCACTGCTGGGAAGAAACTCCCAGAGGGGCTTATTTCTATGTATAGCAGAGGCTTGTGGGTGGGGTGCTCCTCCTCTCTCTGGGGCTCACAATCCTCAGAGACACAGATTCCCCATGTAGAGAAAGGTGGACTGCATGTCCTTGCTTCAGGTACGGGTTGGGAATAAGGAAAGCAGAGGGAAGAAGCCTAATAGAACCCAGTGTTCAACTCAAGAGGGGGTCAGGGGATAGAGCCTAAGTGCCGGAGTACCTGGGAACTTTGGAACATGGAACCTTTGTTATTTTTTAAGGTTTATTTGTTTATCATTCGGAAGGGGGATACAGAGGGGGAGCGGGGGGAGAGAGACAGACAGAGACAGAGAGTGAGTGAGAAAGCCGGGGCTGGGCCAGGCCAAAGCCAGGAAGCAGGAATTCAGTCCAGGTCTCCCATGTGAGTGACATGGCCACTCCCTCTTGAGCCATCACCTGCTGCCTTCCAGGATTAAATCATCAGGAAAGTGGATCAGAAGTGGAGTAGCTAGGATTCAAACCAGCTACTCCATTATGGGATTCAGGCATCCCAAGTAGTGGCTTAACCTGCTGTATCACAATGCCTGCCTCAGCCTTTGTCGTTTTACGTATATGCCACCATAGCAATTCACCAAACCTATCATTTGCAATATGTCGCTTTTGTGGCCTCTGTTCTGTTTCGTCTTGGCAGTCGTCTGTAGATTCACCTTTGCAGAAGTGCCAGGCTGACTTCATCTTCCTCCGAGCCAGTCCAAAGAAGAAGAGCTACACCCGCCCAAAGGGCTCGACTGCTGTAACAGCAGCTCTAAGGAGGAAAGGAAAGGTGGCTAGGGCCCCTAGGACTGTGAGGAAGGAAGTCCTGGGACCTATTGGAGTCAGACTGAACCTGACACTGGGGGCTCAGGAGGAAAATCAAAGGCAACTTCCCCAGGACATCCCTCAGGGAAACTCTGGCACCTTCACTGGCTGATCTAAACTCCTGTATGGCTCTGTTTATTTTGTCAGCTATGGGGTCTGCAGAGCAGATGGCGACTGAGGCTCGGATATGTCAGTTCACACATTGTCATTTTCTGATCCGAAGTCTCAGCTTACTTCTGCCCTGCCCCCTCGCCTCGCCTCCCCCACCCCCACTCCGTGACCTCCGGCTGTGAGAGCCTGTCTTTCAAGAGTGCTTCTGGCTATGGGCAATGCCTTCTGAGTTTAGTAACTAATCAAGTCAGCACTGGTTACCATACTCACTCTTTTCCCCCAGAAAAATCACTGATGACTCATCCTTCTGGTGTACCCAGGAGGAGGATGGAAATGCTTCCTAGAATCCCCTAATTGCATCCTTATAATCTCTGGATACTCTTAATTCCACGGGCCATAAAAGTAAGAAAGGTGACCCTTGGAGGCCAGAGAGGCCAGCATGGTGGACATAGAAAAAAGTCATTGACAGGATGCTTCGGGGTAGAAGCTGAGCAGAAATTCTTCCAGGCAGGGAGAGCTCAGCTTAGATGACTAAAAGTGGGGAAGAATGTATCTGTGAGTGTCAGGGAGGGCGGGAGGGCGGGAGGGTGAGATTTCTGTGCACAGACAGAATAAGGACCGTACTAAATGATATGCATGTAACTGCCTCCTCCACTACCATGTTTTGGACTTCTCTATGATGGCATTTTTGGCTCCCAGGGCTGCTCCACTGTTCTGGAGCCTTTTCTTTTTCTTTTTTTTTTTCCCTTGACTCCTCTGGCTGCTCTTTGGACTCTCACCAACCTACTGGACCGGATCTGTACTAACCTGGAGGAAGGTGATGCCGGCCTGGGATTGACATGACCCTGAACATGACTCCCTGCACACACTCAAGCCTTTTAACCCAGGAGTTTCCAAGTCCAAGCTCAGGGTTCTGTAGGTTGGGCTCTGCTGCCCCCCCCTGGTAACTGAGGTTACTTTTCCTCACCTGAGATGGCTTCGGAAAAAAAGGCTGTCCATCTTCCAAATTTCTGGCCACTTTCCCCAGCTCCTCATAGCCACCTTCATGCTCTGCAGTGCTTTCAGGAACATGGCTCTTTCTCGGTCACATCCTAACAATGATGAAGTTTGGGCCATGACTTGAGAGCAGTGCCGCCCCCCCTCCCCACCGGCCTGCATCCAGACTCCCCAGATCTCTTTCGGGGATTTGGGAAGTGAATAGATGAAGAAGGAGGCACAAAACACTGGAAGTAGGATGATTTCTCCGAGAGGGTGTTCAGACTCAAAGCCATCAGTCTGAAGCGCCTAACATCCCCAAGCTCCCATCTCAAAATCTGAGCACATGAGCTTTCCCAAATATGCCTTAACTGAGGAACACGACCCAGCTTCTCCTGCTGTTTCCTTGGTAGCTCTGACAGGTCAGAGGTGGCCCAGAGCCCAGCAGACCCACCTTTCCTGCTCTGGGCCCTGTACACCTTTGGGCATCAGGGCATGGAAAGAAGAGGGAGCAGGATCTTAACCAGACGCAAATGATACAGGGATCTCTTACAGACCCAAAGGGGATGCCCCATTACTTGAGGGAGAGGGAGAGCCCTCAGCATGCTGGGAAACTGGTGCTCATCCTCATCCTCACTTCTTGTTCCTTTCATCTTGTATCCCTCATACAACTTGTTTCTCTATATAAGACCCCTATCTCATCCTAGAGGCAGTGCAAGACCTATCCAGGAGCTAAGTTAGAAATCTGGGAGTCATGATTTCGTTCCTACAGGAACTTTACATGTATTATTTCATTAATTCTCATGAAAACCTTTGCATGTGAAGAATCCATGGAAGATTGTGAGAGGGCCCACAGCTTGGGTTTGGAGGAACCTCTTATGTATTTACCTGGATTTAAAGACAAGATCTTTACAGGATCTCACTCTTCCACCTTTTATTATTGAAATTCCTTGTTTCTCTGGTCTTTTCTATGCAACCAAATGCCAAAACTAGTTTATAAATATCTCCCAAATCTAATCCCTCCTCTTTCTTTATCCTTGTCAGTTTCCCCTCCTCCTTTCTCCTATCTCTAGTCTCCTGTATCCTCTTTTAACCAAAGTAAAATTTACATATGGTGAGGTGTACATATCCTAAATGTGAGGCTCAATGAGTTATAATGAGTATATGCACCCTCATTCTGCCACTGTAAGTCAAGTTGTACAACATTGCCATTGCCCTGGAAAGTTCCTATCCTTCAGTTTCACTTTCAGTTAGCCCCCTCAAAGCCACCCCGGTTATGTTTTCCATCACCATAGATTCCTCATCTAGAATTTCATATGAGTGGAATAACACAATACATACCTTTTGGGATCTGTTATTTTGGTAATATACTGTTCTCTGTATTTTACATGCTTGCAAAACAGGTATGTCATTGTCTTTTTTGGTAATAGTTGTATTGAGATATCATTCATATATTGTACAATTCACTCATATAAGTGTATAATTCAATGTTTTTTGTATATTCACAGAATTGTACAACCATGACCACAGTGAATTTTAGAACCTTTTTATTATCCCCAAAAGAAACCCCTCAACTGTCCTCCACCTCCCCTTTTGTGTTCCCAAGTCCTAAGCAACCACCACTCTACCTTCTGTCTCTATGGATTTGTCAATTCTGGATATTTGGAATCATATAAATGGAATCATATAATACATGGTCTTTTGTGACTGATTGCTTTCACTTAGCATAATGTTTTCAAGGTTCATCCATGTTGTAGCATGTATCAGTACTAATTCTCTTTTATTGCTGAGTAATAATATTCCAGCATATGGATATACCATATTTTGTTTATCAGTTGATGAACTTGAGGTTGTTTCTGCCTTTTGGCATGAATAATGCTATGAATATAAATGCAAATGTTTGTATGGGTGTATGTTTTCTTTTCTCTTAGGTATATACCTAGGAGTGGAATTGCTGGGTCACACAGTAAAATCTATACTTAACTTCGAAAAGTTACAGGCATTCTCTCAGAAGTCTCTTTATCTATCTTCTGGGCAAATACATAAAAGTAGATTACTGGCTCAGGAAGCTGGAGTCAGAAACCAGAACTGAGAATCAAACCCAGATACTCCATTATGGGACCCTGGCATCTTAGTTTGCATCTTAATCACTAGGCTAAACACCTGCCACATGGTATATTTTGATGAACAGAAATTTTAAATTGAGATTAAGTATGAGGTGGTCATTTGTCCTTTTAAAGTCAGGCCCTAGGATAACATTTCTTTTATGTTGAGGGCCTAACATAGCACCTGGGCCAAGGCACTTGATGTGGTGGCTTGCCCCTTGCTTAATAGTGCTGCCTACTGCTTGATACAGAAGGAAATTCTGGTTCTGTGGTAAAGGAGAGTGCTTCCCAGCCAGGCACTTGTTGTGGCAACATTCTTGTCTGGGGGAGACTGAAAGTGCCCCCAGCCCAAGAGTTTGTTCCAATGGGATTTTCCACATCAGTGCCTTGCTTCTGGGTGGGGACAGAGGAGTCTCAGACTTAGGGGGACAAAGAAGTTTCTTGTTCCAGTTTGCTTGTTAAGGCAGCCTGCTCTACTGATACTGGTTAGTCCTACTGTCTCTCCCTGGAAGAGGAGAGCCTTGGTCCTGTTGTGGAAGCCGAGATTTTCTCTGTCCACTCATTATCAGAGGGTATCCATGTTGACCACCCCCCCTTGTCAAGTTTACCTGAGGTTGTTGCTGGGACTCTTGTTCCATCTGGGAGAGAAATGAACCTACCCAGGCCCTCTTCCATCTCTAATTGAGATCAGTTACTGTTAAGTCTGGGTTGATGACTTCTGTTGAGTTGGGTGACAGATGCCCTGCTGATATGTCTTTCGTCAAGTTTTTGGGTCCCTAACCAGTTGGCCATCTTCTTCCCACCATGCAAAACTTTGGCTACCTCTTGCACTGTTTGTAGTTGCATTCAGTTAGCAGAGTAATAATGAATGAGTCTATACCATGCTTGAACTGGAAGTCTAGATAAATTATTGAAAGAACCAGATAGACTTTTTGAAATTAAAAAAACATACTAAATTTAAAATTTCTAACTACAGGTTAAAATAGCAAATTAGATAAAAATAAAGACAGAGTTAGTGATCGTATAGATCTGAAGAATTCAGGAGGTTGGAGAGGAGAGAGAGAGAGAAAGAGGTGGGGGGAGCTATAAAATATAGAAGATAGCATGAGAGTTTAATTGTATTTCTATGAAAAGAACGCAACAAATGAGAAATATGTAAAATTTAAAGAATAATGGCTGATAATTTTCCTTTACTAATGAAAGGTATCAATCCTTAGATTCAGGAATTACAACAAATCCCTGGCAGGGCAAATACAATGAAAGCCTCATATAGGCATAAATGTGGTAAAAAGAGAGAATATCTGAAAAGGAGCCAGAGAGAAATGATGAGTTACATTCAAAGGAATAATTATTAAACTGAGAGAAGACTTCTCCCCTCCCCTAAAGATTTATTGATTTATTTGAAGGGGACTGTGGCAGAGAAAGAAGAGAGATTGAGACAGATCTTAAAGCATGGGTTTGTTTACTCTCCAAATGGCCACAATAGCCAGGGCTTGGGCCAGGCCAAAGCCAGGAACCAGGAACTCCATCCAGGTCTCCCATGTGGGTAGCAGGGGCCCAAGCTCTTGGTCCATCTTGCTACTTTCTCAGGTGCACTAGCAGGAAGCTGGATTGAAAATGGAGCAGCCAGGACTCAAACCAGCACTCTAATATGGGATGTCAGCACCACAGAGCAGACATCTCAAGAGCAGTGATCAAAGTCAGAAGAGAGAGGAATAGTGTCAAGGTGCCAACAGATACTGTCTGTCAAGCTAGGATATTAGCTCTTGAAAAGCTAGTATTTTAAAATGAGCTAAATAAAGAATTTTCAGATCTTCATCTAAGAAATATTCTGAAAAGGATTTCCAGAAGGAATAATGGAATGAAAGAAAGAATAATGAGCAAAGAGATTTGTGAAATTTAAATAAACGTAAGAAATCATAACAACAATATAATGGTGACTAAGTTGAGTCTAAAAAATGGTAAAACTAAATTATTGAACAAAAGTCATGAGGAAGATGAAGAGGAATGGCAATGATTGGCATTAAAGCATTAGAACATCTTTGCACCATTTGAGTGGAAGACAAATATGTTGATTAATTTTATATTTGGTGTATTTAACTATGTATAGTGAATTTTAAAGACAACTGCTAAAAGAATAGAAATAAAGTCTATGAGGGGGCTCTTCAAAAATTCATGCAAATGCATATTATGAAAAATCTATGCATGAATTTTACACTTTTTCACACCAAAATAAACTTACCATTTAATTTCATTTTTCCATGAGTTTTTTGAAGTACACTCATACAGCATACAAACCAGTAGCAGGAAAAGTTGAATAATAAAAACTTAATTATACAGAAGAAAGAAAAAAAAGGATAAAAGTGAAGATAAATATAAAGCGTTAAGTTAGATAATATGGATAAATAAAGTGTATCAGCGATAAAAACAAATATAATTAGATAAAACTCACCAAATAAAATACTGAAATTAAAAATTGATTTTAAAAAATTCCAGTTGTATGTTATTATAAAATGTCTAAAATATAAAGAGCATATTTTTGTCACTATGCAATTAATTTAGAAGTCAATAGCTAAAAAAGAAACTTAAAATGTACATAGAAATTTAAAAATACACAGTTGGTTAACTCTTGGGTCAAAGAACCATATGTAAATTAGAAAACAGTTAAAACAGAATTCTACTAAAAATACTTCACATCAAAACCTGTGGGTAAAGAAAGGGAAGACTGTGCTTAGAGAGAAATATATAGCCTTAAATACTGTTATTAGGAAATAAAAAGAATGAGCATTAAGATGGCCCAGGTCCTTGGGCCCCTGCACCCATGTGGGAGACCTGGAAGAAGGTCCTGGCTGCTGGCTTTGGATCGGCACAGCTCCGGCCATTGCAGCCAATTGAGGAGTGAAGTAGCAGATGGAAGACCTCTCTCTCTCTCTCTCTCTCTCTCTCTCTCTCCCCCCTTCTTTCTGTAACTCAAATAAATAAATAAATCTTTTTTTTTTTTAAAAAAAGGCAAAGCTATTAAAAAAATGATCATTTACACATTAAGTGCCAAACTGAAGAACTTAGAAGGGGAACAATAAAGTAAACCAAGAAAGTAGAAGGAAGAAAATAATAAAGACAAGAATTGAAAACAATAAAATAGCAAATAGCAAATAGTCCTCAGGGAGGACTTAACAAATTCTCAAATTGGTGTCTGAAAAGGTCGGTTCTTTGAAAATAGATAAACCTTTGACAAAAATAATCAATATTGAAGGCAAAAAATGAAAAGTGTTCATGACTAGGAGCACAGAACTACAAAAGAGATTAAAATAGTTATTACCTTGAACTATTATAAGCAAATAAAGCTGAAATTTTAAACAAAATGGACAACATCCTGACAAATAAAACGTAAGAAAAATGACTGAAGAAGAAATGTAATACCCAAATAGAACTATAAACTTTAAAGAAATGAAGCAATAGTTAAAATTCTACCACCCTACCCCAACTCCCACAACACAGATGATTTCACAGGTGAGTGCTAGCAACAATCAAGACCAAATTCAATATCACACAAAACTCTTTCAGGAAATAGAAAATTAAGAAAAAATATCCCCAACTTATTTATGAGACTTTCTAACCTTCATAACACAATGAACTAGAATATTACAAGAAAGATAAAGATTACAGGGCAAGCTCTCATGTAAATATAAAGGCAAAAAGTTCCATGCAAAATATTAGAATCTCAATGGAGAAAATGCTAAAAAGTTTTACTGAAACTAAAGACATCTAAATAAATGAAGTATGCATGCCATGTTCGTGGGTATAAAGACTCAAGATTTAAAATGTTAATGATCTTTCAAATTACCCTAGAAATTAAATAAAATTACATCTAAGCCCGTGCAGCTCCACTTCCAATCCAGCTCTCTACTATGGCCTGGGATAGCAGTAGAAGATGGTCCAAGTCTTTGGGCTCCTGCACCCATGTGGGAAACCTGGAAGAAGCTCCTGCCTCCTGGCTTTGGATCAGCCCAGCTCCTGCCATGGCGGCCAATTGGGGAGCGAATCAGCAGATGGAAGACTCTCTCTCTCTGTCTCTCCTTCTCTCTCTGTGTAACTCTGACTTTCAAATAAATAACGAAATCTTTAAAACTAAATAAAATTACAGTCAGAATCCAAACTTAAAAAGAACTTAAAAAGTTGATTCTAAAAGTTATATGAAAGCACAAAGGAACTGAATAGCACTCTGGCCTCAGAATCAGCCCTAAAGGCATTTGGATCTGGCTGAAAAGCCCATGAGAGTATTTCAGGCATGGAAAGCCAAGACACGCTGGCAAAAAGATCTCTGTGAGTGAGATCCCAGTGGAAAGAACAGGTCTTCAAAGAAGGAGGTACCTTTCTCTGAAGGGAGGAGAGAACCTCCACTTTGACTATGACCTTGTCTAAACAAGATAAGAGTCGGAGAACTCAGAGGGCTTCCATAGCCTTGGAAACTCATGACTGGAGCATAGGGAGATTACTGATGCCATAAACAGGAGTGTCAATTGGTAAAGTCAACAGCAGGAGTCACTGTGCACTTACTCCTCATGTAGGATCTCTGTCCTTAATGTGCTGTACATTGAGATTTAATGCTATAACGAGTACTCAAACAATATATTTCACTTTGTGTTTCTATGGGGGTGCAAACTGTTGAAATCTTTCCTTAATGCATACTAAACTGATCTTCTGTAAAAAAAAAAAAAGAAATTATCAACTCCCAACTTGACTCTCACTGGGATTAAACATGACAATAGGTCTGATCTG
Source organism: Oryctolagus cuniculus (assembly GCF_051225735.1). Lineage (NCBI taxonomy): Eukaryota > Metazoa > Chordata > Mammalia > Lagomorpha > Leporidae > Oryctolagus > Oryctolagus cuniculus. Next base: position 49,067,062 of record NC_142888.1, on the reverse strand, counting down.
ATTACATCATCATTTAAAAAATCATCTATTATTTTTCACTTTATGTTTCTGTGTGGGAGCAAACTGTTGAAATCCTTACTTAATGTATACTAAGCTGATCTTCTGTATATTAAGATAATTGAAAATGAATCTTGATGTGAATGGAAGGGGAGAGGGAGTGGGAAAGGGGAGGGTTGTGGGTGGGAGGGACGGTATGGGGGGGAAGCCATTGTAATCCATAAGTCGTACTTTGGAAATTCATATTCATTAAATAAAAGTTAAAAAAAATAAAAAAGAAAGCACAAAGGACCAAGATTAGCAGTTGACAGTTATTGAACAATGACTATGTTTTAGGCAATGTTCTAATCATGTGCTACAGATGGAATAACTCATTTAATGTCCACAATAATCCTTTACGGTAGATACTATTTGGTGCCAGTTTTATAAAACTGAGACATGAAAGGTTAAGTCACTTGGCCAGGTTCATACAAGTAGATACTATGGAAGAATGACTGGAGGGAGTTCACTAGATCTGACATCAAGACTTACTGTAAAGCTACAGTGATTAAGACAGAGTGACCTTGTCCCTAGAGTAGGCAAATAGACCAGTGGAACAAAACACAGAGTCTAGAAATAGATCTAAGCGATCAATCTTAAGAGGAAAGCTATAATTATAATTTATTTAACAAATGTTTATGACGTTCCAACTGTATAGGAAGCACTGGAGATGTAGAAGCAACCAAGAAACAAACCCCTTATCTTATGGAGTTGAGGGGGCAGAAAGTAAGCAAGTAAAAGCACTACTCTAAGCAGATCATAATAGTGAAGTACAACGTGCTCAAGAGAACCCCAAAGATCCATGCAGAACATGCTGCTGTAAGGTGGAAGGGATGGTTTATGATTTCAGAGATCTGGAATGGGGCTGGCAATGGTTTCTCTAGTATGCATTGGGATTGGTTCAGGCAGGTAGGGCAGGAGGCGGGCTAGACTAGGTTTCCTAAATATTCAGCACCCCCTAGCTTGAGGAACACTTTGTCAGCAGAATTGCATCATGAACAGTAGTCTAGAGCTTCTCAAGCCATTGACCTTGGGAAGAGATCGGTAGGGCAGGGAAGTGACTGCAATGGCATCTCATTATCAAGGCCCAGGGATTCTGGATGAAGTAGGGCAGTCATTCAGGACATCTAGGTCAGTCTTTGAATCTAGAGTATCATGTGTTATAAGCAGGGAGAAATGTCCTGTGAGAGATGAAGCCACCAAAAATATCAATGGATTACATTCAGGATTTTTACTGACCACACACATGAACCTCTGTAATAACCTTATAGTAAGGATTTCAGCCACACTACTCCTCCTATGTCCTCAACAAACTTCTTATTCCTAGCTCAAGGCATTGGCACTTGCTGGAATAAGCTTTGTCTGTGTCTTTACAATATTTCAACTCAAGTATGACCACTGTAAGATAGGCCTTTTTTGACCACACAGTCACTCTAACACCCCCTTGTTTAGTTACTCTTCTTAGCACTTATCACTATCTCAAGTTATCTTGTTTAATGTGTCTGTTTACTATCTACCTTCTCCAATTCAAATGTAGTCTCCATGAAGACAGAGACCATTTTTTGGTGGATCATTGCTTTATTCTCAGTGCTTGGTATAGTGCCTGGTATACATTAAGTGCTCTCTCTCTCTCTCTCTCTATTTATATATACTTGAAGTGCAGAGTTACCAGAGAGAGAGAGAGAGAGAGAGAGAGAGAGAGAGAGAGAGAGAAATATCTTCCCCTATTGTTTCACTCCGCAAATGGTTGCAAAGGGTGAACCAGGCTAAAGCCAAAAGCCAGGAGTTTCATCTGGTTTCCCATATGGATACCAGAAGTCCAGGTACTTGGACCATCCTCTGCTGCTTTCCCAGGCACACTGGCAGGGAGTTTGATTGGAAGTGGAGCAGCCAGGATGTGACCCGGCCTCCCTATGGGATGCCTGCATTGTAGGCAGTGGCTTAACCCACAACACTGGCCCCCAGCGTTCAATAAATATTTAATGAGAAAGGAAGAAAGCAAGTGAGGAAGGGAGGAAAAGAAATTCAAAGTCCTGTGAATTGACTCCTTGATCTCTGCCAAGCAATGTTGTGTATAGACTTTGCCTCATGTCTGTGCAGGCTTAGTGCCATTCTCTGAAACCAGAAAAACAAGTCCTCGAACCTTTCTGGTCAGAATTTCCCAGGGTAAACCTGTACTACTACCCCCAAACTCAGGCTTCTGAAAGAGGGCATCTCTGCCCCTCCCTGCTAGAGATTCCTATTGTCTGGCTGCCTAAAGGAATGAAACAGTTGGAGGATATTATACTTCTAGCATGAGCTGCAATTTTTTTTCTTGTCTTAGTTGTTCTGGATTGCCGTGATCTGTTATACAACTCAGTGTATTAACATTATTTAATGATTTGTCTCAATGTGTTTATTGTTACAAATGTAAAGATGAGGAAAGAGACCACTTAATTCCACTAGACCTCTTTGTATACTGCATATTTTATTAGATACATTTCATTTCTTCCCTTTTCTTTTTTTTTAAATTCAATATTGTGTTTGGAGTAACAAAACGGTGAGATTATATGTAAAAATATAAACTTTATGCTCTGAAAATCTTTGTTTTTTTTTTTTTTTTTCAAACACACTTGGTTTCCAAAGGCAGGTGTCTGAACAATTTCAGAATACAAAACAGACAAGAGTTATTGTAAATCCATTTGTTTTCACATTTCATGTGGGATGTAATGTCAAATGCACTATATACCCAGGTAACATTTTAGATAAAATTGACATTTTATATAAACTGTTAAAATTCACAGATTGTATATAAGAACCTTACATATGACAAATTAAAGAAAAAAGAAAAACAAGGGTGTTGTATAGTGTGAACAGTGAAGAACTGAGAGGGATGCTCAAGATAATTTTAGCAATAGGTGATAGTTACCATTTCATTTATTTATTTGAAAGGCAGATTTACAGGGTGGGGAGAGAGAGAGGTCTTCCCTCTGCTGGTTCCCTCCCCAATTGGCCACAATGACTAAGGCTATGGCCAGAAAGAAGCTAGGAGCCAGGAGCTTTTCTAGTCTCCCACATGGGTGGCAAGGGCCCAAGAACTTGGGCCATCTTCTGCTGCTTTCCCAGGCCATAAGCAGAGAGCAGGATTGGAAGAAGAGCACCCAGGATTTGAACTGGCACCTATAATGGGATGCTGGCACTGCAGGCAGCTGCTTAATCTGCTACACTACAGTGCCAGCCTTCAAAGCGTTATTTTAAATGCTGTGTCTGTATTAGTTTATGGAATGTTGTCAACAATCCTGTTTGGTAAGTACTATTATTATCACCTCCTCCCATTTTGCTTATAAGAGAAATGTAGCGTAGAGATATCAAGTTACTTGTCCAATGACATAGTCAGGAAGTGGTGACACTTGAATTTATCCCTGGCCCTCTGACCCCAGAGCCCTTTCTCTTAACCATACACTCTTGACTGCAAATAGCTCCGTTGCCTACTTGAGATAATTGCCCTCAGCTGGAGAAATATGCTCAGCAGAGGAAGTAACAGGAGCCTGGTTCCCCTGGAGACAAAGTGCCCCCCCCCAACACACACACACTCTTGGATGTATAACAGGGATTCAAAAGGTTCCTGGAAAACATGCATTAACTTGTAATTCACTTTATTTTTAAAACTTTATTTATTTATTTAAGAGAGAGAGAGAGAGAGAGAGAGATCGCTCCCATCCTCTGGTTCACTCCCCAAATACCTTCAACAATCAAGACTGGGCCTGGCTGAAGCGGGGAGCCAGGAACTCTCTCCGAGTCTCCCACATGTGTGGCAGGGGTCTAACTACTTGAGCCATTATCTGCTGCCTCCCAAGGTCTGCATTATCAAGACGCTGGAATCAGGAGCCAGAGCAGGGACTCGAACCCGGGGGCTCTGATATGGGATGCAGGCAGACATCCTAATTGGTGTCTAAATTGCTGGGTCAAATGCCTGCCATTGCATTATCTTTGCATTCCATTTGCCCATGAACTTTTTGAAACCCTCTCATATTACTGCATATAGACATATTCGTGCAAATTTATTTATTTCTGCTTCAATACCTTCATATTTGCCAGTAATTTACAAAAGCCCAAAATAGAATGGTGAAAAAGTTTCAATTGCTAATTGCAATACCAGATATAGATTACCTAGGAATATAAATTTAACCAAAAAGGTGCAAGACTCAAATGAAAAAGAGTATAAAACTCTACTCAGGAATAGAAAATGAGACTTTAATGCATGGAGAAAACACCTCTTTTTTTAAGGTAGAAAGATTCAGAAATATAAACTGTGTCCTTTCTTCCTCATTAGCTTATAAATTAAAAACTTTCCCTGTGAAAATTTTAATTTGGGGGGATTTTTTTGATTTTGTGACACTTTAAAAATGACATTAAACAAAGGAAGTTTTATAAAATAAAACTGAAAGAGTATTTGCCCTACTAGATATTTCAATTTATCACAAAGCTGTAATAATTAAAACAGTGTAGTACTAGTCCAAGAATAGAGTGAAAGATCAGTAGAATCAGAACAGAAAATCCAGAAATAAACTCAAATGTGGAATTGATTGCGTTACAAAAGAGTCATTGCAATTGACTGTTCAATAAGCACCACAGAAACAACTGGTAATTGTTTAGAAAATAAATTAAACCAGATTAATACCTCACTCCTTATAGTGTACAAATTTTTGTTATAGCAATAAAAATGTGAAAAAATGAGACAATAAAACCAGTAGAAGGAAATACGAGTGAACGTTTTTATAATCTCAGGGTAGCAGGGGCCTTTTCGAGCATGATATGAAATGCACAAACCATACAGGGAAGATTGACAGATTTGACTATATAAAAATGAAAAATTTCTGTACAGCCGAAAATGTCATAAACAAGATTGAAAGACAAATGACAAATTAGGAAAGAGCACATCTGACAGACAACGGTTAATTTCCTTCATCTTACAATCTATTCACAAAAATATAAATACTCCAATGGAAAAGTGGTCACAGACAGGAAAATCACTTAAAAATATGCATGGACAGTAAGCCTGTGAAAAGCTGCTCAGCATCGCTGTTAATCAAGGAAATGCAAATGAGAACCACCATGAAATTGACTTTGACACCTTTTGGCTTATCAAATATTTTCAGATGACTTTGTGTTTCAGAAGAGCTTTACATTTACAGGAAAAGTGAGACGGCACTACAGAAGCTGCCCATATACTCTGCACCCCGTTTCCCTTATTAGTCACATATGACATGGATATGGCATGTTTGTTTCAATCAGTCAACCAATGCTGCTCCATTATTGCCCATTAAAGACCTCAGTTTCTTTGCATTTCCTTAGTTTTTGTCTAATGTCCCGTTTGTGTTCCAGGAGCCCCTTCAGGATACCACATTGCCTGTATTCATGTTATCTCTTTAGGCTCCTCTTCACTGTGGTGCTTTTCCAGACCGTCCTTTACAATTTTGGAGCACTGGTTTGCTGTTTTGTAGGGTTCTTTGCTATAGCAATTCGTCTGCTGTTTTTCTCAGGCAAGGGACAGCGTAAGACTAGGGGTGTGGACTGTTGGCAGGAAGAGCACAGAGTTCAAGTTCCATTCACATGAAGGATACATACTATTTGGGATATATACACCATGGAATGATACACAGCAGTAAAAATAAATAATAAGATCATTTGCAACAAAATGGATGAATCTGGAAAACATCAAACTTAGTGAAATAAGCCAGTCCCAAAGGGACAAATACTACACGTTCTCCCTGACCTGTGATAACTAAAGAGCACCTAAAAGGCAACCTGTAGAAATGAAATTGACACCTTGAGAAGCAATGACATTGAACAGCCCATACCTTGACTGTTGAGGAACAATTTTGTTTTTTTGTATTTTTCATTTTTTTCTCCTTTCTTTTCATTCATCTTATTTTACTTACCTTTTTTCTTTCATACTAATGTTTGAACTTTTTATTTAACATAGTTAATCATATATATACAAAACTAATTGAAAATAGATCTTAATAAAAAATACATCAGAATAAGAGAAGGAAGAGGAAGGGGGGCAAGAGTGTGGGTGGGAGAGCAGGCACAGAGGGAAGAATCACTGTGACCTTAAAGTTGTAATTGTGGAGTGTGTGAAATTTGTAACTATAAAGCTGTATAGTTCTGTACACATTCCTACAGACTTACTTCTAAGGGTACACCTTAAAAACATGCCAAGGGATCCCAAATCCCCTTAAGCTGGATGGTAAAAGTAGCATTCAAAGTGTTATAGAGATCATACGGATAGGATTAAGTATTAAAGTGATCACATAGATAAGATCAAGTGTGTAAGTGATCATATAAATAGGATAAGTGTTTGATAATAATAATAATAGACAGAATTAAAAAGGAATGAATGCTCCAATATGGGAAGCAGTCCACACAGCAGACTCATAGAATGACAATCACCTTAAGTAGTACTGGGACCTCAGAATTAACCTTTAAAGCATTCTGGTTTGGCTGAAAAGCCCAGGGGAGCATTCAACGCAGGGAAAGTCAAGCCATTGTGGCAAAAAATGTTCTACATGTAGGACCTCTGTGGGTGAGACCTCAGTGGAAAGAAGCAGCCACCAAAGAAGGATGTACTTTTCTCTGAAGAGAGGAGAGAACTTCCACTTCGCTTATGGCCATGTCTAAACACTGAAGGAGTTTGTGAACTCAAAAGGCTTCCATAGTTTAGGCAGCTCATGTCAAGAGCCTCAGGTGATCACTAATGTCATATATAAGAGTGTTAATTGTTAAATCAACAACAGGAGTCACTGTGCACTAACTCCCCATGCAGGACCTCTGTCCTCGATGAGTTGTATTATTAGAGTTGACAGTAAAACTTGTTCTCAAAGAATTATGTCATCTAGTGTATTAAGTGGAGAACATTCTTATCTCACACAAATTATAGTTATGTCTAACTGCTTGCAAAAGATGTACCATTCTTGAGATTCTCTTTAAAGATAAATAAGTTTCTTTAAAAAAAAAGTGAAATTACCATCGAGATGCAATGACTTTGAACAGCCCTTGTCTGGACTGTTAAATAACAGCTTTTGTCCTTTTTTATGTTTTGTTTGTTTTTAGTGTTGTTTTTGTTTGTTTGTTTTTATCTTTTTTCCTTTCTCTTTTTTTTCTCCATCATGCAAAGTGCTGAACTCTTTACCTAGAACAGAGTTAGTCTTCTGTGTATAAAGTTAAATGAAAATAGACTTCAGTAATAAACAAAACTGAAAACAGGAGAGGGAAGAGGATGAGGGGTGGGTGTGTGGGTGCAAGGGCGGGTACAGTGGGAAGGATTACTATGTTCCTAAAGTTGTATCTATGAAATGTAAGCAAATAAAAAAATTAAACAAAGATATTGAATGGAAAACTCCAGAAATACCCCAAAATGATACATACTATTATGAATAAAACTTGTCTCTGCTGATGGTGATCTGGCTTCAATAGTGTTGTTAGGTTTATCTACTGTAAAGCTACACTTTTTCCAATTTCCCCTGCTGTACTCTGGAAGGAAGTCACTGTGTACAGCCTGCACTTAATGAGTGGCCCCAGTCCTTGAAAGGGCAGAATATCTATAAAAGTCATTTGGGATTCTTCTGCAAAGGAGATTCATTTATTCCTCTGCATTTTTTCTTTATTTATTTATATCAATATGGACTCATGGATATTCATTTTATACTTTGGGTTATAATCCAATACTGCTTTTATTTCTTTTGCTGTTCAAATTGGTCCTGTTTTGGCCATTATAGCTCTTCCAGTGGATTGCTGTGCTCCTTTGACATACTCCCATCAGTGTGTGTGTGTGTGTGTGTGTCTGCATGCTCACTTTCTAGCACTGCAAGATGCCAGGCTTATCTTGAATATTCTCTGTCCCAGTCCTAGTCTCAGCCATTTCTTCAAGAGCCTCTCATTCCTTGTATTGGAGAAATCAAGCTCTGAATGCTAGGTTTGTTTTTGTTTCTATAGTGTTATTGCTTCAAGGGCTTCCCAGCTACAGAACAAGAAATGCATGCATGTATACTAACCTGTGTATATTCACACAGAGTTAAACACTTCTGCCTGTAACTATCTGTATCTGTATTAGGTTAAACATGAGTTCATACTGGTATCTCCAACTGTAATCTATTACCACATGGATCATTTTGGCCTCCTCTTCTCGCTTATCTACAAATTCCCATGCCAACAGTGACAAACTCAGTTCCCACCATCTGTTAGCTATTTGGTTAATTGTCCAATTTCAGTATACATGCAAAGCAGTATCGGAATTGCTAACAAATACCCCTGTGGGAAACAGACTTTATCAACTGGATTACAATGTTGATGTGCAGTCCCTTGTGCTAGTCTTAGATATTCCACAGTTTTCCAAAGTGACTTTTGTCAGGACCTATTCTCTCACTCTTTTCAGTGAACTGATTTCACATAAATGTAGTATAGATTCTCTTGTCATAGTCCGCGTTCTCTCTTGGGCTCCATGACATCCCACATGATGTTTCAAAACCGTGTGCATTAAGGTTCACTCTTTGTGCTGTAAAGTTCAGAGTCCCTGGCAACTGCTGATTTTTTGGATCTACAGTTGTGCCTTTTCCAGAATGTCAGTCATATCACTGGAATAACACAGATGTAGCCTTTTCAGACTGAATGCTTTCACTAAACAATATACATTTAAGTTTCTTCCATATATCTTTGTGGCTTGATAGCTCATTTCTTTGCTGCACTGAATAGCATTCCAAAGTATGGATTACCACAGTTTATTTATCCATTCCCCTATTGAAGGGTGTCTAGGTTGGTTACAGTTTTTGGTGATTATAAACAATGCTGCCATTCAAGACACTCTGGCAAAAAAAAGAAGAAAAAAGAAAAAGAAAAAAACTAAATGAAAGATCTCTGCGAGTGAGATCCTAGTGGAAAGAATGGGCCTTCAAAGAAGGAGGTACTTTTTCTTTGAAGGGAGGAGAGAACTTCCACTTTGACTATGACCTTGTCTAAATAAGATCGGAGTTGGCGAACTCAAAAGGCTTCCATAGCCCTGGCAACTCATGACAAGAGCCTAGGGAGATTACTGGTGCCATAAACAAGAGTGTCAATTTGTTAAGGCTACAACAGGAGTCACTGTGCACTTACTCCCCATGTAGGATCTCTGTCCTTCATGTGTTGTTCAATGTGAATCAATGGTATAACTAGTAATCAAACAGTACTTTACACTTTGTGTTTCTGTGTGGGTGCAAACTGATGAAATCTTTACTTAATATATACTAAATTGATATTTTGTATATAAAGATAATTGAAAATGCATCTTGATGTGAATGGAATGGGAGAGGGAGCGGGAAATGGGAGAGTTGTAGGTGGGAGGGAAGTTATGGGAGGGGAGCCACTGTAATCCAACAGCTGTACTTTGGAAATTTATATTTATTAAATAAGTTAAAAAATAATGCTGCCATAAACATGTATGCCAATTGTTGTGTGAGCACAGGTTTTGAAGTCAATTGGGTGACTATCTGAGCATAATCGCCATAACTCTATTTAGCTTTGAACTGTCTTCTGAAGTGGCTGTACCATTTTGGATTCCTTCCAAATACTGTAGTTCTACACCCCTGCCAGCACTTGTGTTGCTGGCTTTTGGAATTTTACCATTCCAGTTGGTGTGCAGTGGTATCTCCTTGTTTGAATTTTTAATTGCCTAATGGCATGATAATGAGCATCTTTTCATATGCTTATGTTCCATCTGTATATCTTCTAAGGTGGGGTGTCTGTCAAAATTTTTACTCATTTTTTATTTGAGTTGCTTATTTTCTTATTGTGAGTTTATAGTTCTCAGTATATTTTAGAGGAAAGTTCTTTATCACATGTGTGGTTTGCAAAATATTTTCTCCCAGTGTATGGCTTGTGTCTTTCACACAGAGAAATTGTATAATTCAATTAGGTCTAATTTATCAACTTTTTCTTTCATGGATTGAACTTTTGGTGTTGTATCTAAAAGCGAATTGCCAAATCCAAAGTCATATAGACCTTCTCCCATATTATCTTCTAGATGTTATATAGTATTGTAATTTATGTTTAGGTCTATGCTCTACTTGGAGTTAATTTTTGTGAAAGGTATAAAGAGTATATTTGCAATCATTCTTCTGCATATGGATGTCCAATTGTTCAGTGTTGAAAAAACTTACTTTTCACTATTGAATTGCCTTTTCTCCTTTGTTGAAAATCAGTTAACTAAATTTGTAGGGAGGCATTTTCTGGACTTTTATTCTGTTCCATTGATCTACTGCATTTGTCTATTCTTTTAACCATGAGGCACATTGACTCAATTACTGTAGTTTTATTGCATGCCTGGAAGTTGGGTAGTGTTAGTCTTCCAACTTTATTCCTTTTTTCCAGTATTGTTGGCTATTTCAGATGTTTTGCTTTTCCAGATAAACTTTAGAATGAATTTGTCAGTACCTACAAAACATCTTGCTGATATTCAGGATTGCATTGAATCTATAGATTAAGTTGAGAAGAATGGATGTTTTAACAATGTCAAGTCTTTCAATCCATGAACACAGAATGCATCTGTTCATTTAGATCCTCTCTGGTTTCTTTCATCTGATTTTTTCCCATCTGATTTATATAGTTTTCTCCATGTAGCTCTTGTACACATTTTTTTCAGCTTCATATTTAATTATGTTTCTCTTTGGTAATATCATAAATGATATTGTGTTTTTTATTTAAAATTCTAGTTGTTCATTTCTGGTATCTAATTGGTATCTAATTGTTCATTTCAGATCGGCACAGCTCTGGCCATTGCGGCCATCAGAGGAGTGAACCAGCGGATGGAAGACCTCTCTCTCTCTCTCTCTCTCTCTCTCTCTCTCTCTCTCTCTCTTTGCCTCTCCTTCTCTCTGTGTGTATCTGACTTTCAAATAAATAAATAAATCTTTTTAAAAAATTGGAGAATGTTCTTTTTTTATATTCTGGAAGAGATTGTAGAGAATTGGTATCCTTTCTTCTTTAAATGTTTGATATAATTAATCAAATCATCAGCCTGCTAGCTTCTTTTTTTGTAATGTTATTGATTATTGACTCATTTTCTTTATTTGATGAAGTCTTATGCAGATTATCTATTACATATTGTGTGAGTTTTGTATTTTGTGTCCTTCAAGGTATTGGTCCATTTCAAATAAATTATCCAGTTGTGAGCATAAAGATGTTCATATTATTCCTTTATTATCCTCTTACTATCCAGAGGATCAGTAGTGATGATACCTCTTTCATGTCTCATATTAGAAATTTCTATCTTCTTTTGTTCTTGGTCAGCCTAGCTAGAAGCTTCTCAACTTGATTTACCTTTTCAAAAAACTCAGCTTTTGGTTTTGTTGATTTACTGTGTTACTTTCCTGTTTTCAGTTTTATTGATTTTTGCTCTAATTTTATTTTTTATTTTTTCTGCTTGATTTAAGCTTAAATTTCCCTACTTTCTAGACGGAAGCTTAGATTATTGATTTTAGAGCATTTTTTAATATATGTATATAATGGTATTTCCTTCTGATCTCCCTTCCTCCTACAAACCTTGGAAAGTTTAATTTTTATTTTTCATTTTGCTCAAAATGTTTTTAAATTTCTCTTGGGATTTCATCTTTGACTCATGTGTTATTTAAAAATGTGTTCTTGGGGCCGGCGTTGTGGCGAAGTGGGTTAAAGCCCTGGCTTGAAGCGCCGGCATCCCGTATGGGCGCTGGTTCAAGTCCCAGCTGCTCCTCTTCCAATCCAGCTCTCTGCTATGGCCTGGGAAGGCAGTGGAGAATGGCCCAAGTCCTTGGGGTGCTGCACCCACATGGGAGACCTGGAAGAAGCTCCTAGCTCCTGGCTTCAGATCGGAACAGCTCTGGCCATTGCAGCCATCTGGAGAGTGAACCAGCATATGGAAGACCTCTCTCTCTGTCTTTCCCTCTCTTTGTAACTCTTTCAAATAAATAAAATAAATCTTTACAAAAATAAATAAAAATAAAAATATGTTGTTTAGTGGCTGGCGCTGTGGCATAGTGGGTAAAGCTGCTGCCTGCAGTGCTGGTATCCCATATGGGCACCAGTTTGAATCCCAGCTGATCCACTTTCGATCTAGCTCCCTGCTGGTGTGCCTCGGGATGCAGTGGAAGATGGCCCAGGTGCTTGGATTCTTGAACCCATGTGGGAGACCTGTAGGAAGCCTCTGGGACTCTTGGCTTCATATCAGCCCAGCTCCAGCCATTGCAGCCATTTGGGGAGTGAACTGGTGGATGGAAGATCTCTCTGTCTGCCTCTCCCTTTCTTCTTCTCTTTGTAACTCTGCTTTTCAAACAAATAAAATAAATATTTTAAAAATGTGTTGTTTACAAATATTTGGATATTTTTCTAGATATCCTTCTGTTTTGCATTTCTATATTAATTCCATTGTAGAGTGAGAATATGCTTTGTGTGATTTCTATCTTTTATTACTCAGGTGCTTTTTATGACCCATAATGTGACCTAATTAGTGAATGATCCATGTGTGCCTAAGAATGTTCATTCAACTGTTGTTGGATGAAGTAGTCTATAAACGTTAATTAGATCCAGTTGACTGATGTTGCTGTTTAGTTCAACTATATCCTTACTGATTTTCTGCCTGCTTGATCTATCAGTTGCTATAAGAGGCCTGTTGAAGTCTACAACTTTAATAGTGCATTTGTCTATTTTTCTATGTAGCTCAATTTCAACAGTCTATTGTTTGATGCATACATATTAACTATTTCTGTGTCTTCTTTTAAAATTGAGTCTCGATTTTCTGTGTTCTATACTTTTTTGTCTGAAATTAAGTCATTCCAGCTCTCTCTGGTTAGTGTTAGCATGGTATACAGTTCTCTGTCCCTTTAATATTAATTTGAGTAGCAATCCTGGCTTTATTTTTCTTTGCATTTTTAGAATGGCAAAACACATAACATAAAATTCACTGTCTTAATCAGTTTTAAATTTAAAATTTCATGGAATTAAATACATTCCTTTTCATTTTCAGAATATTTCCACCATCCCAAACAGAAACTCTATAGTCATTAAACAATAATTCCCCATTCCTCATTTCTCCTGGCTCCTGGTACCCTCTATTCTATCTCCGTGAAGCTTATAGTATAAGTATCCCATGCAAATGGAATAATATAACATTTATCCTTTTATGTCTGGCTTACTTCACTTAGCATATTTTCAAGATTTACCTCTTCTATTGCCTGTATCATAATTTTCCCTTTTTCAGGCTGAGTAATATTCCATTGTATCTATTTACCACATTTTGTTTATCCAGGCATTTGGCACAGTGGTTATGCTGTGGCTCAGGATGCCTGCATCTCATATCAGAGTGCCTGGTTCAAGTCCCAGATATTCCTCTCCCAAAATAGCTTACTACTAATGTGCACCCTGGGGAGCAATGAGTATTGGCTCAAGTCCTTGGATCCCTGCCACTCACATGGGAGAACTGAATTGATTGCCAGGCTCTTGCCTTCCGTATGACCCAGATGCAATGGGAATTTGAGAAATGAAACAGTAGAGGGCAAATTTCTCTCTCTCTCTCTCTCTCCCTCCCTCCCTCCCTGAAACAAAATGAAAATAAATAAATAAAAATTTAAGGACGAGATTATCTCACAGTAACATAATCACAGCTGTCTTCTCACTCAATTCTTGTGTACTCTTTATGATCTTGCTTCTTAAAAGTTCCATATATGATGTCTGAACCCAAGCCTTGGGCTATTTTCAAGGAGCCCAAATTTTCATCAAGGAAAATCTCCAGAGGGTCTAGGGAAAGAAAAATAAGAATGTCTTCCAGATTAGATGCAGTCAACTCCCACAGGTTCAACCTCTGTAATTTACCTGTACCTTCCAGAAATGTATGAGTTGTGGTAGGGAGGGCAAAGAAGGGATAGAAAGTGATATTTTGCATAATTACATCTTCATAAACTCTTTGACTTCACCCAACACAAACGTATCTAAATTTTGTTAGTGCATTTACATTAACATCGCCACAAGGTGAAATTTGAAGGAAAATGTTTAAGTGCTTTCGTCTGGATTCTCTTACTTGCAAACCACAGAAATCCAACCCCAAATGGTAGAAGATGAAAGAAGTAGTACAGGGATACAATTGCCTGTACGGCTGAACCCAGGCCTCAAGCTATAGCATCAGGTAGCTCTGTTTCCTGCTTGCTGGGTTTCATCCTTTCTTTTGTGGCAGTAGTGAAGACCTCTCTCAGCTCCAGGCTTCCATGGTCCATTAATGTCTTTGATCTCAGAGAGAAAACTGAATCTTTTCCAGTATTTCCAGTGAAAATACAGAGGAGGAATTTCATTGGCAAGGCTTCTATGAGCCCATATTGGAAAAATTATTATGGCCAAGAGAAGGAAGGATTCTGATTAGCCAGGCTGAGGACATTTTCCCAACCGTGAGAGTGTGGCAAATGGGGTGATTTTCTCCATGTGAATTACGTGAACTAATTTAGACAGAATAATCCTCTAAAGAGATGCCGAGTCAGAATAAAAACATGTGACCGTAATAGCCATTGTGGAATTCCCTCTTTCTATAGGTGTTTTATATACTCCCTTCCTATCAGTTATGATTTCACTCCTACAGCTTGGAAAAAAAAAAAAAAACTCAAGTGGAACACAATCCATAGGCCCCTTGGCTAAGGTGTCCAAGTAGCCTGGAAGACCAGGTTGAACCAAAAGTGTAGGGTAAGAAGTTACCTAAAGCAGCCAAAGACAACAAAGCCAGAGGAATAGTCTAGATTGTGGCCAAATGAGGAAAGAAAAATATCAAAGCCAGAATAAAATAAGGAGTGTGGCCAAATAAGGTCTGTAAAGGTATCAGTGCTGAGGTCTGCACTCAGGAAGATAGGAAGCAGATCAATAAGTATGAGATAAAAGAATATGGCTCAAAACTACAGCCCTGTATGATGAGAAGAGGCGTGCTTGTCCATGGTGCCTGTTGTGGGCCATGGCGGTGAATGTGATCAT
Source organism: Oryctolagus cuniculus (assembly GCF_051225735.1). Taxonomy (NCBI): domain Eukaryota; kingdom Metazoa; phylum Chordata; class Mammalia; order Lagomorpha; family Leporidae; genus Oryctolagus; species Oryctolagus cuniculus. Next base: position 49,052,029 of record NC_142888.1, on the reverse strand, counting down.
TTCCGTTTGTTAGACAGTATCATGTGACATCAAAGACTCCTCATGAAGGACATTTCCAGGTTTTAAATCTCATGCTGATCCTCTTAACACACCTCCAGAAAGGACGACATTCTGTTCAATACAGTCATGTGTCATGTGTCACTTAATTTTTTTGTTTAAGATTTATTTATTTATTTATTTGAAAGGCAGAGTTACAGAGAGAGAAGGAGAGGCAGAGAGAGAACTCTTCCATCTGCTGGTTCACTCTCCAAATGGCTGCAAGGGCTAGAGCTGGTCCTATCCAAAACCAGGAGCCAGGAGCTTCTTCCAGATCTCCCACACAGGTGCAGAGGCCCAAGTACTTGGGCCATCTTCTACTGCTTTCCCAGGCCACAGCAGAGAGCTGGATTAGAAGTGGAGCACCTGGGACTTGAATGGGTGCCCATATGGGATGCCAGCAATGCAGATGGTGGCTTTACCCACTACACCACAATGCCAGCCCCACGTGTCACTTATTGACTGGAATATGTTATAAGAGACGCATTGTTGGGTGATTTCATCGTTGTTCAGACATCAGTGAATGTACTTACACAAACCAAGATGGCTATAACATCAGTAGTCAATATAACCTCATGGGACTGCCATCATAAATGCAGCCAGTTCTTGATCAAAATACTGTTTATGTGGCAAATGACTGTAAATGTGTGCCATGAAGCAGCTACCCTGGTATCTCAGTAGGTTTCTAAACTGATATGTTAACCAATACCATAAGTACTAATTTGTCCCAGGAAAATATTATGTCCTTAACACATAATGTTCAGGGCCAGCTCTGTAGAATAGTAGGTTAAGCATCTACTTGCAAACACTGGCATCCCATACAGGCGCTGGTTTGAGTCCCGGCTGCTCCACTTCTGATCCACCTCCCAACTGGTGGCCTGAGAAAGTGGTAGAAGATGACCCAGATGTGTGGGCCCCTGCATCCACATGGGAGACCTGGAGGAAACTCTTGGCTTCTGGCTTTGGATCAGCCCAGCTCTCACCATTACGTCCATTAGGGGAGTGAACCAGAGGATGTATAACCTCTCTCTGTGTGTGTCTCCCTCTGTGTGCAACTCTGCGTTTCAAATAAATAAATAAATCTTTTAGAAAAAGACATGGTGCTCATGATTTTCACTTATGAAAGTGAAACCAGAGAGGCCAGGACTAGAAACCCATGTGGGACGAGTTCCTGGTTCAAAAACTGGAGTCAAGAGGCTGGCATGTGGTATAGCAGGTAGATCCACCCCCTGCAACACAGACATTCCATATGGGCAACAGTTCAAGTCCCTGCTGCTCCTCTTCTGATCCATCTCTCTGCTTTATGCACCTGGGAAAGCAGTGGAAGATGGCCCAAGTGCTTGGGCCCTTACACCCACATGGGAGATCTGGAAGAAACTCTTGGCTCCTGGCTTTGGCCAGGCCCAGGCTGGGAGTGAACCTCTTTCCCTCTCCCTCTCCCTCTCCCTCTCCCTCTCCCTCTCCCTCTCCCTCTCCCTCTCCCTCTCCCTCTCCCTCTCCCTCTCCCTCTCCCTCTCCCTCTCCCTCTTCATCTCCCTCTCCCTCTCCCTCTCCCTCTTCATCTCCCTCTCCCTTCCCCATTTCCTCTTCCCCCTTTCCCTCTGCCTTTTCATTTCCCCCTCTCTGTGTAGGCCTGCCTTTCAAATAAATAAGTCTTTAAACAAACTAGCAAACAAACAAAAAAACAGAGTCAAAATCTAACATGATGTTGGGATAGAGGGCAACAGCAGTCATTCAAACCACAAGGATGAGTCAGAGATGAAACAAAACATTTTAGATATTTAAAGTAGAGGAAATTTAGTATGGGAAATTGGTAACACAGGTTATGGAGGAGCTAAGGAGCCAAACAGAGGATGACAAAACACATAGAGATCAGGCACAGCAGGAAGACTCTGGAAGAACACAAGGGAAGAGGGAAAGCAGGTGGGATCTGGAACAGTGATGGAGGCTCTAGATGTTCAGTGGGGAGCTGACATTGTGGAGGAAGATACAAAAACTGGCAGAAAGTGCCCCCTAAAGAAAAGAAGGGGAGAGATACCTTGGCCTGTGAAACATCATTTTACAGGAGAACACTGAATGAATCTGGAGCAAATAGGTAATGCCTGGCACGTCATTCATTATTGCTGGGATGCTCACCCTGTATCACTGTGTACTCCTTTGTAACTGATCAAATCTTGCTCTCCTCTACACTTTTCATCCACTGTGGCCCTCTGAAACTCCCACCCTGTGGTCAGTGAAATCCCCTCAGCCTGTTCCTAAAGCGTTCCATCAACCTCCTGCCATAATCTGTGACCTGGAAGGTATTTTAGCATATCACATCTACATGATGTTTCTTTCATACCATAAGCATCAGGAAGATGATCAGGGGTGCATCCTCAGGCCAAGATATCATATTCTTTGGAAAGTGCCTGGAGGGAACAACTCATATTTGCCTCCGTGGTTCTTTTTCTGTGTGTACCCATAGCTGCCTAGCTGCCCTTCTGTTTGGCACATTATTTCTTTAGCTATGCCAATGACTTCCATGCAGCTTACAGTCAAACCTTGCTGGCAAGGGAGCCATTCTGTCTTATTAAGGTGTCATTGCATATCTCTGTTAATACTCATCTTATGTTAATTCAAACAGTTTAACTCTCAGGGGGCGATCTTAGTTTCTTCATTTCCAAGTCCCATAAATATACTTTGTTTGAGTCATAGACAGTAGAGTATAGCCTAAATCTAGACTAGCATTGCTTTCTATCACTTAATATCTCTGAGCCACAGTTTTGTGATCAGATTATAGGGGTATTTGTCTCAGAAAGTTGTGGTGAAGACTCAATGAAAAGGTACTTTCAAAGCTCTTACCACAGCACCAAGCCCACCAAATTAGCTTAATGAATTTTATCTATTAAAATTATGATTGCTGTATACTTTGTTAAATTCTTTTTCTCATTTGTTTTAATAACAGGGAGAAAGCAAGGCCTTCAAAGGTCCCAGAGCAAGGCATCAGGGTGTAATTGAAAAACTGCAAGGAATTCAGTATGCTGAGAAGATAGATATGAATAGAAATGAGTCATTGTTCAAATATAAAGCTGAATAGATAAGCAGGAGCCTGGTCATTCTAAGGAATTTTGACTTTAGCCTCTATATATATATTGTGGGTGGGGGGGGAGGGCAAGGTCACCAAAGAATTATAAGCAAGGATACTAGAATCAGATGTACATCTTCAAAATTCACTCAAGCAGCAGGGCATAGCATGGTTGGCAAGAGCAACTGGAGGCATAGCAGCCAGTAAGGAGTCTACTACAATAGCTGAGCTCAGAGATGATGAGTCTCTAAGTTAAAAGAGGAACAGAAGGAGTTCTGCTTCCAGAAATAGTATAATAGGATTTGACACACTAACCTTCTCACTTCCAACAATTATAAGCTCTAGAAAAAAATTTTGAAATTTACTGTTGAAAAATAGCCGAACTATGTGAATGCATTGGGAATTGAACAAACACAGGCAGAATGGAAAAAAGTTTGACCCTTAAGAGAATGGACTCTTACTAATTGAGATCCACAATTCCGTGTCTTTTTGCCTGAGAGAAAGCCCCACTTTTTGTGTCACACAAGATGACTCGAACTTAATCAGAAAGTAGCATCACTTTCGGGTTGAAGTCTCAGGGGACAGCGGCACAGCATCCAGAAACTCGAGAGGGAAGTCTGGCAAAAGGGAAGCCATGTAGGGAGCCCCTAAAATCCCTGGTTGAGCCTCGCTATGTGTAAGGTCACACCAAGGACCTGGAAGAAAGGAACAGCCAAAAGGTCGAACATCCTGAGCTGAGATCTCAGCTGCTGCCCATGGTGGGGAAGACAGGGTTTAGAGTTTGACTACCACCAAGTAAAAGAGGTAAATAGATCTTTGTAAACGTTTCAAGCTCTAAAATGAAAGCCAGAATTTGAAAGACACACTATGTACAATGGTGAAGAGATTTATCTCAAGATCAAGGGCAAATTATTGAAACATACCCACCCTAAAAATATAAGACCAGACCTCTGCAAGTTCAGTGTTATCAACTAGTGATTTATCTACCTACTAGAACAAACACTCTTCAAGGGCAAACAAAATCTACACTCTGTATACTGTATGATCCACAGGGCCAAAGATGAAATTCAAATATTAGTAGACATGTGAATCAGAAAATATGATGCTGTGGCATTACAAGTAAAGCTACTACCTGGGATGCCAGCATTCCATATAGGCACCAGTTCAAGACCCAGGCACCCCACTTCTAATCCAGTTCCTTGTTAATGTGACTGGGAAAGCAGCGGCCCAATTGCTTGGGTTCCTGCACCCACCTTGGAGACCCCAAAGAAGCTCATGACTCCTGACTTTGGCTTGGCTCAGCCCTGGTCATTGTGGCCATTTGGAGAGTGAACCAGTGGATAGAAGATCTCTTTCTCTCTGTCCCTTCTTCTGTCTGTGTAACTCTGACTTTCAAAAAAAATAAATCTTAAAAAGTAAAAAGAAGAAAATGTGACTCAATATCAAGAGAAACAAGTCAGTATACACCAACCTGAGGTAAGTCATATGTTGGAATTTGTAGACCAGGAGTTAAAGCATTTTTTGTAAATAAGAAACTAAAATGCACCCATAATGATTGAACAGATAGGGAATCTGGACAAAAAATAGAAATTATTAAAATAAAACAAATCGGGACTTCAGATCCAGATAAGATGACATAGAATTGTTTCTCCTGGGAAAGGTGATATAGACTCAATGATAAGATACACCCAGGAAATAATGCAAGAGACAATCAAAAAAGCACACTGAAAGGTGGAAAGAGGAAGGTGGGGGCCAGCATTTTAGTGCAGTACTTGGAGTTCTGCTTAGGACACCTGCATCCCATGTCACAGTGCCTGGGTTCAGGCCCTAGATCCACGCCTGACTCCAGCTTCCTGCTGGGGTATTTGGCATGGTCCATCTCTGGCTGTTGTGGCATTTCTCCCCACCACCATGTGTGTGTGTGTGTGTGTGTGTGTGTGTGTGTGTGCATACACATGCTTGTATGTATCTGCCTTTCAAATAAAATAAATATTTAAAAAGGAGGATGAACTAATCAAGGACTTAGGACTGGAAGCAAGTACAACAGAATATCTTATGACCACAACCTGAAAGAAGAAGGCTACCCAGGCATACTGTCTACTGATTTCCCATTAGAAACTGAAGGAAGCGCAGGTAGACTCACCATTACCCTAGATGAAATGGGAATCCTGATGACCAGCCCTGGTGAAACTGGCAACATCAGCAGGGCAGATGCATCAAAAAGACCTATTGACAATAAAGGTCAGGGGAAACACTTTTTTTCCCTATAATGCCTGGTACTCCTGCTCCACATCAAGACAAATCAAGTGGCTGAGTGACGACAGCAAGGGAGACCCCACCACAGCAAGTGACATAGCCTAGGAGATGTTCAGCATACTTATGGGATAGCCTGGGAAACTCCTTATGCATCACCAGCAGCAACCCGTGGGAGTCCAGAAGCATTAAGCAAATCAAGATGATAAAAATAGCACTTTTAAAGGGCCCTGAAATTGAATTGTAGTTGGAATCAGAGTTCCACAAAAGTAGGCCAGGACCTGTATACTATACCTAAACCATTGAATGCCTACTAAAATAAAGATTTAAATAGGACTCATAATTTCCTAAAATCATAGACAAAATGTATGGGATACAATGAAAACTCACCCATTGTAACAAGAATCAGGGTCATCATAACTTTGTTTTTATAGAAAATTTTATTTATTAGAGAGAGAGAGAGAATCTTCCATTCACTGGTTCACTCCTACCCACATGGGAGAATGGGAGACCTGGGCTAAATTCCCAGCTCCCACCTTCAACCTGGCCCTGTCCTAGCTATGGTGGGCATTTGGAGAGTGGGTGGGAGGGATACATTTGGAGAGTGGGTGGGAGGGATACAACTATGTGAGCCAACACTGCTATCTCCCAAGATGTGTATTAGCAGGAACCTGGAGTCAGAATCCAGAGATGGACATCAAACCAGGCACCAGATATGGGACATGTGAATCTTAACTGGTGTCTTAACCACCAAGCTAAACACCTGCCCCCAAAATCACAGTGAAAAAAAGACAGCAAATGCCAACATTGGAATGTTGGAATTATCTTACTAGAATTTTAAAGTAATCATCACAAAATATTTAAGCAAACAACTAAAGTGTATTTGGAAATAAATGAAAAACAAATTATCATAAAGGAGATAGAAATGATAAAAAAAGAACCAAATAGACATTACATAACCAAAAATAAAATAATAGAAATTAAATACTTTCCAAGTGAGTTCTGTATTTGAATGGAGATGACAGAGAATGAAATCAGTGAATTTAAGGTCAGGTTAATGTAATTCATTCAGTCTGAACAATATAGATAAAATGGGTGGAAAAAAATGAATACAGACTCATGTCCCTTTGGGACAATGACAAAAATCAAACACTGATGCTGAAGAATATTTAAAGAAATAATGGGGAGCCATGGGGCCGGCGCTGTGGCACAGCAGGTTAAAGCCCGGCCTGAAGCACCAGCATTCCATATGGGCACCAGTTCTAGTCCTGGCTGCTCCACTTCCAATCCAGCTCTCTGCTATGGCCTGGGAAAGCAGTAGAAGATTGTCCAAGTCCTTGGGCTCCTGCACCCGTGTGGGAGATCCAGAGGAAGCTCCTGGATCCTGGCTTCTGATCAGCACAGCTCTGGCCGTTGCAGCCATCTGGGGAGTGAACCAGTGGATGGAAGACCTCTCTCTCTGTCTCTACCTCTCTCTGTAATTCTGTCTTTCAAATAGATAAAAATAAATCTCTGTGAGTGAGATCCCAGTGGAAAGAACAGGTCTTCAAAGAAGGAGGTACCTTTCTCTGAAGGGAGGAGAGAACCTCCACTTTGACTATGACCTTGTCTAAACAAGATAAGAGTCGGAGAACTCAAAAGGCTTCCATAGCCTTGGAAACTCGTGACTGGAGCATAGGGAGATTACTGATGCCGTAAACAGGAGTGTCGATTTGTAAAGTCAACAACAGGAGTCACTGTGCACTTACTCCTCATGTAGGATCTCTGTCCTTAATGTGCTGAACATTGAGATTTGATGCTATAATGAGTACTTAAAGAGTATATTTCACTTTGTGTTTCTATGGGGGTGCAAACTGTTGAAATCTTTACTTAATGTATACTAAACTGAACCTCTGTAAAAAAAAAAATTATCAATTCCCAACTTGACTCTCACTGGGATTAAACATGACAATAGGTCTGATCTGGTTTCATCATCATTTAAAAAATCATCTATTATTTTTCACTTTATGTTTCTGTGTGGGAGCAAACTGTTGAAATCTTTACTTAATGTATGCTAAACTGATCTTCTGTATATAAAGAGAATAGAAAATGAATCTTGATGTGAATGGAAGGGGAGAGGGAGTGGGAAAGTGGGAAAGGGGAGGGTTGCGGGTGGGAGGGACGTTATGGGGGGAAGCCATTGTAATCCATAAGCCGTACTTTGGAAATTTATATTCATTAAATAAAAGTTAAAAAAATAAAAAATAAAAAACAAACAAACAAAAAAATAATGGGTGGCCAGTGTTGTGGCATGCGGATTAAACTGCCACCTGCCAGCCTCTCATGTGAGCGCCAGTTCCAGTTCCAGTTGCTCCATTTCCAATCTAGCTCCCTGCTAATGAGCCCGGGAAGGCAGGGGAAAAGAGGCCAAGTACTCGGGACCCCACCATCCATGCGGAAGACCTTGATGGAGCTCCAGGCTCCTGTGGTTGCAGCCATTTGGGGGAATGAACCAGGGGATAGAATATCTCTCTCTTTCTAACTCTTTCAAATAAATTAATATTTTAAAAAGTAGATAAAGAATGACAAAAACTTTCAAGAAACTGAGCAACCCACAAAAAGGTAACCCACAAACAAGTGCACCCTGATACATATTGGGAAACAATGACAAAAAAAAGGGAGAAAAATGACAGATTATCTATATGGGAACATTACTTCAAATTATAGCAGATTTTCTCATCTGAAATCATGAGGACCAGAAGGAAGTGGCATATTTTTCAAGTGCTGAAAGAAGAAAAAAAGCTGTCAACCATGAGTTCTATATCCAGTGAAACTAGCTTTTAGGAATAAAGGCAAAATAAGGACATTCTCACACCGAAGATGACCAAAAGAATTGGTTACTATAGACTCCTCCTTAAAGAATTGCTAAAAGTACTTTTTCAAACAGAAAGGAAACCATAAAAGAAAGAATCTTAGAGTATTTGGGAAATGATATTTTCTTATTTTCCTTTGCTTTGATGTTCTGTCATCTGGGACCTTGCTGGGGAGAAACTGCCCCTCCTAGGACTTGGCCACTTCCTAGAGGTACACTCACCAAGAGAGCATACCTTTCACATGCAAACTAAGGAATCCAGAACCCATACTCGGAACATCTTCTCTAGCTGGCTTTCACACTCCATGTGGCAATATTCCTCTGTCCTAGTAACCCCAGGGCTGGGTGCTAGATACATGAGGACCATTCTGTAGCACAAAGCTATCTGCCCTACCTTGCCCATTCCTTCCCATGGAAACCACAATAAGCTTTTTTGTCCAGTTTCCTCTCACTCTTTCTGCCTTCTGACTGATCCTGGTACTTCTCCATGTGGCCCTGTGTGGCATGATGCGCTTGCTCCTCTTGGGAACTGTAACAATCTTTTTAATGATAATCATCTGCTGGTCTGTTGGCCTCATCATATCTCAATTAAAAACAAAATCATGGGGCCAGCGCTGTGGTGCAGTAGGTTAATCCTCTTCCAGCGGCGCCAGCATCCCATAAGGGTGCCGGTTCTAGTTCTGGCTGCTCCACTTCCAATCCAGCTCTCTGCTATGTCCTGGGAAAGCAGTAGAAGATGGCCCAAGTCCCTGGGCCCTGCACCCACATGGGAGACCTGGAAAAAACTCCTGGCTCCTGGCTTCAGATAGGCACAGCTCCGGCTGTTGTGGCCATTTGCGGAGTGAACCAGCAAATGGAATACCTTTCTCTCTCCCTCTCACTGTCTGTAACTCTTCCTCTCAAATAAATAAATAATAAAAACAAAATAAAACAAAACAAAGTCCTGGGTATATTTTAAAACAACCTAAAGTAGTAAAAAGTTGATGCAAGTGGTATATGATAAATTATATACTCGTATGTGTATTGTAATAACAATAAAGACCAATGAGATAACTACATAAGTTGATGCACTTAACACTAAAAAACGTTCAAATAACACAGGAAGCAAGAAAAGAGAAACAGAGAAATGAGAAACAGAGGAAACAGAAATAAAGAAGCAAATTGTCACACTTAAATGTTAATGGTCTATGGGGCCAGCGCTGTGGTGCAGTGGCTTAACACCCTGGCCTGAAGCACCAGCATCCCATATGGGCACCGGTTCGCGACCAGGCTGCTCCACTTCCGATCCAGCTCTCTGCTATGGCCTGGAAAAGCAGTGGAAGATGGCACAAGTGCTTGGGCCCCTGCATTCATGTGGGAGATCCAGAAGAAGCTCCTGGCTCCTGGCTTCGGATTGGCACAACTCTGGCTGTTGCGGCCAATGGGGGAGTGAACCAGCGGATGGAAGACCTTTCTCTCTCTCTCTCTCTCTCTCTCTCTCTCTCTCTCTCTTTTTGCCTCTCCTCTCTCTGTGTAACTCTGACTTTCAAATAAATAAATACATCTTTTAAAAAATGTTAATGGTATAAATATGTCAATTAAAAGACAGAGATTAATAAAGTGTTGCTCTAAATAACTTATTTGCTGTTTACAAGAAACTCAGATTTATCAACATAGGCAAGTTAAAAGTAAAACATACATCATTCAAATCAAAAGACAGGAGTGGATATGTTAAAATTTTAGAAAGTATATGTCATAGCAAAGGAAATTACTAGACATAAAGAAGGGTATTGCATAACCATAAAAGGATTAATATACCAAAAAGGCATTGTGATACCATATGTGCACTCACCAAAACGAGCCTCAACTCATGTGAAACAAAAACTGATAGAGCTAAAATTATAAATAGAAAAACCCGTAATTATAGCTGGGACTTCACCACCCTCTCAGCCACTGACAGAACTGCTAGACAGAAATGGGCAAGTATATAGAAGAACTCAACTGAATAAATCCATAAACCAACATGGTCTAATTGAAATATATTTAGCATTCCTCCTATAACAGTGAAATATACTTTTTTTCAAATGCCTAGGGAGCATTAACCAATATAGACCACTTACCGGACCATAAAACAAGTTTCAAACTTTTAAACAATTGAAATCATACAAAGTATAACCTCTGGCCATAATGGAATCAAACTAGAAACCAATAAAAGACAAAAGTAAAATCTCTAAAGTCATGAACATTTAAAAAACAGATATCTAAATAATCCATGGTCAGTTGAGAAATCTCAAAGGAAATTTAAAAGTACATGGAATTAATATGAAAATACAACATATCAAAATATGTGAGATGCAAGTAAAGTAGTGCTGATTGGGAAATTTTCAGCATTAACTGCTTGCATTTAGAAAAAGAGAAGATATTAATCAATAATCTAAGCTGCTGCCTGGTGAAACTAAAATAGAAGAGCAAAACAAGCCCAAAGCAAGCATAAGGAAACAATAAAGACAAGAGCAAAAATCAATGAATAGGAAAAAGGAAAACAATAGGGAAAAATCAATAAAACAAAAAAAAACTTCTTCTTTAAAAAGATCAATAGAAGTGGTAAACCTTTAGCAAGACTGATAAAAAGAAAAAGAAAAAAGACACAACTCTCCAATAATGGAAAATGGAATGGGAGAGGGAGTGGGAGGTGGGATGGGAAAGGGAGTGGGGGTGGGAGGGCAGCAATGGGAAGAAGAAACACTATACCCCTAAAAGCTGTACATATGAAAATTTTTATCCATTAAATAAAAGGCTTCCAAAAAAAAAAAAAAAAAAGAATGAGACGGGATACCAATGCAGACCCTAAAACCATTAAAAAGGTCTTGAATGGGTGGCAGTTGACTTAGCAGTTAGGATGCTGGTTAGGATACTCATGTCCCACACTGGAGCACCTGAGTCTGATGCCTAGTTCTTGTTCCTGACTCCAGTTTCCCGTTAATGTGGACTGTGGTAGTCAGCAGTGATGACTCAAATAGATGGGTCCTTCCTCCCACGTGGGAGACTGGGATCAGGTTCCTGGCTCTGGCTTTGCTCCCCTGGTCTTGGCGGGCATTTGAACCAGCATATAGGGGCTCTCTCTCTCTCTCTCTTTCTATTTGCTTATCTTTATTTCTCAAGTAAACAGAGTTATAAAAATATCTTTAAAAAGGTAATATGAAAATACTATGAGCAACTTTACACTCATAAATCTAACAACTTAGATTAAACAGACCAGTTTCTCAAAAACCATACACTATCAAAACTTACCCAATAAAAACAGATATTTTGAATATTCCTATAGCTATTAAGGAAATTTAAAAATCTTGATTTAAAAAACCCTCCAGCCCCATATGGTTTCACTGGATAATTATAGCAATTTTAAGAAGATTATATTAAATATTAGAAATATTTAATATCAAACATTGGAAATAGTTAATAGTTATATTAAATATTGGAAAATATACCAATTTTTTAAAATTGCTTTATTTTTATTATTTAATGAATGCATTTTTACATAGATACAACTTTAGGAATACAATGGTTCTTTCGCCCATGCCCCCACCCTGCTCCTATCCCACCTCCCATTGCCTCTCCCATCTCCTTCTTCATTATGGATCATTTTTAGTATGACTTTATATATAGATTTCAACAATATATATAGATTTCAACAATTTGCCTCCATGCCTACACACAACATATAGAGTGCAGATTGGGGAGAGAATTTGCAGTTGATTCTCATATTGCAATTCAATAGGGACAGAGGTCCTACCTGGGGAGCAAGTGCACAGTGACTACTGACTGTTGTTCCTTTAACAATTAACACTCTTTTTTATGACATCAATGATCATCCGAGGCTCCTGTCATGGGCTGCCAGGGCTATGGAGGCCTTTTGTGATCATAGACTCCATTGGTATTTGGACACAGCCATAGGCAAAGAGGATGTTCTCCTCTCCCTTCAGAGAAGAGTGTCTCCTTCTTTGATGACCCTTCCTGTCCTCTGAGGTCTCGCAGAGATCCTCCGTGTAGGATTTTTTTCCCCATAGAGTTTTATCTTTCCATGCCTGAGATGCTCTTGCAGGCCTTTCAGCCCGACCAGGAAGCCTTATGGGTTGATTCTGAGGTCAGAGTGTTATTTACTGTGAAAGTCATTCTAGGAGTCTGCTGTGTGGACTGCTTCCCATGTTGGTCCTTCCTTCCTTTTTTAATTCTATTATTTTTACCGGGTACTTGATGTTACTTATGTCATCACTTTTAAACTTAGACCTGTCTATCTGTTGCCTTTAACATTTAATATAATTATTGTAACAGTGAGGATGGTGTTTATACCAACAATTCTTAGGGGTTTGGAGCCCCATGATTAGTTCTTAGGCTGTACCCTGAGAGGTAAGTCTATATGCATGTATGTAGAACTATACTGTTTTTTAAATTTATTTTATTCTTTATTTATTTGACAGGCAAAGTTACAGAGAGAGGTAGAGACAGAGGGAGGTTTTCCATCCACTGGTTCACTCCCCAGATGGCTGCAATGGCCGGAGCTGTGCCAATCTGAAGCCGGGAGCTAGGAGCTTCTTATGTGTCTCCCACGTAGGTGCAGGTGCCCAAGGACTTGGGCCATCTTATACTGCTTTCCCAGGCCACAGCAGAGAGCTGGATCGGAAGAGGAGCAGCTGGGATTAGAACTGGTGCCCACCACTGAGAGACAGTGCTGGCCCCAGAACTATACTGTTTTACAATTTTGGACTACCTCCTCCATCTCTTATTCCTTCCCTTGTTTTTAACTAGGATCTTTTCCCATTTGCTTTATTTATTTATTTTTTTTTGACAGGCAGAGTGGACAGTGAGAGAGAGAGACAGAGAGAAAGGTCTTCCTTTTGCCGTTGGTTCACCCTCCAATGGCCGCCGCGGCCGGCGCGCTGCGGCTGGCGCACCGCGCTGATCCGATGGCAGGAGCCAGGAGCCAGGTGCTTTTCCTGGTCTCCCATGGGGTGCAGGGCCCAAGCACCTGGGCCATCCTCCACTGCACTCCCTGGCCACAGCAGAGGGCTGGCCTGGAAGAGGGGCAACCGGGACAGAATCCGGCGCCCCGACCGGGACTAGAACCCGGTGTGCCGGCACCGCTAGGCTGAGGATTAGCCTAGTGAGCCGCAGTGCCGGCCTCCCATTTGCTTTAAAATACATATAATTAAATCTGTGTTACATAGAGAGTTCAGCATCTAATGTGAAGTAGACAGATGAGAGAGAGAGAAAGAAAACAGGGGGAAAAAACCGACAAAATAAAACAAAAAGGATATACACAATAAAAAGTAACAATGGTTAACTGTCTCTCAACAATCAGGTCAAGGATTCTTGAAGACATTAGTTCTAAAAGTGACTATTTTGCTTCTATAGCTTTCATTTTAGCTATTCTATTAATTCTCCCATGTCATGCAGAACATATGGTGTTTGTCTCTTTGGGACTGGGTTATTTCACTAAGTATGAGGTTTTCCAGCTTGCTCCATTTTGTTGTGAAGGACCAGATTTCATCCTTTTTTACTGCTGTGTAGTAATCCACGGTACACATATTCCACAATTTCTTTATCCAGTCTTTGGTTGATGGACATTCAGGTTGCTTCCATGTCTTAGCTATTGTGAATTGAGCTGCGATAAACATGGAGGTGCAGATACTTCTTTTGTTTACTGATTTCAATTCCCTTGGGTAAATTCCCAGTAGTGAAATGGCTGGGTCATATGGTAGGTCTACATTCAGATTTTTGAGATATCTCCGTACTGTCTTCCACAGTGGCTTTATTAGTTTACATTCCTACCAACAGTGGGTTAGGGTGCTCTTTTCCCCACATCCTCTCCAGCATTTGTTGTCTGTTGATTTCTGTATGAGGGCCACACTAACTGGGGTGAGGTGAAACCTCATTGTGGTTTTTATTTGCATTTCCCTGATAGCTAGAGATCCTGAGCATTTTTTCATGTGTCTGTTGGCCATTTGGATTTCCTCTTTTAAAAAATGTCTATTAAGGTCCTTGGCCCATCTTTTTATTTGGTTGTTTGTTTTGTTGCTGTGGAGTTTTTTGATCATTTTATAGATTCTGGTTGTTAATCCTTTATCAATTGTGTAGTTTGCAAATATTTTCCCTCATTCTGTCGACTGCCTCTTCAATTTTTTGACTGTTTATTTTGCTGTAAAGAAACTTCTCAATTTGAGGTAATCCTATTGTTCATTTTAGCTTTGACTACCTGTGCCTCTGGGGTCTTTTCCAGGAATTCTTTGCCTTTTCCAATGTCTTGAAGGGTTTCCCCTATGCTCTCGATTAATTTGATGGTGTTGTGGCATATATTTAGATCTTTAATCCATGTTGAGTGGATCTTTGTATACGGTGTATGATAGGAGTCTTGTTCTAGTATTTAACAGCTTCAATGTGGTTTGTAGATACAATTCTTTTTTTAAAAGATTTATTTATTTATTCAAAAGTCAAAGTTACAAAGAGAGAGGATAGGCAGAGAGAGAGAGAGAGAAAGAGAGGGGGGTCTTCCTTCGGCTGGTTCACTCCCCAGTTGGTCACAACAGCCAGAGCTGTGCCAATCCAAAGCCAGGAGCCAGGAGCCAGGAGCTTCTCCGGGTTGCCCACGTGGATGCAGGGGCCCAAGGGCTTGGACCATCTTCTACTGCTTTCCCAGGCCATAGCAGAGAGCTGGATTGGAAGCGGAGCAGCCAGGACTCGAACCGGCACCCATATGGGATGCTGGCACTGCAGGCAGCAGCCCTACCCGCTACACCACAGCACCAGCCTCCTGTAGATACAAGTCTAAGAACATAATGATATTCCCTTCTTCGCTCTCTCCCTCCCTCAGCCTCTCTCCATCCTTCCTTCTCCCCCTTTTTTTTAGTTTCTGAGATTATGTATTTTAAATTTCACATTACAGTAAAAAGGCTTAATATGCCACTGAATAAGAAGTTTAACAAATAAAAAAGCAAAACAAAAACCACCCTCATTTAGTAGGAATGTAGACACAACTATAAACAATAATTTAATGGCAAAATGACCATTTTTCCCATAGAGAGTAAATGTTAAAATAATCACAGATCAATAAAACTATAGTAGTATAACATTCTTAACCATTGCTTTCACAAAAGTATCAAAGTTTCACAAAACTATATTTGCATATAATGGAGAACACTCAGTATTTGTCTTCCTAGGTCCAACTTATTTCACTCAACATGATATCCTCCAGTTTCATCTATTTTGCTGCAGATGGCAGAATTTCATTCTTTTTTAATAGCTGTATAATGCTCCATTGTGTATATATGCCACATTTTCTTTATCCATTCATGTGATGCTGGATGTCGCTCCCCCTCTTCGTGGAGGAACGACACTAAGCCCTGCCTAGGCTTCATATCCGAGTCACGGCACCATTATGTCGCTCCCCCTCTTCGTGGAGGAACGACACTAAGCCCTGCCTAGGCTTCATATCCGAGTCACGGCACCATTATGTCGCTCCCCCTCTTCGTGGAGGAACGACACTAAGCCCTGCCTAGGCTTCATATCCGAGTCACGGCACCATTATGTCGCTCCCCCTCTTCGTGGAGGAACGACACAGAACCCTGCGCTGTTCTTTCGTCTGCTCGGCCCTCCCCGGGTTTGCTGCTGGTTCTTCCCGGGTTGGCTACTGTCCCTTCCACCTCCGTGGAAGGGCAGTTCCCCCTGGCCACATTCCCCACTTCCGCAGGGGAGCGGCACACCGCCAGCCGGCTTTCTCGGGGGCTGCACAGGTGTTCCCTTAGATGTTCCCCTTAGATGTTCCCAGTGCATGCCGTCTCTCTCCTCCTTTATAGTCCTCCTCCGCCAATCCCAACTCGGCTGCCCACACGCCGAGTACGCTGCTCTCCTCCAATCAGGAGCAAGTCCTACAGTTTATTGGTTGAACTGGAGGCAGCTGTGCAGAAGCTGTTTACTTCTCTCCCAGCGCCATATTGTGGGAGAGCAGATGCATAGAATAAGTCTTAATTCCAGTAACTCAGTCCAGTCCGGGCTGCTCCCCACAGATCCCCCTTTCTTTTTATTTTTTTTTTTTGGCGTTGATACGCGCCTGTCTTCGGTGTCCTGCGGCACACACTCTGCTCTACTTGCTAGAGTTGCCACAGGTTCTTACAAGTCCTATCAATCAGGCAAACCGAATCCGGGTCCTCTCTTCGCCATGTTGTGAGGAGGTTTTTAGGCGCTGATGCGTGCCTGTGTTCGGTGCCCTGCAGCGCATGCTCTGCTCTGCCTGCAGGGGCTTACAAGCCCTAACAATCAGGCAAACCGAATCCAAGCCTTCTCATTGCCGTATTGTGGGGGAGACTTATTAGTGTTGGTTCGTGCCTATCTTCGGTGACCTGCAGCTCATACTCTGGTCGAGCTGCTTGCTGGTGCTTACCGCCTTAATCAGGCAGACCGAATCCAAGCCTCCTAATTGCTGTATTGTGGGGAGGCCTTACTGATGTTAATTCGTGCCTGTCTTCGGTGACCTGCGGCGCATAAGCTGCTAGCCGCCCGCAGGTGCTCATCGCCTCACTTAATCAGGCAGACCGAATCCAAGCTCTCACATTGCTGTGTTGTGGGGAGGCCTTTCTCTTTCTCTATTTCTCTATCTCTGGGCATTCCTATCTCTCCCATTCCACTTCTATCTTCCAGCATTCCTATTTCTCTCACTTTACTTCTAAACTTCTATTTCTCTTATCCCTGCAGCTTCCCGGCGCCTCGCCCTGCCGGCAGCTTCCCGGCTCTGCGCCGCTTCAGCCAGCGCCTCTCTCATCTGCACGGCTCGGCTTTGCGCGCACACTCCGCGGTTACTCACTAGCCCTTTCGCGTCTGAACCACGGCCTCGCGCCAGCCCCGCGTTCCCTATGTACTTGAGCCCCGCACGCTCTGTCTGCGCGCGGCAGCCTCCGCGAGTCACACAGCGTAGCTTACGTGTCCGCCACTAGCATTCAATCCAAGTTCCCCGGGCTAGCCTGGCGAATTCAACCCAGCTTACGTCTCCGCCCCACGATCTGGCTTCCCGTCCTTTGCTCCCCGGGCTAATCAGACGGATCCCAATCTGGCTTACGTTTCAGCTTCTGGTTTCAACTTTTCGCCCCCTATTCCCGGGCTAACTTGAGAATCCCAAAGTGGCTTTCGTTTCCGCCTTGGCCTGCCCCCCGCGGCTTCAATTTCCCTAACATTTTTCTCTACCCGGTATGTTTCCCCAAGCTTTCCTCCAACAATACTCCTCCCTCATTTCTCCTGGCTTCTCCCCACAGTCCGTATCCGAGTCCAAGCCTCCTCCAGGTTTCACTTTCGCTTTCAATCTCCTAGCTTCCCCGCCATAGTCCGCATCCGAGTCTATGAAAGCTTTCACTTTCGCTTTCAATCCTAACTTCTTTTTTTTTTTAACTTCTTTTTTTTTTTAACTTTTATTTAATGAATATACGTTTCCAAAGTACGAATAATGGATTACTATGGCTTCCCCCCCCATACCGTCCCTCCCACCCACAACCCTCCCCTTTCCCACTCCCTCTCCCCTTCCATTCACATCAAGATTCATTTTCGATTATCTTAATATACAGAAGATCAGCTTAGTATACATTAAGTAAGGATTTCAACAGTTTGCTCCCACACAGAAACATAAAGTGAAAAATAATAGATGATTTTTTTTAATGATGATGAAATCAGATCAGACCTATTGTCATGTTTAATCCCAGTGAGAGTCAAGTTGGGAGTTGATAGTTTCTTTTCTTTTCTTTTCTTTTCTTTTCTTTTTTTTTTTTTTTTTTTACAGAGGATCAGTTTAGTATGCATTAAGTAAAGATTTCAACAGTTTGCACCCCCATAGAAACACGAAGTGAAATATATTATTTGAGTACTCGTTATAGCATTAAATCTCAATGCACAGCACATTAAGGACAGAGATCCTACATGAGGAGTAAGTGCACAGTGACTCCTGTTGTTGACTTTACCAATTGACACTCCTGTCTATGGCATCAGTAATCTCCCTATGCTCCAGTCATGAGTTTCCAAGGCTATGGAAGCCCCTTGAGTTCTCCGACTCTTATCTTGTTTAGACAAGGTCATAGTCAAAGTGGAGGTTCTCTCCTCCCTTCAGAGAAAGGTACCTCCTTCTTTGAAGACCTGAGATCTCACTCACAGAGATCTTTTGCCAGAGTGTCTTGGCTTTCCATGCCTGAAATACTCTCATGGGCTTTTCAGCCAGATCTGGATGCCTTTAGGGCTGATTCTGAGGCCAGAGTGCTATTTAGGGCATCTGCCATTCTATGAGTCTGCTGAGTATCTCACTTCCCATGTTGGATCACTCTCCCCTTTATTTATTCTATCGGTTAGTGTTAGCAGGTACTAGACTTGCTTATGTGCTCCCTTTGACTCTTAGTCCTTTCATTATGATCAATTGCGAACTGAAATTGATCACTTGGACTAGTGAGATGGCATTGGTACATGCCACCTTGATGGGATTAAATTGGAGTCCCCTGGTATGTTTCTAACTCTACCATTTGGGGCAAGTCAGCTTGAGCATGTCCCAAATTATATATCTCTTCCCTCTCTTATTCCTACTCTTATGTTTAACAGGGATCACATTTCAGTTAAATTTCAACACTTAAGAATAACTGTGTATTAATTACAGAATTAAACCAGTCATATTAAGTAGAACAGACAAAAAAACTACTAAGAGGGATAATGTATTAAGTTGTCCATTAACAGTCAGGGCTATGCTGATCAAGTCACCGTTTCCCATAGTGTCCATTCCACTTCAACAGGTTTCCTTTTTGGTGTTCAGTCAGTTGTCACCGATCAGGGAGAACATATGGTATTTGTCCCTTTGGGACTGGCTTATTTCACTCAGCATGATGTGTTCCAGATTCCTCCATTTTGTTGCAAATGACTGGATTTCGTTGTTTCTTACTGCGGTATAGTATTCTAAAGAGTACATATCCCATAATTTCTTTATCCAGTCTACCGTTGATGGGCATTTAGGTTGGTTCCAGGTCTTAGCTATTGTGAATTGTGCTGCAATAAACATTAGGGTGCAGACCGCTTTTTTGTTTGCCAATTTAAATTCCTTTGGGTAAATTCCAAGGAGTGGGATGGCTGGGTCGAACGGTAGGGTTATCTTCAGGTTTCTGAGGAATCTCCAGACTGACTTCCATAGTGGCTTGACCAGTTTGCATTCCCACCAACAGTGGGTTAGTGTCCCTTTTTCCCCACATCCTCGCCAGCATCTGTTGTTGGTAGATTTCTGAATGTGAGCCATTCTAACCGGGGTGAGGTGGAACCTCATTGTGGTTTTGATTTGCATTTCTCTGATTGCTAATGACCTTGAACATTTTTTCATGTGCCTGTTGGCCATTTGGATTTCCTCTTTTGAAAAATGTCTATTGAGGTCCTTGGCCCATCTCTTAATTGGGTTGTTGGTTTTGTTTTTGTGGAGTTTCTTGATCTCTTTGTAGATTCTGGTTATTAACCCTTTATCTGTTGCATAGTTTGCAAATATTTTTTCCCATTCTGACGGTTGTCTCTTCACTCTCCTGACTGTTTCTTTTGCAGTACAGAAACTTCTCAATTTGATGCAATCCCAATAGTTAATTTTGGCTTTGACTGCCTGTGCCTCCCGGGTCTTTTCCAGAAACTCTTTGCCTGTGCCAATATCTTGAAGGGTTTCTCCAATGTTCTCTAGTAACTTGATGGTGTCAGGTCGTAGATTTAGGTCTTTAATCCATGTTGAGTGGATTTTTGTGTAAGGTGTAAGGTAGGGGTCTTGCTTCATGATTCTGCACGTGGAAATCCAATTTTCCCAGCACCATTTATTGAATAGACTGTCCTTGCTCAAGGAATTAGTTTTAGATCCTTGATCAAATATAAGTTGGCTGTAGATGTTTGGGTTGGTTTCTGGTGTTTCAATTCTGTTCCATTGGTCTATCCATCTGTTTCTGTACCAGTACCATGCTGTTTTAATTACAACTGCCCTGTAGTATGTCCTGAAATCCGGTATTGTGATGCCTCCGGCTTTGTTTTTGTTGTACAAGATTGCTTTAGCTATTCGAGGTCTCTTGTGCCTCCATATAAATTTCAGCACCAATTTTTCCAGATCTGAGAAGAAGGTCTTCGGTATCTTGATTGGTATTGCATTGAATCTATAAATTGCTTTTGGGAGAATGGACATTTTGATGATATTGATTCTTCCAATCCATGAGCATGGAAGATTTTTCCATTTCTTGGTATCCTCTTCTATTTCTTTCTTTAAGGTTTTGTAATTTTCATCGTAGAGATCTTTAACGTCCTTGGTTAAGTTTATTCCAAGGTATTTGATTGTTTTTGTAGCTATTGTGAATGGGATTGATCTTAGAAGTTCTTCCTCAGCCATGGCATTGTCTGTGTATACAAAGGCTGTTGATTTTTGTGCATTGATTTTATACCCTGCTACTTTGCCAAACTCTTCTATGAGTTCCAATAGTCTCTTGGTAGAGTTCTTTGGGTCCCCTAAATAAAGAATCATGTCATCTGCAAAGAGGGATAGTTTGAGTTCTTCCTTCCCAATTTGTATCCCTTTAATTTCTTTTTCTTGCCTAATAGCTCTGGCTAGAACCTCCAGAACTATATTGAATAGCAGTGGTGAGAGTGGGCATCCCTGTCTGGTTCCAGATCTCAGTGGAAATGCTTCCAACTTTTCCCCATTCAATAGGATGTTGGCTGTGGGTTTTTCATAGATTGCTTTGATTGTATTGAGGAATGTTCCTTCCAAACCCAGTTTGCTTAGAGTTTTCATCATGAACGGGTGTTGTATTTTATCAAATGCTTTCTCGGCATCTATTGAGAGAATCATATGGTTTTTCTTCTGCAGTCTGTTAATGTGGTGTATCACATTGATTGTCTTGCACACATTAAACCATCCCTGCATACCAGGGATAAATCCCACTTGGTCTGGGTGGATGATCTTTCTGATGTGTTGTTGCATTCTATTGGCGAGAATTTTATTGAGGATTTTTGCATCTATGTTCATCAGGGATATTGGTCTGTAATTCTCTTTCAGTGCTGCATCTTTTCCCGGCTTAGGAATTAAGGTGATGCTGGCTTCATAGAAAGAATTTGGGAGGATTCCCTCTTCTTCAATTGTTCTGAATAGTTTGAGAAGAATTGGAGTTAGTTCTTCTTTAAATGTCTGGTAGAATTCAGCAGTGAATCCATCTGGTCCTGGGCTTTTCTTTGTTGGGAGGGCCTTTATTACTGTTTCAATTTCTGTCTCAGTTATGGGTCTGTTTAGGTTTTCGATGTCTTCCTGGTTCAATTTAGGTAGGTTGCATGTGTCCAGGAATCTATCCATTTCTGATACAATCCTAACTTCTTTCCCACAGTCCATATCCGAGTCTATGCCTAGGCTTTCAATAGCTTCTTCCGGCACCTTTTTCGTCCGGCTTTTCCCTAGGCTGTTTGCTAGTCTCTCTCTCCAGTAATTTCCCACTTCTTCCCGGTCTTTCCCTCCTAAGTTTCCTATCCGAGTCACGGCACCATTATGTCGCTCCCCCTCTTCGTGGAGGAACGACACAGGACCCTGCGCTGTTCTTTCGTCTGCTCGGCCCTCTCCGGGTTTGCTGCTGGTTCTTCCCGGGTTGGCTACTATCCCTTCCACCTCCGTGGAAGGGCAGTTCCCCCTGGCCACATTCCCCACTTCCGCAGGGGAGCGGCACACCGCCGGCCGGCTTTCTCGGGGGCTGCACAGATGTTATTCGGATAGATGTTCCCCTTAGATGTTCCCAGTGCATGCCGTCTCTCTCCTCCTTTATAGTCCTCCTCTGCCAATCCCAACTCGGCTACCCACACGCCGAGTACGCTGCTCTCCTCCAATCAGGAGCAAGTCCTACAGTTTATTGGTTGAACTGGAGGCAGCTGTGCAGAAGCTGTTTACTTCTCTCCCAGCGCCATATTGTGGGAGAGCAGATGCATAGAATAAGTCTTAATTCCAGTAACTCAGTCTAGTCCGGATTGCTCCCCACACTGGACACCTTGGTTGCTTCCAAATTTTAGCTATTGTGAACAATGCTGCTATAAACATGATGGTGCGGGTATCTCTTTGATACATTGTGTCCAAATCTTTTATATACCCAGTAGTGGGATTGCTGGATCATATGACAAGTCTATTTCTAGTTTCTTAAGAAATCTCCACTCTGCTTTCCACAGTGGCTGTACTAATTTACATTCCCACCAATAGTGTCTGAGTGTTTGCCTTTCTCCACATTCTTGCCAGCATTTGTTACTCTCTGTGTTTTGGGTTTTAGCCATTCTGACAGGGGTGAGGTGATATCTCATTTTTATTTTGATTTTCATTTCCCTGATGGCTAATGATATTGAGCATTTTTTTTCATATATTTGTTGGCCATTTGTATTTACTCTTTTGAGAATTGTCTGTTGAAGTCTTTTGCCCATTTCTGAACTGAACTGGATGGTTTTATTTGTTGTAGTTGTTGTTGAGTTTTTTAAGTTGCTGATATATTCGGGATTTAATTCTTTGTCAGATAGGTGGTTTGCAAATAATTTTTCATTCTGTTGGCTGTCTTTTCACTCTATTGATCATTTACTTTGCTATGCAAAAGCTTCTGAATTTGATATAGTCCCATCTGTTTAGTTTTGCTTTTTTTGCCTGTGCTTTGGGGGTCTTGTCCAAGAAGTCATCCCCTACTCCAATGTCTTGGGTTGTTTTCCCTAAATATTCTTGTAGGACCTTCATAATCTCAGGTGTTAAATTTAGTTAGATCTTTGATCCGTCTTGAGTTGATTTTTGTATATGGTGAGAGGTATGGGTCTAGTTTCATTCTTCTACGTGTGTGTGTGTGTGTGTGTGTGTCCAGTATCCAGTTTTGCCAGCATCATTTGTTGAAGAGATTATCCTTACTCCATTGTACAGTCGGAGCACTTTTGTCAAAAACCAGTTGGCTGTATGAATGTGGATTAATTTCTGGCCTCTCTATTCTGTTCCATTGATCCATGTATCAGTTTTTATGTCACTACAGTGCTGTTTTCATTACTATAGCTTTGCATTGTTCTTTGAAGTCAGGTATTGTGATGCCTCCAGCTTGATTTTTCTTGTTCAGGGTTGATTTAGCTATTCTGGGTCTATTGTGATTCCCCAAGAACTTTAGGATTGCTTTTTCTAATTCTGTGAAGAATGTCATTGGAATTTTGATGGGAATTGCATTGAATCTGTAGATTGCTTTAGGTAGTACTAATATTTTAATGATATTGATTCTCCTGCCAATGAGCAAGGAATATCTTTCCATTTTTTGTGTCCTTGATGATTTCTTTCATCAATGTTTGATAATTTTCATTGTAGAGATCTTTTATACTTCTTTGGTTAAATTTGTCCCTAAATATTTGATTTTTTTTTTGTGGCTGTTGTGAATGGGATTTCTTTCTTGATTTCTCTTTTTGTGAGTTCATCACTAGCATACAAGAAAGCTACTGGTTTTTTTGTATGTTTACTTTGTAACTTGCAAGGCTGTTGAATTGATTTATCAATTCTAACAGCTTTTTGGTGCAGTGTTCAGGTTTTTCATGTACAATATCATGTCACCTGCAAACACGAATAATTTGACTTCTTCTTTTCTAATTGTGATGCTCTTTATTTCTTGCTCCTCCCTAATTGCTCTTGCTAAAACTTCCGACACTATATTGAAGAAGAGTGGTGAAAGCAGGCATCCTTGTCTTGTTCCAGATCTGAGGACAGATGCTTTCAATTTTTCCCCATTCAGTATGATGCTGGCTGTTGGTTTGTCATATATAACCTTTATAATTTTGAGGAATATTCCTTTTATTCCTAATTTGTGGAATGTTTTTATCATGAAGAGGTGTTGAATCTTATCAAATACTTTCTCTACATCTTTTCTAAAATTTTTTAAGTTTATTTGACAGGTGGGGTTATAGACAGTGAGAGAGAGACAGAGAGAGACAGAGAGAAAGGTCTTCCTTCCGTTGGTTCACTCCCCAAATGGCCACCATGGCCGGCACTGTGCTGATCCGAAGCCAGGAGCCAGGTGCTTCCTCCTGGTCTCCCACATGGGTGCAGGCATCCAAGCACTTGGGCCATCCTCCACTGTCCTACCGGGCCACAGCAGGGAGCTGGACTGGAAGAGTAGCAGCTGGGACTAGAACCCAGTGCCCATATGGGATGCCAGCATGGCAGGTGGAAGATTAACCAAGTGAGCCATGGCACCAGCCCCTCTCTACATCTATTTGTATGACTTTATTTATTTATTTTTACATTCATTTTATTTTTAATTTATTTTTAAGTAATGCAAATTTCCTGGGCCGGCGCCGCGGCTCACTAGGCTAATCCTCCGCCTAGCGGCGCCGGCACACCGGGTTCTAGTCCCGGTCGGGGCGCCGGATTCTGTCCCGGTTGCCCCTCTTCCAGGCCAGCCCTCTGCTGTGGCCAGGGAGTGCAGTGGAGGATGGCCCAGGTGCTTGGGCCCTGCACCCCATGGGAGACCAGGAAAAGCACCTGGCTCCTGGCTCCTGCCATCGGATCAGCGCGGTGCGCCGGCCGCGCCGGCCATTGGAGGGTGAACCAACGGCAAAGGAAGACCTTTCTCTCTGTCTCTTTCTCTCACTGTCCACTCTGCCTGTCAAAAAAAAAAAAAAAAGTAATGCAAATTTCATAAATACAACTTTAGGAATATACTTATTCTTCACACCATACCTGCCCTCCCATACACAATCCCACCTCTCATCCTCCTCCTCCTCTCCTTGCCCGTCCCATTCTCCATTAAGATTCATTTTCAATTAATTTTGTGCACAGAAGACAAACTCTATACTAAGCAAAGATTTCAACAATTTACACACACACACACACACACACAAACTGTTTGAGAACTAGTTTTACAGTTAACTCTCATAATATAACTCATTGAGGACAGAGGTCCTGCATGAGGAGTTAGTGCACAGTGACTCATGTTGTTAATTTAACAATTAACACTCTTATGTATGACGTCAGTGACCATCCAAGGCTCTTGACATGAGCTGCCTAGGCTATGGAAGCCTTTTGAATCCACAAACTCCATCAATATTTGGACAATGCTACAGGCAAAGTGGAAGTTCTCTCCTCCTTTTAGAGAAAAGTACATCCTTCTTTGATGGCCACTTTCCACTGGGCTCTCACTCATCCTTCATGTAGAATACTTTTTTGCCACATTGTTTCAGCTTTCCATCTACATCTATTTTTTAAGACCATTTATTTATTTATAGAGAGAGAGAGACAGAGACAGAGATAGAGGTCTTCCATCTGCTGGTTCACTCCGCCTAATGGCCACAATGCCAGAGCTACGCCGCTCCGAAGCCAGGAGCCAGGAGCTTCTTCCGGGTCTCCCACATGGGTGCAGGGGCCCAAGGACTTGGGTCATCTTCTGCTGCTTTCCCAGCCCATAGCAGAGAGCTGGATCAGAAAAGGAGCCGCCAGAACATGAACCGACGTCCATATGGGATGCCAGTGCTGCAGGAGGAGGCTTAGCCTACCATGTCACAGCGCTGGCCCCTCTCTGCATCTGTTGAAAGGACCACATGGTTTTTGTTCTTCATTCTGTTTGATGTGATGTATGGCATCTATTGATTTGTGAATGTTGAGCCACCCTTGCATTTCCGGGATAAATCCCACTTGGTCATGATGTGTGATGTGCTTTTGGATTTGATTTACTAGTATTTTGTTGAGAATCTTTGTATCTGTGTTCATTAACGATATAGGTCATAAGGCCAGAAATGTGTCATAATAGCTAAGCTGTGACATGGGTATACCATACTGGTGCCGGTTCGAGTCCTGGCTACTCCTCTTCTGATCCAGCTCCCTGCTTATGGCCTGGGAGGGCAGTGGAGGATGGCCCAAGTGCTTGGGCACCTGCATCCACGTGGGAGACCTTGAGGAAGCTCCTGGCTCCTGGCTTCGGATCGGCACAGCTCAACTGTTGTGTCCATCTAGGGAGTGGACCAGAGGATGGAACACCTTTCTCTCTCTCTCTTCCTCTCAAAAAATATATAATCTTTTTTTAAGGATATAAGTCCGTAGTTTTCTTTTTGTGTTGTATCTTTGGGTTTAGTATGCTGGCCTCATAAAAAGAGTTTTGCAGAGTTCTACCCTATTCAGTATTTTGGAATAGTTTGAAGAGTGTTGAAATTACTTCCTCTTTGAATGTGTTGTAGCCTCAGGTCCTGGCTTTTCCTTGATGGAACACTTTGATTACTGCTTCAATCTCATTGCTTGTTATGGGTCTGTTTAGATTGTTTATATTTTCTTGAGTTAATCTTGGTAAGTTATATGTAACTAGGAATTTATCCATTTCTTTGAGGTTTTCCTGTTTATTAGTATATAGTTCTTCATAGCAGTTTCTTACAATCCTTTGTATTTCAGTGGTTTTGGATGTAATGTCTCCTTTTTCATTTCTAATTTTATTTATTTGAGTTTTTTCTCTTTTCTTTGTTAGCCTGGCTAGAGGATCATCTGTTTTGTTTTTCTTAAAAAAATCAACTTTTTATTTTGTTCATTTTTTTTTTTGCTGTCAGTTTCATTGGTTTCTGCTCTGATCCTTATTATTTCTCAACTCCTGATGATTTTGGGTTGATTTATTCTTGTTTTTCTTTTTTCTTTTTCTTTTTTTTTTTTTTACAGGAAGAGTGGACAGTGAGAGAGAGAGAGACAGAGAGAAAGGTCTTCCTTTTGCCATTGGTTCACCCTCCAATGGCCGCCACGGCTGGCGCGCTGCGGCCTGTGCACCGCGCTGATCCGATGACAGGAGCCAGGTGCTTCTCCTGGTCTCCCATGGGGTGCAGGGCCCAAGCACTTGGGCCATCCTCCTCTGCACTCCCTGGCCACAGCAGAGAGCTGGCCTGGAAGAGGGGCAACCGGGACAGAATCCGGCGCCCCGACCGGGACTAGAACCTGGTGTGCCGGCGCTGCAAGGCGGAGGATTAGCCTAGTGAGCCGCGGCGCCGGCTTTATTCTTGTTTTTCTAAGTCTTCAGGATGCATAATTAGATCTTTAATTTGAGACATTTCTTATAATATAAGCACTTAATGCTATAAAATTCCCTCTTACTACTGCTTTTGCTGTATCCCACTGATTTTTTGTTTTTTGACAGGCAGAGTGGACAGTGAGAGAGAGAGAGAGACAGAGAGAAAGGTCTTCCTTTTTCCCTTGGTTCATCCCCCAAATGGCCGCTGTGGCCGGCGCGCTGCGCCAATCCGAAACCAGGAGCCAGGTGCTCCCTCCTGGTCTCCCATGGGGTGCAGGGCCCAAGCACTTGGGCCATCCTCCACTGCCTTCCTGGGCCACAGCCGAGAGCTGGACTGGAAGAGGAGCAACCGGGACAGAATCCGGCGCCCCGACCGGAACTAGAACCCAGGGTGCCGGCGCCGCAGGTAGAGGATTAGCCTAGTGAACCGCAGTGCCGGCCCACACTGATTTTTGATATGTTTTATTTTCATTTTCGTCTATTTCAGGAAAGTTTTTTATTTCTTTTTTAATTTCTTCAGTGACCCATTGGTCATTCAGTAGCATGTTGTTTGTCAAATACTTATGAGTGTTCTACTGTTCTTGTTGCTGATTTCTAATTTTATTCCTTTATAGTCTGAGAATATACACAATATGCGTTGAATTTTTTTAAATTTGCTGAGACTTGATTTGTGGCCTAATATATGGTCTGTCCTAGAAAATATTCCATGATGAGAAGAATGTGTATTCTGTATCTGCTGGGTGAAATGTCCTATAAATATCTGTTAGATCTATTTGTTCAATAGTATATTTCCACTCTGATTTGTCTTTATTGATTTTTTTTGTCTGGATGATCTGTTCATTGATAAGAGTGGGGTGTTGAAGTCACCCACTATTGTTGTATTGGAGTCTGTCTTTCCCTTTAGGTATAATAGTATTTGCTGAATGCATCTGAGTGGTCTTTTGTTGGATGCATATATATTTATGGTCATTATTTCTTATTGCTGTATTTAACTTTTAATCAAAATATAATGTCCTTTTTATTTCTTTTTGCAATTTTTCATTTAAAGTCTGTTTCGTCTGATACCAGGATCACTATGCTTCCTCGCTTTTGGTTTCCATTTGACTGGTATATCTTTCTCCAGCCCTTCAATTTTAGTCTGTGTATGTCTTTGTGAATTTCTTGGAGGCAGCATACAGCAGGTTGCGTTTTTTTTTTTTTTTAATCCATTCAGCCAACCTATGTCTTTTGGTTAGTGAATTTAATCCACTTACATTCAAGGTTAGTATTGATAGATAAGAACTAAGATCTGTTGCTTTGTTGATTGGATAATGATTGTACTTGCTCTGTTAGTGAATTTGGTGGTGTCATGAGTTTTCATGTTTACTTCTAATGCAGGATGGTTTGGAGAGGCGCCAAGAAGTCAGAATAAGGAGGGAGCTTACTGCTCTAGTCTAGGGGAAGATAGTTTAAAAAAAGTGGAGGGACTGCAATCTCCAGGAAGAGTTATGGAGAAAATAGCAGAGGAAAATCCACGCAAATTACAGGAAGGAACACTGTGGACCTACGTGGAGGGTGTGGACACCCACAACTCAGGACCCCAGCAGCCAAGAGCCTGAGCACCAACTTTGGAGAGATGAGACCAGACAGCAACAGCCCAAGCCACTAGAAATAAAGTGTGGGAAGAGCCTGGCATAAGTCTGGCTTTGAGCCCTGTGCAGGACAGTTTACCTACTGACCTACAGGGGAAAAAGGGAGCATGTTTCTCTCCCCCCACAACCACCCAGCACGGGTGTCCTGTAACAAGCAGAGAGAGGGGTGGCGCCATTTTGGACATACATAACAGCTACACCAGCTCATGTCTGCACACCCAGCAATCAGCTGGGAAGAGATGCCTGAGTCTGGCTGGGAGAATTGAAGGGTGCTAAGTGCTCATGACTGTGGGAGCCCTGTGTGCTGGGACTGTGAAAACTTGTGGCTGGGTGGGAGGGTGCAGGGTGTGGCTGGGTCTTTGGGCAGTCACTGTGGGTTGTTCCACATGCTCAGGGCTCCCTGATTCCAAGGTGAGGGTCATTGCTGTGGGACCCATGCTTACACCAAGGACTGCACAGATCCTTTATGCGGTTCTTGTGGCAGTGCAGGTGAATATGGTACCCACTGGGGCAGGCGCCCAGGCATTAGTCTCCTTGGAGGAGAGGAGGTGAGCATGAGAGTATGCCAACAGAGCAGATTAAATCTCCCTTCTGATAAAAAAAAAAGAGAGAGAGGGAGAGAGATTTACCACACCAATTTGGGAGTGACCTTGGACACTCCCCTCACCCTGAAGCACTGAACAGAGCTCCCTGGCCACACCCAGCACATGCCTCAGGGTACTCACTGAAAGAGCAGACACTCCACTACTCCACAGAGGCATAGTCCAAAGGTAAAAGACATCACAGGGAAAAAAATAAACCAATAAATACCTCCACAAATGCCTAAAAATAAATACAGCAATTGAAGAAACAAGAATAAGGAAGAAAATATGATGCCCCCAAAGGAACACGATAACACTTCAATACTAGAATGTGAAAGTGAAGAGACTGAAGAAATACCAGAAACAGAATTCAAAAAATTAATCATCTGGGGGCGGGGGAGAGAAAGAATCTTCTATCTGCAAGTACATTCCCAAAACGGTTGAAACAGCCCAGGTTGTGCCAGGCCAAAGCCAGGGGCCAGGAACTCCATCCTGGTCTCCCACATGGGTGGCGGTGAGGTCATCATCTGCTGCCTTCTCAGACATAGCAGCATGAAGCTGGGTCATAAGCGGAACAAATGGGACTTGAATTGGAACTCTGATATGGGATGCCAATGCTGGCTCCTGTCCATCTGAGTTTTGATGAAGATGAATCCAATGTAATGGAGAGGAAGGAGAGTCTTTTCACCAAACGGTGCTAGAACAGTTGGACGTCCATAGAGGGGAAAGGGGCCATGACCTTAAAAGTAAAACACATATCTGTAAAACTTTTGCAAAAACAAGAAAAAAGGGCCGGTGCTGTGGCATAGCTGGTAAAGCAGCCACCTGCAGTGCCGGCATCCCATATAGGTGCAGGTTCAAGTCCCACTTGCTCCACTTCCGATGCAGCTCTCTGCTGTGGCCTTGGAAAGCAGTAGAAGATGGCCCAAGTGCATGAGTCCCTGCAGCCACATAGGAGACCCAAAAGAAGTTCCTGCCTGGCTCCTGCCTTCGGATCAGCCCAGCTTAGGCTGTTGCGGCCATCTGGGGAGTGAACCAGCAGTGACGACCTCTCACTCTCTCTGCTTTTCTGTAATTCTGCCTTTCAAATAAATAAATAAATCTTTCTGAAAATGTTATACAAAAAGAAAAACAAGAAAAAATCTTCAGGATCCAGATGTTTCAGAATCAAAGGGATCACATAAACAAGACTAGTGTCTGCTAATACTAACTGATAGAATAAAAAAGGGAGAGAACGATCCAACATGGGAAGTGGGATACACAGCAGACTCATAGAAGGGCAGATGTCCTATACAGCACTCTGGCCTCAGAATCAGCCCTTTAAGGCATTTGGATCTGGCTGAAGAACCCATGGGAGTATTATAGGCATGGAAAGCCAAGACATTCTTGCAAAAAAAAAAATCTAAATTAAAGATCTCTGTGAGTGAGATCCCAGTGGAAAGAACAGGCCATCAAAGAAGAAGGTACCTTTTTCTGAAGGGAGGAGAGAACTTCCACTTTGACTATGACCTTGTCTAAATGAGAACAGAGTCGGCGAACTCTAAAGGCTTCCATAGCCTTGGCAACTCATGACAAGAGCCTAGGGAGATTACTGACGCCATAAACAGGAGTGTCAATTTGTTAAGTCAAGAACAGGAGTCACTGTGCACTTACTCCTCATGTAGGATCTCTGTCCTTCATGTGTTGTACTATGTGAATCAATGCTATAACTAGTACTCAAACAGTATTTTACACTTTGTGTTTCTGTGTGGGTGCAAACTGTTGAAATCTCTACTTAATATATACTAAATTGATCTCCTGTATATAAAGATAATTGAAAATGAATTTTGATGTGAATGGGATGGGAGAGGGAGCGGGAGATGGGAGGGTTGCGGGTGGGAGGGAAGTTATGGGAGGGGGGAAGCCACTGTAATCCAAAAGCTGTACTTTGGAAATTTATATTTATTAAATAAAAATGAAAAAAACCCATAATGTGACATGTCTTCATACCTCTTAGAATGGCAAAATGTAAAATGACAATAAAATCCAGTATTAAAAACTTTCAATTAAAGTGGAACAATTGGAGCTCTTATACACTACTGATGGGTGGGTACATTTGTATAACCACTTTGGCAGTATCTGCTGAAGCTCTCTCTATATATATTCCTTAGCCCTCAGCAGTTCTGTATACACTTTTTTTTTTTGACAGGCAGAGTGGACAGTGAGAGAGAGAGACAGAGAGAAAGGCCTTCCTTTGCCATTGGTTCACCCTCCAGTGGCCGCCGCTGCCGGCGTGCTGTGGCTGGCGCACCGCCAGGTACTTATCCTGGTCTCCCACGAGGTGCAGGGCCCAAGCACTTGGGCCATCCTCCACTGCACTCCCTGGCCACAGCAGAGAGCTGGCCTGGAAGAGGAGCAACTGGGACAGAATCCGGCACCCCGACCGGGACTAGAACCTGGTGCGCCGGCGCCGCAAGGCAGAGGATTAGCCTACTGAGCCGCAGCGCCGGCCATGTATACACTTAGTAGAAACATATGTGTGTCCATCCAAAGACATGTGTAAGACAATGTTTTAGCAGCATTATTATTTGTAATAGCTTCAAACTGAAAAACAATCCGAACCTTCACCAGCAGTAGAATAAGTGAACTGTAGGGTATTCATGCAATGGAATACTATACTTTGGGCTGGCGTTGTGGTGTGGTAGGCTAAGCCTCTGCTTGCAGTGCTCCCAGCATCCCATATGGGTGCCGGTTCAAGTCCCAGCTGCTCCTCTTCTGATCCAGCTCCCTGCTTATGGCCTGGGAGGGCAGTGAAAGATGGTCCGAGTCCTTGGGCCCCTGCACCTACGTGGGAGACCCAAAAGAAGCTCCTGGCTCATGGTTTTGGATTGGCCCAGCTCTGGCCATTGTAGCCATTTAGGGAGTGAAAGAGCGGGTGGAAGATCTTTGTCTGTCTGTAACTCTGCCTCTCAAATAGATAAATCTTTCTAAAAAAAGAAAAAATTTTTTATTTTTGTTGAGATTTTACTTAAAATTGCTTAATCATGATCAATATCAAGAAGATTTCTGCTTAGGTTATTTTAAAGATTTATTTGTTTATTTGAAAGGCAGAGTTACATAGAAAGAGGAAGAAGCACACAGAGAGAGGTCTTCCATGTGCTGGTTCACTCTCCAAATGGCTGCAATGGCCGGGGCTGGGCCAGGCTGAAGCCAAGAGCCAGGAGCTTCTTCTGGGTCTCCCACATGGGTGCAGGGGCCCAAGGACTTGGGCCATCTTCCACTGCTTTCCCAGGCACATTAGCAGGGCACTCATCAGGGATGCTGGCATTGCTGGCGGTGGCTTAACCCTCTGTGCCACAACTCTGGCCCCTTCTCCTGGATTTTCTTCTCGGAGTTTTAATTGCATGTCTTATACTTAAGGTTTTTAGTTTGTTCTCTTTTTTACATATTTTGGCGCAAGTGCTTTGATACAATGGATTAAGCTGCTGCTTGGGATGCCTGCATCCCATTTCAGAGGGCCTGGTTTGAGTTCTGGCCACTCCACTTCTGATTCAGCTTTCTACTGATGCGTTCTGGGAAGCATCAAATGATAACCCAAATGCTGGGGCCCTTGCCTCCCACATGGGAGACTCAGGTTGAGTCCCTGGCTCCTAATTTCTGGGTGGCCCTGCCCTGGCTGTTGCAGACATTTGGGGAGTGAACCAGTGAACAGAATATTCTCTCTCTCTCTCTCTCTCTCTCTCTGGATCTTGCTCTCTCTCATACTCTGTCTTCCAAATAAGATGAAAATAAATAAGTATTCTAAGTTTTAAGCTCATTTTGACTTGATTTTTGCATACGGTATAAGATAAAGGTCCAATATCATTCTTTTGCATGTGGCTATCCACCACCATTTATGGAAGAGGCTGTCCTTCTCCTATTGTGTATTATTGGGACCCTTGTTGAAAGTCAGTTAACCATACATGTGTGCACCAAATTCTGGGTTCTTTATTCTGTTCCATTTGTCTGTATGTCTTAATGCCAGTACTGATGAAGGGTTAATATCCAAGATGTATGATGAAGTGCTAAAACTCACTATTGCGCGCGTGTGCGCACACACACACACACACACACAAACTGATTTAAAAAAAGAGCAAATGGGGCTGGCATTGTGATACAGCAGGTTAAGCTACCACCTGCAACACGGGCATCCCATATGAGTGCCCGTTAGAGTCTTGGCTGCTTCACTTCCAATCCAGCTCTCTGCTAATGTACCTGGGAAAGGAGCAGAAGATGACCTGAGCATTTGGGCCCCTGCAACCCATGTGGGAGATCAAGATAGAGTTCCAGGTCCTCTGCTTTGGCTTGGCCCAGCTCCAGTTGTTGCAATCATTTGGAGAGTGTACCAGCAGATGGAAGATCTCTGTGTGTCTCTCCACCACCCTCCCCCCGCCTGTCTCTGTAACTCTGCCTTTCTTACTATTTGTTGGGCTCTTTACTTGGTGTGGGGTTAATCTTATGAGAATAGAGTAAACCAAAAGAGGATTATTGTAAAAAGTGAGAGATGGAATAAGAGGGGAAGGAGGAAGAAGGGTGGGAGCGTGGGTAGGAGGGAGGGTAGGGTGGAAAGTATCATTATGTTCCGAAATCTGTATGAAATACATGAAATTTGTTTACCTTAAATAAAATAAAAATTAAAAAAGAAAGGAAAACTATCTGATTTGATTTCTACAACCATAATTTGATCCATTGAGAATAAATCCTGATGTATTTGAAAAGCCTGCATTTTTCTCAACTTTATTTTGATAAAATTTATGGAACAAAAATCTATCAGTTTTACCATTTTGACTCTTGAAAATTTCACAGAAATTAAATGATTTCTAGGTTAGGAGGGGGCCTTAGTTGTCTCTGTATACTCTTTAGATTTTGAATTTTGTATCTTTTTAATTTCTCAAAATGGAATAAAATGCAATTATTCAATAAAAATAATAAATAATGTAAGGAAGGGAACAAAGGATTTGAACAGATGTTTCTGCAAAGAAGACACACAAATGGCCACTAACTACATAAAAAGATGATGACTATCACTAATCGTGGGAGAGATGCAAAGCAAAACCATAATGAGAGTCAACCTCATACTAGCTAGGATGACTGTCATCAAACACATACTAGCTAGGATGACTGTCATCAAACACAAAAGTGTAACAAGTGTCGGTCAGAATGTGGAGAAATGGCAACCCCTCTGTATGGTTGATGGGAAAATGATGCAACTGCTGTTGAAAGAAAAGTACAGAAGTTTCACAAAAAGTTAAAAACAGAAATACATTGTAATCTAGCCATCCCACTCCTGAGTGTATAGTCAACCAGAATCTCAAAGAGATATGTGCATTCCCATGCTTGCTGTAGCACTATTCGCAATCAACAGATTATGGGGAAAAAATCAAATGTTCATTGATGAATGAGTAAAGAAAGTGTATCATATACACTCAATGTAAAATCACTGAGTCTTTTTTTTTAATCAAAGTCAGAGTGACAGAGAGAGAGGAAGAGACAAAGAGAGAGAGAGATATCTTCTATCTGTTGGTTCACTCCCCAGATTGACGCATTGACTAGGGTTGGGCCAGGCCAAAAGCAGGAGGCAGGAGCTTCTTCCAGGTCTTGCACGTGGGTGCAGGGGTCCAAGCACTTGGGCCATCTTCTGCTTCTTTCTCAAGTGCATTAGCAGGGAGCTGAGTGGGGAAGTGGAGGAGCCAGGACTGGAATCGGCACCCATATGGGATGCCGGCATTACATGTGGCAGTTTCACCCTCTACACCACAACAATAGTAGCTCATTGAGTCTTTAAAAAGGAGATCCTGTTATTTGCAACAATATGGACTAACCAGGAAGACATAATGCTAAGCAAAATAATTCAGTCACAGAAGTACAAATAGAATAGAAGTAGAGAATAGAACTGTAGTTACCAGGGACTGAGGAAAGGGAAAGTGAGGAATTATTATTCAGCGAGTCTAAGGTTCCATCTAGGAAAACTGAATTAGTTCTGGGGATGCACTGTATAGCTTAGTGCCTATAGTCAACAATACCATATTGTACACTCAACAGTTGGTTAAGGGACCAGTGCAGTGGTGTAGTGGGTAGAGCCACTGCCTACAGTGCCAGCATCCCATACGTGTACTGGTTCAAATCCCAGCTGCTCCACTTGTGATCCAGCTCTCTGCTGTGGCCTGGGAAAGCAGTAGAAGATGGCCCAGGTCCTTGGGCCCTGCGCCCACATGGGAGACCCCAAGGAAGCTCTTGACTCCTGGTTTCGGATTGGCCCAGATCCGTCCATTGTGGCCATCTGGGGAATGAACCAGCGGATGGGAGACCTCTCTCTCTTTCTTTGTGCGTGTGTGTGTGTGTGTGTGTGTGTGCCTGTGCCTCTCTGTAACTCTGCCTTTCAAATAAATTTTTTAAAAAGTTGATTAAGAGTGTAGATCTTGTGTTATTACCACAGAAAGGAATGGGGCAGCGGAGGACACAAACTTTTGGAGATGATGGCTATGGGTGATGATTTTGTGTGTGTATGTGTATTTCCAAATGCCTCAAACTCTACCCATTACACATGTGCAGGTATACCTCAACAATGCTGTTAAAAACCAAAAGTGGTTAATTGTGTAATAACAAAACATACATGATATTAAAAGTAAATCCAAAAGACAAAATTGCAGAGCATTTTTTAATAATAAATGTGATGTTTGGTGGTATGGCCGTCCCTGCAAACCAGCAATAAGAAGGTTCAGAATAAACAAACCCAGGCCGGCGCCGCAGCTCACTAGGCTAATCCTCCGCCTTGCGGCACCGGCACCCCGGGTTCTAGTCCCGGTCGGGGCGCCGGATTCTGTCCCAGTTGCTCCTCTTCCAGGCCAGCTCTCTGCTGTGGCCCGGGAGGGCAGTGGAGGATGGCCCAAGTGCTTGGGCCCTGCACCCCATGGGAGACAAGGAGAAGCACCTGGCTCCTGCCATCGGATCAGCGCGGTGCGCCGGCCGCAGCACGCCGGCCGCGGCGGCCATTGGAGGGTGAACCAATGGCAAAGGAAGACCTTTCTCCCTGTATCTCTCTCTCTCACTGTCCACTCTGCCTGTCAAAAAAAAAAAAAAAAAAAAGAGAGAGAGAGAGAGAATAAACAAACCCAAGCCCCTTCCAAGTCCACTTGGTTAGTAATCTGCACTGCCTCCAGGGCACTCATAAAGCAGCATCAGCCTAGGGCTCTGCTTTTAAACTGGGTGCTTTGTTTTGGCCCTGAGGATTTTGCTTGCCTCCTTTTAAGCTCAGCAATGTATTTAAAAGGATATTTGTGATCTTTTTTTAATTCAGTGTTTCTAGGTGTTTTGTAGGAGGAAGTCACCATCTGGATTTCTCACGTACAATATTGCTATAAACATGGAGTCCCATTTCTATATTCTGATAACTCTGGAATTCCTGTCTGTCCTCCTGACCTCGCAGGGAGCTTCTGACTCACATTCAAGGGAAGTCTCATATATCCTGCTTAATATCCCCACTTGGATGTTTAATAGGCATTTCAACATGCCATGTTCAAGACAGAACTCTCCAGGCTGGCGCTGTGGCACAGCAGGTTAACGCCCTGGCCTGAAGCGCTGGCATCCATATGGGCGCTGGTTCAAGACCTGGCTGCTCCACTTCTGATCCAGCTCTCTGCTATGGCCTAACAAAGCAGTAGAAGATGACCCAAGTCCTTGGGCCCCTGCATCTACATGGGAGACCCGGAAGAAGCTCCTGGCTCTTGGCTTCAGATTGGCACTGCTCCAGCCACTGCAGCCAACTAGAGAGTGAACCAGTGGATGGAAGACCTCTCTCTCTCTCTTTCTGCCTCCCCGCTCTCTGTGTAACTCTGACTTTTGAATAAATAAATAAATCTTCTTTTTTAAAAAAAAGCAGAACTCTCGGTTCCCCTCTCAGTCCAGTTCCTTCCCCAGTCTTCCCCATCTCAATGAATTACAGAGCTACCTACCTACTAAAATCAAAAACCCAGCTGTAATCTTAGATGCCTCATTTTCTCTCTCTGTGTCAGTATACCCTGTCACTTCCACTCCAAATTACATACTTAAGTCCTGTATTGGCTTTTCTTCTCCACTGGAACTTATTTCCATAACCCCATTAATCCCCTGCTTGCAACCAGCCCATGTGCTTTGAACAAAACTCTAACTCCTGTTAAAAAGGAAACTAAGACAGGGATGGGTATTCGGCACAGTGGTTAAGACACCGACTATGACAGACATCTGCCTCTCAATTCAATACCCAGCTCTAGCTCTTGACTCCAGCTTCCTGCTAATGCAGATCCTGGGTGGCAGCAGGGATGGCTCGAGTGACTGGGATCCTGCTACCGACGTGGGAGACCTGGATTGAGTTCTGGGTTCCTTCTTGGGTCGATTCTGGTCCTGGCTTTTGTAGGCATTTGGTGAGTGAAGCAGCAAGTCGATTTCTCTCTCTCTCTCCCTCTCTCTCTCTCCCTCCTTCTCTCTCTCTCTGTTTCTCTCTCCTTCTCTTTCTCTAATGAATACATAGTAACTTTAAAAAGTACACTGAGGCCCAATGTGATCTTAGAGAATTTATTTGAACAAACAACAAGTCATAAATTGGGAAACTCCAAACCGGAAATGGTCAGGTACTTCACCAAGGCAACACGGGGGGAGGTTTTCATAGAACAGACGCAGAAGTGAAGAAAATAGTTGTTTACAATTTTACAGTTGTCTTACTTGGTTTATCACAGTGAAAAACCCTTAGTTATATAATTATAAGCTTGTTGACTGCTTCCGAGTGGCTGAGCTTAAGTTCTACTTTCTTTAATAACACAAATCACATTTATAAGTAATAGCTCAAGTTGTCTTTTTAAGATTTATTTTATTTTTTGAGAGGCAGAGTGACTAAGAGAAAGTTACAGACAGAAAGAGATCTTCTATCTGCTGGCTTACTCCCCATATATCTGGAACAGCTGGGTCTGTGTCAGACCAAAGCCAAGAGCCAGGAACTCCCATTGGGTCTCCCATGTGGGTGGCAGGGGCCCAGGTTCCTGGGCCATCTTCTGCTGCCTTTTCAGGTGCTTGAGCAGTGATTTGGATGGAAGCAGAGCAGCAAGGACTCGAACCAGTGCTCTAATATGGAATGCTAGTGTTGCAGGTGGGCGCTTAACCCATTGTGCTACAGCACCAGTTCTTCAAGTTAAGTTTTGCTTGTGTTTGCAAATCAAGAAAGATTTGGGTGACTTGAGGCCTCAACTGACTTTTCCTTCTCAGAGATTCTTCATGTCTGGTCTCCATTTTAATTTACTTTAAGACTTTTAGCATGTACAACACCCTAGACTGTTGATTCAAAACTCAAAGGCCAGTTCTTTGCAGAGTACATAACCCTTTCAAATGGGGCTTAGCTACTCCGTTCCAACAGATTGCCACTTTGCCAAATATGGATCCACTAGTTGTCAGCTCTTTTGATTTTTTTTTTTTTGCAAGAGGGCTAGAAATGTAGGTCAGTATGTGGAATCTTCTGATTTTTAATTATTGGCTATTAAAAACAAAAACAAAACAAGACCAATTGAGGGGCCGGCGCTGTGGCACAGTGGATTAAAGCCCTGGACTGAAGTGCCGGCATCCCATATGGGCATCGGTTCTAGTCCCGGCTGCTCCTCTTCCAATCTAGCTCTCTGCTATGGTCTGGGAAAGCAGTAGAAGATGGTCAAAGTCCTTGGCCCCCTGCACCCGTGTGGGAGACCCAGAAGAAACTCCTGGCTCTTGGCTTCGGATCGCCTCAGCTCCGGCCATTGCAGCCATCTGGGGAGTGAACCAGTAGATGGAAGACCTCTCTCTCTCTCTCTTGCTGCCTCTCTCTATAATTCTGTCTTTCAAATAAATAAAATAAATCTTAAAAAAGAAGACCAGTGGAAAAAAGAGAAAACACTGGCTATTAGACGTCAGCTGATCTTGACTCCTGCTTGACCTCCCCGGCTTACCCTTTCCTACCTCTGGTCCAGGCTACCAGTTTTTTTTAAAAGATTTATTTATTTATTTGAAAGTCAGAGTTACACACAGAGAAAGGAGAGGCAGAGAGACAGAGACAGAGACAGAGGCAGACACACACACACACAGAGAGAGAGAGAGAGAGGTCTTCCATCTGATGGTTCACTCCCCAATTGGCTGCAACAGCCGGAGCTGCACCAGCCTGAAGCCAGGAGCCAGGAGCTTCTTCCAGGTCTCCCACGTGGGTGCAGGGGCCCAAGGACTTGGGCCATCTTCTACTGCTTTCCCAGGCCATAGCAGAGAGCTGGATCGGAAGTGGAGCAGCCAGGACAGGCAACTAGTTTTAACATATACTGTCAACTACTTCTGAGATGCCTCGGATTTGTTACTTCCGGCCACGCTTCTCGTATCTTTTGTACCTGGTTGCATTTTCGGGAAGTTTGGAAGGTTATTCTGCTCATGGCTCAACTAATGACCCGAGGAGGCTGAGGTCATTCTGACACATGTGTTTTGCCCCACTTGCCAGGGTTTCCTCCAGGTATGAAGAGCATCACCCACTGTGTCTCTAGCTCAGTAAGGTACCCTTTTCTGGCTGCCTTCCCTTCCCTTTGCTTTGCCACCACTTTAACCGCCGTTCCCACAGTTGCCAATAAACCATGTGCGTTCACATTTTGGTCTCAGGGGCTGGATCTGGGAGGACTGGA
The DNA here is from genome assembly GCF_051225735.1 of Oryctolagus cuniculus. Lineage (NCBI taxonomy): Eukaryota > Metazoa > Chordata > Mammalia > Lagomorpha > Leporidae > Oryctolagus > Oryctolagus cuniculus. Next base: position 49,011,924 of record NC_142888.1, on the reverse strand, counting down.
CTGAGTTGATGATCCTCTTCCACTTTCTCCACCAGTCTTAACGGTCCTTTGCCTGTGTTGTGCCTTCAGCTTGCCTGCTCTTCCCTGGGATGTTTGAATGGCTGACCTCCTTGCTCTGCTCGTACTCAGCTCAAAAGTCACCTCTGCAGTTCGGCTGTCCAACACTCCCCCATCTTCAAGAGCTGCTCCCTCCCTTTCCTTATCTATCAGTTTTCTCTGTCATTCATCCATAGTTGACACCTGAGTCTTTCCACTATGTGAATGTACCTCTGTTATTTACTTGTTCATGTGTTTATTGTTTATCTACCCTCAATATCAGCTCCATGAGGGCAGGAAGCTTGTCTGATTTCTTCACTGCCCTATCAGCAGCGCAGGGCACTAAATGAAAAGGCAAATGATGACTTTCCCCAGTTCGTGGAGTCCATGTTCATTTCCCCTAATGCTTCCTCCTTGGAGTCTCTGTTCTTAACTTGACATTCAGGATGCCACAAAGTCGGTGCAGGTGGGCAAAGGAACACCTGCCTAGGGCAGGTAACCTAAATCCTCCTATCAGAGGTACATCTTTAGAATGGTCCATGTATATATTTTGATGTGAATCCCTTTCCTTTAAGTCTTAGCGATAGCTTTGATTTTTTCCTTTATTTCTTTGTGTTAAAAAATCTCCATGTGCTTTGTTTTCAGCTCTTACTCTTCACACTGGCATATTGACAGTCGAGGCTGGAAGTGCCATACCCAATTTCCTTCTCAGTCATTTTCTCCTGGAAATCACTGGGTGTCTCTCTCGCTATTATTCTTCCGTAGTTGACATGCTTGCTGCTGTCTATAGTATCTGGCCTTACAGTCTCAAATGAGCATGTTTGGCTGTGGCTCCCCCCGCACCCCCCAGTTAAAGTCATCTTGATCAGATCGGCAAGTCTCCAGGCAACCACATTCTTCCCTAGTGAGATGCACTCGATCCTTAGCCAAAAGCCTATCATTCCAGTATCTTAAGCCATCGTCCAAGAAATAGATCTGTGCAGCTTCAACCCTTCCTTGCATCTCCAGCTGTGCTGGCTGCAGGCACCCCCACACCTAGCCTCAAGGGACCTCTGACCTCCAAGCTCGCCTTGCAGTGACTGAGATGTAGACAAACGCTATTCCCCTTGATTCAAATGAGACAATATTGAAATTTCTCATAAGGAAATTTGCTAGGAAACCGAGCGAAAAACAAACCCAGGGAGAGGGAGGGTGAGGGAGAGAGGATGCAAAAGCTTAAGAAAGGAGACATTACAGAGCCTCCATTGCTTATCCTGAGATAACTACACTCTGGCTGCAGATTGGCTGGGCTGGCACAGCTCACGGGGCGCACAGGATATGAGAATATAATCCTTCAGCCTTTCACAAAGGGGCAATGAGGATGGGGTGGGGGGAGGGTTTACAGAAAGGCAGAAAGTGTCTTTGTATGTCTCAACTGTTTCATTCCATGGAAACAGTACCCGAGGAAGTATGAGGACTCCTCTAACAGCTCTGGGAGAGAAAGGAAATGCTATCCCCTAGCCCTGGAAGCACTCTGTAACTAACTTTGCTGCACTCTCTTATTGGTACTGATAGTTTTTAGTGGATTGTTCAGGATTTTCTATATACACGATCATACCATCTACAAATAGAGATACTTTCTTTCCAATCTGGACATCTCGTGTTCTGTTTTCTTGCCTAATTGCGCTGGTTAGAACTTCCAGTACAACACTGAATAGAATGGGCAAGGATCTTAGTGGGAAGCTTTCAGCCTTTCACCATTAAGTAGCTGTGGCTTTTAGGTAGATGCAGTCTCACTAACTCTTTTAGTGGCCCGAATTTTATTGTAAAGTTCTGCTATGCTTTATTATACTTGCTTTGTTTCATTTTTAGCCTCCATTACTTTTTCTACATTTTCTTTTGAGAAAAACTAGGCTGTCTCTGTAGCACCAGTGGAATCAAAGGAAAAGGCATGATTGCCTTTCATTACTCTGGTCAGGAAGAATTTCTTAAACTTCTACTATGTGCCGGCACTGTCCTAGCTTCTTGGGGACACAGTGTTGGACACAACGAAGTCCCAATCCTCTGGAGCCCCCTTTCGAAGGACAAACTTAGATAATAAGTGAATAGCAAGACGATTACCAAGGAGTGACAACCACTGAGAAGGAAGAAATCTGGATATGGGGCTGGCGCTGTGGTGTAGCGGGTAAAGCCACTGCCTGAAGCGCCAGCATCCCATATGGGGGCTAGTTCGAGACCCGGCTGCTCCACTTCTGATCCAGCTCTCTGCTGTGGACTGGGAAAGCAGTGGAAGATGTCCCAAGTGCTTGGGCCCCTGCACCCTCATGGCAGACCGGGAAGAAGCTCCTGGCTCCTGGCTTCAGATCTGCACAGCTCCGGCCGTTGTGGCCAGTTAGGGAGTGAACCAGTGGATGGAAGACCTCTCTCTCTCTCTCTCTCTCTCTCTCTCTCTGCCTCTTCTTCTCTCTCGGTGTAATTCTGACTTTCAAGTAAAATAAATAAACCTTAAAAAAAAGAAATCTGGGTGTTATGAAAGGGAGGGCTCCAGGGGCTGCGTTATAATGAGTGGACAAAGAAGGGCTCTTTTGGGAGGTGAAATTTTGGCTGGGATCTCAATGATAAAGGAGAAGAGCTTGGAGAAGAGTTTTCAAACAGAAGGAAAGTTCCAGAGACTTGAGTCAGGAATGAGCCTGGTGAGGGAGTAGGGAAGGGTAAGAAGGAAGGCAGTCCAGCATGGATGAAGCTGAGGGAAGGTGGAGGAGAGTATGCAAATAAGGACAAAGCCAGGCACTGAACTTGCAGACAAAGATGTTAGTTTACTGAACATGATGAAAAGTCACTGGAGGGTGTCAAACAGGGGGCATTGTCAACTAATTTATTAGTAAAAAAAAAAAATCCTGGTGCTGGCACTGCGGCGTAGTGGGCTATGCCTTTACCTGCAGTGCTGGCATCCCATATGGACACCGGTTCAAGTCCTGGTTACTCCACTCTGACCCAGCTTTCTGCTATTGCCTGGGAGAGCAGTAGAAGATGGCCCAAGTCCTTGGGCCCCTGCACCCCATGGGAGACCCTGAAGAAGCTCCTGGCTCCTGGCTTCGGATCGGCACAGCTCCGGCCATTGTGGCCATCTGGGGAGTGAACCATTGGATGGAAGACCTCTCTCTCTCTCTCTCTCTCTGTAACTCTGTCTTTCAAATAAATAAATTAAATCTTTTTTAAAAAAGACTTGCCCGTCAATATTTATAACAGTATTATTACCAACAGATAGAAAGTGAAAACACCTCAAATTTCTATTTATAGACAAATGGAAAAACAAAATGTGCTATATCCATACAATGAAATAGCATTCAGCCACAAGAAGAAATGTTGTACTGATACATTCTACAACATGGATGAACCTTGAAAACACACGTTAAGTGAAAGAAACCCAATACAAAAGGCCACATAGTATATGATTCCATTTTTTGAAGTTTCCAAAATAGGCAAATTCACAGTGACAAAATAGCCTTAATTAATGAATGGTAGCCAGGGGCTAGAGGAATGGAAGAATGAGGAGTGATTGCTTAATGGATGTGGGGTTTCTTTTGGAAGTGTTGACCATGTTCTACAATTGGTTGTGATGACAATTGCACAAGTTCTGAATATATTAAAAACCGCTTAGTCATATACTTCATAGGGTGCATTTTATGTTGTATGTTTCATATGTGAGTAAAGTGATTATTCAAAAATAAGAAATGTATAAAGACTGGAAATGAAATCACTGAGTATCCTCTTGGCTCAAGGGAACTCCTGTTCCAATTTTGGTATAATTTGTATCTCCTTATATATTGGTAAATAGATGTAGATATAGATATATAATTCCCAAATGGTGAACTACCATATATACCATTTTGCATCCTTTACACTTGTTACATTGTGAACAGTTTACAGACTATTGAGTATTTTCAAAAAATAAGATCATGATGATTGCCTGTTTCTCAAATATCAAAGTTCTTTCCTCAAGGGTCATATCCTCTTGTGTATTTGGGGAGGGGACAGGCAAGGTTTCTCTCCTCTACCACTGAGCTGTGCACTGAGCACTGCTCTGCTGTTCCGCATGTGTATCCCTGCTACCATCTCTCTTGGCTTCACTGTTACCACGAATAGTCCTGAACTTGATTTGTCCCCTTGATTTGCTGTTGCTACTTCTGCTCAGAACTCAAAGAGATAGGACATATTCCCTTTGGAAGCCCTTGCCCTTTATTCAACACAATTCACCACAGTAGTCTGATTGGGGATAAGACTTTGCTTACAATTTGGAGTGATGTAGGGAAGTTATATTTTCGCCAAAAGTCAATTGACACAGGCCATGGCATAACTGTTTATCTTGTGTTTGGAGGCCTGGCCATCCCTGTGACCTTTTTAAAGGGTACTTCAGGACGTGATCCGGGAAATGTGTGGCTTTTCCCCAAGAGCATTGCCCTCATGGAGCTGCTCAAATTCTCCACAGATAAATGAGCCCTAGAATTCATCAAGAAATTGATAGGGACGCACCTCTATACCAAGAGGAAGCAGGAGGGACAAGGCAATGTCCTGGCTGTCATAAGAAAAAGTAGCTATCAGTGAGGACTGAGCTCTGTCTCCCATCGGTACAAAAATCCTTTACAAAAAAAATGTTTATGGAAAAATAGATTTAAAAGATAAGTGGTTTTTTTTGGTGGAAAAATGTTTTAAAATCCATATGTAGTTTTTTTTTTCCCCATAGAATGTATTGTCCATGGAGTTTTTGAAGATTCTGCCCATGCATGGATTTCAAAATATTTCACAACAGAATCTATCAATTTTCTTTTCCATGAACTTTGTGAAATCCCCTCGTACATACACATTTTATCTTCAGTGAACTTTTTGGAGAGCCCAGGATGCTCAGACTACCACCTTTGGGCTTTCAACTCCAGGTTTTTGTTTGTGTTGCTGTAGACTTTCGTGGAAATTCTAGGCTAGTGGCATTTCTCACGGATCTCCTGACCTGGGTGGGGTCATAGAGATATAGTTTATTCCTTACATATAGTCTGGTACACCCCTCAGGAAAGATTTCATGAGCTTTCAAGCAGTATTTTATCCATATCCTGATAGAAAAGACCAACCATCATCCTTTTGGTCTCAGTTATGGGTAAAGGCCAATAAACTATCATCGCCGTATAGTTCACTGATCCATCTCCACTGAGGAACTATCTTGCTATGAGCTCACATTTTCAAGAGGAAGTCTCATCTGAGAAAAAGTAGCCTGGACTATTGAACCAGCCAAAATTCTAGATACCCTAGACTCACGAACCAAGCTGGTCATGTGGCTTTACCTCCTGGCCACACCTATATAAGGGCCACTGTAAATCACATGTTGGGCAGATAAAGAGAAGCTAGTGCATGAGGATATGGGTTGGAGAGAGAGAGAGAGAGAGAGAGAGAGAGAAAGAGAGAGAGAAGGAGAGATTTTCCTAGTTATGATTGTTTAGCACCAGGGAATAAGCAAAGGCGAGTGCTCATGCGCAGAGGTGACTGTTCCAGGCTCTGGCCCAGGTCTAAGGCTGAGGAAATTACTGTCATTGTAGCAGGACACTGGTATCAGAGCTCTACTTTATTGAAGGGTTTTTGCTTCCAATGGCACCTTGGGACACAGAGCTAGGCGATTTAAACCCCCACTCCCTACTTGACCTTATATATGGCTATCTTGTGAGCTAGAAACTTATCATCTCCTGGAGCAACCAAGACCCTGAACTTTACCTGTGATGATTGCTGCCAACATTAACTTTGGGTCTGACTTGTGGTCCATCAAATTATTTACTTTGTCAAATAAACTCTCATTGAATGTGCTTTCAGAACAGGAGATGTTAAGTTTAAGCTTGCATCAGGTCTTCAACTGATTCTTGGATTTATAGTTAGGATGTCTGCATCAGTTAGCTTTTCAGCACTGTAACAAAACCCTAGAAGAAGTTATTTGCGGGGCCGGCACTGTGGTGTAGTAAGCTAAGCCTCCTCCTGAAGCTCCAGCATCCCATGTAGGTGCCAGTTCATGTTCTGGCTGCTCCACTTCCTATCCAGCTCTCTGCTGTGGACTGGGAAAGCAGTAGAAGATGGCCCAAGTGCTTGGGCCCCTGCACCCTCATGGCAGACCAGGAAGAAGCTCCTGGCTCCTGGCTTTGGATCAGCTCAGCTCTGGCCATTGTGGCCAGTTGGGGAGTGAACCAGAGGATGGAAGACCTCTCTCTCTCTCTCTGCCTCTACCTCTCTCTGTAACTCTTTCAAATAAATAAAATAAATCTTTAAAAAAAAAGAAAGAGTGGAACATGGCATTTCAGATCCACTCGGGGTAACATCAAATAATTCTTTGCAGGTATGAATTAACTTCTATTTTTCTGTCACCTACAGAATGACATCATTTATTCTCGTTGGATCTAAGGCTCTGAATTCATCTTCATTTCCTCCCTAACCCTGGTCTTTCTTTAGCTTTGTGTTCTGATTAAATTGGAATACTACAGCAGCACCACCTACAGGTCATATCAAAGAAATGCACATTGACTATTTGGAATTTAAATCTTGGAATTCTGACCTAGAGAGACCTAGACTAGTAGTTTCTAAACCTCTCTGGGCAGCAGGTGGCTGAGAATAAAAATTTAAATGAGAAGCCAAATCAAGGACAAACCAATCAACCATTCCTCAGGCCTCACTGAGACCTCCTGATTCAGAAATTTTGGTGATGGGGGTCGGATTTATTTTTTGTAAATCTAACTTTTGATGCCCCTGACTTTAGGCTAGCATGTAAGAAGCTTAGAAATCACTCTACCATAACAATGAGTAAAAATCAGAGCAAAAGGAAAAATTGGCAACTCTTTAGATCCATTAGAGAAGTAAGGTCACAGGGCAAATGACTGCCTCAAAAATTGGAGGGACAGATGGGCAGATCCAGATAGTCACAATGTATCAGAAATGAAACCCATGAGCGAACATCTGTGCAGAAATTAGTGCCGGGGTGGGAAATCCTGAACTGTAATTGACGAATTGCTAGACCCTGAGACAGGACAGTAGGAGAATTTAAAGACTCCAGAGGGACCTGGGGTTTGCTGAATTTTAGCTCCAGGAGCTCTGCCAGATTCTCACAGAGAATATCAAAGAAAAATCACTGCATACTTCCAGCAAAGGGAGGGGAAGGGAGTAACCTTTTTTTTTTTTTTAAATATACCAGGGTGGTCTGTTTTTCTTAAGAGGCCCGAACTCAGGAGAAAGTATTTTACCAAATTCTAACCTGAACGGGCTTTATCAGAGTTGAATTTACCTGTGAGAAGAAAAATACCCAACTCCAGCTGGCTCTATCCCTCACCTGGAGAAAAGGAAATACCCAACTCAGGCCCCACTGGCTAGCTGAACCCACTTAAGGGGAAACAGACTACAAAGCACACAGGATGGTCACAGTTCAGGTGCACAGGCTCACCAGAAGCCTGGGACCTAACACAGGACTATAGAATGCTCTTTCCTGCCCTATACCTGACCACTGCATTATTAAACGTGTATTTACCGCTGCTCCTTGTATCTGGGACTTCAGATTCATTTTCCAATACAAAAACTGTAAGGTACATTGAAAGACAAAAGGAACAGTTAGAAGATACTTAACAAGCATTAACACTAGAATCAGATATGGCAGGAATTCTGGACTTCTCACTTTTCAGATTAGGAATTTTAAAAATCTATGATTAGGGGCTGGCGCTGTGGCATAGTGGGTAAAGCCACCACCTGCAGTGCTGGCATCCCATATGGGTGCCGGTTCGAGTCCTGGCTGTTTCACTTCTTATCCAGCTCTCTGTTATGGCCTGGGAAAGTCGTAGAAGATGGCCCAAGTGCTTGGGCCCCTGCACCCACACGGGAGACCCAGAAGAAGCTCCTGGCTCATGGCTTTGGATTGGCGCAGCTCCAGCTGTTGCGGCCATCTGGGGAGTGAACCAATGGATGGAACTCCTCTCTCTCTCTCTCTCTCTTGCTCTCTCTCTGCCTCTGCCTTTCAGATAAATAAATAAATCTTTTTTTAAAAAAAAATCTATGATTACTATGCTAAAGGCTCCAACGGAAAAAGCAGACAACATATAAGAATAGATGGATACTATAGGCAGAAAGATGGAAATTTGAAGAGAAAATAAAAAAGAAATGCTAGTGATAACACTGTAACAAAAATGAAAAATCCCTTTGATGGACCTATTAATGGACAGGACACACTGAGAAAAAAATCTCTAAATCTGAGGGCGTGACAATAGATACTTACAAAACTGAAGAACAAAGACAAAATAGACTGAAAAAGACATAACAGAATATTCAAAAACTATGGGACAACTACAAAACGGGTAACATACATTTAATGGGAATACCAAGAAGAGAAAAAAAAAAAAGGAATAGAAACAAAGTATAAAGCAACAATGACTGAGATTTTCTCCAAATTAATGTCAGCCACTAAACCACATATCCAGGTATCTCAGAGAAGTGGGATAAATGTGCCCGAAATTACACTTAGGCATATCATATTCAAACTTCAGAAAATTAAAGATGAAATCTAGAAAGAAGTTACAGGGATAGAAAAAAAAACGGCTTACCCATAGAGAAGCAAAGAATTTTATCTGACTTCTCAGAAATCATGCAAACCAGAAGAACATGGCATGAAGTATTTAATGTGTTAAGAGGAAAAATTTACTAACCTGCAGTTCTGTACCTTGTGAAATTATATTTCAAAAATGAGAGAGAAATAAAGACAATCTCAGGCAAACAAAAACTAAGGAACAGTGGCATCAGCAAGATGGCAGAATAGAACTTTCCAGCACTTGAACTCTTGCGTTAACATCCATTTGAAAAATTACTTAAGGGGTCTTCAAATAGTTCATGGAAAATGCATATGATGAAAGACTATGCATGAATTTAAAAACTTTTTTTGCACCGCCAGAATAAATATAGCTTTTAATTCCATCTTTCCACAAACTTTGTGAAGGGCCTGTGTACATGCATCAAAGTACCATCACAAGAGGTAAGAAAACCAGGTGAGAGATCCCAGTACTGGGTATAATACGGAAATGAGGAAAGATAAACTGAAATGAGTAGGAAGGACAGGTTCACGTTACCATCTCCTAACCTCAGGTACCATAGTACACAGAGTGATACCCTCTGTGAGAGGAGAGGAAAGTAAGCCCAGGACTTTGCCTTTGACCCCAATACACCAGGCATGCTCTCATGGCCCCAAACTCCAGCCAGCCCTTGATGCCCAGGCTCCAGACTGCCTCCAACTCCAGGCCATCCCCAAGGACCCAGTCTTCAGGTTGATCTCCAGATCCAGGCAAGCTCCCATAGCCCTAGGCAGCAGGATGGCACCCACAGCCCCAGGATCCATGCCTAGTCTTGCAGATCCAGTCTCCAGGCCCACCCTAGAGCTGGCTTCCATATTCTCTGGATTCAGGCCCACCCCTAGCACCAGGTTGGCACCTCCAAATGCCAACTTTGTATTGGTCCTCATAGCCTTGGGCACTAGGCTGGGACTCACGGGTCGTGGACACAGACTCCAGACTGGTCTTTGCACACCCACACTTCAGCAGATACAGAGTCCATGCCTATTACACTAGGTCCTAGGTTTTAGATCTGCCCCAGCACCAGGTCAGCCTCAAACTCCAGGAGAACTAAGATTCAAGCAATAGCTCCAAAAATACTTAGGAATAAATTTAACCAAGGAGGTGAAATATTTGTACACTGGAAACTATATAGCATTAATGAAAGAACTCAAAGAATATGCAAATAAATGTAAAAGATATCCCATGTTCAAAGATTAGAAGAACTGATATTACTAAAATGTTCATATTCCCCAGAGTGATTTACAGATTCAATGCAACTCCTGCGAAAATTCCAATGATACTTTTCACACAATAGGGAAAAAAAGCCAACCCAAGATTCATATGGAAACACAACAGATCCCAACCAGCCAAAGCGATCTGGAGAAAAATTTAAAAAGCTATAGGCATCACACTACCTCTTTGCAAATATATTACAAAGCTATAATCCTTAAAGCAGCATGGTACTAGAATAAAAACAGATGCCTGGACCAATAGAACAGAATAAAGAGCTCAGAAATAAATCCACACTATTACAGTGAATTGATTTAAAATTAAACAAGAGAACAGACACCTCACTGAAAAAGATATGTAGGTGGCAAATAAGCATATGAAAAAATGGTTAACATCATATGTCATTCGGGAATTGCAAATGAAGACAACAGATATCACTACATACCTACTACAATGGCCCAAATCCCAAACACTGACAACACCAATAGCTGGTGAGGATGTGGAGCAACAGGAACTCCCATGCGTTGCTAGTAGGCATGCCAGCTGATACAACCACTTTGGAAGGCACTTAGACATTTTTGTACAAAACTAAACATACTCTTATTGTACAATCCAGCAGCTGTGCTCCTTGGTATTTACACAATTGAATTGAAAACTTATATTTACACAAAAAAAGCCCCACACATAGATGTTTACATCTACTTTATTCATAACGTCCAAAACCTAGACACAGTCATGATATTCTTCAGTAGGTGAATGGATAAACAAACTGTGGTACAATTAGACAAGGAGATACTATTCAATACTTAAAAGAAATGAGCTATCAAGAAGAAACATAATTGTATATTAGTAAATGAAGCATGCATATCTGAAAAAGCTATGGTATCACATATGATTCTAACAATATGACATTCTCAAAGAGGCAAAACTATGGAGATAGTGATTGCCAGGGATTGTGGGAGAGAGAAGAGTCAATAGGCAGAGTATAGAGAATTCTTAGGGAATTGATTCTCTCTCTCTCTCTCTCTCTTTTTTTTTTTTTTTTGACAGGCAGAGTTAGACAGTGAGAGAGACAGAGCAAGGTCTTCCTTTTCCTTTGGTTCACTCCCCTAATGGCCACTACGGCTGGCGCGCTGTGTCGATTCAAAGCCAGGACCCAGGTGCTTCCACCTGGTCTTCCATGCGGGTGCAGGGCCCAAGCACTTGGGCCATCCTCCACTGCCCTCCCGGGCCACAGCAGAGAGCTGGACTGGAAGAGGAGCAACCGGGACTAGAACCCGGCGCCCCAACCGGGACTAGAACCCGGGGTGCCGGTGCCGCAGGCGGAGGATTAGCCAAGTGAGCCGCAGCACCAGCCAGGAAAGTGATTCTTTAGGATACTATAATGTTGAGTACATGTCAATACAAATGTGTCAAAATCCATAGAATGTACAATACCAAGAATGAGGGGCCGGTGCTGTGGCATAGTAAGTCAAGCCTCCACCTGCTGCGCTGGCATCCCATAATGGAACCAGTTTGTGGTCCAACTGCTCCTCTTCTGATCTAGCTCTCTGCTATGGTCTGGGAAAGCAGCGGAAGATGGCCCAAGTGCTTGGGCCCCTGCACCCATGTGGGAAACCCGGAAGAAGCTCCTGTTTCCTGGCTTCAGATCAGCGCAGCTCCAGTCATTGTAGCCATTTAAGGAGTGAACCAGCGGATGGAAGACCTCTCTCTCTCTCTCTCCCACTCTCTCTCTCTCTCTCTGTAACTCTGCCTCTCAAATACATAAGTAAATCTTTTAAAAAAAATACAAGAGTGAACCCTCATGTAAACTATAGACTTTGATAATGATGGATCAGGGTGGGTTCATCAATAGTAGCACACGTGCCACTCTGGAACAAGATATCAGTGCTGGAGAAGGCTTGCATTGTAGACAGGAAATATGTGGGAATTCTATACTTACCACTCAATTGTTCTGTGAACCTAAAAGTGCCAGGAAAAAGCAAATTTAGTAATTAAAAAACTAGCACACAGTAAAATTTACTTCTTTGGTGTATAGTCACTCACATGAGAGGATACTTCCAAAAGTTCATGGAAAACAGAGAGAGAAATTTGGGGCCAGCATTATGGTGCATCAGGCTAAGCCACTACTTGGGAAGCAGGCATCCCATATTGGAGCACTGGTTTGGTTCTCTGCTGCTCTACTGCCAATCCAGCTCCTTGCTGATGTGCCTGGGAAAACAGTGGAAGATGGCCCAAGTGCTTGTGCCCTGCCACCCACACGGGAGACCCACATGGAGTTCTGGGCTCTTGGCTTCAGCTTGGCTCAGCCCTGGCTGTTGTAGCCATTTGTGGAATGAATCGACAGGTAGAAGTTAGATATCTTTCTCTCTCTCTGCCTTTCAAATAAATAAATAAATCTTATTTTTCAAAGATTTATTTTATTTATTTGAAAGACAGAGTTACAGAGAGGAAGAGATAGAGAGATCTTCCATCCGCTGGTTCACTTCCCAAATGACTGCAATGATTGGGACTGGGGCAGGCTGAAACCAGGACCAGGAACTTCTTCCAGGTCTCCCACGAGGGTACAGGGGCCCAAGGACCTGGACCATCTCTCACTGCTTTCCCAGGTGCAGTAGAAGGGAGCCGGATTGGAAATGGAGCAGCTGGGACTTGAACCGGCACTCATATGGAATGTCAGCATTGCAGGCAGCAGCTTTACCCACTATATACCCTTATATATAGATCTGTATAACCATTACCTCAATCAGGAATCAGGTCAATTCCATATCTCTAAGCAATTCCCCCATCCTGTCTCTTTGTGCTAATCATGGGCGATCTCCATATTTTTTATCTTCTCAAGGATATCACATAAATGGATCATACTATATGGAATCTTTTGAGACTTATTTCTTTCACTCAGCAGCACAATCATATGTAACTGAATCAATAATGTACCTACAGTTTTCCCCCTTCACATCGCTGAGAAACATTCCCTGGTAGAGGTGTAGAACGATTTGTTTAACCATTCGCCATTGAACGGCATTTAGATTAGTTTTATATTTTGACTATAAAGACCAATACTATTATGCATATTCTTGCTTTTGTGTGGATGTTTGTTTTCAGTTCTCTAAGGAAAATATTCAGAAGTGAAATTGTTGGATTATAGAGTAAGAGTATATTTCATTTTCTAAAATACTGCCATGGTGTTTTTCAGAATGGTGGTACCATTTTGCATTCTCACTAGCAATGTAGCCCTGTATTCCAGTTTCTGTACAGCCTTGATGATAAAGCACTTGGTATCATCAGTATATGATTTAAAATTTTTGCCGGGGGCAGCATTGTGGCATAACAGGTTAAGCTGGTGCCTGTGGCACCAGCATCCCATATAGGCACTGGTTGGAGTCTTGGATTGCTTCACTGCTAATGTGCCTGGGAAAGCAGCAGAAGATGGTCCAAGTTTTTGGGCCCCTGCACCCTCGTGGGAGACCCAAAAGAAGCTCCTGGTTCCTGGCTTTAGATTGGTGCAGCCCCGGCCATTGTGGCCATTTGGGGAGTGAACCAGTGGATGGAAAACCTCTCTCTCTATCTCTCCCTCTTGCTCTCTCTGTAACTCTACCTTTAAAATAAACAAAAATAATTTTAAAAAAAAGAAAATCTTTTGCTATTCTAACAGATGTGTCATGGTAGCTCATTGTTATTTTAATTTGCATTTCTCTGAAGATATTGAACAACTTCTTGCGTGCTTGTCTTTTGTATGTCCTTTTGAAGTTTTTTAAACATTTGTGATTATTTTATTTATTCCTTCTCAAATTTTGAGGATTTAAATTTGTTAGCTATGTAGTTAGAAAAAATGTTAGCTTGCAGCTTGTCTTTCCATTATTTTAACAGGATCTTTTGCAGAATAAAATTTTGTTTTTTAGTTTAACCTATCAATTTTCTCCTTTATAGGTCATCATTTGATGCCATGACTAAAAAGTCTTTACCTGAGCCGAGATTATGAATATTTTCTTCTGTATTTCTTCTAAGTTTTTAAAAAAGATTTTATTTATTTATACAAGAGATAGAATTACAGACAGAGAGAGGGAGAGAGAGATAGAGAGAAATCTTCCATCTTCTGGTTCACTCCCCAAATGGCTGCAACGGCCGAAGCTGCGCCAATCTGAAGCCAGGAGCCAGGAGCTTCTTCCAGGTCTCACACGCGGGTGCAGGGGCCCAGGGACTTGGGCCATCTTCTACTGCTTTCCCAGGCCATAGCAGAGAGCTGGATCAGAAGTAGAGCAGCCAGGACTTGAACCAGAACTCATATGGAATGCCGGGGCTTCAGGCAGAAGCTTAGCTTACTACACCACAGCATCGGCCCCTTCTAAGTTTTAAAGTTTAAAAATGTACATTTAGATCTAAGATCGATTTTTAATCAACTTTTTTTTTTGACAGGCAGAGTGGACAGTGAGAGAGAGAGAGACAGAGAGAAAGGTCTTCCTTTTGCCGTTGGTTCACCCTCCAATGGCAGCCGCGGCCGGCGCACCGCACTGATCCGATGGCAGGAGCCAGGTACTTATCCTGGTCTCCCATGGGGTGCAGGGCCCAAGTACTTGGGCCATCCTCCACTGCACTCCCTGGCCACAGCAGAGAGCTGGACTGGAAGAGGGGCAACCGGGACAGAATCCGGCGCCCCGACCGGGACTAGAACCGGATGTGCCGGCGCCACAAGGTGGAAGATTAGCCTAGTGAGCCGTGGCGCCGGCCTCAACTTTTCTTAAGATTTACTTTATGTATTTGCAAGACAGAGTGAGAGAGAGAGAGAGAGAGAGAGAGAGAGAGAGAGAGTGAGTGAGCTCTTTCATCTTCTGGCTCATTTCTCCAAATTGCCACAATGGCTAGGGCTTGGGCAAGTTGAAGTTAAGAGCCTGAACTCCCTCTGGTCCTCCCACATGGGTGCAAGGGCCCAAGCACTTGGGCCATCTTCTACTGATTTCCAGGGATACTGGCAGGGAGCTGGATCAGAAGTGGAACAGCTGGGACTGCAATTGCTACTCATATGGGATACCAGCATTACGGGCGGTGACTTAACCCACTGCACCCTAACACTGGTTGTGAAATAACTTTCCTATGAGGTGTGAGATTTAGGTAAAGGTTCTTTTTTGCACGTGGATATACAACTGTTCCACCATTTGTTGCAAAAACTCTCTTCCTTGTTTACGTCCTTACAAAATATCAATTGGTCAAAGCTGAAAATTTCATTTTATTGACTTTAGATGTTCCTCTCTTCTAAGGTATGTATTCAATGCTATAGATTTCTCTCAACGCATGGCTTTTGCTGCATCCCTTTATACCTGATAATTTTCCTTGCCCTGAAGTCTGCTTTGTCTGAAATAAACAAGCTACTCTATTATTTTCTTCTGTTAAGTGTTAGCATGGAATGTCTTTCCCTATCACTTTTTTTAATGTTTATTATTTGAAATGCAGAGTGATAGAGGGAGACACACAGACCTACACATAGACAGACAGAGACAGAGACAGAGATAGAGGTAGAGATAGAGATAGAGATAGAGACAGATGGAGAGAGATCTTCCATCTGCTGCTCCACTCCCCCAAATGCCTACTGCAGCCAAAGCTAGGACAGGTTGAAGCCAGGAGCCAGGAACTCCATGACTACATCTTTCACATGGGTGACAGGGACCCAAATACCTGAGCTGCCTCCCAGGGTGCACATTAGTGGGAAGTTGGATCAGAAGCTAGGAGGAACCCAATCTCATGCATTTAGATACGGGATGTGGGCATTCCAAGTGATAGTTTAAACCACTATTCTACAATGGCTGTCACTCTCCATCACCGACTTTTTAAAATTTTTGCTTATTTGAGATAGATGGAGAGAGAAAGAGAGAAAGAGAAAGAGAGAGAGAGAGAGAGAGAGAGAGAGAGAGAGAGAGAGAAAGTGATTGAGAGAGATTTTCTCTGACTCCATCTGCTGGTTCACTCCACAGATGCCGGCAAATGCTGGGCTTGGGCTAGGCCAAAGCTGAGAGTCGGAAACTCAATCCAAGTCTGCTATGTTGGTGACAGGCACTCAACCTTATCAGTCATCACCTAGGTGGAACCTCCCAGGGGGAGTACCAGCAAGAAGCTGGAAATAGGGGCAGAGCCAGGATTTGAATCCAGGTGTACTAACTAGTTTCTTAACTGCTAGGCTAAATGCTCACTTTCATCCATTTACCTTTCATTTATCTATATCTTTATATTAAAGTGAATTTCTTATAGGAAGCATGTCTCTGTCTTTTAATTGGTGTATTTAGACCATTTCCACTGAAAGTGATTAATGATATAACTGGATTAATATGATAAATATATGTAACTTTATTTGTTACACTTGTTTTCTGTTTCTTTTTTGTGTTCCTCTCTCTTTTTGCCTTCTTGTGGCTTTTTTGGAATTTAAAAGATTTATTTATTTATTTGAAAGGCAGATTTATAGAGAGAGAAGGAGAGAGAGAGAGAGAGAGAGAGAGAGAGAGAGAGAGGTCTTCCATTTGCTGGTTCACTCCTCAAATAGTCACATCAGCCAAGGCTGGACCAGGCTGAAGCCAGGAGCCAGGAGCTTCATCAGGGTCTCCCATATGGCAGGGGCTCAAGCACATGGACCATCTTTCGCTGCTTTCCCAGGTGCATGAGCAGGGAATTGGATGGGAAGTGGAGCAGCTGGGACTCCAACAGGCTGCCAGCGTTACAGGTGGTAGTTTAGCCCCCCATGCCACAACAGTGGCCCCACTGTTAGCATTTCTTTCAGTGCAGGTCTACTAGTGGTAGACTCAGCTTTTGTTTGTCTCCTACAGTCTTTATTTTTCCTTCACTTTTGGAGGATCATTTCACTGTATATAAAATTTCAGGTTATTTTAAGTGAGGTATCTCTTTCCTTGGGCTTCTTCAAGATTTTCACTTTGTCTTTACTTGCTCTGCTCTCTCAGGCACTTCCTTTGTCTCTATCAGGAGTCTAATGGCTACATGACAAAGAAAGTGAGAGACAGAAAGTAATGTGGGTTCACTCTACCCTCCTGGGATCAGTTTCTGCTGTTTGAATGAGATATGTTTAGTCCAGGATCCTGTTTGGTGTAATGGTGTTACTGCTCTGTGATTGGGCACCTCTCATCAATGCAGGAATTTTCTCATCCATTTTTACTTCGGATATTTCTTCTGTTCCTTTCTTCTCTTTCTGTTATGTCTATTACACATGTGCTCGGCCTTTTGTAATTATCCTACACTACTTAGATACTGTGTTTCATTTCTCCCCCATTTTTCTCTTCGCCATTCATTTGGAGAAAATTCTTGTAGTTTATCTTTAATGTTTTTTAGCATCTGTATGTCCTGTCATAATAGCCCCCATTTCAGTTGCTAATATTGGTTATTTGTGTCTTCTATCTGGTAGTTTTCTAGCACTGTATAAATGTTATCAATCTTTGAAAAAACACACACACAGCTTTTGGTGCCATTGATTTTTCTCTATGGTTAAACTTACCACCAACTTGGTTATAATTTGAATGCTGTTTTTTTCTCACAATTTATGGTCTACATGTTTTTTCATTTTCCATTTTCTAATTTTAAATGTCTTTGCTTTCTGTCCTTGAATTTTTTGTAATAATGTCCTTTTTTAAGATCTATTTATTTATTTGAAAGGCAGAGTTACAGAGAGGCAGAGGCAGAGAGAGAGAGAGAGAGAGAGAGATATCTTCCATCTGCTGGTTCACTCCCCAGATGGCTGCAATGGCCGGATCTGGGTCGATCTGAACCCAGGAGCCAGGAGCTTCTTCCAGGTCTCCCACATGGGTGCAGGGACCCAAGGACTTGGACCATCTCCCACTGTTTTCCTAGGTGCATTAGCAGGGAGTTGGATTGGAAGTGGAGCAGTTGGGATTCAAACTGGTGCCCATATGGGATGCTGGCTCTGCAGGCTGCAACTTTACCCACTACACCACAGTGCTGGCCCCTGTCCTTGTCTTTATTATTTCCTTCATTTTGCTTTCTTTGATTTTATTTTGCTCATCCTTTTCTAGTATCTCAAGGAAGACTCTTGGTTTATCAAATAAAGACATTCTTTTCATAGATGTATTTAATATTATATATTCTTATGACTACACATGTAGCTGTGTTCCACAAATTATACTATTTCGTGTTTTTATTTAAAATGTTTTTTAAATTTTTCTTTAGATTTATTTATTATTTTAAAATATGTCTTTAAGTTATCAGGCATTGGAACTTTTTATCTTTCTGCTATTGATTCTTATTTTGATTGCATTATGGTCATAAAACATACTTCATATAATTTTGGCTATCTTAAATTTTAAATTTTTATAACCTTCTACTTTATATAGTATATTTACTAATATAGGATATATAGTATATTTTTGTGAATGTTCCATGTGCACTTGAAAATAATGTATGGGCTGGTTTTATTAATATCAACTAAATTTATGTGGTGGATGGCATTACTCAGTTCTTCTATATCCTTGCTGATTTTCTGTGTATTTGTTTTGGTTAATAGTAGAGGAGTATTGAAGTCTCCAGCTACAATTGTGGATTTGTCTATTTCCCCTTTCAGCCTTTTATAATATTTTTTACTCACCTACCTTGAGGGTCTGATTGCTGCCCACTCATTTAGTATTATTGTGTATTCTTGGTGATCTGACTCCTTCATCAATATATAATGTTCTTCCTTGTGTGTGTCACTTTCTTTGTGCCTTTTCTGATATTAATGGAGCCACTGGGGGCCAGCGCCGTGGCTCTCTTGGTTAATCCTCCACCTGCGGCGCCGGCATCCCACATGGGCACCGGGTTCTAGTCCTGGTTGCTCCTCTTCCAGTCCAGCTCTCTACTGTGGTCCGGGAGGGCAGTGGAGGATGGCCCAGGTGCTTGGGCCCCTGCACCTGTATAGGAGACCAGGAGGAAGCACCTGGCTCCTCGCTTCAGATCGGCGCAGAGCCAGCCATGGTAGCCATTTGAGGAGTGAACCAATGGAAGGAAGAGTTTTCTCTCTGTCTGTCTCTCTTGCTGTCTATAACTCTACCTGTCAAGTAACTAAAAAATAAAGCCATTGTTGGTTTCTTTTTATTAATATTTGTGTGATACCTTTTTGGTATGTTGTTTAGGATCAAATCCATAGATCCACAAGTTATGAATGAACCCAGGAGTTCATAGACAATTTTATAGAGTCAATTTCCTAAGTTCTTTTCTCCCTAAAGTCTTCTGGATACTTTGCATTTACTGGGATCCCCATTTTGGGTCCTCTAGCCATAAATCTGGGGCTTTATTTATCCTGCTCAGCCATGTACTTTCTGTGACTTTGTCTGTATTGGGGTTCTATGGCTACATGACAGAGAGAAAGATACAGTAATGTGGTTGACTCTGCCCTCATGGGACAATAGCTCCTCTAATCAGAAAGGAGGGCCTGGGACAACATTGTGGCATAGCGGGTAAAGCCACCATCTGCAGTATGGGCATCCCATATGGGCGCCAGTTCAAGACCCAGCTGTTCCACTTCCAATCCAGCTCTCTGTTATGGCCTGGGAAAGTAGTGGAAGATGGACCAACTACTTGGACCCCTGAACCCATGTGGGAGACCTGGAATAAGCTCCTGGCTCCTGGCTTTGGATCAGCCCAGCTCTGGCCATTGGGGCCATTTGGGCAGTGAGCCAGCAGATGGAAGACCTTTCTCTCTCGGCTTCTGCCTCTGCCTCTCTGTAACTCTGCCTTCAAATAAATAAATAAATCTTAAAAAAAAAAAGAAAAAAGGGAGACCCTCCTTTCTGTAGACATTTAAATGACTATAGGCTTTCAGTCTATGACTGTAAGTTCCAGGAAGCCCCTTTCTTATTTCTGAATCCTGAGCTAGAGGACCTTTCCTGGAGAGCTCTCTGCAACTGAGACCAACTTCTGAGTTTTAGGCTGCATTGAGACCAGGCTGGAGGCTATCAGAAAGGTACAAATGGTCAAATTATCACCATCTAGATGATATTTTGAATTCTGGTCTTCTTCTCCCAATTCCAAGTTCGTTTCAAAGTTTGTTTGTCAGTTTTCAAATAGTTGTTCCATGTATTCTATAGAGGTTTTCAAGGGTGGAAGGTGTTGGCCCAATCTTTCCTGGAAATAGCATCCCAGGTCATAGAATTGTAATGATCTCTTTATCTTCACCTCACTGCTGGCCTTCTCTGAACCATCTCATTTGGGTGTGCTATGTGGACAATGATATCTTGTGCAAATAGTGATGCTTTTTCCCATTTTGTTATTTATACCTCATTCATTTTTCTTTGCCTATTTGATTAGGTTTAACTTGCACAACAGTGTTGTCTAAAAATGACAGCGGCCATTTTGATCTTGTTTTAGTCTCTGCTACGTCCTACCTGGCAGGACATCCTATACATCTTCCATCACCCCTGAAAGTAGAGTGCCGGAAACAAATACAGATTCCAAAGCTCAGTGAGGACACAGGGAAGAAACAACAAACATTTGTTGTTGAGTCAATATCATGAAAATACACACACACACACACACACATACACACACACACACACCAACAAACAGAATCCAAACCAAGATAATTGAGATGAAAGAGTAAATTTGAGTAAACAAAGTAAGACTTAAAGATAATTTACATTTTCAGAGTTTTAAAGGAGGATACTGCTTTTGTACACCTAGAATGGATTTCATTCTCTTTTTTTATGGCTGAGTAGGATTCCATAGTGCATATATACTATAATTTCTTCATCCAGTCATCAGCTGATGAACATCTGGGTTGATTCCATGTCTTAGCTACTTGATTTGAACTGCAGTGAACATGGGGGTACAGATCACTCTTTCATACGCTGATTTTGAGAAAGAAACCATTCACAAATCTAAAACTCAGTCAAAAGAGGCATTGGAGAAGAATTCATTGTTGAAATAGAAGATAGAGCCAAAGAGTTTGTCTAGAATACTGTACAAAACATTGAACAATGAGAACGCTAGATCCATGCGTCTTAATAACCACCGCATACAATATTCCAGGAAAGAATAGAGAACTTAGATTAGAAAAACTATTCAAAACAAAAGCTAAAGCCTTTTTTTTTCTGAGCTGCAAAAAGAAAAAGAAAGTGTGCAGAGTGAAAGGTGCCACAGTGTGCTAACTGCAGTGAATGAAAAAGACTGAAATTTTGTACCTCCAGCTCACCCTTTCTCAGCCTGTTCTAGGTATGTAGAGGCTGACCACTAGGCCCTGCACTGTCAGGGCTTGCTTCCTTGCTTCTGAACTTCTTTTTTTTTTTTTTTTTTTTTTTTTGCCAGGTAGAGGAACTGCCAAGGGAAGAGAACAGCCGGGCAACAAGGTCAAGATGTTTGTTCACCTTGCTCCCTCCCAGCTGAGCCATGATGTAGCAATGGCTTCATGATGCAACCTGAGGCCACAGCTCCTGGCAGGAAGCCGCTTTCAAATAGCTATGGCTCTCACCATTTCAAAAGTAGTCCTCTTCCCCTGCCCCTTCAAACCGAAGGTCGCTGACTCTTTCTGGCTAGTCTCTAGGCACTGCTCCATCCCTTGCTGTTTCCTTTTGACCAGTCCATATCTTTGTAAATTGACCTTCCATTAAACTCTCTTAAGTTATTTCTTTTGAGTGTGGTGTTGGCTTCCTGCTAGGATGCTGGTACAAATATTGTGACGATAGTTTCAAAAGTAAAGGGCTAAGAGAATTCTAGGATATTCCAGAGAAAGCAAAACAGATTGGCCACAAGGAAATGTGATTATGAGTGACACATTTCTCACTGACAGTACCGCATGTGAGAAAACCCTTGAGGAACAGCGTCAATCTTCTGAAACAAACAAAACTACAAGGAATTGATAACAAAGAAACAAGCATAACACAGTTGGAGTTAAGAAAAAATAACTCTTGGGATCAAGAAGAAATCAAACAGAAATATGCAAACCATTTGGAGATGCATAATGGCAGCCTTGACTTTCAAATGTTTTACTATATGACTAAAGGCACTACTAAGAAGAAAAGTTGTAGTCTAATAAAAAGCTATGTTAATTACATGTGTGTGGAATTGATGTAGAAATTACCAGATTACTGTAGAAGGGAATAAATATCCAGAAATAGAATCTTGTATCTCTGGCATTGTTTTAATATGATAAAGGTGGCAATTCAAATTTGTGCTGGAAGAATGCCCAAGTAAAAGTGTCGGGAGGGGCCAGTGTTATGGTGTAGCAGGTTAAGGCCACTGCCTGCAGTGCTGGCATCCCATATGGGCGCCGGTTCGAGTCCTGGCTGCTCCACCGTCGACCCAGCTTTCTGCTATGCCTGGGAAAGTCATAGAAGATGGCCCAAGTCCTTGGGCCCCTGCACCCTCATGGGAGACCTGGAAGAAGCTCCTGGCTCCTGGCTTCAGATCGGTGCAGGCTCCAGCCATTGCAGCCATCTGGGGAGTGAACCAGTGGATGGAAGACTCTCTCTCTCTCTCTCTCTCTCTCTCTGTCTTTCTCCTTCTCTCTCTGTGTAACTCTTTCATATAAATAAGTAAATCTTAAAAAAGTGTAGGGACAATTATTTACCCGTTTTTAAAAGAATTAGGTTAAATCTCTAACTCATACCATGTACCAAAGAAATTCTAGCTGGAGTAAAAGAGTAAGTGTAAAAAGACAAAACTGTAGTAAAAGGGAATTTGTTTATCATCTTGAAATAGAGAATTCGTTGTTCAGAAAGACAAAATACAGAAATCCTAAAGGAATAGATGAAGTTGACTTTACTTAAATAAAATAAAACATTTATACAATGTATGACACCATACACAGAGAAAATCAATAGCATGGGAGAAAATATTTACAATATATAGAAATCAAAAAGGTATTTGTGTCCAAAATAAATAAAGTACTTTTATAAATCAATAAGAAAAATACGAATTGGGCAAAGGGTTTTCAAAAGAGGGAAAAAATGCCAATGAACATGAAAAGTTGCCTGATCTCACTGGTATTCAGGGAAATAAAAGCTAAATCAACAGTGTAATTTGATTTATTAGTACATTAGGTTGATTATGTCGGGGGTGGCAAGGGTATAGGGAAATTGTGCACCAATATGCTGTTGTCTGTAAAGTGAATTAGTAAAGCCATTTTGGAGAACAAGTTAGCAATGTCTATTAAAATTCAAAATGTGCCTGCTCTCTGAACTTGGAATTTCATTCTATTCACATATGTGCCCAGAGACGTAAATAAGAATAATCTTTTGTTCTTTGTAAATATTCGGAAACAAGCATTTATCAAAATGATAACAGACTGACTATGCTACATGCATACTATGGTCATGCATTGTTTAAAAAGAATGAGGCACATACTTTGAAAATAAGGATTTCCAAAATGGGTGAGTGAGGACTAGATGAACCCACTGTCCCACAAAAGCAATAAAAATATTTGTGAGACCAAAATGATGGGCTATTTAATGCTTCCAGGATTAAACAAAGACACAGAAGTCACAGGACCAGGATCAGCTGAAAAGCATTCATCCAAGAAAAATGTCTACCTCTCAGTAAGAACAGTGGGATCTGTGATATTTTAACTTGGGGCTAGACCTCTCCTCTCTTCTTCCCCAGCTCAGCAGTGATGTAGCCATTAAAAGCTAGCAGTCTCACAACCAATAGAGAGGACTAATTTCTTTTGGAGTTTACTTAAAAGTTCCATGCCTAACACATGGTCACCATTTTGAAGGAACGAGCAACTGCCTGGCAAATGTTCATTCCCAGGGTGTTGAAGCTCTGAGAACAAAGTCCTATCTCCAAGGCATTACACCCCCAAACAGTAATTTTTGAATAATATCGCAGCTACCTAAGGCTATGATTACAGTTAGGGAAAGGAAGAACTTGATCCAAACCTTTGAAAGAAGAACTTTTGGTGCCGGCGCTGTGGCATAGCTGGTAATGCCTCTGCCTGAAGCACCGGAATCCCATATGGGCGCCGGTTCGAGACCCGGATGCTCCACTTCCCATCCAGCTCTCTTCTATGGCCTGGGATAACAGTGGAAGATGGCCCAATTCCTTGGGCCCCTGTACCCACGTGGGAGACCTGGAAGAAGCTCCTGGCTCCTGACTCCTGGCTTCAGATCAGCTCAGCTCCGGCCGTTGCAGCCATCTGGGGAGTGAACCAGCGGATGGAGGGCCTCTCTCTCTTTCTGTCTCTCCTTCTCTCTGAAACTCTGCCTCTCAAATAAATAAATAAATTTTTAAAAAAAATTAAAATAAAAGAAGACCTTTTAAATTAGATGATCATAGGGAATATTGAAAAGGTTCAACATATTCTTTGGAATGTAGAGGGCATTGCATATATCCAGGAAGGGGCAGGAAAAGGGAAAGATCTCATTCTTTCAACTCTGGCTGGTCTTGGCAAGCATAAAATGAAAGCCAAGGCCGACTTATCAACCATCTGGATTCTGAAGGTTTGCCTTCCTACTCAAGTCCTCATGGCTTGCTCAAGGAAATGTTCTAACTAATCATTGGCTGGCCATGACATTGCCCCAGGTGTGATCTTTGGGAAATTGTTTAAAAATAAAACCAAGACTTATAAAAATCTATCAGAGAACTCAGTGACTGCGTAATATAAGGAATACAAAATATATGGAATTAACCCAGGAAAAGCAACAAGAGTAAGTTCTCAGAAGAGGATATGATACTGGAGTTGTTACAATGTATTGTACACATCCAATGTTCAAAAAAATTGTTAGGTGAAGAAACATGAACATTTCCTATGGTGCACAAATAGGAAAAATAGCAATCACTACAAGCTGTCAGGGCTGGCGTTTTGGCACAGCAGGTTAAGCTGCTGCCTGGGATGCTGGCATCCCATATCACGGTTTGAGTCCTGCCTGCTCCGCCATTTCACTTCCCATCCAGCTCCCTGTTAACACGGCTGTAAAAGCAGAGGAGGATGGCCCGAGTACTTGGGTACACATGTGGGAGACCTGAATGGAGTTCTGGGCTCCTGGCTTCAGTCTGGCCCAGCCCCAGTATTTGCGACCATTTGTGGTGTGAACCAGCAGATGCAAGATTTGTTTCTCTCTGTGTCTCTCCCTCTCTGTGTCACTCTGCCCTTCAAATAAATAAATAAATAAATACTTTTTAAAATAGAAAGAAACTGTCCATGAGGCAGTCCAGACCTTGAGCTTACTAGAAAAATACTTTAAATCAGGTGTAATAGACTATTCAAAGAACTAAAGGGAGCCATGTCTAAAGAATTAAAGTAGATGAACAAGTTCTCATCAAATAGAAAATACCAGTGAAGCCATAGAAATAATTTTTTTTTAAAAAGTAGAAATTCTGGAGTTGAAAGGTGAAATAACTGAAATGAAAAAATTACCAGATGAGCAAAACAGAAGACTTAAGCTGGCAGAAGAACAAATAAGTGAAGCTGAACATAGGCCAATGGAGATTATCTAATCTGAGTGGTAGAAAGAAAATAATGAAGAAAGAAAAACAGAGCCTAAGAGACCTGAGGGATAGTATCAAGCATGCCCACCTCTGCATAATGGGATTCACTTAAGTGGGGGCGAGAGGCAAAAAGTATATTTGATGGGATAATACTGGGAAACTTCCCAAACCTGATGATAAATACTAACCTACATATCTAAGAAACTCAACAAAACCCAAATATAACAAGCCCAAAGAGATCCATAGGTAAGCATATCATAGTCAGCTGGTGAAAGACCAAGAAAATGATAACATTTTGGCAGTGACAAGAGAAAAATGGCTTATCATGCATATATAC
The DNA here is from genome assembly GCF_051225735.1 of Oryctolagus cuniculus. Taxonomy (NCBI): domain Eukaryota; kingdom Metazoa; phylum Chordata; class Mammalia; order Lagomorpha; family Leporidae; genus Oryctolagus; species Oryctolagus cuniculus. The sequence goes on along the minus strand of NC_142888.1, from coordinate 48,986,328 downwards.
AAGGAGTCCCTGACTTTCATCAGAAACAAAGGCGCCAAAAAATGATGCACTGACATATTCAATGTGTTGAAAGAGAGAAGGTCAACCAAGAAATCTATACCCTGAAAAATCCTCTCTCAAAAATGAAAGCTAAATAATGACATTCCCTGACCCAAAGACTGAGAGAATTCATTTCTAGCAGATCTGCACCCCCAAGAAATGCAAAAGGAAGTCCTTCAGGCTGAAAAGAAAGCAAATTAGTCGGTAAATTGGATCCATACAAAGAAATAAAGATCATTGGCAAAGGTCATTACACATATAAATGTAAAGACAGCACAAGGTGGCTTCAAAAAGTTTATGGGAAGATGGAGTCCAAAGGTAATGGAAATTTCCATGAACTTTTTGACGTTCCCTTAGATAACACTATATATCACTTCCTTCTTTTTTTCTTCTGATTTAAATAATAAATGTATAAAATAATAATTGCAAAACTGTTAGTGGAATTATGATGCATAAAGAATTTTGATAAAAATATCACAAAAGACGGGAGTGGAAAGGAACTATATTGGAATTTCGCAGTTTCTATATACTATTTGAATTAGTATTAATCTGAACTGAATTACTTTAAAATGCATATTGTAGTCCCCAGAGCAATTATTTTAAAAATGACTAAGAAGGGGCCTGCACTGTGGCATAGCAGGTAAAGCCACTGCCTACAGTACCAGCATCCCTTATGGGCACTGGTTCTAGTCCTGGCTGCTCCACTTCTCATCCAGCTCTCTGCTATGGCCTGGGAAAGCAGTAGAAGATGGCCCAAGTCCTTGGGCCCCTGCACCCACGTGGAAGACCTGGAAGAAGCTCCTGGCTCCTGGCTTCGGATACATGCATTTCCGGCCGTTGCGGCCATCTGGGGAGTGAACAAGCCGATGGAAGATCTCTCTCTTCTTCTCTCTCTGTAACTCTGACTCTCAAATAAATAAATATTTTTAAGTGACTAAGAAATACAGTAAAATAACAACAAAGAAATTTAAACAATAGACTAGAATGGGTGTACTTAATAAAAAGGAAGGCAGTTAATGGAAGCACAGAGGAAAAACCTAGACATGACATATGGAAAACAAAGAGCAAAATGACAGATGTGAATCCTCCCATATCAACGACAACATTACATGATGTGCATTGAACATTCTAATCATGAGGCAGAATGTATCTCTCAAGTGTTAGATCAGGTGTGGTGACCATTTTCATAACCATATCATGAGCATTATGAACTAATACTCCGTGAATGAGGGGACTGGAGATAGATGAATTTCAACTTCAAATGGTCCGTGTGGTTCTCTCTGACTAACATCTCTAGACCAGGCAGGAAGGGGAACCTCGGGACAGGAGGTGGTGAGTAAGAAAATGCAAATCACATTGTCCTGATTTCTAGAATTCCAGATCTGTGGACTCTGGAGGATGTTGAGAGTTACGGAACACACCCACAAGTTTACACTTTTCTCCAGTCAAACGTCCCTTCTTTGCTGGAGTTTCTTAAAAAATGACCAAGGTTTCTCTGGGGGCCTCTACAGAAGGACAAGCCTTCCAGAAAGATTTTCTTTGGCCCATATCTTGGACTACCGCAGTAAGACTTCTTATACATCATTGCAATATCGTCTCCACAAGTGTGCTAGGCACGGCCTCGTGCCAAGTGATATGCCTAGATGAGATTACTGCACAATGGATGTTTCTCAAGAAGTCGTAGCAGATCCATTGCTATAGAAGAACATCCCTTTAGTCTTTTGAACGAAGCTGCTGCCTCCCACAAGCTCAGCTTTGGCTACTGTTTGATGCTTCTTGCCATAAGCCTGGTATAGTTTCCTGATGTATCACTTGGAGTTTCTGTTAGGTTTCCCTGGGTGGTCTGCGGCTGTGGTGCTGTGCTGTGGCTTGAGGAAGGAGAGGGGATAGCCTGTAATTAGAAGGCCAGGGCATACTCTGGCTGGAAAAGTACAAGGCGTTCTTAGAGATTAGCTTTGCGGTGAGGTGGTAGGTGGAATTCCCATGGCGGTTGTCCTGTCCAGACCAAGGGATATCCTTCTATGGGCCTGCTGTTTGATTCAGTCTATCCTCTGGTTTTGTCAGCTGTGGGTGGTAGATAGTCTAAAGTGCACAGAGAAGACTTTGAAGAATATTAAACCTTCAGAGTTAAGAGACAAAATTGAGGATCCTGCTTACCAAGGCATTAGTATCTTGGGTAGGTGAAAATCTGGAGTAAGGGATGAATTATGCTCCAAGGGGATGGGGCTGGAGGGTGGGCATCCACCACCACCATCTGGCCCTGTGACCCTGGAAGGGGGGTCAGGCTCTACCACATGGTCAGCATTTCTTGCTACAAAGGGCTCCAATGGTCTCAATGAGATTTCTTTCTTTTTTTTTTTTTTAAGATTTTATTTATTTTGAAAGTCAGAGTTACAGAAATAAAGAAAGAAAGAGAGATGGAGGGAGGGAGGGACAGAGAGAGAGAGAGAGAGAGAGAGAGAATGAGAGAGAGAGAGAGAGAGAGAGAGAGATTCCATCTGCTAATTCACTCCCCAGATGGCCACAGCAGCCAGCACTGGGCCAGGCCAAAGCCAGGATCCAAGAGATTCATCTGAGTGCCCCGCATGGGTGGCAGGGGCCCAAACACTTGGACTATCTTCTGCTGCTTTTCCCAGCAGGGAGCTGGATCAGAAGTGGAGCAGCTGGGACTTGAACTAGTGCCCATATGGGATGCCGCCTTTGCAGACAATGGCTCTACCTGTTCTGTCATGACGCCGTCCCCCTCAGTGAGATTTCAACAGCCCCAGTGACCTCCTGCATTTGTACCCTCCCACAGATATCAATGTCTATGAGGTTCAAGCCTTGATAGTGGCCACCAAAACTCCTGGAGGGCAGAGCTAGTGCCTGTAATGGATTTCAGCAGCCTGTTAAGGCTCTAGAATGGCTGAGATGTCTGAAGGCCACACTTGATGGGATGAGACCCAGCTGCTCCACTTCCGATCCAGCTCTCTGCTAAGGCCTGGAAAAGCAGTAGAAGATGGCCCAAGTCCTTGGGCCCCTGCACCTGCATGGGAGACCTGGAGGAAGCTCCTGGCTCCTGGCTTTGGATTAGCACAGCTCTGGTCATTGCGGCCAATTGGGGAGTGAACCAGCTGATGGAAGACTTCTCTCTCTCTCTGCCTCTCCTTCCCTCTCTGTGTAACTTTCAAATAAGTAAATAAATCTTTAAAAAAAGAATAGGATGGTTCTCCTGCCACTATGGGGGAAACTCATCTCAGTTGCAGATCCCAGAAGCAGCCTGGGAAACCAGAGGTGGGTTGTGAGCCTTCATAATCTCACCAATCACAGATGTCTCTTGGATGGTTGAGGGAGCCCCCTGATAGGCCCCAGCCGAGGAAAAGGATTTTTCTTTTTACTTTTCAGGTATGTAATTGGGTTAGTTTCAGAGATGATGCTGTCAGAGATGATTCTGGACTTTCGGAGACTGGAGGAGGGGGCCGTGTGGGATGAGGTCTGGAGGGTAAATGGGGATATGATTCAGCTCTCTTACTGCCTCACAGTCCAGGAAGGTTGGGAAAGTCAGTCTAGGAGTAGCTGGAAGACCTAAAAAGCACCACTGACAATGCAAACTGTCCGAAGTGTCTCTAGTGAGGCTGGGATGGGCACCTTTGAAAAGCCAGGCAGTGTTGGCTAGTTGCTGCAGTTTAAGTCCCACAGGTCAGAGCTGAGACGGTATAGGGGTGTTAGATAAGCTATCCCAATTTGGGGGAACCCTAGAGCTGTTATTCACAAACTTACTTAATCCCTCTGAGCCTCATTTTTTTATCTATACAATGGAAACTTTCAATAATATCATTTTTTCAGGCCAGTTGTGAGACTGAAATGAAGTTAGGCAATTCTTAGCACAGTGCCCAGCTAGGTATTGAAAAGGGCACGAAATGGCTGTAGTTGAGGTTGATGAATGGTGCCCAGGAATGGCAAGAACCAACCATCAATACCATGGGTCAAAACACTCAGAGAAGGGGCCAACACTGTGGCGCAGCGAGTTAAAGCCCTGGCCTGAAGCGCCGGCATCCCAAATGGGTGCCAGTTCTAGTCCTGGCTGCTCCTCTTCCGATCCAGCTCTGCTATGGCCTGGGAAAGCAGTAGAAGATGGCCCAAGTCCTTGGGCCCCTGTACGCGCGTGGAAGACCCGGAAGAAGCTCCTGGCCCCTGGCCCCTGGCCCCTGGCCCCTGGCTCCTGGCTCCTGGCTCCTGGCTTCAGATAAGTGCAGTTCCAGATGTTGCGGCCAATTGGGGAGTGAACCATCGGATGGAAGACCTTCTCTCTCTCTCTCTCTCACCCCCTCTCTTCTCTCTGTGTAACTCTGACTCTCAAGTAAAAAATAAATAAATCTTAAAAAAAAAAAGCTCAGGGAAGTCAAGTTAAGTAATCAAGTCCAAAGAATAATGGCAAGACCGGAAATGGAAGACAAAGTCCATATAAAATTGGCCAGAGCTGAAAGGGAAGGAATAAGAGGTGGAATGCCAAGAGCTGCCGTTACTGGCTACTGGCCACATGCTTGTGAGTGATTCAGGTTGGTTTGGAGGGACAAGGTCATCAAACATAGCCAGGAGGCAATGTTTTACTCACCATCTTCCTGTATTCTCAAATATCTCATAAGTTCAGTTTTGGGAGTAACTCCCTGGGTTATGAATAACTCTCTAATGAGCCCCCCCCACAAGCTGGGACTACTCAAAAGAGAAAGTGGACCCTTCTAGGTTTCCATGTTGAAGCTAAGTAGTCTTCCAAAGCTAGGTTTTGCCATTCTTTGCCTGTACCCCCGACAACCTGAGATTTATGAAGAATGCGGGAGGGGGGAGTGGTACAGAGAACCTAAAATCCTTAGGTGCTGTCTACGTAGGTGCTGAGCTTCTCATGTGTGTGAGGGGAACTATGTGTATTGGTCAAGACAAGTCAAGGTGTGCTGCAGTAACAACTTTAAAATGCTTCAGGCTCACTCTGCGCGAGCACTGCAGGCCCAGCTGAGCGCTCAGCCCATCAGCCTTCAGAAACCCAGGGGACAGAGCTGCATCTCCACCCATTTCCACAAGTACCGCATTGGGGCTGCAGAGAGCACAGATTAAATTACTCACGCTCTCCTTACTCTCTCACCCACAAGGGACATATGTCGATTCTGATCATCTTTCATTGGCCAAAACGAGTCACGTGGCCATACCTACCTTCAAAGAAACAGGAACGTGCAATTGTATCATGTCCGAAGGAGGAAAAACAGAATTTAGCTGGAAAATGGCATTTATGACTTCTGTGGTTAAGCAGCAGAAGGCAGATTGTAAACTTCTGATAAGGTTAGTTTGAGAAGCTATGAGAGACGTCGGGTGTATTTGATTATTTTCATGGAAGTCACTGTGGCTGTAGACAGTATGGAACCTCTTTGATTCGTAGTTTGGGGACAAAGCTGAAGGATGTCTATAAGAAAGGAAGTGCAATTGGCTTTTCTATATGCATGGTCAGGAAATCTTTCTTGCATGGTAGTTATGATGGCTTCCTTGAAAAATTGAAATGAGAATGTACCTATCCCTTCCCATTGTGATTTAGTACTCAGAGCCAAGATGGAGCCCGTGGGTCTCTATGCCTTGGACTTCCACAGTCTTTCCCAAGGCCTCTGTAGCATGATATCATCGACTTGGTGAAGAATTGCACTTGGCCCCTCCTACACAATGACCTGTCTCAGGTGTTGGAAGTGAAAAATCTTATCAAACAGGTGCACAGTGGATATGGCTCCAATGTGGCCTGGAGGTCATAACTGTTTTCCAGCATAGCTAGGACTATCTCTTGGGCCCTTCCCATCACTGAAGCACTTGGGCTTGGGTGAGCCTCCTACCTAATATCCACAGCTAAGCACACCTATCAGGAGTGGCATCAGCAAGTCTGTGCCATGTGGGAATTAAATTCCTTCCTGGCTCTGCTCTTTCCCCCATTTATCTTCATGCTTGCCCTGTGCTCACATGAGGGACTTGCTCCAAAATCCAGGCCATAGGATATTCCTGAAAGTCAAGAAGTTTTATCCACAGGGATCTAGTCCAGCCCAGCAGATGCCTGTTGGTGCTCTCCCCCAACCTGGTTATGTTATGAAGGGCTGCCTTAATATCAGCAGCACATCAGAGAGTTTGGGGTTTGGGCTCTGAGATCAGGCTGCATGTGTTCGAACTGAGGTTCAGCCCCTTACTAGCTCTGTAACCTTGAACAAATGACTTAACCTCTCTGAGTTGCCATTTCCTTAGCAGCAAAATGAAGATAATAATAACAGCCTCCCAGGGTTACTACGGTGATGAAGTGAGATAACGTACATAAAGCATTTAGTGTAATGTCTAGCAATCAGCGAGTGCTCAGTATAAGCAGTAACCACCATCATCATCACCATCATCATCGTGACTTCTCCATCACCATCATCCAGGGCCCTGATGAAGAAGCCTGTTACATGTGAAATTCTTCCCCAGAGGTCCCGATGGTTGCTGGCTTTTGTGGTCACTCATTCCCTGTCTTTCCCACCGTGTGGGCCAGTGCCTTTCACCTTGATCTACTGTTGTCAGCACTTCATGTGGACCTCTCAGACAGCTGGACAGCCCACTCTGCCAGGAGCTGCCCTGCCGGCCAACTATGTGGCTTCTGGAGAGATATTCTTGGAGCACAAGCTCAGGAATCTGCCTCCTCGCTGGACTAGGCAAGACAGAGTCATCCGTCTGATTTTCAGGACCCGGGTCTATATGAAATGGAGATTCTCTGTGCCAGCTCATGCTCTGAACTACTATGGAAAAAAAATCTCTGAAGGAAAACAGGGAGGCTTCATCCACCCTTCAACACAGTAAGCTAGGGCTCCCTTAGGACAACCAAGGGCTGGATATCATGACTGCACAAGACTGATCATACAACAGTGCCTCTCTTTTCGGCTGGCTAACCTCGGAGTAGCCTGGATATTCAGGAAGCTGAAGGCCCCTGCTGACATGCATCTTCATCTCTAGCCCCCAAAGGGGCAGGAAAGACAAGAAGCATCTGCTATCAGACAAACGCCCCCCTCCCTCCAAGCCTCAAACCACACAGCTATAATCAGCTTCTGACACCCCTGAATGATTTGCGGCCTACACCCCAAACCACTTGTATCGTGCACTGTGCAAAGCTTCTCGGCCTCTTCTGAATTTTTTTGGCACCAACTTCATAATGTGTTTCGCATCCTCCCCCAAGCTGCCCTGTCCTCCCAAGAAAAAATCTCTTATTCAATCTCCACTTTTCCAGATTGGGCCTTTGGTGTTCTTCCTTGTCTACAGTTAGGGCTCCCTGCAGCTGCTCTGGCAAGCAGTCATCCTGGGATCTCCACTCTGTCTTGGGCCTGTGGAAGCAGTGATCTCTGTAGATTTGTGGCAGCTTCCTAAGTTTAGACAAGAGCCCAGCTCACCAGGTCATCTGTTTGTATCTTGGCCATTCTAGCAGTGCTAAGAGTGTGCTACTATGTGATGCCCATCATCCTGCATGTGCTTTGAAACGCTGAAGCAGAGACATATTTGGGCAGCATGCTTATCTGCATCTCAGCCCAGATGGTTTGAGTGACTAACAGTGTGGCCATCTTTGGCCACCCCGGTGTACAGTTCGTTGGGACCATCCTCCTTCTTCAAAGCAGTTGGGTAATGCTGACAAAGGTGACTGTGGTCTTGGAACAGGAGCTCCCTTAAAATCTTGTAATTACAAGGTTTCTTATCCTCATCGGGTTACTGTTACCTTCCCACCGACAGCAGCCTGGCTGGCTTATCTCCATCTCCAGTGCTACTCCCGGGCCAAGCCATCACCATCTGTCTGCTGGACCATGACAGTAGCCTGCTCAGTCTCTTCACTGCCACCCTTGCGCACCTACAATCAATTCTCCATATGTAGAGTAATCTTTTAAATACAACTCATACCACACCACTCCCATGCATAAATCCCTCCAATATGTTGTGGTGATGTTTAAAAATAAAGAGTCCTCATCTTTTGGAGCTAATAACACAGTATTACAGATTAAAGGATATGCTATCTGGGTTACACTTAATAATTCTGTGTGTATGGAGGCAGCAGGAGTATAAATGAGCCAAGATTGAACACATGTTATTTGTTGACACTGGGTGATAGGTACATGAAGGTTCAGTGTACGAACCTTTAATTCATTATATCAGTTCACTCTATTTTTTTTTATGTTTGAAAGCTTCCATAATTAAAGGCAAACAAAACAAAAAATCCAGACAGCTGCAGTAACAACAAAATCCTTCAATGGCTTCTAGGCACATGTAGAACAAAATCAACCCATAACCATGGCCTCAGAGGCCTTGCTTCTTCCTGCTGCTAACTGCCTCCCACCCCTTTCCTTGCATGTCCATGTCCCTTCAGCCACACTGGCTTTTCTTTTCTTTTTTTTTTTTTTACCTTAAACACCCTCCAGATCCATTTATGCATGGAATGCCTGCCATATAGTTGCATGGGTTGCTCCGTGTTATTGGTCAGCATCTCAGATAGACAACCTATGACTACTCAGACATATAGATCTACTATCTATAGCCACCTATCTGTACAGACAGATCTCCCTTCCAGGGGGCCTTACCTGTCCATCTTATCCAGCCCCCACCCCCACCCCATCACTCTGAAGTATTTATTCTACTCTATTTCCTTGTAGAATTTGTCACTGTCTGAAAATTTAATTTTTCCACTTTTTTTTTTTTTGCTGTCGTTGGTTGTTTGCTATATGCCTTTTCCTTTAGAATATAAGCTCTAAGAGGACAGGAACTACTACACAGTATATGGTAGGTATTTAATGGAAGAATGCATGATTCCTCATGAGACTGGTTAAACTACCTCGTGTGTTTGGGGACACGAGTGCTCACCTTGGCCACTATGACCAGGGTGAAATCCTGGGAAGAGGGCAGCCTTGCCCAGCATTAGCTACAGACACGTTGTGCTTACTTTGTATTCAAACTGCTGACCGTGAGGTGTAGAGAATGTGAAGCTCTTGGAGCAGTGCCTGATGTTGAGCCAACTGACAATAAAGATTGGCTGCTACTCTTTGAATTAGAAAGAGCCTAGATCTGGGGCCAAGGCTGTGGTGTAGCAGGGTAAGCTGCCACCTGTACTATAATGGGCACTGGTTCTAGTCCTGGTTGCTCCACTTCCCATCCAGCTCTCTGCTATGGCCTGGGAAAGCAGTGGAAGATGTCCCAAGTGCTTGGGCCCCTGCACTCACATAGGAGACTTGAAAGAAGCTCCTGGCTCCTGGCTTCGGATAAGCCCAGCTCTGGCCATTGCTTCTACTTGGAGAGTGAACCAGTGGATGGAAGATCTCTGTCTCTGTAATTCTGCCTTTCAAATAAATAAATAAATAAATAAATCTTTTTTAAAGAAAAAAAGAGAGAGCCTACATTTCAAATTTCTTATTCATATCTGGCCTCATTTCAAAAGGATCTGAGACAGTTGACTTTGAGTCTATCAGAACTGTGTTTTAATCTTGGCAAAAATGACCTAAAAGGCATGAAGTCACTGAAGTCACACTGAAGTATATAACCTTGAACTAAACGCTTCTCCAATCCCTCCTTTCCAAATGTTTACATTCCAATCAATAGAGAAAATATAAGAAAAGAAAATTGTTTCTTCTGTCCAGAAGAAAATAAAAGAAATCAAGATGAATAGAAAATATGTAATAAGGCAGACTTGAGTCCAAATATATTAAAATGTATGTGAAAAGATTAAATTTACCTATTAAACCACAGAGATTCTAGCTTGAGTATAGAAGCAAAATAACAACTAAACGAAAATGATACCGGAAGGTTGAAAGTACCAAAGGATAAACAATGATATGTCAGACAAATACTAACAAAACATTATTATTAGCAGACGAAGAGGCATTAAAGAAACAAAGAGGGAAGTTTCGTATTGATTAAAGGAACAATTACCAGCAAGATATAATAGAGGCAGAAAATCGTATGCAACTAAGGAAGTAGTTTCAAAATATATAAAACAACAATTATGAAGAAGTCAGAATTCCACAATCAAAGTCGGAAACTTTACTACACCTGTCAGAAATGGAAAGATAAAAACTAATTCAGAATAGAGAGCTATTGACTGACAATATTATCAAGCCTGATGATGTAAACTGTGCATAGGCACTTCATTGTATAGGTAATAAATTTTGTACCCAACAGTTTCAAAATACACATTTTTCCCAAGTGCATGTATTTATATAAATTAATTATCTTGATGATTTTGTTAATATTTATACTTGTTTGAAAAGTAGAGTGGCAGAGAGAGAGAGAGAGAGAGAGAGATCCTCTATCTGCTGGTTCATTCCTCAAATGCCAGCAACAGGCAGAGCTAGAGCAGATCAAAGCCAGGAAGTCAGAAACTCAATCCAGGTTTCTACATTGGCGGCAGTAACCCACGTACTTTGGCCATCATTTGCTGCCTCCCAGATACAAACGGAAGTGCAAAATAGCCAGGACTGAAATGAATCACTCTGTTACTGGAGAAGCAAGGGTTCTTCACGCAAGAAAGAATTCAGGCGTGAGACAGAGAGTACTGGAAAGCAAAATAGCAAGGTTTATTAGGGAAGGGACATCCGTAAGAACGGATGGGCACCTCTCCAGACAGAACCAGAGAGAGCGTGCCCAGTCGCTCAGACTGGGGGAGAGCGGGGTTACATGGTTGAGTGGAGATATTACACCTGGCCAGGCCAGTTGGGCGGCTTAGCAGAGAGACAGAGGGCTGAGCACGCAGTCCAGTTGAGGCTGGGAGTTTTTAAGGGGATGGGCCTTGCCTTCCCGCCTCTTCTCCTGGAACAAAGGACTTTTTGGATATAAATACGAAAAATTCCTTTCTGAGTTTTCCCCCTGAAGTTATCAGACAGGGGGAAGCCTGGCTGGCATCGCCCCACCTTAGAGGAGCCTTAGAGGAAGGATGGGTATTGGGTAGAAAGGGCAGGACATTTGAAGTGCAGATACTGGACTGCACCTGGAAGGTTATCGGAATGACTTTGAGATGAGGATGCTGGACCTAGATGTCAACTCCTTAGGCCTTTGTCACACACACATAAGATCATTTCTGACTTCCTACCTAACAACTCCTATATACCATATGGGTGCCCCAAGTAATGGCTTAACTGACCACACCACAACATTTGCCCTTCTTGATGAAACTTCTTAAATTGGGGCCTGCACGGTGGTGCAGTGGGTTAAGCTGCCACCTGCAGCACCCATCCCATATGGATGCCAGTTCGAGTCCTGGCTGTTCCACCTCTGATCCAACTCCATGCTAATGCAACTTGAGAAAGCAGAAGAAGATGGCCCAAGTGCTTGGGCCCCTGCACCCATGTGAGAAGCCTGGAAGAAGCTCCTGGCTCATGGCTTCTGCCCAGCCATTTGGAAAGTGAACCAGTAGATGGAGGATCTCTCTCTCTCTCTCTCTCTCTCTGTAACTTTGCCTTCAAGTAAATAAAATCTTTTTTTAAAAAAAGTCCTAAATTTTGTACTATACAAGTAATATGTGCTGAATACAGTAGAGAAAAAAATCCAAAGTATCAAAAATAAAAGGAGAAACATACTAGTCATTTGGGCTGTTATAGCAAGACCCCATTGACAAAGGAACTTATCAGCAACAGAACTGTATTGCTCACAGTTACGCATGTCGGGAAGGCCAAGATCTGGTGCCCACAGATCCAGTGCTTGGTGAGGGCCCACTTTACGCTTCAGAGATGGTGCCTTTCTTGCTGTGTCTCCACATGGTGGAAGGGGGATAGCTCACTCTCCTGGGCCTCATTTATAATGGCACTAATCCCAACCACAAGAACAGGAGCTAATCTCTCCCCAGCAGTTACACCTCCTAATATTAGCATGTTGTTGATTAGATATCAGCATATGAATTCTCAAGCTTGATAATGTAAGCAGTGTGCCTGCACTTAAGTATATAGATACAAAACTCTGTACCCAACAGTTTCTTTTTTTCCCCAGATTTATTTATTTATTTGAAAGGCAGAGTTACAGAGAGGCACAGAGAGAGAGAGAGAGAGAGAGAGGTCTTCCATCTGCTGGTTCACTCCCCAAATGACAGCAATGGCTGGAGCTAGGCTGATCCAAAGCCAGGAGCCAGGGGCCCAAGCACTTGGGCCATCTTCTACTGCTTTCCTAGGCCACAGCAGAGAGCTGAACTGGAAATGGAGCAGCTGGGACTCGACCCACCATCCATATGGGATGCCAGCACTGCAGGCTACCAATTACTCCACAGTGTCAGCCCTTGTACCCAACAGTCTCAAAATACACATTCTTAGCAAGTGCATGTGGAATGTTCATATAAATGGCCTATCTTAATAATTGTCTCCATATTTATATTTGTATATATACTTATTTGTATATGTAGGGGGCACAAACATTAAAGTCATAGCAAGAGCCATACATTTAGATATTTAATAAATAATAGGTTAAGAAGGAAAGAAAAATAAAATTTCAAAATGATTTAGAAGCCAATGGTAATTAAAATCATGGCTTATCGAACCCTGTGGGAAGCAACCAAAACTGTACCAGAAATTATAGGGACCAATGCTGTAGTGTAGTAGATTAAGACCTCACCTGTGACACCAGCATCCCATATGGGTGCTAGTTCAGGTCCCCGCTGCTCCTCTTCCAATCCAGCTCCCTGCTAATGGCCTGAGAAAGCAGCAGAGGATGGCCCAAGTTATTGGGCCCCTGCACCCGCATGGGAGGCCTGGAAGAAGCTCCTGGCTCCTGGCTTCAGAATGGTGCAGCTCCAGTGGTTGCAGTCATTTGGGGAGTGAACCAGCAGATGGAAAACCTCTCCCTCTCGCTCTTGCTCTCTCTCTCTCTTTCTGATTCTGCCTCTCTGTAATTCTGCCTTTGAAATAAATAAGTAAATATTTTAAAAAAAAAGAAAAGAAAAAACCCTGATGTGGGCCCAATGCTGTGGCATAGTAGGCTAAACCTCTGCCCGCAGTGGCAGCATCATATATGGGTGTCGGTTCATATTCTCACTGCTCTTCTTCCAGTTCAGCTCTCTGCTTATGGCCTGGGAAAGCAGTGAAAGATGGCCCAAGTCTTTAGGCCCCTGAACCCGTGTGGGAGACCTGGAAGAAGCTTCTGGCTGCAGGCTTCGGATCAGCTCAGCCCTACCCAGCATCTGCAACCATTTGGGGAGTGATCCAGCAGGTGGAAGACATCTCATCTCTCTCTTTCTCTTGCTCTCTCTCTCTCTCTCCCTTTTTCCCTCTCTCCCTCTCTCTATGGCTCTGCCTCTCAAGTAAATAAGTAAATCTTTTTTAAAAAGAGGCACTCTCTAGCCCATTAAAAAATGAAATACGTTATAGTCATAAAGACATTAATTAGAATACAAAGAGGTTTAAAAATAAAAGATAGTAATCACCCGGGCAACAGACTGGTGTCATGCCCAGTGACCCTTACCTGGCATCAGAGAGAATCCATGATGGCACAAGTGTGTCAGGAGGAGGCATTTTTGCTTGAATGCATTCTGCCCAAGAGGAAGTTTGAGAGTTGGTTGTTATGGAAACTGTTTCAACTGTCAGCAATCAAAAAGTGAGAAGTACTCCTATTATTCTTCAAAGAACCCCTGGATTGATATTTAAAGAACCTCAATAACTGTAATGAGAGCCTCTGGCTATAACATAAGTGGCTAGAATGGCATTTGAATTCAATGAGGGGGATATCCCTGGCCTCTCAGCTTCTCCCCTGATATTTGGAAGTTCTTTCTGAACACTGGTTTCCATTTGGGATTAGTGGCAAGGGCTCAGATGGGCTGATAAAGGCCGGGTCTGCAGATAAGCTAAGGAGCAATTTCCCAACAGCTGATTGGCAGGTGGTGGTGGCAACACAGCTCCCCAGACACAAAGGAAAAAACATTATGATACCCATGTAAGGCATATGAATGAGTATTCAGAGATCAGATTTTGCTACAACATTTGAACGTCCTGGTTAGATGCTAGCTGCAACAATGTGGGGCAGCAACTCTTTATCTGGCAGTGAGCCAGGTTTAAAAAACACAGTTAGAGGGCGCTGGCGCGGAGGCATCCCATATGGGTGCTGGTTCAAGTCCCGGCTACTCCACTTCTGATCCAGCTCCCTACTAAGGCATCTGGGAAAGCAGTAGAAGATGGCCCAAGTGCTTGGGCCCCTGCATCCATGTGGGAGACCCAGAAGAAGCTCCAGGCTCCTGGCTTCGGATCGGCACAGCTCTGGCTGTTGCAGCCAGTTGGGGAGTGAACCAGCAGATGGAAGACTCTCTCTCTCTCTCTCTTTCTCTCTCTCTCTCTCTCTCTGCCTCTCCTTCTCTCTCTGTGTAGCTCTGACTTTCAAATAAATAAATAAATCTAGAAGAATTGTTAGGTTGCACATGACAGAGTCCCACTTCAGAATTTCTGAACCACTGACATAATGCATCACATAACAACATTTACCCATTAGGGAACTAATCAGGATAGCAGATGCTCCCAACACAAGGCAGTAATAACGATGAACAGATTAACTATTTATTCTCAAAGTTGCTAAAGAGAGGAAAACGTAAGAACTGATAGTGGAGCACATGTGACAACTTTTGAGTGAGGATCCCATGAGTATCTCAGTCTTTGATAGGAGTAGGTAGCTGTCTCCAAGGTACTAGGAATCAGCAAGCTTCCTGCCACAAAACTGGGAGGTGTAGAATTTTTGCAAAGAGGACTTCTCAGAGTCTGATGGAAGATACAGGACAGTGCCCCCAAAGGATGTTGGGAAATCCTCCATGATGATTGACATAGAGTTAACTGAGTGTGCTCAGGGAATATCTACTTCATGTCACTAGCTGCTGCTTGCTGTGCAGAGACCCCAGATGTATCCCCAGGCTCTCCTAGCTCACTGAGGGGAGGTGGCAGTACTCTCCTCCGCAAGCGTACAAAGGGTCCCATTAGGATGCTTGTTCCTTGTTATCCTCCTGGTGAGAAGGAGGGAGTCTTTTCATATTGTAATTCATCTGATTGTTCCCCCTCCATCCTCACCTCAGGTGGGGAAGCCATTTTTCCTAATACTACATTGACTTTTCTTCTGAAAAAAGCGTGGGTTGAAGTAATACAGAGGCTTATTGGACTGGAAGGTGCTTCATTTGGATAGGGGTGGGGGTTTCTCTATTGTCCCAGAGCCAGGAGCCATTCCCATTGGCCTTGGCCATGAGGTTCAATGGATCTCAGCATCCTTGACCACAAGTGGTCATAGAAGGATAAAGTCAAGTAACCTAGCAGTGGTGTTAGTAGGGGTAAAAGAGTAACAAAGGAAGGAAGGCGGGCAACCCAGAGATGACAGCCTTCCAATCACACAACAGTGGCAGATTTATGGACTAAAGAGCCATCAACTATTAGCAGTGGATACATGTTTCACACCATTTCTGGATATCAATGTGCTTGGATTGGCCATAAGTGAAAGACACTTTAAATCTCATAATTGATTCTATTCTTGCAAGACATCATGAAGCATAATTGCCACATTAAATGGATAAAGTGCCAACAGTAGGACCTGGCACAGAGAAGTATGAGATGTTACCATTTGTTAAGCAATGACTCTGTGCCAGACTCAGCATCAAGTGCTTCATCCAAGTTCTCTCATATCATCCCCCCAACAATCCTATGAGAGAGGCCCTAGCACTTCACAAATGAGGAACGAAAGCTGGGAGAGAGAAAATGACTTATGCAGGATGATACAGCAATAAAATTGGCAGTATTTGGATTGTGGGGGAGAGAAGACTAAACCTAAAGTAAGGAAAAGGAAGAGAATAAAGAGAATAATAAACAATAGACCCAGGAAAGAGTTAGGGAGAAAACGGCAGAGGAAACTCCACACGAATTAGAGGGACACTGTGGACCTATGTGGAGGGTGTGGACGTGCACACCTCAGGACCCCAGCAGCCGAGAGCCTCAGCACCAGCTTTGGAGAGTGAGGTGAGAGCAGACTGCAGCAGCCCAAGCCACTGGCAACAAAGCTGAAGGAAGAGCCTGGCCGGAGTCTGGCTGAGAACCCTATGGGGAACAGTATACCTGCCAACTTGGAAAAAAACTGAGGGCACATTTCTCTCTCCCCGACCACCCGGCAGCCATGTCCTGTAACTAGTTGAGAGAGGGCAGGCATCATTTTGGACATATGTAACAGTTATGCCAGTTCATGTCCGTGTACCCAGCAACCAGCTTAGAGGAGATACCTGAGTCTGGCAGGGAGAATTGACAGGGGCTGAGTGCTCATGACTATGGCAGCCTTGTGTGCTGAGACTGTGAAAACACTGTGGCTGCATGGGAGGGTGCAAGGCTTGACTGGACCTTGGGCAGTCACTGTGGGTTGTTCCACACGCTCAGGGCTCCCTGATTTCCTGATGAGGGTCATTGCTGAAGGACCTGTGCTTACACCAAGGACTGCACAGATCCTTTGTGTGGTTCTTGTGGCAGTGCAGGTGAATATGGTACCCACTGGGGCAGGTGCCCAGGCATTAGTCTCCTTGGAGGAGAGGAGGTGAGCATGAGACTATGCCAACAGAGCAGATTAAATCTCCCTTCTGATAAAAAAAAAAAGAGAGAGGGGGAGAGAGATTTACCACACCAATTTGGGAGTGACCTTGGACACTCCCCTCACCCTGGAGCACTGAACAGAGCTCCCTGGCCACACACAGCACATGCCTCAGGGTACTCACTGAAAGAGCAGACACTCCACTACTCCACAGAGGCATAGTCCAAAGGTAAAAGACATCACAGGGAAAAAAATAAACCAATAAATACCTCCACAAACGCCTAAAAATAAGTGAAACAATTCAAGAAACAAGAATAAGGAAGACAGCATGATACCCCCAAAAGAACACAATAACACACAAATACTAGAATGTGAAGGTGAAGAGATTGAAGAAATTACAGAAACTAAATTCAAAAAATTGATGGTAGGATTACTTAGAACTAATTAGAAGCAAATCCACAAATTAAAGAAATCCATATGTTGCAGTGGATTCGTTTCTGGGAGGAGGAGTGTGGTGGGGGCAAGAGACATAGAGTCACCACACAGACCCCAGGAGTCAGGTGAAAGCAGGCCTGAGGCAAGCAGCCTGCAGATTCGTTTATTTCAGTTGCTACAGCTGCTTATATAGCCAAGGAAGCCAAGCCAGTCAAGGGGTGGTCTATGCCCTAACCAATCACAACCTGTTGCCAGGCAGTTTCCAAAGTCATCCAATCACGGCCTGTTGTCAGTCAGGCTCTGTTGTCATGTGGTTTCTGAAGCCATCCAATCATGGCCTGTTGCCAGGCAGTTTCTGTTGTCAGCGGCCATCTTGGCATGACCTTCTCACCTTCTCATTCTACCACATCCATACGTAACACAAATGAACATTTTCCCCATGAAGTTGAGTTTTTAAAGAGAAATCAAAATGAAATATTGGAAATGAAGAATTCAATAGATCAAATAAAAACGCAGTGGAAAGCCTTAACAGCAGACTTGATGAGGCAGAAGAAAGAATATTCGTTAGAAGACAAATCTCTGGAAATTTTATAGTCAGATCAAAAAAAAAAAAAAAGAAATTAGAAAACCAAAAATAGTATAGGAGATTTATGGGATATTACAAAATGATCCAAAATACAGAGCTTAAGAATTCCTGAAAGCATGAAAAGAGAGAATGGTTTAGAAGGCCTTTTTAGTGAAATAATCACAAAAAAAACTTCCCCAATATAGAGAAAGTAAGGGATGTCCAAGTACAGGAAACACATAGAACTCCTAATAGACATGAACAGAAAAGATCTTCACCATGACACGTTGTAGTCAAACTCTCCACAGTAAAACATGAAGAAAATATTCTAAAATGTGCACGAGAGAAACTCCAGAATCCTTTCAGAGGATCTCCAATTAGACTCACAGCAGACTTATCAGAAACCCTACAGTCTAGGAGAAAACAGTGAGAGTCTTCAGGGAAAAAAAACCTGTCAATCCAGAATAGTGTACCCTGAAAAACTTTCATTTATGAATGAAGGTGAAATAAAAACCTTCCATAACAAACAGAAATTGAAAGAATTTGTCACCACTCATCCAGCCTTACAAAAGATGCTTAAGGATGTGCTACAACACAGAAACACAGAAACATGGTCATCACTATGAAAGAAGGTGAAGGCAGAAAATCTCTCAGTAAAAGCACAAAGGAAATCCAAACAATAGGATTATTTATGGAAAAATGGCAGGGCCAAGTTGTTATTTATCAGTAGTCACCTTGAATATAAATGGCCTCAACCCTCCAGTTAAAAGATACAGACTGGCTGAACGGATTAAAAAACAAAACCCATCTGTTTGCTGCCTACAAGAAACACATCTCACCAACAAAACTACATGCACGCTGAAAGTTAAAGGATAGAAAAAACATTCTAAGCTAATGGAAACCGAAAAAGACCTGGTATATCCATCCTAATATACAAAATAGATTTTAACACAAAAAAACTGTTAAAAGAGGCAAAGAAGGGCACTGTGCAATGATTAAGGGATCAATTCAACAGGAAGATGTGACTATAATAAATGTATACACACCTAATGACAGGAAATATGGCTATTTAAAAGAAATGTCGATGGATCTAAAGGGAGACACATACTCTCATATAATAGTAATGGGGGACTTCAATACACCACTTACAGCAACAGACAGATCAATCAGATAGAAAATCATCAAGGAAACAACAGAGTTAATCGACACTATAGACCAAATGGACCTAACAGATATCTACAGAACTTTCCATCCTACAGTTGCAGAATACATATTCTTCTTACCAGTGCATGAGACATTCTCTAGGATTGACCACATACTAGGCCATAAAGCAAGTCTCAGCAAATTCAAAAACATCAAAATTATACCATGCTTCTTCTCTGACCACAATGGAATGAAGCTGGAAATCAGCAACTCAGGAATCCCTAGAGCATATGTAAACACATGGAGACTGAACAGCATGCTCCTGAATGAACAGTGGGTCATAGAAGAAATCAAGAGAAATCAAAAAATTGTTGAGTAATGATTTTCTTTTTTTCATAGTGTTTGTGGAACTCTTTACTTAGTCTAGAGTTAATCTTCTGTGTATAAAGTTAATTGAAAATCAATCTTAGTAAAAAATAAGAATAGGAATAGGAGGGGGAGGAGGAAGAAGGGAGGGAGGGCACGTACAGTGGGAAGAATCACTATCACAATGTTCCTAGAGTAGTACTTATGAAATTCATGAAGTTTTTATACTTTAAATAAAATGTTTCTGGGGGAAAAATGTGTTGTGGTGCAGTGAACGAAGCTGATGCCTTCAATGCCAGCAACCCCTATTCGAGTGCTGATTCTGATCCAGCTCCCAGTTAATGTGCCTGGGAAGGCAGCAAAGGATGGCACAGGTACTCGGGTCTCTGCCACCCATATGGGAGACCTGTATGCAGCTCTGGGATCCTTGCTTTAGCCTGGACAGTCCTGGCCATTGTGGCCATTTGGGGAGTGAACCAGAGAATGGAAGCTCTCTCTCTCTCTCTCTCTCTCCCCCTTGCAAATAAATAAACAAATGTCTTTAAAATTGACAAACACTTATCTAGGTCAAAATGTGTTCATTACGGACCATCAAAAAAGGAAGTAACTTTCTCTGAAGGGTGGAGAGAACTTCCACTTTGATTATGGCCTTGTCTAAATAAGGTCGGAGTTTCTGAACTCAAGAGGCTTCCATAGCCTTGGCAGCTCATGACAAGAGCCTAGGGTGATTACTGACATCATAAATAAGAGTGTCAATTGTTAAATCAACAATGGGAGTCACTGTGCACCTACTCCCGATGTAGGATCTCTGTCCTTAATGTGTTGTATTATGCAAATTAACGGTAAAACTAGTATTCAAATAGTATTTTATACTTTGTGTTTCTGTGTGGGTGCAAACTGTTGAAATCTTTACTTAGTATATACTAAGTTGATCTTCTGTATATAAAGGTAGTTAAAAATGAATCTTAATGAGGGGTGGGATGGTAGAGGGAATGGGAGATGGGATGGTTGCAGGTGGGAGGGAGGTTATGGGGGGGAAAACTGCTATAATCCAATAGTTGTACTTTCGGAATTTATATTTATTAAACAAAAGTTTAAAAAACATAAAACACAGAGCTAAATTGATTAGTACTTTGCCTACTCCTAAATTTGGTAGAAACACTTCCTTTTTACAAAATCATATATCTTATAGAAGGACAAATTCCCACACCCTCATGATTGCCACCCAACTTACCCTGAAAACTACATGAGAATTTTCTACATTGGTGATAAGAGGGGAAAATACAAAATTATGTTCTGCAAACACAGGGGTGGAATTAATAAAATCACATCCAATTAAAAAATGTGTACATTAATAAATTCTACATAATAATTCAGGAAGAAATAATTAACCCATGCAAACTCTTGCACCCACCAAAAACTCTCAACTCTTGTATGAGGACAGTACTATCCTTATAACAAAAAGAGACAGACATAACAACATAAGAAAATTACTGAGTATTCCTGCAAAAGTCTTCAACAAAATATTACCAAATCTATTCAGGCAGCATTTGAAAGGATAATGTTCAATGACCAAGTAGGACTAATGGCAAGAGTTCAAGGTTTGTTCAACATATTAATATCAATCAAAGCAATACATTATATAGGGGCTGACACTGTGGCACAGTGGTTAAGCCTCTACCTGCAATGATGACATCCCATATAAGAGTGCTAGTTCAAGTTCTGGCTGCTCTGCTTCCAATCCAGCTCCCTACTAGTGTGTCTGCGAAAGCAACTGGAGATGGCCCAGGTACTTGGACACCTGTCATGGGAGACCCAGATAGAGTTCCTGGCTCCTGGCTTCAGCCTGGCCCAGCTCCAGCCATTGTGGCCATTTGAGAACTGAGCCAGAAGATGGATTACTTCTTTCTTTCTGTCTCTCCCTCTCTGTGTGTCACTCTGCCTTTCAAATAAATAAAAGAAATCTTTAAAAAATACACTATATTGACAGAATAAAGAAAAATCCACATGATTATCTCTATGGAGCAAGTGAAAAAAAATTCAATTCCTTTTCATGAAAAAAAAACTAAAAATAGAATGAAAACTCCCTCAGATATAGTGAAAAATATCTATGAACAACCCACAGCTAACTCTTTATTTAATGGTGAAAGACCAAGAGCTTTTCTCCTAAGATCAGGAACAACACAAAGATGTCCACGCTTCCAACTGCTATTCAATATTGTAGCAGAGATTCAAGCCAGGGGAACTAGAAAAAAAGACCAAATAAAAAGTAGCCACACACACACACACACACACACACACACAGAAACAGTAAAACTATCTCTATTCGTACGTGAACCCAAGTGCCCCAGCATGGCGGGCACTGGTTTGGTGGCCGGAGAGGTTGCGGTGGACATGCTACCATATTTCAATCAAGGTTATGGAAGTACCTGGTGTGCAGGAAACAGTTGCAGCCCTGGTGGAGGAGGAAACTCACTGATACCGACCCACTAAAAACTACCTGAGCTACTGGACAGTCCCGGATTCTTCTGCTTTTTAAAGTGACAATGAGAAATTAATTTGAAAGACTGGCTGCCAGACAACCAATTGAACTGCTCAGTATGAAATGATATGAGCTCTGTCGCTCCCCGTCTTTGTGGAGGAACGACACAGGACCCTGCGCTGTTCTTTTGTCTGCTCAGCCCTCCCCGGGTTTGCTGCTGGTTCTTCCCGGGTTGGCTACTGACCCTTCCACCTCCGTGGAAGGGTGGTTCCCCCTGCCACTTTCCCCACTTCCGCGGGGGAGTGGCACACCGCCGGCCGGCCCGCTCTCTCGGGGGCTGCTCAGGTGTTCCTTCAGATAGATGTTCCTGGTGCATGTTGTCTCTCTCCTCCTGTATAGTCCTCTTCCACCAATCCCAACTCTGCTACCCACACGCCGAGTACGCTGCTCTCCTCCAATCAGGAGCAGCTCCTGCAGCTTGTCAAGTTGGTGAGAGGCAGCTGGGTAGAAGCTGTTTACTCCTCTCCCAGCGCCATATTGTGGGAGAGCAGATGCATAGAATAAGTCTTAATTCCAGTAACAGTCTAGTCCGAGTTGCTCCCCACAAGCTTCCAACCCCATCTTCGGGTCAGAAAAACATTACTGCGTGGCAAGAATGTGCAAACAATTCTATGGCCCAGTTAGAGCACCAAGCAGTTCTTATTTAGAATCTGGAACTGATGTGACAGCATGGATGTAATGCCTGGAAAGTGTATAATGAAAATCTAGTTCATATGATGGACCATGCACAGAAAGAGCTTCAGAAGTTAAGTTGGGTATCCCTGTTCAGTGAGAATTGTGAGACCGAACGGACTACTGTGCAACTAAAAAACGAAATCTATCAAAGTAAACAGCAACATGGAGAGGCAAACAAAGAAAGCACTCGGCAAGACTACTGAGAAGATTAATTTGGGGGGGTAGAAAGGAAGAAAAGTTGGGCTTTCATAAACTGCCAGGCATCGGAGCTTTCTTTGAAGAGAGTTGTCTCTGAAGGACAACAACTTGTCACAGAAAGTATTGATGGTTGTTAAATTTTCAGAACACGTAAAATGGGTGAAGTGTTTTGTCCTGTTTGTATTTTTTAACAAAATAAAAGTTTTCAACATGGTTGTTAAAAAAAACAGCTATCTGTATTCACAGATGACATGGCTTTCTATATATGTGTGTGTACACACACATACACACACACTTAACATTGTTGGAATCAACACGCAAGTTTTGGTAGGTTGCAGGATACAAGGTCACTATACCAAAATTAGTTGTATTTTTATCCATGCAATGAGTGATCTGAAATGCATTTAAGAAAACAATTCTGTTTAGAATGATATCAAAAATTCCTCAGTGTAAATTTAACAAAAGAAGTGCAAAGCTTCTACACAGAAAACTAGAAAGCACTGCTGAAAAAATTGAAAGAAGATGTTAATAGATGGAAAGGCATCCCATGTTCAAAACTAGAAACCTTAATATTGAGATACCAATACACCCAAATTAATCTACAGATTCCATCTAATTCCTAGCAAAGTTTTGGCTTTTTTGCACATGCTTGCCCTTAAACTCATATGGGAATATAAGAAAAGAGTCAGAACAGTCTTGATTGAAAAGAAAGCTGGACTCTCTGCTATGGCCTGGGAAAGCAGTGGGAGATGGCCCAAGTCCTTGGGACTCTGCACCCACGTGGGAGACCTGGAAGAAGCTCAGGGCTCCTGGCTTCAGATCAGCGCAGCTCTGGCCATTACAGCCAATTGGGGAGTGAAACAGTGGATGGAAGACCTCTTTCTCTCTCTCCCTGCCTCTCCTTTCTCTGTGTAACTCCGACTTTCAAATAAATAAATAAATAAATCTTTAAAAAAAGAAAGCTGGAAAGCTCACACTTCCTAATTTCAAAACTAACCTGAAAATTACAATAATCATGGCATCAATAAGATAGACTTGTGACTTCAGAAAGAAGCCACTGCATTTATGTTCAATTGATTTTTGACAAGAGTGGTAAGACTATTCAGCAGGGGAAAGAACAGTGTTTTCAATAAATGATTCTGAAATAAATAGGTACGTATGTACAAAAGAATAAGGTTGGACCCCTACCTCACAACATACACATGAATGAACTCTAAATGGATCATAGACTTAACTACAAGAATGAAAATTACAAAATTCTTAGAATATCTAAGATTCAACCTTCATGATCTTGGTTTAGGCAAATCCTTCTTAGCTATGACACCAAAATCACAATGGTTTGGCTTCAAAGTGCCTCATAAAGAAAGTGAAAGAATCAACCACAGAATGGGAGAAGATTTTTGCAAGGAACTTTTAATAAGGGACTTGTATCTAGAATATATAAAGAACTCTTACAAATTGATCATAGAAAGACAAATTACTCAATTTTTTTAAATTATTCAATTTAAAAATCAGGAAAAGATTCACGAATGGTGAATGAAAGACACTCAACATTGTTAGTCGTGATGGAAATGCAAATCAAAATCACAATGATATGCCACTTCACACCCACTTGGATAGCTCTCATAAAAAAGATAATTACAAATGCTGTCAAGGATGTGGGGGAATTTGAATCTTCATACATTACTGGAAGGAATGTAAAATGTGCAGCCACTATGGGAATGGCTGATTTCTCAAATGGTTTAACGTAGAGTTTCCATAGAACCCAGCAATTCTATTCCTAGATGCATACACATAAGAAATGAAAACATATGTCCACAAAAGTTGGCACACAAATTTTCACACAGTATTATCTGTAATAGCCTAAAGTGGAAATAGCCAAAAAGTCACAATAACTGATGAATGGATTCAGAAAGTGTGAAATATTCACACAATGAAATATAATTTTGCAATCAACAGAAGTGAAGTACTATCACATGGTATAACGCAGCGAAAACATGAAAACATTATAACATTATGCTAAGTGAAAGAAACGCAATACAAGTAACACATTAGTATGTGATTACTTGTATAAGAAATTTCTAGAATAAGCACATCCATACAGACAGAACCAGACTGGTGGTGTCCAAGAGCTAGGGGTGGGGGTTACAAAAAAATCTCCTTAACCAGATTTTCATGAGAAGTCTTCCTCCAGGCCTTCTTCTCAACTAGGACTAGGCCTTGACCTTGAGCCTTGTCCTTAGGCCTGCAGAGTAATCCAGTTTTAGTGAGAATCCAGCTAAATCAGCTCAATGAGAACCCTTCACCCTCCATATCTGATCACTTTCCTCATCCTCCATGACTCCCAGGTGATAGATGATCACCTTGAGCTGCCTTTAGCAAATACCCTGTTCGTTTAACAAGCATCCCGCTTACCCTGATGTCTTCTCTTAGTAATTTTCTATCCACTCACCCTTCTGAAACCTGTCTTTTGGCTGTAAATCCCCACTTTTCCTTGTTATATTAGGATTTGAGCCAACTTCTATACTGAAGTCTCTTCTCTTCTATTGCAATCGTTCCTCACTAAAATCTGGTTTTAGTGCTTTTACTATCATCCAGCTCTTGTTTGCTTTAACAGGGGGTGGAGTGAGAATGGGAAGCGACTGATAATGGATATGGGGTTTCTTTTGGGGGCGATGAAAATGTTCTACGATTCATTATGGTGATGGTTGCAAACTCTGTATACACACTGAAAACTGTTGGACTGTGTGCTGTAAACAGGGGAATTGTATAGTGTGTGAATTGTATCTCAACAAAGATGTGACGGGGGAAATAGGCCATGCCTGGATTTGAGCCCAGATCTGGGTGACTCCAAAACTCAAATGCCTCAGAAGTCTACTCTGCTGTTCCAGGAGGCATTTGATAAATAACTACTGGATTTCGGGCTACTCAGCAGACAGAAGCATTTCATGATTGAGTAGGCCACCTTACAAGGGCTTTGCACACCCATGGACTCAAGCAGCAATCACCACATCCCAGAGTCGTTGAAAGCTTCTAGAAGCAGGTCTGTATTCCCAGGGGTCCCACAATCAGCTTCTAACCATCAGGGGAAGCCAGGACTGCTGAGTTGACATCTGTAAGCCTGGGGGACTAGCGCTCTCCCTTGGCTTCCCCAGCCTCTCTCAGGACCAGATGCAGGCCAGATCCTATGCTCCCTAGATGCTGGCAGAGTTCCAAGACTAGCTCAGCACAGCCCTAGATGTGACTGCAGTCTGAAGGATCTTGGATATCATACCAGCACCACCCTCCAGCAAGATGGAAGCCAGCACCTCCACTTGTGTCACCACTGCAGCATGGTGGCCTTCTGAGGCTTATTCAGCGTGGTTTGTCAGAGCATCACACAAGATGTTTGTATCAGAGATACAAGGCCAAGGGAAAGAAACAAAAAGCTGTGGGGCTCAGTATGGTGCATTAGGTTAACCTGCAGCCCATATAAGTTGCTGGTTCACAGCTGCTCCACTTCTGATCCAGCTCCCTGCTAATGCACCTGGGAAGGCACAGGAAAATGATCCAAGCCCTTGGGCCCCTGACACCCATATATATGGGAGACCTGGATGGAGCTCTGGGCTCCTTGCCTTGGCCTGGCCCATCCCTGGCCATTGTGGCCTTTTAGGGGAGTGAACCAGCAGATGGAAAACCTCTCTGTGTCTGTCTCTCCTCTCCTTGTCCCTCTGCCTCTCAAATAAATAAATAAATAAATCTCTCTTTTTTTCAAAAAAAAAAAAAAAAAAAGAAAAGAAAGACAGCTAGCTATACCTGGGCAACCAGAAGGATGCTACAGATATCCCCAAGTCTGAAGTTCCCACAGGGACAGAGGCCCTACAGAGAACTCTGATTGCTTTCCCTGAAGTCATTCTGCCATACTTGCCACAACATCTCTGCAAAAATGGCCCTTCCCCTCGCCAACAGAAGACTCCCTCCCCTTTGTCCTTGGGCCCCTGTTTTTAATAATAACAGCTACTATTTCTTCCATGCTTATCACATGTCACGACTATATTACATTCTTACACCTATGCCCATATTTAATCCTCACAACACTACCAAACATACATGCCCCCAATTTGTAAATGAGAAATCGGAGAGACATGGGGTGGATAAGTACGTTGCTCAGGTTTGCACAGCTTGGGAAGTGGTACAGTGGCCCTGGGAGTTCTCAGCGTGCCCTCCAAGCCACTTTTGTAAGTGTCTTCCTTTCTAAATGGTGGCCCCAAATAGGAAGGAGCTCACCCAGCTCCAATCTGAAGCTTAACAAGACATGAGGCAACTTCAGGGATCCTATCTCTACAAGAAAGATCACTGACCTGCCAACCTCCCCATAGCCATTTTTTTTAGAATTGCTATTTTATTGTTGTCCTTTCTGTATTACATGGATGTACACATCCGGTGTTAAAAGGTACAATGCCAGGCCGGCACCGCAGCTCAATAGGCTGATCCTCCGCCTACAGCACCGGCACACCGGGTTCTAGTCCCGGTCGGGGTGCCGGATTCTGTCCCGGTTGCCCCTCTTCCAGGCTAGCTCTCTGCTGTGGCCAGGGAGTGCAGTGGAGGATGGCCCAAGTGCTTGGGCCCTGCACCCCATGGGAGACCAGGAGAAGCATCTGGCTCCTGCCATCGGATCAGCGCAGTGAGCCAACCGCAGTGCGCGGGCCGCAGCGGCCTTTGGGGGGTGAACCAACGGAAATGAAGACCTTTCTCTCTGTCTCTCTCTCTCTTACTGTCCACTCTGCCTGTCAAAAAATTTAAAAAAAAAAAAGAGTGCAATGCCTTCTACAACTGAACACTACTTTCTATAACTGAACAAGCAAAGAAATTACACTGAACATTAGCATCTGGCAGTATCTTTGAGGGAAAAAAGTGACGAACATGGGTTTAAATTGATTAACACTGGGCCAGCACTGTGGCATAGCCGGTAAAGCTGCCACCTGCAGTGCTGGCATCCCATACGGGCACCGGTTTGAGTTCCGGCTGCTTCCAATCCAGCTCTCTGTTATGGCCTGGGACAGCAGTAGGAGATAGCCCAAATACTTGGGCCCCTGTACCCACTAAGGAGACTCTGAAGAAACTCCTGGCCCCTGGATTCAGATAAGCCCAGCTCCGGCCTTTGTGGCCATTTGGGGAGTGAACCAGCAGATGGAGGATCTCTCTCTCTCTCTCTCTCTCTGTCTCCACCTGTTTCTATTTTTCTGTGACTCTGCTTTTCAAATGAATAAGTAAATATTTTTAAAAATTGATTAACGGCCGGCACTGTGGCTCACTAGGCTAATCCTCTGCCTGCGGTGCTGGCATCCCGGGTTCTAGTCCTGGTTGGGGTGCCGGGTTCTGTCCTGGTTGCCCCTCTTCCAGGCCAGCTCTCTGCTGTGGCCCGGGAGGGCAGTGGAGGATGGCCCAAGTGCTTGGGCCCTGCACCTGCATGGAAGACCAGGAGGAAGCACCTGGCTCCTGGCTTCGGATCACCGCAGCGCGCCGGCCTCAGCGCGCCAGCCGTAGTGGCCATTTGGGGGGTGAACCAACAGAAAAGGAATACCTTTCTCTCTGTCTCTCTCTCTCTCTCATTGTCTAACTCTGCCTGTCAAAAAATTGATTAACAATTAATTAACTATTAAATGACATCTAAAATTTGATTCAATATAGCTATATGATACAATTATACAAAATATGCAAACATCAAAGAAGACAACCAAAATTAACATAGCAAACAAAACCTATACAACTTTTTTACAGGAAAATACTTTTGAAGGATGCATGTAACTGCCCATGCTTTAAGAAAAACTACTGCAAGCAAAATCACACTACTCCAGAAAAATCACACATAGCATTACTAAGCATATCCCCAAAAAGTGTGCAATATGCATAGTTGGAAAATACAAAATTTTAAAAATTATAAACAACATGTGAGCTTCATACTTATAAAAATGTGGAAAAAAAAGTCCCACTTATAGCACTGTTGTATGAAGAATTGTCTTTTGATGAAAAGTTCATGAGTTGTCCTCTTGTTGGGACCACACTTAACAAAAACCCTATTTTTTGAAACAAGATTACACAGCTAGAGGGAGCATCTTAGCCATAGATCATTGTTTTAAAGCTTTTCTGTATTTTTACTACTTTATTCAAATATGTCCCTTAGGTGTGTAGGATTCAGTATACACTCCTGGAAGATACTGCCCAAGACCGATGGGGTCTTCTCTCGTCTTCTCACTTGGTTGCTTTCGGCCTTGGCAAGTGCTAAGATGTGAGATTTCAGGTTAGTTGAGTGAACAAACTGCTTATTACAACCATTGAAGCAGCACACACAGGGCCTGTCGCCAGTGTGGACGCTCAGGTGTGTGCGCAAACTGAAGTCCAGCGAAAAGCGTTTCCCACAGCCTGCGCATGCGTGCTGCCAGGGCTTCTCTCCGGTATGAACCAGTTGGTGTCGTTTTAGCTTTGAGGCTCTCCCCGAAAGCTTTGCCACATTCTGCAGACAGTTATCCCTGAACATCTTTGTGCAGCCTTTATGAGGGCAAGCTATTGTTCTCAAAGCATCGTCTTCTTTAAGTTTTCTTGACTTCACTCTAGCAAATCCTGCCACTTGTTTAGGATCCGAAGGATTCCTCCGGGAGGAAGTTTCTTTCCTGTGATGTACTCTGAATAATCAGGAGACAGGTTCTCTCTAATGATCTGTTCTTCAACCACTGTCTCATGATTTCTATCTTTTTTTTTTTCATCTGAGAACCATATGGTGACCAAGAACTCGCCCTCCAGTTTCTTGATCTGCACCTGCATCTGCTTGCATTTCTTGTTGCCTGGGTCTGCACTGCCGCTGCCTCCTCGCTTACCGGCTGTTGCCACGGAGACCGGTATCTATTTGATGTAGTCATCGTCACCACTTGCCGGCACAGGCACCAGGATGAGGATCTGGTCCTCTGTGAAGCCAATCTGGCATGCAGCTGGCCTGAGTGATCAATGCCCACCACCTCCTTGCGCGTCTGTACTAGGATCAGCTCCTGGAGGTAGTGCACCTGGGTCAGGTCGTGAGAGGCAAGTGGCTGCAGCATGATCAAGGACGTGTGCTAGTGCTGGTAATGGTAGCGATGGTGGTGGTGGTGGCAGTGTTGGCCGGCGTGTGCCACAGCCATACTTTTTGTGGTCATCGTCCTCCTCCTCACCCACTACCATACTCTTGATGGTCTCCACCAAGATGGTCCCCCTCCGTGATGTCGTGCAGCTCCACAACTCGGCCAGAATCTTGAAGTCATCAGTGGGGATGTAGAGAGTGTCGCCCGAGGCCATGGATCAGGGTTCCTCGCTGCTGGCAGGCTGGCCCCCATAATAACCTCTGGACTTGGAGCAGTCCATTCCATAGCATGGATCTTCTTTTTTTAAAAGATTTATTTATTTATTTGGAAGTCAGAGTTACACAGAGAGAGGAGAGGCGGAGGGGGGGGGGTGTCTTCCATCCAATGGTTCACTCCCCAATTGGCTGCAATGGCCAGAGCTGCATAGATACTCTTATTTTTTTTTAAGATTTATTTATTTATTTGAAAGTCAGAGTTACACAGAGGGAGAAGGAGAGGCAGAGAGAGAAAGAGAGAGAGAGAGAGAGAGAGAGAGGTCTTCCATCTGATGGTTCACTCCTCAGATGGCTGCAACAGTCAGAGCTGCGCCGATCCAAAGCCAGGAGCCAGGAGCTTCTTCCAGGTCTCCCACGTGGGTGCAGAGGCCCAAGGACTTGGGCCATTTCCACTACTTTCCCAGGCCATAGCAGAGAGCTGGATCGGAAGTGGAGCAGCTGGGACTAGAACCAGCACCCATATGGGATGCCGGCACTTCAAGCCCCAGTGCCAGCCCAGCATGGATCTTCTGACCCACCCATTGGCCCATGCCACAAGCCCAGAGCCTCATCCAGCCAAAGGCATGCCAACCCACTGATTTTCACTTTCCTCATAGCCCATGAAAGGGCACTCTGATTACTTCATTGACTGAGGTACTACCGAACACAGGTGGCAAGCCGCCAGGGCAGTGTGTCCCAAAGGTTTTAGCCCATGGCAAACCAGTCTGGCCAGGCAACCCTACAGAAACCCTGCTTTTTCATCCCCCTCCCTCTCCGTGCTCACAGGGGAGAACTGCAGGCCCACTAGAACTCATTTTAGGCTCTGCCTTACTCTGTTATATCCACAAGAAACAGCCAATTTCCTTATTTTCATTAAATGAACCTGAATCTGGTTTCTATTCTCACCGCCCTGCCGTGGACTCTTGGGACGTGCTGTCTCAGTTATTAGCAAGTCTTCTCTCCCACGGCGGGATTAGGCAAATCCTGGGGTCGGTCATCCATGAGGCAAACATTTTGTTGCAGCCCCTCCTCTCCCCAGTCATTGGCCCATCCAGGTTGTTGAGCACCGGCCTCTGTTCCAATTGGCCATTGTCTCATTCTGCCTGGTTGACCCTCAGGTCATTCAATATTTGGACCACCACCCCTGGGCTCAGGGGCAGGCGGAATGCCAACTTCCTTACTTTGGTCCCTAGGTCCTCCTGAGCCTGCTTCCTGCCAGTCTTCTCAGCCTCCTCATCAACCACACCCTGTCTTGCTCTTTCCATCCCAGCAGCACCAAACTGCACAGGCGCCTGCCTGCAGCATGAGCTGTCATCCTCCAGGCCTTTATTCCTACTGTTTCCTCAATCTGGATGCCGCCCAGACCCATGTATCCTCTCCTCCCAGAAGTCCTCTCCAACTATGTCGGTCTGCATGGGGTGATCCTTTGTTGTTTTCCCACACTTCTCTTGGCTCCCTCCTTCCATAGCACTGATTGCAATGCATTGTGCTTGTTTGTTTCCACTGTGTGCCTCTCTCATAGGCCTGGGAGCAACCAGAGTGTAGGGACTACATCTGATTGGTCTCTGTACCTTGTTTAGAGCCTGGCACAGGCAGATTTTGATAACTAGATTTGTGAGCAATTGAACGGAAAGAATGATGGAATAGGGCAGAGTTGAAGTCTGGAGAAGTTGAGGAGGAATCCGTGGTAATATCCTGTAAGTGGAGTTGTCTAAATCCGCTGCAGGAGTGTTTTTCTCCCCTGCACCCTTCCTGGGCCCCCTCAATGTATCAGGCTGGAATAAAAGGAAGTCTTTTGTGATGCAACCCAAGAGGAGGTAAAGCAATAGGAGATTCTTTTAGCAGCATTGTGCACTGGGGCCATGCTAACAGGCAGTCACTGTTGTCAGTGTGAAAAGCCCCATTGTCTTGTAAGGGCTTGACCCTAAAGCTGGACCAGCGCAGGTGCTTCTCTTCATCTCCCTTTCACCTGCCAGGGTTAAAGCCCTCTCTAGCTCCATCCAGAGGCCAGCAAACAGGACTAAGTAGTATAACTGGCAGCCCATGCCTAATGCCAGGGAGGAAAGAAAATAGACTCGAGGGGGCAGAGAACTTAGGAGGCCAAGGAGCTTGGGTGAGGAAAAGAGAATAGAGGGAGTCTCAGAGGAGTGGCTTCTGGGAGACATCAAGAGAGGACAACTGGGGCCGGCGCTGTGGCGTGGCAGGTAAAGCCACCACCTGCAGCACCGGCAGCTGGTTCGAGTCCTGGCTGCTCCACTTCTGATCCAGCTCCCTGCTAATATGCGTGAGAAAAAAGATGGTCCAAGTCTTTGAGCACCTGCACCCATGTGGGAGGCCTGGAAGAAGCTCCTGGCTCCTGGCTTTGGATCAGCTCAGCTCCGGCCGTTGTGGCCATCTGAGGAGTGAACCAGCAGATGGAAGACCTCTCTGTCTTTCTCCCTCTCTCTGCCTCTCTGTAATTCTACCTTTCAAATGAATAAATAATCTTTTAAAAAATATATGTATATATATAGAGAGAGAAGCCAACTCTGTGGGTGGCCAAAGACCTGTTCTTCACTGTAGCTTCTGTGCACGTGTGATTAGGCACTAATACACTAATAGGGTTTTCAAGACTTTCCTTTCAGCCTCCACTGTAGCACAGCGGATTAAAGCCCTGGCCTGAAGCACCGGCATCCCACATGGGCGCCGGTTCTAGTCCCGGCTGCTCCTCTTCGATCCAGGTCTTTGCTGTCACCAGGGAAAGCAGTGGAAGATGGCCTAAGTCCTTGGGCTCCTGCACCCACGTGGGAGAACTGGGAGAAGCTCCTGGCTCCTGGCTTCGGATCCGTGCAGCTCCCGCCTTTGCGGCCATTTGGGGAGTGAACCAGCCAATGGAAGACCTGTCTCTCTGTCTCTACCTCTCTCTGTAACTCTTTCAAATAAATAAATCTTTAAAAAAAAAAGGCTTTCCTTTCCCCAGTGAAAGACTACACTAGCCCACTCCTCTGCCACTGAAGAACATTCTAAGAGGGTTTGGCGGGGGAGGGGTCTGGGGGTCAAGGGATGGCATCCATCCAGGATTGTTCAAGTGCGATACAGAGTCCAAGTGCACCCAAAACAAACCACCCTGCAGAACTGAGTGCGCTTGGGCTCCTGTGGCCCCTAAATTGTTAGAAGAATGAGCCTGGGGCTGGAGACAAAGTAGATGCAGCACAGGCCGTTACTGGTGCTGTAGGATCCCTCCCAGCAGGAGAGGGATATGACAGGGACAGCAATACGTTCATCATGGAAGTCCCTGGAGGGCGGTCATGTCTGGGAGCCAGGACTCTATTTGCACTGAAACCTCTCTAGGCTGGTTGAAGCCTAAGATTTCCCACAGGAAATCAGACACAGGTACAGAAATTTTTAGAGGCAATCGGTTTGTTTATGGAGAGATGAGGCCGTCTCTGTTCCCCGAGGGATATGGTAGAATTGGCTGGAAGAACTAAGTAGATATTGGAGCCTGAAGAAGCTGATAGAACAAGGGACACAACCCGTGTTGAATGCTACCAGGTACCCAAACCCCTAGGGTTGTCTGTGCTGGTCGGGGATCCGTATGTTGTAGGGGAGAGATGGCAGCAAGCCACATCCAGAGAAAAAGAGTTTGACGAGTGTTTCAGACATGCTTCAGAGTGTGCAGCTAAGAACAGCCTTGCAGATCACAAGAGGGAAGCATGCTAGGGAGCTTGCAGGGTTCTGCGAGAAGGCCGTGCTCGGGTGAAGACACAGCAGCCTTGTGCCGCGGCTGCTGGTTGATTGTAGTTGCTATGGCTGGTAGTTGTACTTTACCTGCAGTTTTTTTTTTTATTTAATGAGCATAAATTTCCAAAGTACAGCTTATGGACCACAATAGCCTCCTCCCCCCCGTATCTTCCCTCCCACCCACAACGCTCCCCTCTCCCACTCCCTCTCCCCTTCCCCTTCACATCATGATTAATTTTCAATTATCTTTATATACAGAAGATCAATTTAGCGTATGTTAAGTAAAGATTTCCACATTTTGCTCCCACACAGAAACACAAAGTGTAAAATACTATTTGAGTACTAGTTATAGCATTAATTAAACACCTAAGAGTAATTGTGTATTAATTACAGAGTTCAACCAATAGTTTTAATTAGAATTTAAAAACATCTTTTGTATTGTTGTTTACCTGCAGTTTTGATTGCCACAGGCAACTGTGCTCTGAAAAATAGTCAATGGGAAGCTGCAAAGGTAAACAATTCAGAAGCTGGCCATCGTGGGCCTTTCGGAGCAGTGTGCTGGACTCCTGCGACATCCATGCGACATCCTGCGACAGTTGTTGCTGATTTTTTTACTGTATCTAATGTATGCATTTAAAAAAATTCATAACTTCATCTCAGTCTAGAATTTTATTTTTACGATTTATTTTATTTACTTGAAAGGCAAAGTTACACAGAGGCAGAGAGAGAGAGAGAGAGAGAGAGAAAGAGAGATCTTCCATCCACTGGTTCACTCCCCAAATGGCCTCAGTGGCCCGGAGTTGTATCAATCTGAGGCCAGGATCCAAGAGCCTCTTCTGGGTCTCCCACGCAGGTGCAGGGGCCCAAGCACTTGGGTCATCCTCCATTGCTTTTCCAGGCCACAGCAGAGAACTGGATTGGAAGAGGAGCAGTCAGGACTTGAACCAGCACCCATATGGGATGCCAGCGCTGCAGGCGGAGGCTTAGCCCGCTACACCACAGCGCCAGCCCCTAATTTATACATTAAAATTTATCATGGGTATATATGTTTATTACAGAAAACTATATATATATATATATATATATATACGATTCAACATGATCTGTGGTTGTAGGCATCCACTAGGGGGTCTTGGAACATAGCCTCCACAGATAAAGGGAGTAACTACATGTAATTTGGAGTGGGAAAGAGTGTTGAGGAAGCATATGTCAAGTTCTTGGCTGTCTGGCAGAGGGAGATGCAAAGTTCTGTATGTTGGATGAGATTAAACACTTATTTTCATAGGGCAGTGGACGGGGAAGCCTGGTGGTTCTGCCAAGGGTCAGCCATGGGTCTCTTGGGAACAGGCTACAGGAGACAACAATGGGCTGCCCCTTTGGCGTAAGGTATTTGTCAGGATGGGCTAACCATGCAATACCAACTGCCAAATCTCAGAGGTTTAACCTAATGCAAGTGCAATGCTGGCTCACATCAGTCTAATGCAGTCTGCTCTGCTCCCCGTTACCACTGAGGTGCTCTGCTGCCCATGACCATTGATAGACCCAGCCTCATTCATCTCATAATGCTGCCATCTTGAACACAGGCTTGCAAGAGAGGGAGAAGAGCACAGGGAAGGCATGCCAAGCACTTAACCATCTCAGCCTGCCATTTCTATTCATTTATTCCAGTCATGCGGCCTAGCACTGATGCAAGGACACTGGAAAATGCAGTCCCAGGCTGGGTAGTTGCTTCCCAGCAAAAACCCTCTACTGTGGAAGGGGAGCACAGATCATTGGTGGACAGTTGGATTTCTTGGCTACAACTCACTGGAAGGAGCTCTGTGATATAATTACGCCGAACTATGAGAAGGAAGTTGAGACTGATTCGCAGTGATGAGAGGTAGACTGGGACATTTTGAGCCTACGTTTTAGACTCAAACTTAAGTTTTGGTTGTTGATGCAGAAGTACCTGCAGGGAGGCATATGCGAAGGCTGGCAGCTACACTAAAGGTAGTGGGGACCAAGGACCCTGAAGCCTTACCTTAGATAGGGAGGAAGCCACCAGCCAAGAGAAGCAGTCCCAGGCTGGAGTCAGCTGAGTACTGGGCACTGCACAGGACCCGTTCTTGGGTAGCTTCTCCAACACTCTCCCTCTCAAATAGATTCCCAGCAAACAGGCAAACACAGCTTCAGATTAAGCTAAAAGTAGAGACAGAGCTGTAACCAACATTTTTTTAAAGATTTCATTTATTTATTTGAGAGGCAGAGTTACAGCGAGGGGGAGAGACAGAGAGAAAGGTCTTCCATCTGCTAGTTCACTCCCCAAATGGCTGCAACAGCTGGAGCTGGGGCAATCTGAAGCCAGGAGCCCAGAGCTTCTTCTAGGTCTCCCACGTGGGTGTAGGGTCCCAAGCACTCGAGCCATCTTCTGCTGTTTTCCTAGGCACATCAGCAGGGAGCTGGATTGGAAGTGTAGGAGCCAGGACTCGAACCGGAGCCCATTTGGGATGCTGACACTGCAGCCAGAAGCTTAACCTACTATGCCACAGCACCAACCCCCGAGCAGGGATTCTTAGTTGTAGTCTTCCACTTCTGGGATTCACGGAGGGCTTCTCTGTGATCCGATCTATGCCTCACTGAAATACAGGGGTTGACCACAGCCGTATGCTGAGTAAAGTGGGATAGGCTGGAGGACTCTGTCAATACCTAAATCACATCCAGCCCACAACCACTGAATGAGTGCTGGGCGGCTTTGGACAGGAGGGGGCGGGGTGACGGACCAGTATCTGAGTACCCTGACTGTTTGGGGACACCCCAAGATAGATGCGAAGCAGTGCCGAAGCTGAAAGGAGACAGACAGCTCTCCTTCCAGCTCCCTGACAACTAGAGACACGTTCAATGCAGCCAATCAGATGCTCCCGCCCCATGGCAGGAGATTATCTGTAATGACAACAGCAAAGCCACGAGTCGGCTGGCACAGGGGCAAGTGTCCAGAGATGGCAGTGTTAGTGACAGCACATAGCAGTCTGCTGCTACTCTCAGAGGCATCTTGGCTGGAGCTCATCTCCCTTGTCTGATGATTAGATACCAAAACCTTGGGATGATTCCGTGCGCTCTCTCCTCCCAATAGGCGGAAGCAGGCTAGCAGCCCATTACCCTGACGCATGCCCAAAACAAGTATGATCCTGTTCTGTGCCCCATGGAGCTTGCAGTTGAGCTTCTGCTTTGGATAGCTTGTAAAACCAACTATGTGGCGAGGACTAAAATCATGGAAAGACTAAACCCATGGAAAGAGTTGGAACAGTTCAAATTGATATAGACAAACGGCAAAGAACTGAATAGTATATTCTGCAAATGCCACCATCCACAGCAGCTGAGAAGACGGGATAGTCGGAAGGCAGGTCTGGTCAAGGAAAGCTGATCTTCCTTTTTTTTTTTTTAAAGATTTATTTATTTATTTGAAAGTCAGAGTTACACAGAGAGAGGAGAGGCGGGGGGAGGGAGGGGGAGGTCTTCCATCCACTGGTTCACTCCCCAGTTGGCCGCAACCGCCGGAGCTGTGCCAATCCGAAGCCAGGAGCCAGGAGCCTCTTCCAGGTTTCCCACACGGGTGCAGGGGCCCAAGGACTTGGGCCACCTTCTACTGCTTTCCCAGGCCACAGCAAAGAGCTGGATCAGAAGAGGAGCAGCCGGGACTAGAACCGGCACCCATATGGATGCCGGCGCTTCAGGCCAGGGCGTTAACCCATTGCACTGTGAGGTGACGAGGTGGGATCTCAGCTGAGCCTCAGGGACTGGGGACGTTCGGGAGAGGCAGAAGAGACACACTGGCAAGCAGCTCGCTCCCCCAGCAGCAGCCACGCCATCGGGGTCAGGAAGCGGTGACTCCCAGAACCACGGCTTATGGCTCGCCAGAGTTTCTCAGTGCACCTGCACACACAGTGTGCCTTGGTGAGGAGTGAGAGCACTGTGAGGAAAGTGGGGCAGAGCTTTTCATTATTCCCTGTTGGCTGGATCTTGGAGCTCAAGATCCAGCCCATGTAAAGTGCCTTGCTGAAGATCAGAGAATCACAGAAGCACAGTGAGGGAAGACAGCTTCTCCTGCTCACCAGAACTCTTTTGACAACACCCGCATGCATGGGGCTGAGGCCAAGGCCTGGTAGCACACTTTTGATGCGGTGTAAGGGGCTCAGAAGGTTCAGAAAGTTCTTCCTTGGGTGGAGCTGAGCTGTGTGCCCTATGAATCTGTCAGCAAGCTCAGAACTGATCCACAACGGCGCCCGGACTGGAACTCACGTGCTTAACCCCCAGGCCAGACCCATGGCATTGTCTCTGAGGCCTTGTCTTCTCCCTTACTGCCCTGCGGGGTTGGGAGGGGGGGAGTGGGCAGGCAGATCAATGGGAAAGAGCAGAAGTTGGCGGAGGTGGGGGTGCAAGGCAGCCAACAAGGCAGCCTGGCCTCTGGTTCCCTCCCTGGCCCTGAAAACAATTTGCTCGTCTGGCGTGCTAATTTGCTTTACATCTTCCCTTATTAATCACATTGTTTTGCACAGGCCTGTGAGCTTCAAATGTGTTTGTTATGACTGCAATTATGTGTGACTGACCACGGACCCAGCAGTCTGGAAGCGGGATTGCCCTCTCCACCCCACCCCCCACCCCCTCCCCCACCCCATACCCCCAACCCCCACCCCTAGCACGCCCACATTCCAGGGATCTCTGCTACAGCCCCAGCCTGCTCTGCCTGGAAAGACTGTGGAGAGGAGCCGGCTGCCCAGAAGCTCACCCAGTGCCTTCACCCATGAAGCCTGGGCCCTCCGCCGTGTGGGCCAACGGATTATTTCAGGGTGGGTTCAGAAGCCGGGATGGAAGGCGTGCCACCTTGCCTTCAGTGCGCCTACCTGCCCCTCCCAGGAGGGCAGCGACAGACGCGGAGGGGATGAAATGACCAACCTCTGAAGCACATGAGAAAGCAGCCCCCAAACACACTTCCACTTGTCAGCAACGCCATGAGGCTTTGCCTGAGAAAGAGGAGCGCCTTCCAGTTGCAAACTGCTTAATAAGAACCAGCTCGGAACGCAGAGAGAGGCTACCGAAGGCCCCGCGCCTCCGAACAAAGCCAGACGGGGTCTATTATTTTTAAATGTCAACTGGATGGAGGCTCTGACAGGGAGAAGGATGAGGCGCCTCTTTTCCTGAAAGCCCAGATGAGGCTGCCCATGCTTGCAGGGAGGTTTCCCCCATGTATGCAACCTTCTCGGCTCCTTGCTGCTTTTCTGCAAGGTGCGCACTGTGGTGCCAGGAGCTGGGGCAGGTCCTCGCCTGGGTGCCCTCCCGGAGGCAGGCCAGCAGCACATCTGGTCTCCATTAGCTCCTCTGCCTCCCTCCTCCAGGCCCCCTCCTATTCTCATTGGTGACAGGCTGCAGGAGGTGTCTTGACAAAAGCCTTGCTGAGGGACCCCCGGTATGCCTCGCCCCTCTGCTTGGTCTGCTGGTGTTGTTGGACCCTTGGGGGGGTCGCTCCGAAGCGGGTCAGTCTGTCAGCTCATCTCTCTGTCAGTCAGCTTGTCCATCTGTCGCTCAGCCAATTATTTTCGGAGAGGATGGGGGGACACACAGATCGCAGGAAGGACACATCTCACAGCACGCAAACAGCAGGGAAGCAAAGGCCCCAGTGGCCCAGGGAGGCATAAGTGCTGAGAATCTGGGCAGCGGAGAGGTGGGCGGGGCTAATTTGCGAAGTCTTCCAGGGGGGAAGGCATTTCAAGATTGGACTAGGGCTTTTTTTTTCCCCAACAAACCGGGGATGTGAGGATTTAGTCAAGTGATATGGAGAGTTCTACTCTCAGCTCTGTCTCTGATTAGTTTGAGAACCCTGGACAAGTTTGCTCTGGGCTCTGAACGCCCAGCTGCATCCCTCAGGGACAAATAGGGACACAGTAGGCCAGATGAGCCCTGCATGCCCTACTGGCTCCTGTGCACCCAGG
This sequence comes from Oryctolagus cuniculus, assembly GCF_051225735.1. NCBI lineage: Eukaryota > Metazoa > Chordata > Mammalia > Lagomorpha > Leporidae > Oryctolagus > Oryctolagus cuniculus. The sequence continues at coordinate 48,946,822 of NC_142888.1, read as the reverse complement.
TTCTTCCTCTGATTCCCGTGAGGGAGAAAGAAAGGTTTTATAATCCACCCGGGGCTTCTGGCCTGAGTCAGTTCTCTGAACACAGCTCTCTAAATGGAGGAAGCCATTGCTAATAGAAGTACAGAGAGCCAGGGCCAGCCGCTTTCAATCAAGCTCCTTGCTGATGGGCCTGGGAAAGCAGTAGAAGATGGCCCAAGTCCTTGGGCACCTGCACCCACGTGGGAGACCCAGAAGAAGCTCCTGGCTCCTAGCTTCGGATCAGCCCAGCTCTAGCCGTTGTAGCAATTTGGGGAGTGAACCAGTGGATGGAAGATCTCTCTCTCTCTCCCTCTCTCTCTCTCTCTCTGTGTGTGTGTGTAAAACTGCTTTTCAAATAAATAAATAAAACTTCTTTAAACAAAAAGAAAGAAACATGGAGAGACAATTAGACAAATAGATGCAGAGGCAAGCACCCCTGGCCAGGGCACCCCTCTGCTAAAGAGCACACTCCAGGAGCTGATCCATCCTGCAGCAGGTTCATGGAAGCAGTGGCCCCTGGGTTTGAGTGCTGTGGAACAGACAGGCCATGTATGGTACTGCTAGAGGGGCAAGAGAGACTGCTTGGAGGCAGTGGATTTTCCAGAGGGTTGGAAGGGGGTAGGAACGAGGCTTGGCAGGGAGAAAGAGAGAAATGGTGGCAGGGCTCAGAATCTCACCCCTCCTGTGCAAGCTGTGTCTTCTTTTCTCCTTCTCTGTATGTCCTATCTGAGCTAATGGCTGGGGCCAATGCCAGTCCAGAGTCGACTTCAACAGCAGCCGGTCATAGAAACGTTAATCTGAAAGGGCCTTTAGAAGCCAGCCAGCCCACCAAGGTTGCTGAGGCAGAGAGAAGGAAAGACATTTACTTGTCCAGAGAATACAGTGAAAAAAAAAAAAAAAACAAGAGCATGCAAAAAGCAAGTCTTGAGGACTCAGTTGCCTGGAAAGGTTTCACAGGGTGCTGCTGCAAGTTGTCAGTCTCCATCTTGCAGAACAGTAGGAGAGCCGTAGGTGCACAAGGCAAAGGGATTCCAGGCAGAAAGAACCACAGTGCACATAGGACTCCCAGCTAGCCAAAGCCAACTTGGAGGAAATGGTAAAGGCAGTCTCCAAGAGCTAGAGGAAAGGGGCTGGGTTGGAGGCTCAGATAGTGGATCTGAGGTAGATTCCGGAAGGTCTTGAAGGCCAGCCTGGGGAATTCGAGCTGTACTTTGCATGTATCAGGGAGTTCCTGGTTTTTACACAGGGAGATGATCAGATGCTTACTTGGAAGCATTCAGATTATATTCGGTGCCATTAACGGAAGCCTTCTCATCTACAGGCTCAGAGCTCAGCTGGCCTGGGTTCAAACCCTGGCTCTGCCACTTACTCGCTGTGTGGTCTAGGCGTGTTACACAACCTTTTCATGGCCCAGTTTCTTCAGGTGTTTGGCACAGCAGGAGAAGTCCCCACTTGGGACACCTGCTCCCCTCGTCAGACTGCCGCCAGTTTGAGTCCCGGCTATGCTGCCTGTGATCCAGCTTCCAGCTAATGTGCACCCTGGGAGGCAGCAGGTGGCAGTTCAAGAGCTTGGGTCCCTGCCATCCACGTGGGAGACCTGGATGGAGTTCTCAGCTCCTGGCTTCCACCTGGCCCAGCCCTGACTGTTGTGGGTATGTGGGGGAGTGAACCAACAGATGGAAGATCTCTCATGCTATCTTTCAAATAACAGATGAAAAATAAGTTAACTAGTTAGAAAAAAACAGACCATCTTGCTCTCATAGGTTTTTCTTTGATGGTAAGACATGTGAATTGCTTAAAACAGAGCCCGGCCCATCTCAGAAATAATGCTGGTGCTATCTTCATTTCATACAGGAGGATTGGAAGGCTCAGAGAGGTAAAGTCAGTTGCACGGGACCACACAGCCAGTCTGTGACAGAACTAAGTTGCAAAGCCAGAACCTGGGTTGATTTGTGCCTTAGGTGTCTCCAGGGGCCCTGTGAGGGATGCCCTAAAATGCAAGAGACTAGAGCCCCACACCACCACTTGGGAGGCTGTTACAATCGCTGGGGCATGAAGATGCTGGGTGGGACCCAGGAGAGCCACTTTGCCCAGCCAGGCTGTCATTTGGGAGTCCCGGAGGAGCTGGCCTGGCCCCGAGAAGACCTGTTCTTTCCATCAGTGAGGCTGGGGAGGTTAATGGCATTCCCAGGAAGGGCTAGGGATTAGGGGAGCCTGCACTTCGGAGCCAAATTCTTTCACCTCTAGTGAGTTTTCCAGAGTTTCTCCCTCTGCCCCCCAGTGCCTGGCCCCAGGAAAAAAAAAGAAAGGGGTGGGGGTGGGGGTGGGCTGAGACCTCCCGCTCCCCAGCCCCACGGCCCAGGCTGGAGGAGAGTGCGGCCCCCCACCGGGCTGGCCCTGGTCCCGGCTGTGGCTGTTCCGGCACAAGCTGTGGGAAAGGAGGAAGGGGGGGTGGGGTGGTGCGGGACCCTTCAGGGGCTGGACAATTAGAGAGAAGGCACATTCCAGGGGAATCCACATCTGGGATGAGCGTGAGCCGGGGCCAGCCCCATAATCCATTGCAGATGTGCCGGCCAGCAGCAGATGTGGGCAGGACCTCCCTCACGGGCGGCCAGGGGACAGGGTGTGGTGGGGGGGCAGTGCACAGGGGCGAAGAGGAGATGAGGATCAGCTCCCAGACAGCACCGAGCAGCTCTTTTCAGGACATGGCTCCCTGGCTGCCATTCCTTGTATGGCATCTTGCCCAGGGTGGTGCAGCCAGGCTGAGAGACCTGAGACCTTGGCCTCCACTCCATGTTTCTGGCTGCAGAGCTTAAGCCAAGATGTCAGCAGCCCCCAGGTTGGGCTTCTCTGCACCCTAAGGAGACTTTTTCCTTTGGGTGTCAGTTGCAGGGGTCTCGCTGAGGCAGGGAGGAGTTTGGGAGCTAGGTCTGACTCCATCCAGCTCCAGCCTGCTCATCCTGGCCCCAGTTCCAGTCTCTAGGGACCCTGGGGATAGTATTGCCAGGAGGAAGTCTAAAGTACTTTGCAGTACCAGGAACTGCTGATGTCCCTACACCCAAGTGGGCAGGGCCAAATGACATGTAGCTCACAGTGCTTGCCCCTCAGCACCAGAATAGTGGGCACCCCTACCAAGGGCTTGCTTGTTGAAGGGGTTGACAAAGGCTAGCCACGGGTTCAGGGGCAGGTGGATGCAGTGGGTATGGGATACAAGGAAGGATATCTCAGATTTCTGAGTGGGGACGTGGAATCGCTCATCACCCATCACCAGGTATGCTCAGCAGGGCACCTGCAATTGGGGAATCACCATAGAATGGCAAAATGGGGAGGAGAGGGACCAGCGCTGTGGCGTAGCTGGTAAAGCCTCCACCTGCAGTGCTGGCATCCCATATGGGCGCCAGTTCAAGTCCCGGCTACTCCACTTCCAATCCAGCTCTCTGCTATGGCCTGAGAAAGCAGTAGAAGACGGCCCGAGTCCTTGGGCCCCTGCACCCATGTGAGAGACCCAGAAGAAGCTCCTGGCTTCTGACTTTGGATTGGCACAGCTCCAGCCGTTGCTGCCATTTGGGGAGTGAACCATCGGAAGGAAGACCTCTCTCTCTCTCTGCCTCTGTCTCTCTATAACATTATCTTTCAAATAAATAAATAAATCTTTTCTTAAAAAATAAAGAATGAAGAGGAGATTTACACCTGCCCTGGTCTGTTGCAACCCTTTCATGTCACAAGGAAGGCGTGGAAGCTCAGAGGACGAGACATACATGCTGGCCGCAGGTGAGAGGGACGGTGGCAGAGCTGAGGCGTGAGTGCTGGGCTCCTCATTTCCCACGGCCACGGCTGCTTGCTGGCATGAATGGGTGAGTGAGTAGGTGAGTGGATGAATGAATGGAAAGGCTTAGCTGCTCGAATGGAGTTGTGGCCTGGCCAAAGCTTTGTAGACACAAGTGCGTGTGTCCATTGCCAGCAACTCAGCCACAGACAGCTCATCACTTTTCTCAATTGTCTAGGCCACATCACGCACTGCAAGGTGACAAACTCCAAAGAAAAGGGGAAGGAACCAGCCAGGTCACCCAGCAGGCCCAGGCCAGGGGTAGGATGTGAAGCCTCATGTCCCTGGAGTCCCCGCTCCTCACCTCTTTGTGCCAGAGCTAAAGACAACTTGCAGCCATTTCACAGGCAAGGAAACCGGAGACAGCCCCAGAGGGGGCGCAAGACTGATTGCAGGATGAGTTTTAAATCAGGCCTGGCAGGACACTGCCTGGAATGGATTCCTGTTGGCCTGAGCAGCGTTCCAGGCCCCTGTGGGCCCAGGCAGCTCCCCCCCTTCTCCCGCCCCGCCAAGAGCAGTTTCACTCTGGACGAACGACAGGTGGCAGCAGAGGACTGTAGTAGGCGCCTAGGCCTTGACTCATCGTCTTACCCAGCCCCCTCTTTCCTGAGGCTGGCAGTTGGCCTGTTGGGTACCCTGAGCGCTCAGGGAGCCCCTTGGGGGAGGCATGCAGAGAAGGGATGGGGGTCCTTACCGAATAGCAGCATCCTGAGCCCGGTGAAAGGCAAGACGGAACACCTGAGAGAGAGGGCAGGCAGGGGAGATGTTAGGAGGGGGAGCTGCTGACAGACAGGCAGGGAGGGAGGGGCAGTGGCACAGAGAATAGGCTGAGAGCTGAGGGCAAGTGGAGACTGTTACTTCCATGCACCCATACTGAGAGGGTGGCACTTCTCAGCTGGAAGCATCTCCCAGGACACAGATTCCAAATACTCCATCTTGCAGATGGGGACAGAGACTCAGAGAAGATGTGATGCGCTTGAAAGAGCTTTCATTTTCTACCTCTGCCTCCTACTGTCTATAAGATCATGACCTGCTCTCACCACACAGGGTAGACACGTGATTTCCTAGCCAGGATCTGAGCTCTGCCATCTTGAGCCTGCTCGCCTACGCTACGGCATCCGTGCTATGTCAGCATCAACTAAAGGGGCCATATTTTTCAAACCAAAAAAAAAATCAGGCCAGATTGCCTAATGCTTACTCTGATCACAGAGCAGAGTATTTAAAATTAGGCTTGTCCCCGGAAATCTGGGCCATCTGGTTACTGTCCTGTTACTCCACCCATTGCCTTCCCCTTCACACACAGGACTGGAGATGCCCCCAGCTGTTAGCCAGGCCCCGAGGCTGAGAAATGAGGAAAAGGGAAAGAGAGCTAACACACACTGAACTCTTGCCATGTGTCAGGCATTTTCCGTCCATTATCTCATTGACTTCCCATGACAACCGTGTGAGGTGGGTACCCTTATAATCTTCATTTCACAGAGGAGGAAGCAGCTTCAGACAGCTGGACTCACTTACCCAAGGTCACACAAAGACGGAGACAGGCAGAGGAGGCTCCGTGACTCCAGGGGCGGTAAAGCGGACCTCTCCGATAGAGAGAGCCTTGCTACGGAGTGAAGGGAAAACACTGGGGCAGAAATGTCACCCCAAAAGCTCCTGGGAACTGCGGATGTGTCAACAGAGGCCAGGAGATCAAGTGAAGTAGATGCCAGCTTTGCTTTTTCACCACCCTTTGGAACACGCGGCCAGCCCAGAGGCCCTGTACACTCAAGACATACTGGCTCACGTCTGCAGGCAGGTGAGGAGCTTGGGGGAGACTTGGAGCCCAAAACACAGAGACAGCACCGAGAGAGGATGCAGCAGACAGGCCTGCTCTGTGCGGCCCCCGGGACTGAGATAAGAGGTGGTGGCTGAAGGGGGACTTTCTCAGACTCCAAGCTATCTTGACATGAAAACTGGCTGCCTTGAGAAAGAGTGAGCTCACCATCACTGGTGGTATGCATATTGGGTGAAGCTGATCCCTTGGTTAGAAAAAAAAAATAAAACCACTGTAGAGCAGGCTCAAGCTTCGAAACTCACTGCAGCCCCACCCAAGACTCAGTGAGCCTATGACTGAAGTTGGAGTTGGAGTCCTCCAGTGTCACCCCCGGGCTGGGGAGATCCCACAACTGTCCTCCACCACTAGTGTCGCCCATCTCTCGGGGCCAGGAACTCATTGCTTAGGTTGCACTTAAGTCCCTCTTACTGCAGTCATTTTTTGTTCCATGCAGGCCTGGTTCCCAAGAATGCAGGCGCAGAGGGAGCCCAAAGCAAGACCAGGAGAGAACCACGGGAGATGCATTCCTGGCTAGCAAACACTGAGCACATTATTGGCCAGTGACAAATGGAGGAAAACACCTCCAGAAGACATTCATTTGGGATATAGTGACACTGTTTCTTTAATGACACTCTCTTTCCTGACTGATTTTGGAGTCAAGGGCCTCGCACTTGAAAAGTGGTGAGGGTGGTGCATCCCCCCACCCCACCGTGTTTCACTATTTGGAACATAACATTAACCAACCACTTGAGGTAAGGCCAAGCATTTTCCTGCTACTGTCAGGAAATCTTTTCTTAGGGCTAATCTAGATGTCAATTACAGTGCCAACAGACCATTGTGGAGAGTTAAATTTGCATAATGTTCTATTGAGTGGGAAGTGCAGATTGTCAGATGGCTGGAAGGTGCGAGAAACCGATGACGGGCCTGGTTTGACCTGACAAGACCCTAGAAGCGTCACAGACTGAGAAAGCCTGGGCTGAAATGGACGGATGACCCATCTCTGATGAATCAAACCTGTTTTCTCTCCTTTCTGCCGGATCTTCATTTCTTTGCCTTAGGTCAACATCCACTGACCAGCTTTGTGGGCAGCACCCAATGGATGCAGCCCTAAAGAGCTATTGCCCCTGCCCTGGAGGCTGAGATGATCTCTAACATTTCTCACCTCTATCCGCTCAGAAATCTGCTCCTTCCATCCCGAGATCCTCAGGAGAGAGCCCTGGCTTTGGAATCTTTTCCGGAAGCAGTGTAATCAACTGTGTGAAGCCAGGAGCCTGTGGAGCAGTGTGAAGAAAGGCTGGCCCGCTGGCCGCATGTGCGCCTGGCTAAGTTACTGTGTAATAGACGCCCGGTTCTATTTCAGACTTGAAACCTGTGGATTTCTGAAAAGGGATGGTCCTGGTTAGGAGGAAGAGCGGAGCAATTAGACAACTTCCAGCTGGGTCTTGGGTCAGGTTCCTCGTAAGTGGAGCCTGAAGGAGGGATTTGGGCTGCATGATTTACTGGTGATACGGCATTCTCAAAAGGCCTGTGAGGCTGGCAATCTGGAGAGGGAAGAGGTAGGAGGCAAGAACAGATTTGATGTCTGGTAAAGTGTAGCGCTGACCTGATCCGTAGTGGAGCGTAAATCACACCACAGAGACGCCCCACCTTGATGAGAGAGGTTGTTGGACTCTTGCATCCTTACATCATTCACTTATTTCCCTCCCCTAGTGAAGCGGGGGGAGATATAATCTCTCCTATGCCATTCTGAATTGGGTGGCTCCCACCAGCCAAGGGCAAGTCTCTGCGATCTTGCTGTTAGCCATAGCAGTCATGGTAGCTGGGAGAATGGGTGGAGAAGAGAATCTGGCCCAGGCATCAACATTGTCTCCTGCAGCAGAGCAGCTCTCAGGTGTGTAAAGATCTCCCCCTGCTACAAGGTTCGAGAACGTCCACTGCCATGGTTCCACCAATCAGCTAGCAGCTAGCTGCGTCTCATCGACCAGAGCTACTGTGGGTTGGGAATGGAAGCACTGGGGAGTTGGCCCTTGCGTTCTAGTGGGACAAAATTGCCAGCTCCCAGGTCAAGGAGGCCACATGGCTGAGACAGGCAGGAAGCTGGGGGAGTGGGGGCAGCAGGTAAAGGTGCCTCCAGGGTGGTTTCAGGTCATCAGGTGTGAGAGGGCCACCTCTTTGAGAGACAAGGTTTGAGGCTCCCCCAGGCTCATCTGCTTTTTCATTAGGATTAAAACTGGAATTAATCCAGAGGGATTATTTACATGATGCTCTATAGTTTTGTAAATTGCAGCATTTCCTTTTCCTTTTCCTTGTTCATTTCTAACTTTTTTTTTTTTAGTTAAAATGTCAACGAGTACTAATATGTAGGAGGAAACCAAGGGAATAGCTTGGTGCCCGTACTGAGGCTGGTATGGTGCCTAATAATGATAGCTGCTGCCACCTATGGAGCACTTAATATGTACCAGGCACCTACTGAGCACTCACTTTCAGGCATTATTAGTTCACTGAATCCTCCTAACAGGACTCAGAGTTGTACTGTACAAGGGGTAGGGGGATGTGTCACTGATGACCCCTGGCTTCAGAACCGAATGTGGTGCCATTTCTCTGAGATGGGGAACACTGGAGAAGAAGCTCCTCTCTGGCCTCAGCTTTTTGCTTCTCTATGTAGAAAAAATTCAACTTTCTATAAACCGCGTTAAAGCCCTGGCCTGAAGTGCCAGCATCCAATATGGGCGCCGGTTCGAGTCCCAGTTGCTCCTTGTCCAATCCAGCTCTCCGCTCTGGCCTAGGAAAGCAGTAGAAGATGGCCCAAGTCCTTGGGCCCCTGCACCAATATGGGGGACCTGGAAGAAGCTCCTGGCTCCTGGCTTCGGATCAGCCGTTGCGACCATCTGGGGAGTGATGCAGTGGATGGAAGACCTCTCTCTCTCTCTCTCTCTCTCTCTCTCTGTAACTCTGCCTTTCAAATAAATAAAATAAATCTTAAAAAAAAGAAAATTCTAAAACTTATTAGAGATGTGCTGAGTTCTGACTGAGAAGTTTCTAGATTTCAGACTTCCTCTTTTTTTTTTTTTTGATGACTCTTTACAGGCATACTTGTGTGTCAAAACTGCCCACATTTGGGGGCCAGCGCTGTGGCACAGCAGGTTAACGCCCTGGCCTGAAGCGCCGGCATCCCATATGAGTGCCAGTTCTAGTCCAGGCTGCTCCACTTCCAATTCAGCTCTCTGCTATGGCCTGGGAAAGCAGTGGAAGATGGCCCAAGTCCTTGGGTCCCTGCAACCACATGGGATGCCCGGAGGAGGCTCCTGGCTCCTGGCTCCTGGCTTCGGATCAGCACAGCTCTGGCCGTTGCAGCCAGTGGGGGAGTGAACCAGTGGACAGGGGACCAATCTCTCCCTCTCTGCCTCTCCTCTCTCTGTGTAGCTCTGACTTTCAAATAAATAAATAGATCTTTTTTTAAAAAAAGCCATATTTGCATGAAACTCAGCCACTCCTCAGAGGGACATCAACCCTTGATTGCCTGAGGAGAAAATTAAGGCTTTATGTCTCCATCTTCCCTTACCCCCAGCAAACTGTTAGCCGCAGGGATGTATAAGGAGATGTGCATTTTCTACCTTGTCTCTTCTCCAATAGCCAATTACAAGAGAATTCCATTTTGATGGTAAGTAACCAAACTGCTTTAAATTCTCCAGTACTTAAAGGTGATACAACATTGAGGCGTCAGCCCCTTTACATGGATTCTCTTATTCACATCCAATAGGATGCTTTTAGCTGCAAGTCAAAGAAATGATGACTCCACCTGGCCCAACCAGTTAGGCAATTGATTATCTCAGTTAGCTGGATGGCCAGAGGTAGAGTGGGCTTAGGTGTGACAAAATCAATGACTCAATAATGTCGTCAAGGGACTAGGATCACTGAGTCTATCTGTTTTGCTGTCTTTCCCGAAAGCTCCCCTTGAGGCTGAGCATCACTTCCATGCATAAACATGGCCTGGAGAAAGCCAGGAACTCTGTGTCCTTAGGGGGGAAAGCAATCTTTCCCACAGCCCTCCTGTGTCCTCAGCTGGGACTGGGTCACCTAGTCATTCTTGAATCAGTCATCAGCCAGGGGGGCTAAAAGAACATGATTGGAGTAGCTGAATTATTTGGAATGGAAAGAAGGTTACCACTGGCTGAGGTATAGCAACAAAATAACTTGTCCAAAGTAACACACCTAGTAAGTGACAAAACCCGACAAATAAATCCAGTGCTTCCCTATTTTGCTGTATTTTTTCTTGATTACTAAATACTTGTTAATGGCCAAGTGCTTACTGCAGTAGTACAAAGAGGTCCTTATTATCCGAGCATTCACTTTCTAAGTCCCTGCAGTCATAAGGTTGGGTAGGAAAGCAAGAGACCATTAAAATATTCACTAGTGAACTGGCCAATTATAAAATTACTCTGGCATCTCTCCCAGATTAACACAAGCATCTAGACCAGTCTGTTCTGATTGTCAGATATTGCAAACAATCCAAGAGTAAAGAGCAAATGCAATGCCACTGGTGTTGCAAAGCCAAACCGCAAACACTAGAAAAGATGCAGGAGTTGGTGAAATCAACAAACGTGATAACGGAAAACTGCTGGCGTCTCAACAAAACCATTGACACAGGAGCGCCTGGCAGAATTAGATCAGCTAACAGTTGAAGAAGAGCGAGTCAACAAGGATGAGAACAAGATAAAGCCTTCAAAAAATAATGAGTTGGCTCTTAAATTATTAAGAGATATCCTGGGGAAAACCAAAGCCCTAGGCTGGTTTATTTTTTGTTTTTTGTTTTTTTATAAAATGACCTTCTTTATGATCATGCTATGAAAAGCAAAGCAAAAGATGTTATCCCACGGTGTCACACAGTTCTCTGAGAAAAAAATCACATGAGAAAGCAACTGATGTTGGAGTCATTTTTTGCTCGCCCTAAGAACCAGGACAAAACCATAATTTCGGCCTAAATTTGTGAAGTATAAGATAAACTGCCTGTCATGATTTTTTGTTTCATTTTTATCTTAAATCCAAATTAGCAGGTTTTTTTTTCACTATTTACGTTGACAGTTTAAACAGATTCACTCTAAGTGGGATTTTTCTCGCCAGTAACAACTGTCTGATGAGCAAGAGCCTCTTTGACAGAGTGGTTGAGACCAGCCTTGGTTCCAATCGACGTGGCTCAGCCACGGACTGGTTTTTGGGTTTGGAACAAGTTGCTCAGCTTTTCTAAGCCCAAGTTTTGTCATCTGTAAAATGAGAGAACCTCAGAGGAGTGTCATAAAAATTAAATTCAAGTGCTCATATAAAGCAGTTAGCACAGTCCTTCATGTGTAGTGCTCATTCAATCAATGTTAGCTGTTGTTAAAGTAGCCGCGCAGTGAGAGAGAGAGAGAGAGAGAGAGAGAACTGGCTCCTGAGTCTGTCAGACTTTGGGTTCTAATTCTGGCTCAGCCCTTTCCTCACTGCATGACCTTGGACAAATTGCATTCCTTCTCTGATCCCCAGTCATCTAGAAATTGGATCACACAGGATTTCTGGGATAATCAAGTAATGCAATTGGCACCCAGTCGTCACTGTCGATTAGCAAGTAGTAGTTTCTGTTTCACTGTGTTGTATGTCGCATCAAGTGTTGTGTGCCTATGTATGGGTATGCATGGTGAGGACGGGTATGAGGAGACTTTGAACAGTTCAAGCAAAAATGGAATTACTTAGCAAGTAGGGGTCTACCTAGCAGTGAAGACACAGGTGAAATGCCAGCTACCCACAGTGTAATACCGGGGTTTGAGTCCTGGCTCTGACTCCTAGCTTCAGTTCCCTGCTAATGCAGATGCTAAGAGGCAGCAATGGGGCCGGCGCAGTGGTACACTAGGTTAATCCTCTACCTGCAGTGCTGGCATCCCATATGGGTTCTGGGTTCTAGTCCCGGCTGCTCCTCTTCCAGTCTAGCTCTCTGCTGTGGCCCAGGAAGGCAGTGGAGGATGGCCCAAGTGCTTGGGCCCTACACCTGCATGGGAGACCACGAGGAGGCACCTGGCTCCTGGCTTCAGATCGGTGTAGCTCTGGCCGTGGCGGCCATTAGGGAATGAACCAACAGAAGGAAGACCTTTCTCTCTGTCTCTCTCTCACTGTCTGTAACTCTACCTGTCAAATAAATAAAAATCTTAAAAAAAAAAAAGAGGCAGCAATGATGATTCAAGTAGTCGTATGCCTTGCAACAGTGGGGGTTGGGCCAGCTGAAGCTGGGATTTGGGAGCACAAGCCAGGTTTCCCACGTGGGTGGCAAGGACCCACGTATTTGAGTCCCCAGCCACTGCCTCCCAGGATGCACATTAGCAAGAAGCTGGAATTCGAAGTGGAGCCAATACTCAAAACCAGGCACTCCCATATGGGATGTGGGCATCCAAAGATGGGTAGAGAGGTCTTAACCACTATGCCAAAGAGCCAGTCCTCTTTTCTTCTTCTTTTTTTTCCTTGCATTTGGATGCAAAAGCTTTCCAAAACCCATGCACAGCTTTTTTAGAATACACATTTTCCCATGAGCTTTCAAAGTACCCTCATGTAAGAAGCGCAAGGGAGTGGGGGACATGTGCCCGGTCCTCAACAGGCTTCACATCTCAGAAAGAAAATCACCAACTTGGTTTGTGGCACCTACGTGTGCTGGATGGGCCTCCATTTTCTCTTGCGTGGTGTTAAAGTCCTTACATGAATGCATCCATAAGGATCTCAATTTCTGAGACTCTATGTATGACTCTGGAAACAAGCAGAGAGCAACTCAAGAAAACTTGGGTCCAAGGTTGCGATGCTGTAGCTTATAAAAGAAGCTCTTCAGAGGGGAGGGGAGAGTGTTAGTCAGGTTGAATGACCAGCTTTGGGACCAGACAGATCTGGATTTAAAACTTAGCTCTTGCACTTGCTATTTGGATCCCCTAGAGCCTCTAAACTCCTCTCTGAGCCTTCAGTGTCCTCCTCTGTGTAATGGGACTAAGTAACCCTGCCTTAGAAAGATAGGGTGAGAAAGAATCTAGTCCAGGTGTGTGAAAATGCCTCAGCGCTGTAGCGTAGCAGGTAAAGCTGCCACCTGCAGTGCCAGAATCTCATATGGGTGCTGGTTGAAGTCCTGGCTGCTCCACTTCCAATCCAGCTCTCTGCTATGGCCTGGGAAAGCAGTAGAAGATGGCCCAAGTCCTTAGGCCCCTGCACCTGCGTGGAAGACACGGAAGAAGCTCCTGGCTCCTGGCTTCGAATCAGCACAGCTCCGGCCTTTGCAGCTGATTGGGGAGTGAACTGGTGGATGGAAGACCTCTCTCTCTCTCTCTCTCTCTCTCTCTCTCTGCTTCTCCTCTCTCTGCCTCTCCTTCTCTCTCTGTGTGTAACTCTGACTTTCAAATAAATAATAAAAATAAATCTTTAAAAAAGAAAAGGAAAGAAAATGCCTCATCCTCAGTAGGTGCCTTGCTTCCTGGAGATTTGGGAACTGGAGCCAGGAGTTTCAGATGGGCAGAAAAGCTGTTGGAGAGCTGGGTACAGTTGGGCAGAATGGCAGGGAATGGCCTTTTCGCAGACACCTTTATAGGGAGGGCACCGTGCCAGGATCCAGCAGAGCAAGCCCACTGCCCTGAGGTCCACGGAGAAACTATCCCCTTGCCAGCGTCTGCCTGGGATTCTCATCAAGGCCTAGAGGGGAAAAAAAAAGAAACCAAAATGAAATATATATTTATAACAATAATAATAATTATTCTTTCACCAATTTTCTCTTCCTCCGATGGAATCTGGCAAGGACTACAGAGCAGGAAAACCGCTAAAGTTGAGAGTAATGGTGCCCCCAGGACGAATAAAGAGGGAACTTCAAACCAGCAGATGCTGCCGAAAACCCCAACACAGGAAATATCTGCAGAATGAATTGAGAATTTATGGGGGTTTGGGTTTTTCAGGATTTATAAGCAAGTTCCATGAGTGGAGAAGGGAGATGGAGGAGAGAGCGCAGGGCAGGGTAAGAGGAGTGAGCTGAGGGCAAAAGGCCCCCTGTCTTTCCCCTACCTCCACCCCACCAGCCACAGAAGCAGACCTGCACCACCAGGAGGGGAGCTCAGGGGCCAGGTAGCCTGGGCATATTGAGCTTAGCTGGCCTAGACCGCCACATGCCCCTTGGCATTGGCATTGGTGTCATCCTCATGATGGGCAGGCAGGTGGGTGGAGGCGGGCACAGGGAGCTCCGGGCAAAGCTGCATCGACACTTTGAGCTTTTCCAATCCCAGCATGTCAGAGGCACGTGACGCCAGCTATGGCCGGAGTGTGCAAAGAGGTGGAGCCAAGGGCTTGGGGTGGGAATGAGGCTCCGGGTGCTGAACCCGCATATTGGCGCCAGCCCAACCCCCTCCTGGGGCCTCAGTTTTCCCAACTGTAAAATGGTGAGGGTTAGACTACAATAGACAATGGACCTGGTTATTGAGAGAAGGGGAGAAGAAGGGCGCAGGGAAAGAAGGACATGAGGCTGCCAACGCTGGAGAGGGAGGAGAGTAGACAGGGGCCCCTTCCCCAAGCAAAGATGGGCCCTGGAGGCGCTGACAATTCTTCCACCAATCTGGGTGTGGGGCTTGTGAGATCACATTGAATTCAGGCCACCCTGGATGCAGGCCCCTCAGATATCCCAAAGGACCCTGAAAGTTTTCCAGTGTCTGGTCTCTGCCCAAAGGGGGATTTGGGAGGAGAGCCAGTCTGCTGCGTTTCCAAGTCAGCGATGCTCAGAACGCTCTGGAAACAGAGACCCTCAGCTTCTCTGCTGGAACGAAAGGCCAGCTGCTGGCCAAAGGAAGGCGTTGCTCCAAGGAGGGAGGGAGGAGAGCAGGGTGAGGTTTGGTGGGAGGCAAAACTTCTCCAGGTCTCCCATAGGTCTTTTAGGGGATCCTTCAGTCCTTGCACTCCAGGTGATGCCCTTCCCCAATCTGCCCTTTTGTCCTTAGAGGGTCAGAAGCACAGGTCCGTCCTGCCGGGGGCGGGGGGAGAACCCCGTTTGGGGAGGTGTTCCAGCTGCAGCCTGACAATCACTTATCATTGGGGAAGCTGTTGGGAACACGTCTTCATTAGATTAGGGGTTTAGTGGGAAGGTTACGGTACATTAAGATGTCTTCCAGCCCAGTAGTCCTATGATTCACTGAGCTTAGCTGTCATGGGACGCTGGGTAACTCCCTTCCCATCTCTGGGCATCAATCTTCCATCTGTAAAATGGGATGGGATGAGCTTCGTGTCCTTCTGGCTGTGGCAATCTCTTAGCCCGCGGCTGCTGTCTTTGGGACGGCAGGTAGACATTCAGACGTCAGCGGCCCTGCTATCTCCATCTCCTGGCCAAGCCCTGACTCATACCTGCTGCTTTCTCTGAGTCCTCCTGTGGCCGTCTTATTCTTTCTTTATAGAAGTGTGGAGCACTAGTTGTTCCCAGGTAGAGGCCAAGCTGTTGCCAAGGTCAGCCCAGAAAGAGAGGGAAGGGATGAAAAAGTGCCTACAGACACCTCTGAGGGAGATAATCACCCCAGGCGGTAGTGGTAGGGGGAGCCTGGGGGCCTGGAGTTCCTCCCCAGTTGAGCTGCTGTCTTTTCACTCCAAATTTTTCTACAGCTTTGTAGTACGTTTTGAAGTTAGGATGTGTGAGTCCTCCAACTTTGTTATTTTTTTGTCTAAGAATGTTTTGGGGCAGGCGCTGTGGCATAGAGGGTAAAGACACAGTCTTCAGGGCCGGCATCCCATATGGGCGCTGGTTCTAGTCCCAGCTGCTCCTCTTCCGATCCAGCTCTCTGCTATGGCCTGGGATAGCAGTATAAGATGGCCCAAGTCCTTGGGCCCCTGCACTCACGTGGGAGACCCAGAAGCAGCTCCTGGCTCCTGGCTTTGGACCAGTGAAGCTTCGGATGTTGCAGCCAACTGGGGAGTGAACCAGCAGATGAAAGACCTCTCTCTGTCTCTCTCTGCTTCTCTTTCTGTGTAACTCTTTCAATTAAATAACAAATAAATATTTATTTTAAAAGAATGTTTTTAGTTATTTGGAATCCTTTGCATTCCATATGAATGTGCCAGGACTGGCTCTTCCATTTTTGCACACACACACACACACACACACACAAAGCCATCAGAATTAGATAAGATTGAATTAAATTTGTTGACTGCTTTGGGTGGTATTATGGTTGCAATGGCAGTGTCCCCTCCAAAATTCTCGTTGAAACCCCCAAAGCAAGAGTATCAAAGAGGTGGGGCCTCATGGCTTAATCAGTTCCCAAGTTGTGCTTTATCAAAGGGCCCAAAGAGAGTTGGTGCTGTGGTGTTGCAGGTAAAGCTACCGCCTGCAGTGCTGGTATCCCATATGGACACTAGTTCAAGTCCTGGCTGCTGCATTTCTGATCCAGCTCTCTGCTATGGCCTGGGAAAGCAGTAGAAGATGGCCCAAGTCCTTGGGCCCCTGCACCCATGTGGGAGACCTGGAAGAAGCTCCTGTATACTGGCTTTGGATCAGCCCAGCTCCATCCATTGCAGCCAATTGGGGAGTGAATCAGTGGATGGAAGACTTTCTCTCTCTCTGCCTCTGCCTCTCTGTTACTTTGCCTTTCAAATAAATAATAAGGCCCAAGGGAACAAATTAGCTGTTTCTATCCCTTCCAACGTGTGAGGGCAAAATATCCATTCTCCCCTAGAGTATGGGACAATAGAGTGCCATGTTGAAAGCAGACAGCAACCCATACCAGACACCAAATTTGCTGGCGCCTTGGTCTTAGGCTTCCCAGCCTCCTTTTTTTTAAGAATTATTTATTTATATGAAAGGCAGAGTGACAGAGAGGAAGAGAGAGAGGGAGAGAAAGAGAGAGAGAGAGAGAGAGAGAGAGAGAGAAGAGGAGAGGTCTTTCATCCGCTGGCTCACTCCCCAAATGGCCACACCGGCAGGAGCTGGGGTGATCCAAAGCCAGGAGCTTCTTGTATGTCTCCCACGCAGGTGCAGGAGCCCAAGGACTTGGGCCATCTTCTACTGCTTTCCCAGGCCATAGTGGAGAGCTGGATCAGAAGTGGAGCAGCCAGGACTTGAACTGGCACCCATATGGGATGCAGGCCCTAGAGGCAGGTGGCTTTACTAACTATGCCACAGCACTGGCCCCCTTCCCAGCCTCATGAAATGTGATAAATAAATTTCTATTCTTTATAAGTTACCTGGTATGTGGTATTTTTATAGCAGCCCAGATGTACTAAGGCAGTATTGAAATCTCAATAATATTAAGTCAATTAATGAACACAACATATCACCCTATTTGTTGTGCCTTCTTTAATATCTTGTAACTTTTAGTATACAAGTCTTTTGCTTTCTTAGGTAAATTTATTTCTAGGTATTTTATCCTTTTTGGATTGTTCATTGCTGGTGTGTAGAAATATGAAGGTACTTTGGCCAGCGCCGTGGCTCACTAGGCTAATCCTTCGCCTGCAGCCCTCGCACTCCGGGTTCTAGTCCCGGTTGCTCCTCTTCCAGTCCAGCTCTCTGCTGTGGCCCAAGAGGGCAGTGGAGGATGGCCCAAGTGCTTGGGCCCCTGCACCCCCCATGGGAGACCAGGAGGAAGCACCTGGCTCCTGGCTTCAGATCAGCGCAGCACTGGCCGTGGCAGCCATTAGGGGTGTGAACCAATGGAAGGAAGACCTTTCTCTCTGTCTCTCTCTCTTACTGTCTATAACTCTCTCTGTCTCTCTCTCTCTCACTGCCTAACTCTGCCTGTCAAAAAAAAAAAAAAGAAAAGAAATATGAAGGTACTTCCAAAAGTTCATAGAAAACGAAACTAAAAGATATTGACTTTGGTCCAAAAATTTTCCATGCATCTGAGGGGTCTTCAAAAAAGTTCCTGAGGGGCCGGCACTGAGGAACAGTGGGTTAACGTCCTGGCCTGCAGTGCCGGCATCCCATATAGGCGGCAGTACAAGACCCAGCTGCTCCACTTTTGATCCAGCTCTCTGCTATGGCCTGGGAAAGCAGTAGAAAATGGCCCAAGTCCTTGGGACCCTGCAGCCATGTGGGAGACCTGGAAGAAGCTCCTGGCTCCTGGCTTTGGATCAGCTTAGCTCTGGCCATTATGGCCAATCGGGCAGTGAACCAGAGGATGGAAGACCGACCTCTCTCTCTCTCTCTCTCTCTCTGTCTCTCCTTCTCTCTCTGTGTAACTCTGACTTTCAAATAAATAATCTTTTTTAAAAAAGTTCCTGAAAATTTGTATCAGATAAACATTACCTGCAAATTTCAGTATTTTTGCAGCAAAATAAAAATATTTTTAATTCCATTTTCCACAAAGTTTTTTGAACTTGTACCCTGTAAATTTGCTGGATTGGTCTATTAGCTGTCAGCTTTTTTGTGGATTCTTTGGAATTTTCTATTTATGCCACCTGTGAATGGAGATAGTTGAACTTGCTTTCTGATCTGGTTGCATTTTATTCCATTTTCTTGCCTAATTTTTCTAACTAAAACTTTAAGTACAATATAGAATACCAGTTGTAAATAAGCAGGTGCCCTTGTCCTATTTCTGATCTTAGTGTACCACCATTGAGTATGATATTAGTGTTGGTTGTTCATACATGGCTTTTATCATATTGAGAAAGTTCCCTTCTCTTCATAGTTATCTGAGGGTTTTTATCATAAAAGGGTGTTGAATTTTTCTAACCAATTGAGCTTTTTTAAACTTCATTTTATGAGTATTAATGTAGCCTACTACATTGATTGATTTTCTTACGCTGAACCACTCTTACACTGTTCAGATAAATCCCTCTTGGTCATATATATAATCCTTTTAACATCTTGTTGGATTTTGTTTGCTGGTATTTTGTAGAATATTTTTGCATATATATTCATATGGGATATTAATCTGCAACTTTCTTTACTTATACTGTCTTTGTATAGCTTTGGTATCAAGGAAATATTGACCACATAGAATGCATTGGGCAGTGTTCCCTACTCTTCAGGTTTTCTGGGAGAAATTTTGAAATGTTGATACTGAATCTTCTTTAGCAGTTTGGTAGAATTTTCACAGTCAAGACGCCATCTGTTTCTGTACCTTTTTGGATTGATAGGATTTTTCTTTAATTTCTGATTCGATCTCTTGTAATAAATTTTTTGAGATTTTGGGGGGCCTTTAGGATGTGAAAGAAGGGATTAGGTTCTTCATCTTCTGTTAGTTTTGGTAATGTGTATGTTTCTAGGAATCGGTCTATTTCCTCAAGATTATCTAATTTGTTGATACTTTCTGTGTGTTCTCCATGGAGGAGGTGTTTCTCTGGAGTGACGGGTGTATGGTGCTGCCTTTTCTTCCATTTTGCTGATGTTACTCAGGCATTTGATTTTTGCCCATAGGCACCAAGCAGTTGGGGCCGTGTCTCTCCATTTGGGATCTTCTTGACCAGAGAGAAAGGTATGTGCCTTTTTGTTCATGCAGGGCAAAACTCTCCACGTGCAGGAGCTGATCTGAAGCTTGGGTGGTTTTCCTGGCAGGAAACTGGGATGGTTTAAAGAGTTTGAGTCAGAGCTCTGGGGAATGATTGGAACGCAGAGCTGCCTAGAGACAGGGCTGGATGAGATCATGATAATACTTTGTAATAATAGCTACCTTTTAAAGAGTCCTGACCACGGGCCAGGCACTGGCCTAAGTGCTTTGCATGTGCTTCTCATTTCGGCCTTCTGGCAGGCCACTAAGATCACCACTGTTGAAACCAGGGAGACAAGTTGTAAGCTAGGGCTGGGATTGGACCCCAGGTCTGTCTGACTCCAAATCCCATGCTCTTAGTTGACAGTGAAATGCTTCTTCCTGGAACCTCATGGGATTCACATCTCAACCTCAGAAACCCTGGCTACCTGTCCTATGGGTCCTCAGTAGAGGAAAGGGGGTATCTATGGCTCATGCTTACTTCAGTTATTCTAATGGCCAGTTCCAGTGTTTCCATTTAGCTACTCTTTAATCATTCCTATCTCAGTATCAATGCTTTCATTTTATTTGTATACTGTTCTTTTGGTTTCCTTCTTTCTTGTTCCATGGATTTCTTTAGCTTTATTACTGTGCTTAAGAGAGTTGATTTAAGGTCTCTTTGGTTCATTCTCACCTTGGGTGGCTTTTGAGAAGCTGTCAGCTAGGTGCTCCTGCATGCTGTACCATGATGCCTAACACCACAAAGATGAATAAGATCGGGGTGATTCGGGGCCAGCGCTGTGGTGTAGCAGGTAAAGCCACTGCCTGTAGTGCTGGCATCCCATATGGGTGCCAGTTTGAGTCCCAGCTGCCCCACTTCCAAACCAGCTCTCTGCTATGGCCTGGGAAAGCAGAAGAAAATGGCCCAAGCCCTTGGGCCCCTGGACCCGCGTGGGAGACCAGGAAGAAGCTCCTGGCTCCCGGCTTCAGATCAGCGCAGCTCTTGCCATTGCGGCCAATTGGGGAGTGAACCAGCGGATGGAAGACCTGTTTCTCTATCTGCCTCTCCTTCTCTCTGTGTGTAACTCTTTCAAGTAAAATAGATGAATCTTTAAAAAAAAAAAAAGATTGGGGTCATTCAACCTGGAGGGAGGTCACTCGTGGCTCTCTGCTTCCACCGAAGACAGAACCAGAAAAACCAAGAAGAAATGGTGCTGGCGAATTTGGTAATCAGTAATTTCTAGTGCCAGACACTGTAATCCTTATAGCCATCATCTCAGTACTCTTCATAATAAATCACAAAGTAGATGTAATTCTTCCCATCTTAGACATAAGGAAACTCAAAGAAGACTTGAGGAACTCGCCCAAAGTCCCACAGCCTATAACAGTCAGGATGTCTTTAATTTACGCTAGGCACTGGGAAAACAATGCTGAGAGCAGCTACTTGCCAAATAAATCTAAAACATGCTAAGAAGCTGCACCTGCTTATGGACTAGAGCGTGCTAGGGGAGCGGAAGTGAGATCGGCGGCTATGTTAGCTCAGACGGTTAGAGCCTCGTAGACAAGGCGGGCTTGGGGTAGAGAGGGCACAGATCCCGAGGGAGGAACGAAGTTAGCGTGGTTGAGGAACAGCAAAGGGGATGCAGTTAGAAGACTTGGGGTTTGATGTGATGAGAGTCTAAAGGAGGGTCTAAGCAGAGGACTGACATGATCTGATGGGTTCTTTTAAAATGATCTTGTTGTAAGCTTTCGAGAACGGAGCTGGGAGAGGGTTCCGGAGCCGGGGCAGGAAGAGCCACCAGGAGGGACGCACATGATCTCGTGGACCCTGTGGTGACATGGACTCCGGCATTAAGTGTGGCTGTCATGGGAAGTGTCAGATTGGGAATGCAGTTGGAAGTTGGAGCCAGCAAGAGTGTTCGATGGATTGGCTTAAGGGGCGGGGGGAGGAGAAACAGGAGGAGGATGCGGTGGCTTTGGCCTTGAGCATTTGGGTGAAGAGTGGAGCTGGGTGCTGAGTTACTGAAGACTGTGCGGGGCGGTGGGGGAGCACAGACTGGAGCTTAGAATTCGCTTTTGGGTCCTAGTGTGAATGACTCCCATAGTCCTGGCTCTCGCCCCACCAAACATTTTCACAGCGCAGGGGTTCATTCCAAGAACAAGATACTGAGGGAAGGCACTGAAAAAAACAAACTCTCTGGCTTGTGTTCTTGAGAGACGGAAAGGCAGCCATTGTCTTGGCTGGTTGAGGCCTGACCTGTTCTGAGGTACGGCCAAGCCAGATGGCCCCTTGAAGTCCCTCCTGGCTCAAGGATTCTCTTCTGTGATCTATGACCCAGAGGTGGGAGCAAGAATTTTCTCTCTTTTAACTAACATTTTTTTTTCTTTTTCCACGGCCTGATCTCTTTTAGATCCAGTCTAATTTCTTACAGGCCTTGAGCTAATTTGTACAGCTGGGTTTTACATCTGGGCCATTGCCATCTGTACCAATTGCCTTTCTGGCTGCAGGCGGGATGAGGCTTGCAGCCTCAGGGCAGGCTGTGTGCTCCTGGCGCTGCCTTTGCAAGGATGCCCGGGGGCTCCAGGACCCGCGATGGGCCCCCCTGAGTCAGCTGCCTGCTCAGTCTGGTCTGTCTTTCCAGATTCCTGACAAGGGAGTCCTGGCCCTCGGTGTCAGGTGAGCCTCGTAGGCACCAGTCACCTAGGGGGTCAAGAAACAGATCTGTGCGCATGCGCGTGCCCCCCCCCCCCCCCCCGTCCCCAACACACACAGAAGGAGGGGAAGATACAGATACAGGGAAGGTGAGAATGACAGCGAATGGGGGTGGGGATGGGGAGCAATAATGAGACAGACATCCAAGAAGGACAGCTAGAGATGGAGCAGAGATGGGAAGATACTCAGAGAAAGCAGAAACAAGGAGAAAGAAATAAACACTGGGAGGAAGACCGCCGAGAGAGAGTGGGCAGCCTGAGTGAATGAGACCATGATACGGAGGAAACATGCAGAAGCAGACAAAAACAGAGGGAAGCAGACAACAGGGGGAAGGGAATGGAAAACTTATGGGGAGGATGTGTTTGCAGCATACGGACTTAGCGCAGTGCAAGGGCTTAATACACTGTGGTTATCAGCATTACCAATATTAGAAGAACCACGAGAGATTTCCATTTCTGTAGGTCATGTGTGATTGACTCTTGGTAACTGTACATGGCTGAGTCTTCATATTATTTTATCCCAAAGTGGAGCCCTAATCGGAGGTGGGGTATGGGAGGCTCTTGAGTGGAGACATGGCATGATCAGAACTGGGTTTGAAAAAGATGGTTCTGGAAGCCAGTGTGGATTTGATCAGGCAAGACTAGAGGCCACGAGGCCATAAAGAAAGAGCTAGGGCCAAGGGATCAGACCAAAGATTGGGAAGATTCGAAGGCCCACAGGGGTCAATGAAGCGTCCAGAGAATGCAGTGACACATGGATACAAAGGGGACAAGAGAAAGGCCATTGAGGACAAGGCTTGGATTTCTCTCCTGGGAAATAGACTTAGTCCTCTTCAGTTTCCAGGGCCAGCCTCCAGCTCCACGATCCTCCCAGGAAGGTGCATTTGGACTTGGTCTCCTGCTATGGCTCTCCCCACCAGCATTGAGCACCTCACAGCACTTGGCAGCCTTGGGAGCAGAGTTTGCTCTTGAGTCTTTAGTGCTGAGAGAGAGAGAGAGAGAGAGAGAGAGAGGGAGAGGGAGAGAGAGAGAGAAAATTGCCAGGAACAGTTACAGCTCCACACAGGCTTTGGAACCTCATCCATTCTGTTGGAATTCCATTCTGTGTGAACTTGGACAAAATTACTGGACCTCTTTCTGAGGATCACATTTACTTACCTGCCTCCAGAGCCAGAGTGAGGATGAAAGGGGGTAACACATGCACCATGCTCAATTAGTACCAGCTATTCTTCTTATCCTTGGCCATTAATCATGGTTGGTTGTTCGGGAGTGTTAAAGCAGTAACTGCATCCAATGACATTCACAAATCTGCCCTGCCCTCCTCCAGGCCTCAGCTCACCACGGGTCCCATCAAGCACCTGCCATTGCTACAGAGGTTCCATTCAATTCCCTTCCACTCAACAAGCCCTACAGAAGCAGCTCAATTTCTCTGACGGCCCCTTAGTATCCACAGATAACAAGGACTGGTCCTAGCCTGTGAAACCTGCCATCCAACAACACTGATAAGATAATATGTACTGAAGGCTGCTTCTGTTAGGGTGTGATCAGGGAAGCAGAACTACTGTGAGACATGTGGAAGAAGGAACTTATTATGGGCATTGGAAGTTTCACCAAGTCAGGAGCTCATGAAGAAGCCTATGGCCTGGGAAAGCAGTAGAGGATGGCCCAAGTCCTTGGGCCCCTGCACCTGCGTGGGAGACCTGGAGGAGGATCCTGGCTCCTGGCTTCAGATTGGCTCAGCTCCAGCTGTTGTGGCCAATTGGGGAGTGAACCAGCAGATGGAAGACTTCTCTCTCTCTCTACTTCTTATCTCTGTGTAACTCTGACTTTCAAATAAATAAATCAATCTAAAAAAAGAAGCCTATGAAAGCCTGTACATTTGGGGAGGGGACTGAAGTCTCTGTAGGTGAGCAGGGCTGCCAATCAGCAGGGAAAACCAAATCTGAAGTGGCTGGGAGAGAGTGAGAGCAAGCAGGAAGCCACATTTATCTCGCCTCCTCCTGCCTCCTCCTGCCTGGACTGGGTAAGTCGGCAACAGCAGAAACTGGCAACCTGCACCGCCAAACCACCCACCCACACACACACACACACACACACACACACCTGGCAGGGACTCCCTGAAGATCAACAAGACTTAAGGGAGCTCTCAGGGCTGTGGGCTGGGCTACTGCCCTGTGCCTGCAAGCTGAGCCCACTGGCCACTTTCAACAGCCCCTCAACGCCAACCTGCTGCTGCACCTCTGCCTTCCACATCTTTGTTTGGCAAGTGGTTTGCTTGCAGCCAACCCAAAGCTGCAACCATCCCCAGGAGGGAACCCCAAGGGAGGTGCAACTGGCTTCTGAGTCTTGCTCCCCTTCTCCGCACCTACAGAAAGAAGAGAGCTTTGCCCCCACTCCCAGTGGCACGTGCGTGGGGAGGCAGGGCATGGGCATTGAAGACAGAAGCTGAGGAGGGGGGCCAGCGCTGTGGCGTAGCGGGTTAATGCCCTGGCCCAGCTGCTCCACTTCCAATCCAGCTCTCTGCTGTGGCCTGGGAAAGCAGTGAAAGATGGCCTAAGTCCTTGGGTCCCTGCACCCACATGGGAGACCCAGAAGAAGCTCCTGGCTCCTGGCTTTGGACTGGCTCAGCTCCGGCCTTTGCGGCCAATTGGGGAATGAACCAGCAGATGGAAGACCTCTCTCTCTCTCTTTCTCTCTTTCTCTCTCTCTGCCTCTCCTCTCTC
The DNA here is from genome assembly GCF_051225735.1 of Oryctolagus cuniculus. Taxonomy (NCBI): domain Eukaryota; kingdom Metazoa; phylum Chordata; class Mammalia; order Lagomorpha; family Leporidae; genus Oryctolagus; species Oryctolagus cuniculus. The sequence continues at coordinate 48,922,306 of NC_142888.1, read as the reverse complement.
TTTGTAACTCTGACTTTCAAATAGATAAATAAATCTTAAAAAAAAAAAAAAAAGAGGCTGAGGAGGTAATCCTGCAGAGGGTGTCTTGGTGACTAGGGCTCCCAGCCCAGCTGGGGCGAAGGCGCTTTGTGACTTCAGGATCCAAAAAATTGTGTTAATCGTCCACATTACTTGCATGCACTGTTCCATGATTCTTAGTTTGCCAGAGACCTTGTGAGTGTGCTTCCCCCGGCCTGTTCAGTCAAGGATGTTACGATTTCCCTTCATTCTTCAGTTACAATCAGGTTCAAACTCATTTTGTTTAGAACATTAGAGAAAGGTTTCATGGCACCCTTTAGGATTCCCTCTGGGGTATCACAGTGCCATCACCAATCCAAGGCCAGCAGGGCAGAAAGGAAGGCAGGGAATGGGAGGGTGCAGGTGGCAAGACAGTCAGTTTTGAATTAGCCCTTGTTTGTTTTTATTTCGACCTCACTGAGAGTATACTATACCCACACCTTCCTCAGGGGTCAGGAAAAAGAAAGAGGGGGAAAAAAACACAACTCCTTGGGCAAGCCCTGTTTGCCTGAGACAAAGGGACACATCTTTCTATCTTGCCCCTCTGATTACGAACAATTTGCATTTCAAAACAAACCATCGGTAATTGGGAACAAATGCAGTCCCTGTGGGTGGAGCTGGCACTGCTGCTGCCTGGGCTGGGGCCTTGGCACTGGGGAAGCAGGACCTGCTCTCCCAATTCCTGGAGAGAAGGCAGGAGTTTGGTGGGGGTGGTCAGAGGCTCCTGGGCCTGGGGCAAACTGCCTGGCTTCTCATTCAATGGCTTCACCACTCTCCAGCTCTGTGGCCTTCAGCAGGTGCCTAAAACTCTGGGTCTGTTTCTCCATCTGTAAAATGGGGATGCTAAAGCAGATGACCCACCTCTGAAGGTCATTGTGCAGATACAGGGGGTTCCTCATGGTTCCAATTGCTGCGGTTCCAGTTACCTGCAACCCAAAAAGAGTAGATGGAAACTTCTAGAAAGAAGCAATTTCCCAACTTCTACGTAAAGATGCTAGTATGCTGTTACACTTGTTCTATTTTATTGGTAATGTTGTGAAGCTCTTGCTGTGCCTCATTTATAAAACAAACCTGATCATGAGAATTAGTGCATAGGAAAAAGCATCGTATCTGTATGCGCAGTTTCAGGTAGCTGGGGAGTGACTGCCGTGGACAATAGGGCACTGCTGTATGTTCAGAAGCCCTGTATCACGTTGGAGTGCCATCTCCAACTCAGCCCAACAAAGGACCTGCCTGTGGAGCAAGTCAGCAGGTGCTTTTGAGGGATATGGCCCGGGTGGTGGTGGTGTATACAGTAAACCCGCTCAACCAGTGCCAGGCCCCGGAGCCTGGTGGGCCAAGAGATGCCCGGCCACAGTCCTGGATCTCACAAGTAATGAGGACAGGCCAGAAGCATAGCTGTAGCTGGTAAGAAGGACCAGCCAGGCAGGCAACAGGCAGATAGGAGGACAGGGTGTCTGCTAAGGCAGGCAGGAAGGCTCCATGGGCAGCATCAGGCTTGGGAGCAGTGGTCAGTGGGATTTATTGAGCATCCACTACCAGGCACTCTTCTACATGTGGGGGGCTACAGCACAGAACACAGTACCCTGCCTGAATGAATGCTCAATGTGTCAAATGGTAAGAAGTGCTGCGTGTGAGAAAGGGAAGTGAGGTACAGGGAATGCTGGGTAGGATGAGTGGTGAAGTCCCCATCTAACATAATGTGGGGCAGGAGAGGGTGCAGAGCTTGAAGGAAGGGAGGATATGTGTTCTATCGGGTTCTTCCCCCAAAGCAAGCCATAGAAACTAGGCCTTCTTCTCGCAAGGCGGCTCGTAGACACTAGCGTTTTTACCCCAAGGCCAGCCATAAAGCCTGAAAATATTCCTGGAACCTTTCCCCACTTTTCTGTTTTATAGCTGGTTATAAAGAAATTCTTTGACCTACCCTTGTGTGTCATAAGACCTTCATTCCAGAAGGTTCCTGTCCCAGAGCCGGGAGGAAAAAATGCAGCTACTGAGGGACCCAGAAGAATCTGGACAGACAGGCCTTGCTGGGTCTCCCCACTTACTGTTTCCATTCGCTCATATCCATTTACACAGCTATCCCTGTCCCGTCAAACCTAAGCATAAAAACAGACAGGTGGCCCCTAGGTCTTTGGGTCTTCAACCTGAAGGCTCCCAGGTCATGTAAAACTGTGATCAAATACATTGTATTTTGCCCTTGTGAGCCTTTGTTGTAGTGGTGGTGGCCATGACCGTGATTATAATCAGGAAAGGGCTCACCCTCTTTTCCACCTCTGCGAGCCCCTTGCCCGCTCAGCGCTGCATGTGGGCTCCACCTCCTCCTGTTCTGCCCTGCAGACTTCCCCAAGGGATCATCCACAAGGAGCTGATCCTCCCACACCAGGAAGCCTTGGCCAGCTCCCTTACTTACCAACCTCTCCCTCTAGGCAGAGACCAGAACCCATCGAGAAACGGCCTTTTACATTTTTCTGTTTATCTGATAGAGAGAGAGAGAGAGAGAGAGAGAGAGCAGAGAGAGCTTCGATCTGCTTATTCCCTCCCCAGCAGCCAGGGCCAGGCCAGGCCAGGAACCAGAAGCTCAATCCAGGTCTCCCATGTAGGTAGTAGGAATTCAAGTACTTGAGCCATCATCTGCTGCTGCCTCGCAGGGTGTGTATTAGCAGGAAGCTGGAATCAGGAGCGGGAGTAGGGACTGACCCCAGGTATTCCTTTGTGGCATGTGGACATCTTAACTAGTGTCTAGAAACCATGCCTTGTCACATGCTGATGTCTCTGCCTTTCCATGCAGGAGCCTCCTCCCAGGTCTCCCACGTGGGTGCAGGGGCCCAAGGACTTGAGCCATCTTCCGCTGCTTTCCCAGGCCATAGCAGAGAGCTGCACCTGAAGTGGAGCAGCCGGGACTAGAACCGGCACCCACATGGGATGCCAGCACTGCAGGCAGCGGCTTTACCTGCTACGCCACAGCACCGGCCCCTCTCTGGAGGGTTTTGAGTCCAAGGCAGTTGAGGATAGATGCTTTCCTGGAGCCTGTGCCTCTCCCTTCCCTTTTAACCTGTTCGTCTTCATACTTCTCACTCACTCCTCTCGGTGCCCTGTGTCTCCACCCCCATGAATCCCCTCTCCCCCAGCAAGCTTGATTGCATCCAGCCGGCCTGCCACTGCTGCCTCCTGGCCCACAGCCCCCGGAGGAGCCCCAGCAGCCTTTTGGATTGCCTTCTGCATGGTCCAGGCCCCAATTTCCTGTCCTGCCTATCAGGAGGAGGTGGAGCCCCTCCCAACCTGAGGAGTGGGTCATGTCTCTACTTCCTGGCCCCACCCCCAGGCCGTGAGGGATTCTCTCCAGTATACCCTGATCCTCTCCTTTGGCTGAAGCCGCCTGACAGGGCAGCGGGACAGGGCTGAAGGCAGACACATGGTAGGCACAGCGGGGCACATGTGGCTTAGAATTCCCTAGAGACTTTGTGGATCTGGGGGTAGGAGAAGCTAGGGCCAGTAACATAAGCCTCAGGCAAGACTGGCCCTGCCTTCAGGCCCATGGCTGTGGAATCTAGGCCTGGGGAGTACCTGTGGCCTCCCTGCCCTCCCATGTCATCAGAAGCTCAGTGGGCTCCTAACCCTAGGCAGCATGTGGCGAGCAGCTGGCCAGAGGTGTCTGTGCAAAGCCATGGTCACGGCTCACCACAGTGTGACCTGAAAATGGATGGGCTTTGGTGTGCAGCTAAGGGAAGCTGGGCACTGGTGGGTGGAGGCCTAGGCCCCAAAGCTGGGCTGCCTTGTCTTCTGCAGACTGTCTCAGGGCCAAACCGAGGGGACTACGGGAACTGCAAAGCCTGGGGCCAGAGGACCATTCTTCCATGCTTGCTCAGGGCATCTTTGGTGTTGTCGCCCAGCAGTCTCTCTGAGCACTCCCTGGAAAGCTAAAGCCATACATGCAGGGCTCTGGGGCTGTTTCTCCAGCCCAAGCAATGTCTCCAAGTAGCCACCTGCCTTTCTCCCCACAGCAACTCGTTCCCGATGATAAAGAGAACAACGAAGAAAACAGTAATAGAGGTGAATGTCTGGCCTAGCTTTTCAGATGCTCTCATCCCATATCAGAGTACCGGGGTTCAGTTCCCGGTTCTGGCTCCTGACTCCAGCTTCTTACCGGTGCACTCTGGGGAGCAGCAGTGATGGCTCAGGTACTTAGGTCCCTGCGTCCACATGGGAGATCTGGATTGAGTTCCCAGCTCCCAGCTTCAGCACCAGCCAGGGGCTGTTTCAGGTGTTCAGGGAAGTGAATCAGCAGATGAGATTGCTCTCTCTCTCACCCATATAAAAATAAAAGAATGGGGCCGGTGCTGTGGCGTAGCAGGTAAAGCCGCCACCTGCAGTGCTGGCATCCATATGGGCACCGGCTGCTCCACTTCCCATCCAGCTTTCTGCTATGGCCTGGGAAAGCAGCAGAGGATGAGGCAAGTGCTTGGGTCCCTGCACCCATGTGGGAGACCCAGATGGAGTTCTGGGCTCCTGGCTTCAGCCTGGTCCAGCCCCAGCTGTTATGGCTATTTGGAGAGTGAACCAGCAGAAAGAAGATCTCTCTCTCTCTCTCTCTCTCTCTCTCTGTATGTGTGTGTGGCTGTCTATTTCTCTCCACCCCTCCATCACTCTGCCTTTCAAATAAATAAATAAATAAGTCTTCGGAAAAAAAAAAATAAACCCAACTCTGTGCCCATGAAAAGCAGTTTCTGTTTAGCACTTCCCCAGTCTCTCCATTCACAATTCTTGTCCTCCCTCCCCATGTCACCATCTTCTTTCTGCTTTCCCTTTTCCTTTCGTTGCTTCTCAAACCCATCCAATCTCTGCCTCGGGTCCTCCCTGCCTCCCACTCCTGCCTCTGCCCCAGGCTCCCACAGTCAGCTCACCCCCTTGGCTGCAACTTGGAACTCCGCTGCTCCAGACACACTTTTTTTTTTTTTACCAGACCAGATAAGTTTTCACCATTGGGGCAGTGAAGAATTTATTTCTGAATCTGAAGTGGGGAAGGGTGGGGGATCTCCAGAATCCAGCCCGTTGAAGCAACAGAGACAGAGACGTGAGGAAGCACGAGTCTGCTATGAGTGTGTGTGTGTGTGTAGGGGATCCAGGGAGTGGGGGGTGGGAAGGAGAAGCCGATCTCAGTATAGTAGAAAGCAATCGAAGCCTGCTGGCTCCTCCGCACCCTGAGCAGAGAAACAAGATGAAAGGGAGTGGAATGTGGCAGAATGCGGCGGGCTGTAGGGCATGCACACTTGGCCATCTTCATCTTTTCAACCATTGCAGTTCAGCGACCATGCCCAGCACTGCTGAATAATGATGCTCTTAGGAAAATCACCAAGCACTTCCTATTTGCCCAATCTGCTGCACACTTTCTCTCCTGGTTGGATTTGGCACAGAAGCATTCGTAAATTACAGATAGGCTCATCTCCCTTTCCTGCTTGGCAACCTTCAAGATCTCCCCAGAAGCCTCAAGGTAAAGTGCAAGTTCCCTACTTGGCCTGGCCCCAGTCTACCTCTCAACTCATCCCTTGTCATCTCCCACCCCCCAACAACACACCTAAGGTCTCTGCACTGTGCTATGCTCTTTCTCTGTTCCAACCGTGGGCCAAGTTATCAGGCTAAACTTTAGCCTTTAACAATACTGAGCTTGCTTCACCCCTTGAGGAGCAAGCCTGCGAATGTTCTGGAACAACAGTGGGGTCAGAACTGAAGTGAGGTCGGTGCAGGAGAGTGACCGCCGGGGTGGAGCTGGACTCAGAAGGCAGGGTTTCCAAAATCTCATCGGCGCCTCTCTGGAGCAGAGCAGTGCTCTGGGGGCACCCTCCGGGAGCTGAAGGAGGCTGAAGGTGTCACTTCCTGCTTTTGGGGAAGGGGGACAGAGGTAATGATGTCACTTCCTGCTTTTGGGGAACAGAAGCTGCAGGACACAGGGTTTCTGCCAGCTCCCCAGGGACCCAAGATGCTTTCAATTAAATGCAGCCTCCTAGTATCAGCTGTCACAGAGGTGTAGCCAGCGACAGGAAAAGACACGCGCACACACCACAGGTGGTTCCTTTGTGGAGACCTGAGGGAGGGGCTGGGGCAGTGCTGGCAGAGACAGAAGTGGAGCGTGGTGGGGAAAATAAGAGAAGAGGAGAAGACTGAATTGGAGACAAAGAAAGGTGGGGAATTGAGAGTGAGACAAGAAAAAGAAGTGGGGGGAGGAGAGGAGGAGGAATAAGAAGACGAGGAAGAGGAGGAGGAGGAAGGAAAGAAACTATGTGGCCCTGGACCTGTTTCCTTATCTGTAAAACGGGCACAGCACTCTTGCTCTCAAGTTGTTGTTGAGTGAAAATGCCAGCAGGGGCCTGCTTTGGTTCTACTCCCCGCATGATGCCCGGTGCATCCTCTTCCTCTGCCCCCCCCCCCCCCCCGCCCAGCCTCAGTCATCTGTTTCTGCAGTCCCTCCAGCCAGTCCCCAGGGCACATGCTGTCGCCTGAACCAGCCACAGACTGGAAGCAGATATGAGGAAGGTGTTGCGAGGTAGGCAGTAGGAGAACAAGCCCCGAATTTCAGGGGGGAATTTTTTAAAGAGTCTAGCCCTGAAAGAGACCATTTGGCCCAAACCACTTTCCTCTTGCTAAATTAAAACCTCCCCGAAAGCCACAAGGAAAACCTTCGAGGGCCGGCTCTCCCCCAAGCAGGCAGTTTATGGGGTAGAGCGTGGGGGGCCTCAACCCTGGTTGTTCCTCCACTCCCAAGAAAGAGCCAAAGGGCCGGGCACTCCCAAGAAAGTCCCCAAAGAGCTTCAGGAACACCCCCAACCCCAGTCTCACACGCCTCCAGGCAGGAAGGTTCTAGAAACACATGGGCAGGGAAAGAATGGGGGGGGGGCAGGGCGGGAGGGACTCAGGTGGGTGCTAAGGACCAGAGTGTGGGTACTGGCAACAGTGAGGCAGGAGTGGAGGAAAGGTGACCCAGAAGTGGCAAAACCATCCCATCTACAGCCTCCATGTGCCCCCCTGCCCCCACCCAGTGCCCTGCTAGATGCCAAGGGCAGGCAGAGCTCAAGTTTTCCTGGGAGCTGGGAGCCTGTGGGAGGGGAGGGGAGATGCTGAGTGGCGAAGCTGTCCTGCAAGGGAAGGGGGAGGCAGTGGGGAAAAAGGCAGACTGGCGAGGCTCTCCCCCACCCACCCCAGCAGGCACTTCAATAATCTGATTTCCATAAAGAGAACTTTCCCGGCCATAAAGATTTTATTGAAACTCCCAGCAGCCTGATAAAAGCATAATTCCACTGACCACAATCTACCTAGGAATAGCTCCAGGATATTACGCTGGAACTTGCTGGGCAAAGCCATCCCCCTTCTGGAAGGCTGCTCACTCCCCTCCCCCTTTTCCTCTCCCCCAAGGGGCGGGAGGGGCCTGCATTTGGCTCAACTTCGGACTCTCCATACTCCGTGGGGAAAAATGTTAGTCCAAGGCTGAAAAGCAGCCCGGCTCCGCAGGCCTGGGGCAGAGCAAAAGGAGGCCTCGAGCCAGGCTGCACAAAAACTGTGCGACACTCCTGCAGCTCTGGCCCATGGCAGGTCTGCTCCCCCCAGGGCATCAGACAAAGTCCCCTGAGGCTCTTAGATGACAGATGTGCATTCACTGCGAGCTGACTCAGTGACCCGAGGCAAAGTCACTTTTCTGCTCCAAGCTGCAGCCTTGCAATGGGTAAAGGAGGTGAAAGACTATGTATTGAAAGTGTTAAGGGTCATGAGGGGATATGAGACACCTTATGTAAAATGCCCAGGGTCTTGCTTGCCACACCGTGGCCTCCCCCCACCCCAGTGCATATTATGCATCCGCCACCCTATTCCACTACCCCACTAACCCCTCTGCTTGTCGGAAAGAAAACAGCCATGGGAGGTTTCTAGATTCTGTGAGTCAATTTGCTGAAAACTGACGAAATTCGCTCCCTCTGCGACTTTGGGAAAGTCCTTTGCCCTCTCTAAGCCTCAGTCTTCCCATCCGTCCAATGAACGAAAGGAGTTAGAGGAAGTGGTCTAAGTAACTTCCTGGCTCTGGCTTTGCATGACTCAAAAACTGACCAAATGGGCGGGCCTCATGGTGCAGTGGATTAAGCCACCGCTTGCAGCACCAGCATCCCATATTGGCACTGGTTGAAGGTTCCACTGCTCTGCTTCCCATTTAGCTTCCTGCTACTGCACCTGTAGAAAGCAGCAGAAGATGGCCCAAGTACTGGGGCTCCTGCGCCCATGTGGGAGACCTAGATGGAGTTCCAGGCTCCTAGCTTCAGCCTGGCCATCTGGGGAGTGAAGCAACAGATGGAAGACTTCTCTCTCCCCACCTCCCCTTCCCCTTGCCCCCACAGTATTTTTTTCTTAAAAAAGAAAACTTCAGGGGCTAGCACTGTGGTACAGTGGATTAAAGCCCCGGCCTGAAGTGCCATCATCCCATATGGGTCTCGGCTGTTCCTCTTCCAATCCAGCTCTCTGCTATGGCCTGGGAAAGCAGTAAAAGATGGCCCAAGTCCTTGGGCCCCTGCACCCACATGGGAGACCCAGAAGAAGCTCCTAGCTCCTGGCTCCTGTCTTTGGATCCACACAGCTCTGGCCGTGGCTGCCATTTGGAGAGTGAACCAGCAGGTGGAAGACCCCTCTCTCTCTGTGTGTGTCTCTACCTCTTTCTGTAACTCTGTGTTTCAAATAAATAAAGTAAATCTTTAAAAAAAAGACTTCAGATTTTTATTCTGAGTGAAATGGGATCTCGTGGGAAAGTTTTTAGTTTGAACTTTTAACTGTTTAAATTAAAAAAAAAGATTTATTTATTTATTTATTTATTTGAAAGAAAGGCAGAGAGACATCTTCCATCCGCTGGTTTACTCCCCAGATGGCCACAACAGCCAGTGCTGGTCCAGGTTGAATACAGGAGCCAGGAGCTTCATCTGAATCTACCCAGTGGGTGGTGAGGGCCCAACTTGGGCCATCCTCTGCTGCATTTTCCTGGCCTTTAGGAGGGAGCTGGATGAGAAATGGAGCTGTTGGGACAGGAACTGGCATGCATGTGTGATGCCAGTGTCACAGGAGGTGGCCACTCTGTTTAAATGTTTTAACAGATGCATAAAAATTGTAACTATGGACAGGGTAGCAGGTGATGTTGCAATACAGGTGTACATTGCATACTGCCCATTCAAGGTAAACATAGCGAGCTCCTTAAGCACTTAACGCTTCTTCATGGTGAAATTGTTCCAAGTCCTTTCTCCTAGCTTTTAAGAGAAATATACAATGCATTATCATTATGTACCCTACTGTGTAATTATCAGAACTTCTTAGTCCTATCTAACTCTAACTTAGTGCCTGTTAATCAGCCTTTCTCCATCCTTCCCTCCAGTCTCCATAGCCTCTGGTAACCACCACTCTTCTCTCAAGTTCTATGAAATCAACGTTTTTTTTTAAAAAGATTTATTTACTTATTTGAAAGGCAGAGTAACAGAGAAGCAGAAGAAAGAGAGAGAGGTCTTCTATCCACTGATTCACTCCCCAAATGGTCACAATGGAGGGAGCTGCACTGATCCAAAGCCAGGAGCCAAGAGCTTCTTCGGGGTCTCCCACGTGGGTGCAGGGGCCCAAGGACTTGGGCCATCTTCTACTGCTTTCCCAGGCCACAGCACAGAGCTGGATCAGAAGTGGAGCAGCCAGGTCTCGAACTGGCACCCATATAGGATGCAGGCACTGCAGGCAGCGGCTTTACCTGCTAGGCCACAGCGCCAGCTCCTGAAATCAACAGTTTTAGTGTCCAGCCATGAGTGAGAGAGTATGCAGCACTTGTTCTTCTGGACCTAGATTATTTCACTTAGTAGAATGACCTCCAATTCCATCCAGGTTGCGGCAGATGACAAGAGTCCATCTTTTATAATGGCTGCGTACTATTCCATTGTAGATAGGTGCCAACTTTTCTTTGTCTGTTTCCCCAGCTGCTCAACACTTAGAGAGTGTAGATGTCTCTTTGACAGACTCATTCTGTTTCCCTTGGATACATACCCAAGAGTGGGATAGCTGGGTTGTATGGTAGGTGTATTTTTAGTTTTCCCAGGAGCCTCCTTGCTGTTTTCCACAGTGGCTGTGTTCATTTACATGCCCACCACCAGCGTGTGACAGTTCTTTTCCTATACCCTTGCTAGCCCTTGCTATCATCTGTCTTTTTGAGAACAACTTCTGCTTTAAGCAGGTCCCTCTGGCTTCTGTTTCGAGGCTAGAAAGACAATTAGGAGGAGAGCTCGAGTAGAAGTAGGGACACCAGCCAGGAAGAGACTGCTGCAGGACAGGCAGGAGGGGATGACGGAGCAATGATGCTGCCCTGAGCCCCCGAGACAGAAACCAGCAGGGCAGCTCTTGGAATAGCTTCTAGAAAGGAGGAAGTTGTCATGGGGCTGTGCATCAACAGGAAGAGACAAAGAAGGGCCGCAGATATCCCAGTACTGCCCCCCGAGCATGCGCAGATGACCTCACTGTAGGATGGTCCGAAAAAAAGCCAGATTCGAAGCCAGGCAGTCATAGAATGCAGCTGACACCCAGGATGCTTCTGTGACCTGCTCCGCACCTCCCCCCTCCTCCTCCTCGATTAGGGCAGGAGTGGGGAGAGTGACAGCACCCCGTGAGTGGGAATAGAGAGATTGCTCTGCTGCCACACCCCTTGGCTTGCACTGTCTGTACACGATGCTGCCTCTGTGGGCCGCCCGCAGAGTGTCCCATGGTAAAGTGGATACTTGCAAAGGCATCCTCGTGGTTAGCAAGAGAAGATGGAACAGCAGCTGCAACACCACAGGACAGGAAGCAGCTATGCTGGGGCTGGACAGAGGAGGAGAGCACAGGAAAGAGTATAACATGAAGTACAAAGAAAGGTTGAATGAGAGGGGCTGGCGCTGTGGTGCAGCGGGTTAATGCCCTGGCCTGAAGCGCCAGCATCCCAAATGGCTGCCTGTTCAAGGCCCAGCTGCTCCACTTCCCATTCAGCTCTCTGCTGTGGCCTGGGACAGCAGTAGAAGATGGCCCAAGAGCTTGGGCCCCTGCACCCACCTGGGAGACCCGGAAGAAGCTCATGGTTCCTGGCTTTGGATCGGTACAGCTCCGGCCATTGCGGCCAATTGGGGAGAGAACCAGCAGATGGAAGACGCCTCTCTCTCTCTCTCTCTGCCTCTCCTCTCTCTTTGGAACTCTGACTTTCAAATAAATAAATCTTTTTTTAAAAAAAGAAAGGTTTCATGGGAGTCAACTCAGGGAAAGATACAGACAGAGCAAGGATGGGGCACTCTGGGAAAGTTCCCCAGAGGTGAGCTGGAAAGACAGCTTGAAGAATGGGCGTGATCCATGAGTGTTGACAAAGAGGCCAACCTGGTTCTTGTCCCGAATGTGTCACTGGCTTGCTGTGTGGTGAGATTCCAGGTCTTCTCGGGGCATCAACTTTCTAATTTGGGTAATGAAAGGTTTGCAGTAAATGATCTACTAGGCAAGTCTCAGCCTCCTTGAGGGTTAGTATCCTAGTATTGAACACAGAGTGGTTCTCGACGACTTTGTTGAGGGGATCATCAGGGGTGTGGGGTGATGCCTGGGATGCAGGTCTGCTCTAGAGCCGATATTTCCTACCATCAGCCACCATACTTTCTGGAAGGTGCATTCATTGTTTTTGCTTCATTCAGACTGACAAATGTATATCAAAAACTTTATGAGAAATGGATTAAAATTTCAGATTATTTTGGTGTAAAAAATTTTTAAATCCATGTACAATTATTTTCATAATACACACATTTTCCTTAAGGAACTATCCCTGTCCCATGTTCAATCCGTATGTTTCAGCTAAAAGCCTTTTCCGTTCTTGGTTCAAGGGAAGAGCATGTGACTCGGATCTGACCAATTAGCACTGTTTCACGTGGCTACTGTGATTATTTAGAGATGGGCGTGGTGAGATTTGGCTCTGGGACTTTTGGAAGAACGGTTAAGAAGAGAGAATTTCTTCTGCCATTGAACATGGAGTTTTGAGGGTGTAATCTTGGACCTGTTGGCCACCATCTTCCAACCATAAGGGGAGAACCCATCAAAAAATAAAAGGAATACACAAAACAGCAGAACTGCGAGGACGAGAGGAAGGTTGAGCTCTGATGATGTTCTGAGGGGCTAGATCCAGCTGTGCCTAAAACTGTACATACCCACGACCTTGTCAATGCCATGAGCTGATCAATATATGGGTTTTTAAACCTGAAGCCTGCTAGATTTGAATTTTAGTTATTTGCAACTAAAAGAATTCTCTTCACCTTCCATGTGGTCCAGCTACTCAGGGTCATTTACTAGTCCCAAATAATCTAGAATCTTTCCTATCGCTATTATTTGCACAGACTGCTACTTCAGTCTGGAATCTTCCCCCGCACCCCTATTTCTTCACAGATGTTTCCCTATCTTAAAAGAGTCACTCAGAGCATGATGTCTGGAATGGTGGACTAAGGACTTCTAAAAATCTGTTCCTCCTTAAAAGCAATGAGAACTCTGGCACAAATGGTCAAAATAAACTTTTCCAGAACTCTGGAGATCAACCAAAAGCTTGCAATAATCCAAGGAGTTTCACTCAAAAAAAAAAAAAAATCCTGCCTGACTCTTGGTAAGAACAGTGAACTTGGTGGGGTTTGGATTTGTCCTATGCTCCATTGCTTCCTTCCCAGCTCCACTGTAGTCTTGGAAACCAGCAGATCAGCAACAGCCAGACGGGTCAGAGTCAGCTCAGGACTGTAGATCCTCACAAAGACCAGTTCCCAGTGAACTGTCACTACTTGGCCTGTCTAGTGCCTCCCTGGGAAAGCACCAGTAACAGAACTTGCTTTAATTCGATCCAACTCAGCGTTCACTCAGTTGGAAAAATTCTATCCCCAGAGAATTTGCTGCAAACAATCAGTGGCGATTGGTTAACCCTAAAGCAGTAGCACCAACTGGGGCAAACAAGGGGCTATCAGATCAAAAAAATCTTAAAAGGAAGATCTGAGGAATAGGACATTCATGGACACCTTGGACGTGTTCTGAACAAAATCCTGGAGTTCTAGAAGGCCACTCTCATGCAGGGCTGTGCGCGTGTTCCAGATGCACCTTAGAAGACCTTATGCTTTCACTTCTGCTTGGCAATAAGACTTGGTACAAATAGAATGTGAAGGTTAAGGCAAAGTTAAAAACTGTTGGAGCATTGAAGCAGTGCCCCAACACATGCATACATGCACACACACACACGTCTTTATTGATAGGTGCGTTTATTGTTTTAGTGCATTTAAAGAAGTCCTTGGCCAATCGTTTAGCTGGCCATTAAGCTAACCAAGCACATACTTCAGCAGCCTCATACAACAGGGAATACACGAACTTTACAAAATGACTAAATAAGTAACAGCAAGTAAAACAAGCAGTGACAGAAAGCAACCTTGGGAAGAGGGGATTTTCGGGATTGTCACATTATATTATGCGACCCATTCTGCTTTCAACAAGCAGTTCTGAGACATACAGTGACACAAAGTATGGTTCACGTTGCAGGAAAATAAGTAATTGACAAAAACTGTCCCTGAAGAAAGAGAGAGGTTGGACTTACTACACTAAGACTTTAAGTCATCTGTTATAAATATATTCACTCAATTAATGTAATTCATTACACCAACAAGTTAGATTACAAGATGATGAGTATGATCCTATCAATAGATGCAGAAAATAATTTGCCAAAATCCAATACCTATTTGCAATAAAAAAAAAAAAAAGAGCTTCCTTTGTAGATAAGGTACTTCTGTAAACGCGTATAGCTGGCATCATATTGACAGCCCTGGATAATGCAATGGGATTTTCAAAAGGAAATAAAAAGATACAAAGATTGAAAAGACAGAAATAAAAGCATGTTTGTTCACAGATGTCATGACTGTCTATTACAGAAAATTCTAAACAATCACCAAAAAACCTCCGGAACAAATAAGTTGCAAGATGCAAAATTTATCTATTCTTTTTTTTAAACTTGAGGAAACCACGTAAAATAATTAAAGGGCATTGAAATTGGAAAGGAAGAAAAGAAGTACAAATTATCTTTATTCATAGATGACATGAAAGATATGGAGAAAAGTCTAAAGATTCCACAGAAGTTAGTAAAACCAGTAAACAAGAAAAATTGAAAGATAGAAAATCAACACACAAAAGTTGGTTGTGTGTTTATACATTAACAATGAACAACACAAAAAGGAAACTAAAAGAACAATTCCATTTATGCTACCATTGAAAAGATTATAGTACTTAAGAATAACCTCAACTAAGAAGACGAAAGGGTTATACATTGAAAATTTTTAAAAGCATCCTTAAGAAAATTAAAGAGAACACATAAAATGGCAGGACATCAGTTATTCATGGATTGGAAGAATTAAAAGTCTTTTTAAAAGATTGATTGAATGATTGATGTAAAGGCAGGGTATCTGAGAAAGAGAGAGCAAGAGCGAAAGCGAGAGAGAGAGAGAGAGAGAGAGAATCTTCCACCCACTAATTCACTCCCCAAACAGCTGCAACTGCCAGGGCTGGGCCAGGCTGAAGCCAGGAGCTAGGAACTCTGTCAAGGTCTCCCATGCATTAGAAGGGAACTGGATCAGAAGCAGAACAGCTGGGGCTGAAACCAGAGTTCTAATATGGGATGCTGGCATAACAATAAAGATTTACTTATTTACTTGAGAAGCAGATTTACAGACAGAAAGAAGAGACACAGAGAGAGGTCTTCCATTCACTGGTTCACTCCCCAAATGACTGAAATGGCCAGAGCTGGGCCAATATGAAGCCAGGATCCAGGAGCCAGGAGCTTTTTCTGGGTGTCCCACGTGGGTGCAGGGGCCCAAGCACTGGGACCATTTTCTGCTGCTTTCCCAGGCATATTAGCTGGGAGCTGGATCAGAAATGGAGTAGCCAGCACTGCATCCCAAATGGGATGCCAGCACTGCAGGTGGAGAATTAACCTACTGAGCCACAGCGCTGTCTCCAGAAGTAATATCTTTAAGATGACATACTACCCAAAGATACCTACAGATCCAAAGCAATCCCAAACTCTCAATAGCATTTTTCCCCAGAAAGAGAAAACTCTATCCTAAAATGCATAGGGAATCTCAAGGGACTCTGAAGAGGCAAAATACTTTTGAAAAGCAAAAACAAAGTTCAGAAGGTTCACACTCCTTGATCTCAAAATTTACTATAAGTCTACAGTCATCAAAACAAGACAATATTGACATAAGGACAGATTAATGAACCAATGGAACAGAATAGAGAGCCAAGAAATAAATCCTCATATATGTCATCAAATTCATTTTGACAAGAGTGCCAAAACCATTCAGTGGGGGAAAGAATAATCTTTTCAACAAATGATTCTGAAGAAACTGGATATTCACATGCAAAAGAATGAAGCTGGACCATTACCTAATATCATATATAAAAAGTAACTCAAGGGGCCAGCACTATGGCATAGTGGCTAAAGCCGCCATCTGCAGCTCTGGGTACCAGTTCAAGTTCCACTGCTCCACTTCCAATCCAGCTCCCTGCTAATGCGCCTGAGAAAGCAGCAGGAGATGCCCCCATGTTCTCGGGCCCCTGCACTCACATGGTAGACCTGGAGCAAGCTCCTGGCTCCTGGCTTCAGATCAGCCGGCTGTTGCAGCCCATTGAGGGTGAACCAGCAGATTGAAGACCTCTCTCTCTCCCTCTGTCTCTCTCTCTCTGCCTCTCTTTCTCTTTCTGTGTAACTCTTTCAAATAAATTAAAAAATCTTAAAAAAATTAACTCTAAATAGATTGAAGATCTAAATGTAAGAGCTAAAACTATAACACCATTGTAAGAAAACATGGGGAAAGATCTTCATGATGTTAGATTTGTCAGTAACTCCTTGGATATGACACCAGAAGCACTGGCAGCAAAAGAAAAATAGTAAAATTGAACTTCATAAAAATCAGAAACTTTTGAGCATCAAAAAATAGTATCAACATAGTAAAAAGGAATGGGGGAGGGACAATATTTGGAAAATCTACAGAATGTGAGAGAATATTTGGAAATCACACATACAATAAGGGATTAATATCCAGAATATACAAATCAATACTCAACAGCAAAAAAGAAACAACCCAATTCAAAAATGAGCAAAGAACTTGAATCGACATATCTCCAAAAGATTACAAATGTCCACTAAATACATGAAAAGATGCTTAACATCATTAATAATTAGGGAAATGCAAATCAAAAGTGCAATAAGATAGCACTTCACACTCGCTAGGATGACTATTAGAAAAATGAAAACAGAAAAAAAAATATTAACCAGAATAAAGAGGATATTTGGCACAGTGATTAAGCTGCCGTTTAGGAATGCCATC
Source organism: Oryctolagus cuniculus (assembly GCF_051225735.1). Lineage (NCBI taxonomy): Eukaryota > Metazoa > Chordata > Mammalia > Lagomorpha > Leporidae > Oryctolagus > Oryctolagus cuniculus. Next base: position 48,905,846 of record NC_142888.1, on the reverse strand, counting down.
ATCCAATATCAGAGTTGCTTGGGTTGGATTCACTCCTGATTCCAGCTTCCTGTTAATGCGCACTCTTAGCTGCAGCAGCTGGTGGCTCAAGTAGTTGGGTCCCTGCCACCCATGTAGGAGGCTTTATTTGAATTCCTGCCTCCTGGTTTAGGTCTTGCCCAGCTCTGGCTGTTGTAGGCACCTGAGAAGTTAAATAGCAGATGGAATGCACTCCCCAGTGCGAGCTCACTCTCTCTTTTCCTCTCAATTTAACAGAATAATTTTAAAAAAAGGAATAAAGGCAAAAATTAGCCTAGAGGTTAAGATGCCTGCATCCTGGGGCAAGCATTATGGTGCAGCAGACTAAACCACTGTGTGCAACACCAGCATACCATATTAGAGCACCTGATTCAAGTCTCAGGTGTGAAACTTCCAAACCAGCTCCTTGTTAATGTGCCTGGGAAAGCAGTGGATGCTGGCCCAAGTCCTTGGGCCCCTGCAGCTCACATGGGAGACCTGGACGGAGTTCCTGGCTCCTGGCTTCAGCTTGGCACAGACCTCTCTGTTGTGGCCATTTTGGGATAGAAGGTGTGTGTGTGTGCATGTGTGTGTGTGTCTCCCTCTCCTTCTCACTCCCTCTGCCTTTCAAATAGATAGATAGATAGATAGATATTTTAAAAAATGAATAGCTATGTTTTAAAAAAATTAATTCCGGGAAAATTGGGTATCCATATTCAAAAGCATGAAGTTGGAACCCTACATCACACCAAATCACAAGTTAACTCAAAATGTTTTAGAGGTCTAAATTTAAAAAGTAACACTAGAGGCCAGAGCTGTGGAATAGTGGGTGAAGCTGCAGGCAGTGCCAGCATCCCATATGGGCACCGGTTTGAGTCTCGGCTGCTCCACTTCCTATCCGGCTCTCTGCTATGGCCTGGGAAAGCAGTAGAAGATGACCAAGATGCTTGACCCCTGTGCCCATGTGGGAGACCCAGAAGAAGCTCCTGGCTCCTGGCTTCAGATTGGCACAGCTCCGGCCATTGCAGCCATCTGGTCAGTGAACAAGCAGATGGAAGACCTCTCTCTCTCTCTCTCTCTCTCTCTCTCTCTTTCTCTCTCTGCATCTCCTTCTCTCTCTGTGTAACTCTGCCTTTCAAATAAATAAATAAATCTTTTCAAAAAAGCTAACATATAGAGTTCTTAGAAGAAAAAAGCAACACGGCAACATGAGGTTCTTCTGATTTCTTAGAAATAACACCAAACACACAGTGAGAAAACAAAAACTAGATAAACTGAACTTCATCAAGATTAAAAACTTTTGTATTGGAGTAGGTGTTTGGTGCATATCAGAGTACCTGGGTTCAAGTCCCAGCTTTACTCCTGATTCTAACTTGCTGCTAATGCAAACCCAGGAGAGATCCATGTAATCCAATAGATGAAATATCTTTGTCTGTCTCTCTCTTGCTGCTTCTCTCTCTCTCTGTGTGAGTGTGTGTGTGTGTGTGTGTGTCTTCCAAATAATTAAAAAAAGAAAAGAAGAAAAAAGAATGAACAAGTATTGACAATGATGTGGAGAATTTGGAACCATCATACACTGATGGTGGGAATGCAAAATAGATATATAGCTGCCTTAGAAAACAGTTAGATAGGGGCCAGCATTGTGATATAGTGGGTTAAGCCACTGCCTACAATGCCGACATCCCATATGGGTGCTGGTTCAAGTCCCGGCTGCTCCACTTCTGATCCAGCTTCCTGCTAATGCACTTGGGGAGGCAGTGGAGGATGGCCCAAGTGCTTGGGCCCCTGCACCCATATTGGAGACCCTGATGAAGCTCCTGTATTCAGCCTGGCCCAGCCCAGGTCATTACAGCCACTTGGGGAGTGAACCAACAACTAGAATCTCTCTCTCTCTCTCTCTCCTCTCTCTCTGTCTGTCTCTCTGTCTCTGTTGCTCTGCCTTTCAAATAAATAAAATAAATATTTTTTTAAAAAGAAAACAGATAATTTCTCAAAATTTAAACACAGAATTGATCCAAAAATTCTACTCCAATATACCCTAGAGAAATGAAAACTTATGTCCACAGAAAAACTTGTATATGAAGGTTAATAGCAATGTTATTCATAATAGCCAAAGAAATGAAAATAGCTCAAATGTCTATCAACTGATGAATGAATAGATAAAATGAGGCCTATCCATATTGTGGAACATTATGTGGCCATGAAAAGGAATGAAGTACTGTTGCCTAGTACAACCTGGATAAAGTTTGAAAATATTATGCTAGGTGAAAGAAGCCAGATGCAAAATGTTACATACTGTATAATTCTACTTATATGAAATAGCCAAGGAGACAGGGAGTAGATGAGTGATTGTCAGGGATATGGGGTGGGAGAAGTGGAAATTGAGAAAGATTGCTAATGGGCATAGGACGTCTCACCAGGTATATGAAAATGTTCTTATGTTAGATTATTGGGATGGTTGATAACTTTGTAAATATGCTAAATAACACCCAATTGTGCACCGTAAAAGGTGAATTCCACAGCTTGTGATTCTATCTCAATAAGGCTCTTATTTTTTTTAAAAAAATTGAGAAGTTAATTCCTTTGTGAAATGGTGCCCAGGCACTTTCCTTACCTTCAGTCACTCGAATCTGGGACTAACTCTGTGAGGAAAGGACATGCTTCTCCACGTCACAGATGGCAAAACTGAAGCATCAACAAGAAGTAGCAGGGACGGGATTCCAACCCACATCTGTGCACTACCTCCTCCTTCAGAGGCCTGGCTGGGGGTGCTCCTGCCCTGTCTGCCTGGAGATGCAGTGGGGGCTGGGAATCAGATGGGGGTGGTGCCGATCGGCTCAGCCGCGCCTGGTAAAAACCTGTCTGGAACCGCAGCAGCCTTGCAGGCGAGCAGGCTGCTAGGGTGTATTTTTATCAAGGGTCACAAGGAATTTCCCGACCGGGGGGATCAATACCACTTCATTATTCATGGCGGGGCTGGGCCAAGGGTAGCCGGCTGGTGGCAGCTGCGAGTGAGGGCTCCTGCAGGCATTTCGCCTGCGGGTGACTCCCATTCTCCTTCAGGGGTGGGAGGGGCCCTGCCTGTGCCCCAGGGCTGCCTCATCAGGACATCCTCATTTCCTTATATTCTTGAGTCACTTGTACGAGTGACCTCAGCCCCAGTCTGTCCAGGTGTTAGGGGGATTCTGCAGCTTGCCCAAGGTCCGTGGCAGAGCTGGGTTCCAGACTCAACCTCTCTCTACCCCATCTGCCCCCGGATTGCTCCTCCAGTCTTTCCACCTGCTGAACTCTCTTCTAAGCTGTGTCCACTGATTCAGTGAGATATGCCACAATCCCGACTTAAACAGAGCGGGAAACTGAGGCCTGGGGAGGTGGGGAGGGTAGAGAAATCACCACAGTCCAGCTCCTCTCCCCTCCCTCAGAGCATTGTAGCCACGGCAAGGCCTACAGGCACACAACCCAGTTCTCCAGCTCCTGCCTGGAAGCTTTTGGATGATGGCCTTTAACCCTTTCCTACTCACAAGAGCACAGGCCCAGGGAGGAGTCTGGATCCAGGCGGCTCCCAGTGCAAAGAAGCCAGATGCTTGCTCCTACCCCAGCCCCCACTGTACCCGCCCAAAACTGGGGCCTTGAAGAGGTGTAGAGGAGACTTTGGGGAGCATCCTTCCTGCCCCCACCCCAAGGTAGCCTCCAGGTGCCGGCCTTGGCCACCCCAGTATTCTTGGGCTCCTCCAGCAGCCAGCAGCAGCGGCAGCAACAGCAACAGCAGGCACCTTGCTCCTCCCCCCCAGGCCTCCCCCAGGACCCAGGCAGCTGCCTGGAGCCAGGCAGTCCATGGAAGCCCCCATCCTCTGTCCCTAGAGACAGCTCAAATGACCATTAAGCTGTGAGCAGATGCAGGCAGTGGTAGGAGAGGGCTCAGGGCAGGAAGCATTTTGTTCTCTGCTAATTGGCCTCCTACGGTCACCAGAGAGGGTCTGGGGCCTGTAAGGAGAGCGGTTGCATCAGTTCTCCTTGGCTGCTCCTCCATGGTCCGAAACCTAAGTGCTCCGGGCCTAGTGGGCAGCAGACGTCCGGACAGCCCACACTGCAGAGCAGGGAAGCGAGAAGTGGGATTCACTTATGGTAGCCAGCCCAGAGGGCTTCCCTGGGAGCTGGGGGGTGGGCTGGGAGTCTGGGATGCAGCAGGCACCTTTTTGGCTCAGAGATTCCCAGCCCTGCTGCTCTGAGCCCCCTGGGCTCTGTTCAATCCCTCTCATAGCTGCTGAGCCCCCTTCAGCAACTCAGACTCCTGGAGCCCTTAGAAAGCATCTATGTGGTGCTTCCGGAAGTTTGCAAGGGATGGGAATACAATGCAGTGGTTAAGATACCTAGCATGGGATGTCCGCATTCTATATCGGAGGGCCTGATTCTGATGCTGGCTCTGCTTCAGATGCAGCTTCCTGCTAAGGCACACCCTGGGAGGCGGTGGGTGATGATTCAAGTACTTGGGTCCCTGCCACTCATGTGCAGAGACCCAGATGGAGTTCCTGGCTCCTAACTTCAGCCTGGCCCTGTCCTAGTTGTTCCGAGAATTTTGGGAGTGAACCAGCAGATAGAAGATCTATGAATCTCCCTCTCTCTCCCTCCCTCCCTCCTTCCTTCCTTTCAAGTAAATAAAAATCAAGTTAAAAAAAATTCTTAGGTCGGGGCGGGCATTGTGGCACAGCACGTTAAGCCACTGCCTCTGACGTCAGCATTGCATATCAGAGCACTGGTTACAGTCCTGGCTTCTTACTTCTGGTGCAACTCCCTGATAATGTTCTGGTAAAGCAGCAGAAGATGGTCCAAGTTCTTGAGCCCCTGCCACCCACAAGGGAGACCCAGATGGATCTCCAGTCTCCTGGCTCAGCTCTGGCTGTTGCAGCCATTTTGGGGAGCACACTAGTGGATGGAAGATCTTTCTGTCTCTCCCCCCCCCATTGCTCCAGCTTTCAAAAATGAATAAATAATTTTTAAAAAATCTTAAATTCATAGAAAACAGAATTAAAAGATAAAATTATTTTGGTGCAAAAATTTTTGAAATGTATGCATATGAGGGATCTTCAAAAAAGTTCATGAAAATGCATAGTATGAAAAAAATCATGCCTGGCTTTCAAAACGTTTTGCACCAAAATAAACTTAGGCTTCTGTTTTAATTCCATCGTCCATGAACTTGTTGAAGTCCCCTCTTCATATCCCCCACCACCTGTGCAGATGAGGAAGCTGAAGTTGAGAGAGGAAGATGGCTGTATTATACAAACCAGTGGCAGAGCTAAGCTCAGGGTCCACAACCCCCCATTCCTCACCTGCCAGCGCCCCAGACCTCAGCTGAGACACAGCAAACCGACTCCTAAAGAAGGCAAGGCCTGTGGGCTTCTCTGCTGTTTTCCCAACTCCAGAGTCGGGCTCTCAGTAAGTGCCTGGTGAGTCCCTAACTGACTTAAAGACAGTTGAGCTTTGCTCAGCTCCTGCCCCCTCCTGTCTGTCTTTGCTCTGGCATCCAGGAGGCTGAAACTCAGGGGGATTGGTACCTAAAACAGGCTCTGGCTGCCTGCTTCCTCCAGCTCCAGTCTCAGATCCTGCTGTGTCCTGAGCTCCCTCTCGAGGGAGGGTTCCTCCCAACCCCAGTCTATGAGGGTTCTTGTACCTGAATACTCTCTAAGCAGGCATTAGTCCTAGCCGTAAACTGGCCTCTGAGTTCTCTCTTTTTTTAAGATTTATTTTATTTATTTGAAAGACAGAGTTACAGAGAGAGGTAGAGACAGAGAGAGAGGTCTTCCAGACGCTGGTTCACTCCCCAAATGGCTGCAACGGCCGGAGCTGCGCCAATCCAAAGCCAGGAGCCAGGAACTTCTTCTGGGTCTCCCACATGGTGCAGGGGCCCAAGGACTTGGGCCCTCTTCCATTGCTTTCCCAGGCCACAGCAGAGAGCTGGACTGGAAGAGGAGCAGCTGGGACTAGAATGGGCACCCACATGGGATGCCGGCGCTTCAGACCAGGGCATTAACCTGCTGCACCACAACGCCAGCCCTGAATTCTCTTTGACCCTTGACCCCACCACCACCGCCACAACCCCTCCTGACTTACTTCCGGGTAATTCAGGAGCCCTGTGAGGATGTTAGCCTCTCTCCTCATATGCCACCGGAAACAGTCCCTTCCCGACAGCTGTTCTTCCCTTCAAGCTCCTCCTTGCAGGCCTAAGTCAGTCTCACAGTGGCTCACTTGCCTCCCTTTCCCCACCTGCTTAACCATTCTCCTTCTATAATCAGTTCAGAATCATTCCTTCTGTGTGGCCCTTCTGTCCATTCTCAGGCCACTCCCTGCTCTGACAGTGACCCTGCCGGGACACAGGGGCTGTGACTCCCTTCTTACAGGCAAGGACATTGAGGCGCAAAGAGATCGGCTCGCTTGCCCAAAGTGAAACAGCTAGTAATTCTTGGAGCTGGAATTTCAATCAGGTTGTCCCAAATTGCTAGGTAATGTGGGTGGCTCATGAGAATAACGGGGCAGAATGTTGCACACGTGGGGACCGCTCCTGCACATCTGGGGTGTTATGAACTCAAACTAACTTTCCTGCCCTCATCTATACATTTGTGTCCCTCTCTGTGTGTCTGTGTTTGTCCCTAATAGCCAGACATCATCAGAGCCCGGTACAGGGCTAGGTCACTCCATGAAAGCCTTTTGAACACCAGTCACAGGCCGGCAGAGTTCAAGGGCCCTGAGAGGTGGGACCAGCTCAGAGGAGCAGGTGCAGGTGGGAAGATGGATTAGATGCCCTGATCTCAGTATTTGTCCACTGTCATCCTCAACAGACCAGACTCCCAGCCCAAGTGACCTCTCCCTGAGTGCTCTCCTTCCTGGCCAGGGCTTAAGACAGGTCTGAGGGAGCGTGCAAGCTCTGTTCTAAGTGCTTTATCTATAGCCAGTCATTTCATCCTCCAACTAGCTCTGTGCAGTAAAGAATAGGATTGCTACAGGATAGGTGAGGCCCAGAGAGGCTGAGTGACATGCCCACGGTCACACAGCCAGTAAGTGGGAAATGGAACCCAGGCAGTCTGGCTCCCAAAACCTAAGCCCTATCAGCTAGCAATTCAGTGTGGCTGACGACAGACCAGTTATTGTAGGGTGCTGAGGTGAAACCCTAGCCCTCCTGCGAGGCCCTGCGTCCACGGGATCCTCTCTTGCTGGGTTCTTGCTAGGACTTGTCTTGCTCCAGTCTCTTGCCTGAGCGTCCTGTACATGCCCCAAGCTCTTCTTTATGCTGTTCTCACTGCCACACTCAGACACGGCCAGGTGAATTTTCCTGCCTGTCCCAGGGCCTCCTTAGCATCCATGCCAGTTTTGCCAGCCGTGGTATGCCGCTCCCCCAACCCTTGGGCCCAAGCCCAATTGGCCTCATACCCAAGCTCTAAGGATGTGGCAAATGAACATCTTACTATGTGACAACCATTGTGATGAGTACTTAGTTGGAAGTCATTTCATTTGATCCGCACGCCAGCTTCCTGGAGTGGGGATTCATATCCGCAGTTTCCAGAGAAAGAAACTGAAGCTCCCGGAAATAGTCATTGAGTTAAGTGGTTGAAGCCAAAGACAGAATTTGGACAGTAGGAATAAGATGATCTGGGAGCAGAGGATGAACCTGGAGCCCGGGCAGCAACAGCGTGGGCTTAGAGACAGCCTGTAGGAACCTGTGAGGAGGCTAGAGAATAATACCTGGCATTTATTGAGCACTTACTGTATGCTAGGCATTGTGCTGTGTGCTTGATATGCATCATCTCCCAGAATCCACATGCAAGAACATAGATACTATTATTTTTTAAAGCCAGGAGCCAGGAGCCTCTTCTTGGTCTCCCACGCGGGTTCAGGGGCCCAAGCTCTTGGGCCATCTTCTACTGCTTTCCCAGGCCATAGCAGAAAGCTGGATCAGAAGTGGAGCAGCCAGGACTTGAACCGATGGCTTTACTCCTACGCCACAGCGACAGCCCTGTAGATACTATTATTAATTCCCTCTTGTTGAAGTTGAGGCATAGAGCCTAAGGAATTTGCCTAAGACCACCCAGGGAATAAGTGATGGGGTTAGATCCTGAACACCATCCATCCCACTTGTCCTAAGCAGGAAGTGGGGACTGAGTGGTGCAGATAACTAAGAGAATGCTGGGGCACACAAGGGTACTCCAGCTGGAGATCAAGTTCAAAGATCCAGGAAGGTGAATTTTACTGGGAAATGGGGAGGGGAATGGGAGAGACTCAGGGCTAAGACGCTTCCAGAGATGGCCATGGGAAGAGGGTTAAACAAGGGAGCCCTGCACTCAGAACTAGTAGAATGGGGGAGGGGGTTCCAATCAGAATGACTTTGAGAAGCCAGGAATAGAGAGTGTTACCGATTTGCTTATTAGGATATCTGAAATTAATAAGCTGTGTGTGTTCTTGCCATGAATTCAGAGAAGAATTCTGAATCCTGGATCAAATAAACCAGGCAGCGTGATAAGTTTTAAGCTTTTTATTTAGTGAGAGAGATGCATAGGAGAGTGAGGTCTCTATCTAAAAGAGAAAGGGAAGTCTAGATTCATAGCAAGCATCAAGAGCCAGCCACGTGGAGGAGCATACAGGCCGGAAAGCATGGAGCAGGTGGTCCAAAGGCCACATGCCCTGAAGGTGCGGGGCACCAAGGGGATCAAGGGCAGGGAGGGAAAAGAAGGGCCAAGCCTTAAATCCACTTCCAAAGGGGAGTGGTTAATTAGTCTGACTGGCAGGTAGGCGTACAAGTGTGGTCAGGTAGGGGCATGAGATCACACAGGGGGTGTGAAGGCGTGGTCTGCCAGCTCACACATCTAATCAATTTTATCCTATCTGCCTGCCTACATCAGGAGGGTCTGTGCCAGGAGCCAGCAGCAGGCACTTTGAAGGAAGTGAGGGAATAGGGTTCTGGCTGGTCTGAGGAATCAAGGGTCCACTGACCCACAGAGGTTAGAGGGGAGACCCAGGAAAGTGTGCAAATGCCTCTCGGTGGGTGCCATTGGAGCCACCTGCCAGAGTTCCAGGAGACAAGGCCCAGAGGCCAACCCCTCTGAACGCAGATCCACAGGGCACAGGTTGCAGGGGCAGCCAGGAGTTGGGGGATCGGCTTTGACCGTGGCAGCACGTTTCACAGGCTCAACTGTAAGGAGGCATTGCTGGCTGAGGGCACAGCGCACACACAGGCCTGGCCCAGAGGTGGCTTCTGTGGTAATTATCGGGTGAATTGCATCCACAGGGGCAACACAGGAAGACACAGGGCCCCTCCCTCCCTCCTTTGTTAGTCCCACACTCCTGCATGCCTGCTCCCCTCCCCCCACCCCGCCCCACCTCTGGCATCCGGTGTCCATGCCAGTGGTAGGTAGGAACAAATGAGGATTGAAGTGTAGGCTGGAGTGACTAACCTTGGCCACCAGGGTGGGGCCCCAGGTGGTATTCTGGGGTAGGGCGTGGAGGGGTTGCGCGCACACTTCTCTGCAGGTCCCCGAGGCCCTGACTCACAGCACTGGGAGTTTTTGCACACTAGGAATGATGGAGTCTGAGACTGAGCGTCCCTGAGTTTCCCAGGGACTGTGAAGGAGACACCACGTGCTCAGCCAGACTCCACGCCCCTGGGATCCGCACTGGCACATCACCCCACCCCACCCCCACATTCTCCTAGCTACTCTGCCTTCCTTAGCCCCAAAGGAAACCTCATCAGCATATTAATAGGACATTATGGTTTCTAATGAGGAGCCAGAAAACATTTATGGAGCAGATTAAAGACAGCTCCACCCCATTAAACAGCCCAGAGCTTGGGGATGGGGTGGGGGGTGGGGTGCAGGTCGGGGGAGGAGCAGAGCATCTAGGAGGGTCGATTGCGTTCCTTGCGGGCCTGATACAAAGGAAGGCTTGCAGAGCCGCAGGGAGAGGAGCTGGGCTCAGACCTCTATTTCCAGGTCCCCCACACCTCTCAGCCACCCAGGCAGGAGCATCTAGAAATAAGCATATGTGCTGATGGGGCATTTGCTCCTAGCTGCCTGCGATTTCACGGACTCCATATACAAGTGCACAAAGGAGAGATGTTCCGTCCACTTTAGATAAGAGAAAGCAAGGCCCCGAGAAGGCAAGCCACTGACCTGAGGTCCCCCAGCAAGGTGGGAGCCTAAATCCCAATCCGTCCAATTCCCAAACCCGCATTCTCTCCAAGGCACCCTGCGACTTAATGAGCACTTCTTCCGTGGGTGTCGGAAATTAGGCTGTGACCTCCCCCTCCTTTCCCCAGAGCTGTGGTGCTAGTGTGGAAAGGACGCGGTGGCCAGAATAGAAAGACTGGAACTGCAGGGCCAGCTCTGTCACCACCTAGCCGAGCGATCTTGCACAATCTCACTTCACCTGGATCTCCCTTTGCTCATCTGTCAGAAGAGGCTGGGGCTCCAAGTGCTTTGACCACTGGCCTACTAGCTACAAACCTGACTTTTTGTCACTTGTCAAATGAGGCCCATGCCTGCCAGCCCTCCTACCTAGTAAGGGATGGGAGCTGGGACCCTTGGCGCCTGCACTCCCACCCGTCTTACTCCTTTATATTTCATCGGTCTCATCACCTACTAACGGACCGGGAAAGTTCTCATAGGCCTCATTCGCTGTTATGACCTCTGCCCACAGTGTGAATTTCCCCAAAGACAGGGATCTTGGGTTTCGCTCACTGCTATGGCTGCAATTCCTAGAACAGTCCCTGGTCATGAATCAGGATTTCTTCAGCAAGTGAAATAGCCCGGTTTAGGCCTGTGTTTGGGTTTTCTCTGCTCAGCCTTGATCTTTTTTTTTTTTTTTTTTTGGTTGAGCGCTTTTGCTCTAGGTTTGCTTGTTTACTTATTCATTCACTTAACATGATGTGTATGTATAAGTGTGTGTGTGTGTGTGTGTGTGTGTGTTACAGGTACAATTAGGTGTGGGTGAAATGGTGATGGAGAAAAGATTACCTGGGTCCTTTGTCTCACACAGAAGAAGAATTTCCAAGCGGACAAGAAGAAGAGAAAAGCCAGATGTATTTAAAAGCAAGATTTATTGAAGTCTCTTGGAGGGCTCCAAGAGAGGCAAAAACCTGAAGGGGCTAGTGGTGGTGGGGTTCTTAAGCACAATTTTTTGGGGGAAAAACCTGTCCATCAGTACAAGGTGGGGACAAATCCATTAAAAGACCTGATTCGTAATCTTATTGTGAGGAGTCAGACAGGTTAATAGGCACACATATTGGCCCCAGTGGAACTTAGGGTTCAAAATGCTTGCTTTCCCCAAAAGTTATCTTTAGCAACATTAAAAACGCCTGCCCCATTCCTTAGGAGCTTCCAATCTTATCTTGAGAATAGCAAGGGAGTCGTGACTCCACCCTTCTGATGGCTCTCTTTGGTTTTATCTTTTTGTTTAGTCTCTGTCTTTCTGCTTTTCAAATAAATAAGTGTTTTAAAAAAACACAGATGTGGCGGCTGTCAGTGTGGCATAATGTGTTAGGCTGCCCGGGCAATACCAACATCCAAAATGGGTGGCAGTTAGAGTCCCTGCTACTCCGCTTCTGAACCAGCTCCCTGCTAATGCACCTGGAACAGCAGCAGAAGATGGCCCAAGTTCTTGGGCCCCTGCACCTGCATGGGAGACCTGGATGAAGTTCCTGGCTTCTGGCTTTGGCCTGGCCCAGCTCCAGCCATTGCAGTCATTTGGGGAGTGAAGCAATGGATGGAAGACCTCTGTCTCTGTCTCTCTTTCTGTAACTCTGCCTTTCAAATAAATAAAATAAACCTTTTAAAAAAAACCACAGAATTGTGGTCTGTACCCTTCAAGAAGCTTCCATTTTGGGGGTTTGTTAGAAAATAAATATGCTGATTTAGAAGAGTGCTTAGTGCCGTGAAGAACATAACACAGTGTGACAAGCTAGGGAGTGATTTGTGGCCAGGGAAGGCTTTTGAGAGAAGTGACATTGGAATACTGAGGACACTGGTGAGGAGATGAAGCCAGCCAGACCAGATTCTGGGGCAGAGGAAAGCAGAAAGTGTCATGAAAAGCCAAAGTAATAACACACTGGGAGCAAGGGTATTGAGGTTCGGGGGAAACTTCAAAAAATTCGTGGAAGAATGGAATTAAAGGAGAAGTATTTTTTGTGAAAGCAATCTGAAATCCATGCATGGTGTTTCATTGTACACTTTTTATGTGAACTTTTCAAAGGCCCCTCACCTATGTGCAGTGTGCATGAGTCCATGGGGTGGGGTTACTGCCGAAGATGTGGCATGTGTCTGTAGGTAGCTAGTGGGGTGGTCTGGGAGGCAGCTCACTTAGTTCTTGGGAGGGGAAAAAAAGGCACAGTGGAAAAAGGACAAAATTTGGAGTTCAGGGGCTGGCATTGTGGTGCAGCGGGTTAAACCACCGCCTGCAATGCCAGCATCCCATATCAGAACACCGGTTCAGGTCCCAGCTGCTCACCTGCCAATCTAGTACCCTGCTAACGTGCCTAGGAGGCAGCAGAAAGTGGCCCAAGTCCTTGAGAACCTGTCAGCCATGTGGGAGGCCCGGATGAAGTTCCAGACTCCTGGCTTCTGCCTGGCCCACCTTAGGTTGTTGCCAGCATTTGGGGAACCAGAGGGAAGATTCTCTCTCTCTCTCGCTCTCTCTCTCTCTCTCTCTCTCTCTCTGTGTGTGTGTGTGTGTGTGTGTGTGTCTTCCTAGCTCTCTGTCACTGTACCTTTCAAATAAATAAATAGATTTTAAAAATATTTTATTTATTTATTTATTTATTTGAGAGGTAGAGTTATAGACAGAGAGAGGGAGAGACAGAGAGAGACTTTTTCCATCCACTGGTTCACTCCCCAAATGGCTGCAGTGGCCGTATCTGGGCTGATATGAAATCAGGATACAGGAGCTTCTTCCAGGTCTCCCACATGGGCGCAGGGACCCAAGGACTTGGGCCATCTTCCACTGCTTTCCCAGGCCTACCAGAGAGCTGGATTGGAAGTGGAGCAGCCAGGACTAGAACCGGTGCCCATATGGGATGCTGGTGCCACAGGCACTGGCCCCAGTAAATAGATCTTAAAACAACAACAACTTGGAGTCCAGAAGCACCAGGTTCCCGTTCAGGTTGCACCAATGGCACTTGGGGATCTGTGGCTCAGTCGCTTTCCTTCCTAGACCAGTGTCTACATCAGCAAGGTGAGCAGGAGGGGCTTGGGTAGACCTGAACCCTGGCCAAAGTTCTCTTCCTCCTTAGCCAACGCCGGCACCCTAGCGCCCCCAGTGCTCTGATGATGCAACTTCTTCCTTCTGCTCTCCCCACTGCCAGCGTGGGGTCCCCTCCAGCACAGCAGTAGTGGCCCGGAGGGAACAGGCCGGGTGACATTGAACGCCGCAAAGGGTGCGGGCTGGCTCCAGAACCGCCTAGAGCCCGCGGTGGGGAGGGGCAGCCCTGCTCTGTCTCGCGGCCAGCTCATTTCTGCGCCATTCTCCAGACGCTGGTGCACACGTGCCGAGCTTCTCAGGTTCCCTGCTGGGCCCTGCCGGGCCCTGGGACTGCTGCTTCCCCCAGCGTGCCTGCCTGCCCGCCCCCAGTTGCTCTCAGGGCTCTGCTCTGAACTGCCTCCAGCTTTGACTGCATGGCGGCGATAATGAGGTGTCTGCGACTGAACGCAGTGGCCTCGGCGGCGGCGGCGGCCGCGGCGGCAGCGGGGCAGGCCAGCAGGCCAGAGGCCCGGGAGCCAGCTGCAGCCAGCACACGCACTGCCCCAGCAGCTGGCCCTTGGGTCCACCATGTGCCCCCGAGTCACCCCACCAGCCCCAACTGCTCCGATCCCAGGGTAGGAGCAAAGGCTACGAGAGGAGGAGGACAAGCCCAGTCGTGAACCCTGCAGTGGCTCCAGGATAATGCTGCCAATGCCAGAGAGGAAGCGTCTTGGGTTTCAAAGCGGCGATGAACCGGCTAGCAACCCTTCCTATCTGGATAACGATCGGCGTTTACGAGGAACTTTCGCTCACTCTGCAAACGTTTGCCAGGGCGCAGACACAGCGCCAGGCTCCGTGCACTGAGCAACACATCCCCTGGGCCTGACGAGCTGGCCTGAAGGTGGAGCAGGAACCAGCAAGAGGGAGGAAGGGTGGGAAGGGATGCTCTGGGCAGAGGGAACGGCGATTCAGAGATGGGGAAACAGGCTGAGAAAAAAGAAAGCAGCTCACAAGACAAGTCCCAAGGCTGCCCAAGTTGGTCACGTGGGAGATCAGCCACTAGGGGAGACAGGGTGGGAGGTTAAGCTGTCCTTCTAGAGCTTTTTTTGGCCCTGACCATTCTATATCCTCCCCTTTCCCTAGCTGATCTTGCCCTTAGTCCAGAGCCTCCTCTCAATGAAAGAGGATGGCTAGAGTATTGGCATTTTTGTGAATTATTCAGGAGCTGGGCTGGCAGCACCAGGACTGCGAGGAGGGCGGGAGCAGGTGTTTCCACATGCCAAGCATGGCAGCTGCAGAGGAAGTGACCCCAGAGGCTTCAGCCTCATCAGCTGCCTGGTCTCCCTCTCTCCAGCAGGAAAGAAACCTCACGCCTGTGGTGTGTGTGTGTGTGTGTGTGTGGCAGGGTTGGGGGGTGGAGGGAAGACACAGCGTAAGGGTAGATGCGGGGAGGGAGCAGATCCAAGTTGACTGGTCACAGCAGGTCCCAATCATCAAGCACTTATGATGCCTTACACTTTATATCCTGTACTCTACACAATCACCCAGTGGCTTCAAATGCTATTGCTGTGGTCTTACAGAGAAGCAAGGTGAGGCCCAGAGATGTGCAGTACATTGCCTAGGATCACACAGCAAATAAATGGAGCCCCAAGATTCAAACCAGGTGTGCTCAATTCACCCTTTCCACTGCTTCTCTCCAGTATTTGGGGCTCAGGCCTCTGGGGTTTGGGCCCCAGTTTGAATTCTTTTTCGGTATAGTGTGACTTTTGCCCCCCACCCCCAGATACCAAAATCTGCATATAATCTACTCACATCCTCCTGTGCACTTTAAATATTTGTTTCTTTGTTTGAAAGGCAGAGTTACAGAGAGGCAGAGAGAGAGAGAGGTCTTCCATCTGCTAGTTCACTCCCTAAATGGCCACAATGGCCAGAGCTGCACCAATCCGAAGCCAGGAGCTAGGAGGCAGGAGCTTCTTCCAGGTCTCCCACGTGGGTACAGGGGTCCCAAGGACTTAGACCATCTTCCACTGCTTTCCCAGGCCATAGCAGAGAGCTGGATCAGAAGAGGAGCAGCCAGGACTCAAACTGGTGCCCATATGGGATGCTGGCACTGCAGGTAGTGGCTTTACCCGCTACACCACAGCACCTCCCCCCCCCCCAGCCTTGTGCACTTTAAGCCGTCTCTAGATGATGTGTAATACCTACTACAGTGTAACTGCTATGTAAAGGCTTGTTATTTAGGGAATAATGGCAAGCAAAAAAAGCCTGTACATGTTCAGTGCAAAGGCAATTTTTTTTTTTTTTTTTTTGCTAAATCCGCTGATGCGGAACTCACGGATATAGCAGCTGATTGCCTGAGTCTATGTGCTACGCAAGAGTTCGCTGTTTACTGAAGTTCAAATTGAACTTGGCCGTCCTGTATTTTATCTGTCACATCCAACTAGAGTCAGATTGCCAGCATGTCCCTGGCAGGTCTGCTACCACCTCGCTCGCTCTTCCTTGTTCCATGGGGCTCAGAACCTTGGTTTCCTCATCTGCCCTGCACTGCCCAGACGTTCAAATGAAGTGATAAAGACCGCAGAGCACTTTCTGCGCCGCCGTGGAACCCTCGGAGCGTGCCATAAACACGAGCTGATTTCCACTTCTCTCCTTCTCTCTCTCTCTGCCGAAGTCCTCGCAGACATTCCTCTCGCCCCTGACCCCCATCGTTCACGGCCCTACGATGTGTTTATTATCACTGATAGGCATTCTCCAGAACTCACCGAGCCTGCACAACTCCACCAGGCATTTGCTGTTCCTCTTCTCTTCTTACACATTGGGGAAATTTGGAGGCTTTAGGCTGATGCGCGTTATTTGCCCAAGGTCACTCAGCTGGCCCTGGCCCTGACCTTGACCCTGGCCTTGTCTGGCCCTCCCCAGCTTGCTCCCTTCTGCTGCTTGCTCCTCCTGCAGCTCCCTGTGCTGGCCCCAGGTTCTGGCTTGCTGAAAGGAAAAAGACTTGTTCAGATTTGGGGTACATGATCGGGGCACAGAGCTGCCTGAGAAGGCAACTTGGGGCCCTCCTGGCTGATGCACTCCCTGGGTCTCTGTACCCCCCTCCCCCCTTGCCAGCCCGGCCCAAGCTGATAGCTCTATCTTACGGAAAAATGCCGTTTTCTCCGATATGCCCAGTTGCACGTTCACTATGCATGCTAATCAGCAGCCGGTGCTTGCCAGCAATTTGCTTCAGTTCTGGGGCTTGCTCTGGATTTATTTATTTATTGTTTTATATTTATACCTTGTGTGCGGAGATGGCTGACTTGGAGTGGGAGCAGGCTCTGGGGAAGAGGCCCAACAGGCTTGGGAGGAGTAAGCTGGGAGCCAGCAGGGAACTTGGGGGAGCGTCTTTGCCAGCCCATTGCCTCCTGACAACTGGAGCCTTCCAGAGTTTTCCTGGCAGCCTTGGGAGGTGGGCTCAGCAGGGATTAGCAAGCCCACGTGAAAAAGGAGAAAACTGACGCTCAGAGGGGTAACATCATACATACAGCTCTTTTGGACTGCGGGCCATAGAAATGGAAGCTTCGTCTTGCCTCCCTGTCCGCTAGTGAAGAGCAGTTTCGACCAGAGAGGGGAAGGTACGTGGCTGGGGTCACACAGTGAATTGAGCAGAGCCAGGATCCACCCCGCAGCCTGCTGACAGCCAGACTCAGAGTTCTCGTAATGCAGTCTCTCTCTCTCTCTCTCTCTCTAAAGATTTATTTATTTACTTGAAAGTCAGAGTTACACAGAGAGAGAAGGAGAGGCAGAGAGAGTGCGAGAGAGAGAAAGAGAGAGGTCTTCCATCCTCTGGTTCACTCCCCAATTGACTGCAATGGCCAGAGCTGCACCGATCCAAAGCCAGCAGCCAGGAGCCTCTTCTTGGTCTCCCACGCGGGTTCAGGGGCCCAAGCTCTTGGGCCATCTTCTACTGCTTTCCCAGGCCATAGCAGAGAGCTGGATCAGAAGTGGAGCAGCCTGGACTTGAACCAGCACCCACATAGGATGCTGACACTGCAGGCAGCGGCTTTATCTGCTACACCACAGCGCTGACCCCCTCATAATGCAATATTGTAGGCTACCTACCGCCTGCCCCAAAGCAAGAAGCCACGAAGGCCCTGGAAGCTCTCCCCATTGAGTTCTCCACCAAGTTCTTGGTCCTTGACCGCCTACTTACATCAGTAAACATTTGCCCTGTGATGATAATAATGACTAGGGCAGCTTGGCAAGGTGTAGAAAGGGTGATGGGTACACACCCTCAGACCTCATGAGACCCCGGAGAAGTGCCCCTCCCCCCACACAGGTGCATCTCAAGGCATGTTCATCGCTGCAGTCTTCCATTCATAAAACAGGCAAAACTACCTAGTTGGTCATGATCGATGGACCGGATCAATAAGCTATGGTGTGTTTAGAATAGCACACAGCAGTGAAAATGAATGAACGGACTCTGGCTGTGTGTGTTAGCACGGACACATCTTGGATAGAATGTGGCGGGATGAAGCAAGTTGTCGGGTGGACCCAGACACCATCAATAAAGCTTTCACTATCTCAAGGGCAGGAAAGCAGCTGCCCTGGCAGGGAGGAAGAGAAGGAGAATCAGATCGGAAATGGACCACAGAGGGCTCCCACTTCATCTGTGCACTTTGATATCCACAGCGGCACGATGGTTAGAACTGGATGAACGCCTGAATGCTGCTTGCCCTCCGCCAGAGTTGATTTCCTGCCTCTTCGTGTGTGTGTGTGTGTGTGTGTGTGTGTGTGAGTCACCTCAACCTGGCCGGGAACTCTTGCTCTGTCCTTTGCTACTTCCCTCCCTTACGCACCTCACCAAACTGTAGTGAGCACTAACTGAGATGTTAGCATGGCCTTGCAGCTGTACTGGTCCAATGTCCCATTCACGGATGGCAAGAGTGACGCCCAAATACAAAACTCAGCCCCGGCCGTGGAACTAAGAAGATTCTTGGTCCTGATGCCATGTGGACAAATTCTGATCCAAACACAATTTCTGATGATCCAAAGCCATAAGAGAGTGACAAGCTGCCTGGGGAGAGAAGGAAGCCCAATTGTCTGGACTCTCCTATCACGGGAATCACGACACAATGGCGGAATTCATGGAAAAGGCTAAGGTGGGTGGAATGTAAGCGAATCATCCAGAAAGATGGAGAAGAAACAAGGAATCAAGGTCTTCTCCAGAGAAGGGCCGGCAAGGGGGCATCCATGGGACACCGTGACAGCCTGCTGGTTACTGACAAGGGGCTCCTTTCTCCTGCCAGCCGCCACGCATGCTCTGCTAGGCGTGTTACCCTCCCTGCTCTCTACTGTGGTACTTCGGCCCTCTCCTCTCTCTGCAGTCCCCAGGGGCTGAAGAACAATGGTGGCCTTGCCAATCAGTCTCTGCCCAGACAGGGCGCCTGCAGCCCAGCCCACCCCCTGGCCCCCCGTTGTTCTTGGACCCCCTGCTGGGGTGCTCCAGGAGCTGGTGGTGGGTGGGGCCTTGGAGCTGGCAGCCTCCCTCACCAATCCCCCACCCCACTCCCGGGTGTCCCAGCTCTCATTGTGCAAACGATTTTGTTTGGCTTCTACAAATACACAGCAAGCAGTCTAGTGGGCCATGGCATGCTGGGAAATCAGAAATGAGAAGCTGCCACTGATGCGCCCCTCAGCTGCAGGCAGGGCTAAACAGATTTCCTTGAAAGACCAGACCCGAACAGATCTCTGCTGCCTTCCTGAGCAGCCTCATCCACACTGCGCGAGTACCGCACACAGCCAGGACGGCTGCAGCCCCCACGGGAGTGAGGCATTAGCGAGGCTGCACATGACTGTGAATCCCATAGACAGGGCTCCTGCCGATGGAATTGCAAGGGAGGCTTTGTGCACACAGGGAGAAGCACACATGTGCAAGGACAGGGTTGTGCATGTACCCAAGGAGTGTATGTGTGTATGTGTGTGTGTGTGTGCAAGGAAAGAGATGACTGTAGGTCTACAAGTAGGGGTGTTCTGGGGACAGTTGTTGAGGGCTGAGTGCCGTTGGCTTGGGTAGCAGAGAGTCAAAGCAGGGGGAAGTATACAGGTGCACACAGTGGACAATGGGGAATTGAACATAGTGGGTTGTGAGCAGGTGGACACAAAATGCTACTAATTACGATCCCTTCTCTCTGGCCCCCTATGGGTGAGTAAGCACCTTCATGCCTGCTGGATCATCCAACAACCCTGGGAAGAAGGGTTATGGCTCGCTCCATCTGAGTTCAAGTAACTTTCCCAAAGTCACACAGTTCAGAATTGGAATATAGTTTTGCAACTCCCAGGGTTATTCGCCTGCTATGGTTTGCTAGCCTTGCTACCTTGAAAGGGCATTTCTTGCAGTCAGAAGGGTGTCTCCTTTGGGGCTGGTGCTCTGGTGTAGCTGGGAAAGCCACCGCCTGCAGTGCCAGCATCCCATATGGGCACCAGTTTGAGACCCAGCTGCTTCTCTTTCAATCTGGCTCCCTGCTATGGCCTGGGGAAGCAGTAGAAGATGGCCCAATCCTTGGGCTGAACCCATGTGGGAGACCTGGAAGAAGTTCCTGGCTCCTGGCTTTGGATTGGAGCAGCTCTGGCCGTTGCGGCCGTCTGGGCAGTGAACCAGTGGATGGAAGACCTCTCTCTCTCTCTCTCTCTCTCTCTGCCTTTAAAATAAATAAAGAAAAATCTTTTACAAAATAATTTAATAAAATAAATAAATAAATTTAATAAAATAAATAAAAATCTTTAACAAAATAAATTTATAAAAAGAAGAAGGGTATCTCCTTCAAGACGTGGAGGAGGGGGCCAGCATTGTGGGGCAGTGGGTTAAGCCACCATTTGTGACGCTGGCATCTTGCAGGTCCGAATCCTGGCTACTTTGCTTGCCACCCAGCTCCCTGCTAATGCACCTGGGAAAGCAGTAGAAGATGGCGTAAATCCTTGGGCCCCTGCACCTGTGTGGAGACCCAGAAGAAGCTCCTAGCTCCTGGCTTCGGATTGGCGCAGCTCCAGCAGTTTCAGCCATCTGGGGAGTGAACCAGTGGATGGAAGACCTCTCTCTCATTGAACTCTGTATAGCTGTAGCCAAGTCCATGGGCTACAAGTCCATTAAACTGTCAAGTTTAAATCCATGTATGTCACTGACTTGCTGTGTGACCCTGGACACGTTACTTAGCCTCTCTGGGCCTGTTGTCCTATCTGTGAAACAGGAGCTTTTAACTGAGCCAAACTCCTCGGGCATTTTGCAAGACTTAATCTGTGCATGTAGAATGCTTAAAATAGTGCTTGGCACCTGAGAAACAGTTGGCTGCTGTTCTTCTTATTAGTAATTTCCCTTATTTGACCTATCATGGTGTGTGGGCATTGCCACTCTGTAATATATACAAGTTGAAGGGTGAGTGATAACTCACATGTGCTGTTACTAAATGCAGCTGATGGATGACAAGGTCCCCTCTTGCATGTGACACTTTTGCCATTTAACAGGGCCCTTCACCACTCAAAGCTTCCTGAGCCTCCCAGAGAAAGTGCGGTTGCCATCTGCGGGCTGTGTGTGTATGTGAGTGTGTGTGTGTGTGTGTGTGTGTGTTGGGGGAGAGATGGGGGTGGGTTAATGTGATCAGCCTTCTGGGCCTCTCAAGCTTGGTTCTGCTGGATGATTGTCCAGGTGTTGAGTCCTGAATTCCTTATTCGTGGATCCTGTTGTTCAGCCCCACTCTTCAGCTTATGCCTCCCATCTGCATCCAAACCAGTGCCCCTGTCCACCCACAACACCAATCGACAGCCCCATCACTGTGCCCCCACCCCGCCTCTGTCACCAGCGTTCATGCCAATCGTCAGAGCAATTCTGCCTTCGGGCTGAACTTTGCATGCTGGCTCCCTCGAAGGAGACTGTCAGAGCAGAGGTTTATTTAACTCCATTCAGATGGTGTAGAGTTACCAGAGGGAATTGAAGAGAGAGAAAATGGAAGGGGAAGAGAGGGGACAGAGCTAGCGAGATCCAGCTTGAGAGAGCACATGGGGAAAAAAAGGAAAGAAAAGGAAATCAGAGGTTCTGAGTGAATGAGAATTCCTTTTCTCTTTTCCCCATGAACGCTGGGAGAGAGAAAATTGCCAATGACCTGATCTTGCAGATTTCTCATGTCCTGTGCAAGCAGAGATGTCTAGATAAGGCGCGGAGGAAGTGCGAGCGTAAAGGCTTTGGGAGGCCCCTGGGAGACCTGGCCTTGGACCAAGCTCTGCCTCTCTTCATGTGACTGTGGGCGAGTCTATTCCATTCTGTGGGGCTTTGGTTTCCTGACATACATACAGGTGTTTGGGGCTGGGAGTGCCCGTAAGACAAGTACCATCATTGTTCCAGTTTTACTTCTTGGAGAGTGAGGGAGAGAAAGAGAGAGAGACTCCCATTCCCCTCTGGCTCATTCCCCAAATGCTCACACGGCCTATAGGCTGCACTAGACTGAAACCAGGAACCCAGAACTCAATCCAGACGTCCCAAGTAGCAGGAAGCCAGTTACTGGAGCCATCATCTGCTGCCTTTTAGGGTCTACATTTACAGGAAGTTGGAGTTGAGAGAGAGAAAGAGAGAGATCTTCCATCCCCTGGTTGACTCTCCAAATGGCTGCAACAGCTGCGGCTGGGCCAGGCTAAAGCCAGGGGCTTGGAATTCCATCTGAGTCTCCCACATGGGTGACAGGGGCCCAAGTACTTGAGACATATTCCACTGCCTTGCCAGACACATTAGCAGGGAACTGGATCAGAAATGGAGCAGTCGGGACTCGAACTGGCACTCTGATGTGGGATGCCAGCATTGCAGGTGGTGGCTTAACCCAGTGCACCACAACGTCGGCCCACCACAATGTGGGCATCTTAGCAACTAAGCCTAGATTATTGCTATACTCATTTTATTTTATTTTATTTTTAAAGATTATTTATTTATTTATTTATTTGAAAGGCAGAGTTATAGAGAGGCAGAGGCAGAGAGAGAGAGAGAGAGAGAGAGAGAGAGAGAGAGAGGTCTTCCTTCCGTTGCTTCACTGTCCAGATGGTTGCAACGGCTGGAGCTGTGCTGATTCAAAACCAGGAGCCAGGAGCCAGGAGCTTCTTCCAGGTCTCCCATGCAGGTGCAGGGGCCCAAGGACTTGGGCCATCTTCTACTGTTCTCCCAGGGCATAGCAGAGAGCTGGATTGGAAGAGGAGCAGCTGGGACTCAAACTAGCATACTTTTGCCAGCTCCCCCCCCGCCATTTTAAAGAAGAAGAAATTGGGCCGGCGCCGCGGCTCAATAGGCTAATCCTCTGCCTGCGGCGCTGGCACATCGGGTTCTAGTCCAGGTCGGGGCGCCGGATTTTGTCCCAGTTGCTCCTCTTCCAGGCCAGCTCTCTGCTGTGGCCCAGGAGTACAGTGGAGGATGGCCCAAGTGTTTGGGCCCTGCACCCCATGGGAGACCAGGAGAAGCATCTGGCTCCTGTCTTTGGATCAGCGCACCAGCCACGGCGGCCATTGGAGGGTGAACCAATGGCAAAAGGAAGACCTTTCTCTCTGTCTCTCTCTCTCACTGTCCACTCTGCCTGTGAAGAAGAAGAAGAAGAAGAAGAAGAAGAAGAAGAAGAAGAAGAAGAAGAAGAAGAAGAAGAAGAAGAAGAAGAAGAAGAAGAAGAAGAAGAAGAAGAAGAAGAAGAAGAAGAAGAAGAAGAAGAAGAAGAAGAAGAAGAAGAAGAAATTGAGAAACAGAAAAGCACAGTGCTCAAGTTCATGCGGCTGACAAATGAGGGACCCAGAAATTAGACCCAAGGCAGTGTGACTCCAGAGTCTGCACACTTAGGGACTATGCCACCTCCCACTGTGCTGGAACAGTCTTTACAGATTCCTTCTTAGCTGTGTGACCTGGAGCGAGTCACTTCCTCTCTCTGGGCCTCCATCTACCCAGGTGCAATGCCTGCTTCTTTCACATCCTTCCCTCTCAGGGCTGGAGCTGCTCAACTGGAAAGTTTGACCAGAGACACAGATTTTGGTGAGCATTGCCCCTGCGCCCAGCACTGCTCTAAACCTGAAATAAGGATGGCACAGTTAGGGGACAGAACGAGCCTGTGGCCACCACTCGGAAAGGCCAGCACAGGGACTATTGCTTCCTGCCTGTACCCTCCAGCTGCCTGCCTTGGAGGCACGGACAGCCTAGGGCCATGGCTCTCAGCCTTGACTCTGTTTAGTTTGGTCACCTGGGAGTTTTTAAAAACTTGGCCCTGGGCCCCAGCCCCAAACAATTAAATCTGAATCTCTGGGGATTGGCATTGGCTTTTTTTTTTTCCAATCTCCATGAGTCTAACGTGCAGCCAGGGTGGCCCAGGGAACAGGGACAAAATCATTATAAAGATGGGCCATGGGGCAGGCGCTGTGGTGCAGTGGGTTAATGCCCTGGTCTGAAATGCCAGCATCTCATATGGGTGCTGGTTCTAGTCCCGGCTGCTGCTCTTTCCATCCAGCTCTCTGCTACAGCCTGGGAAAGCAGTAGAAGATGGCCCAAGTCCTTGGACCCCTGCACCTGCATGGAAGACCTGGAAGAAGCTCCTGGCTCCTGGCTTCGGATCGGCGCAGCTCTGGCTGTTGCGGCCTTCTGGGGAGTGAACCAGCAGATGGAAGACCTCTCTCTCTGTCTCCACCTCTCTCTGTAAGTCTGTCTTTCAAATAAATAAAATAAATCTTAAAAAAAAAGATGGGCTAGGGGTCCAAGTCCAGGCAAGGGTCAGAGCAAGGTGGAGGAGGGAGCAGACTGAAGAGGCTCTGGGGGCTCAGCATCCCATAATATCCCAGAGTTGGAGGACAGCCCTCAAAACCCAATGACCCATTTTACAAGGGGGGAGGAGAGCAAGTGGACAGAAGGATACATCTGGAATTTGATTCTCTTTCCCTATCTTGTAATGTGAATCCTATCCTTTGCTCCCAGGCAGGTGGAATCCACCCTGCACAGATCTCTTTGCTCCCATTTGATAGAGGAGGAAACTGAGGCCCACAGGGGACATCTCAGTCCCCCAAGAGCAGACAGCCCAGAAGTTTCAGTGCTGGGAAGGTGGCAGGGTTAGATCACAGGGCAAGGAACTCAGCCTCTAGTTGTCCATCAATTGATTGCTCTGTTTGCCCTACTCAGGCTTTTGGGCTGCACTGCCTTCCACCTCCATGGGCCTGCAATTCTTTTAATAGGAATCAAAGCCTTTAATTTGGCGAGATCACAAGAAAGGCGCCTAATGCAGACGTGCACAGAGAGCGGCTGGTACAGAATGGACTACAGCCGCCTCTCCTGCCTCAATGCACTCTTTGCCAGTTCCCAAGTAGCCCCAGGTACAGGACAGTGTCCCCGAGG
The DNA here is from genome assembly GCF_051225735.1 of Oryctolagus cuniculus. Lineage (NCBI taxonomy): Eukaryota > Metazoa > Chordata > Mammalia > Lagomorpha > Leporidae > Oryctolagus > Oryctolagus cuniculus. The sequence goes on along the minus strand of NC_142888.1, from coordinate 48,881,263 downwards.
CCTGTGGCTCCGCCGCATGCCCTGTGACAATCCTGGCAATTTCACTTGACCTTCCCCCAGCACTTCAGTTTCTTCATCTGTGAAATGGACTTAGCAGAGCACACTTCGGGAGTTGTGAAGCTTGAGGGAGAAAATGGGTGTGAAAGACCTGGCCCAGGGGGCCAGCGCTGTGGTGCAGCATGTTAACGCCCTGGCCTGAAGTGCCAGCATCCCATATGGGCACTGGTTTGGGTCCCGGCTACTCCTCTTCCCATCCAGCTCTCTGCTATGGCTTGGGAAAACAGTGGAAGATGACCCAAGTCCTTGGGCCCCTGCACCTGTGTGGGAGACCTGGTAGAAACTCCAGGCTCCTGGCTTCACATCAGCATGGCTCCAGCCGTTGCGCCCATCTAGGGAGTGAACCAGTGGATGGAAGACCTCTCTCTCTCTCTCTCTCTCTCTCTCTCTCTCTCTGTGTGTGTGTGTGTGTGTGTGTGTGTGTGTGTAACTCTGCCATTCAAATAAATAAATAAATCTTAAAAAAAAAGACCTGGCCCAATGCAGGTGCAGAGGCGAACTGGGGGCCTGCTTCCCTCCAGCTGCAATTCTCGCCATCCGGCCTGCTTCATGGAGGCCCTAGCTGGCCTTCGTTCCACTCCCTCAAGCCCAGAAACTCTGTCCCCTGCCATCTACCTTTCTGGGCTGGGAGTGTGTGCTGACTTCCTTTCCAGAACTCTCCTATGTGGTGGCCTGTGTAGAGGAAGGGAGTGGTGGGGGACAGGTGGCTGGTTGGAGGGGTGCTGAAGATGGACCCAGCGCCCCAGCTTGGGGTGCACCTTGAAGGGTGGGTGAGGAGCCTGGCTTTGTTCTCAGGGCGGAAACCACTCCTGGCCGGGCTTGAGAAGGTGTGCACAGGAGCTGATGACATTGCTCAAGAGCCTCTGGCTGCCAGCTGGAGAATTAGTCATCAGAGTGCAGAAGTAGAAGCAGGGAGAGCTAGGGGAGTGAAAGCTACCGGGCTGGACCTGGGGAGGTGATGGCAGTGTGGACCATGGTGCTGTCTGCGGAAGGGGAGAGGAGGGCTCGGGCTGGAGGGAAGGAGGGAGGCCCAGGAACACTGTCAGGAGGGACGGGCTCCCCTCTCTCAGGAGGAAGCCAGGGCCTACAACCCCCCACCTGGACAGCCACTTCTGCCTTCCTTGCTATGGGCAGATTCATGGGGAGCTCTCCCTCACAGGGTCTGTGGCCCAGGAAAGCTGCTTTACTGCCCCTAGAAGCTCAGTGTGGAGGCTGGCACTGTGGTAGAGCGGGCAAAGCTGCTGCCTGCTGTGCTGGCATCCCAAATGGGCGCCGGTTCGAGTCCTGGCTGCTCCACTTCTGATCCAGCTCTTTGCTAATGTGCCTAGGAAAGCAGTAGAAGATGGCCCAAGTCCTTGGGACCCTGGCACCTGCATGGGAGAACCAGAAGAAGCTCCTGGCTCCTGGTTTCGGATTGGCCCAGCTCTGGCTGTTGTGGCCATTTGGGGAGTGAACCAGCAGATGGAAGATTTCTGGATCTCTCTCTCTCTCTCTCTCTCTCTCTCTGTGTGTGTGTGTGTGTAACTCTGCCTTTCAAATAAACAAATATATCTTAAAAGGAGGAGGAGGAGGAGGAGGAGGAGAAGCACAGTGTGGGAGTGGGAGGGAGATTGCAGAGCTGTGCAGCCTTAGGCAAATCATGGCCCCTCTCTAGGCCCTGCCTTTCCCTCTTCTGCAAGGCTGGCAGAATGATAAAAGGAGGTGCCAGCATACAGGTCTTCTGGGGCAAAGGGGCTATGTACGGACAGGGTGCGTGCCAGGAAAGGGACCTGTGTTCTGCTTTCCTGAGGCCCATTGCCAGATGCTTGCTGTGTTGCCACAGGGAAAGGCATTCCATTGCCATATCAAGTTCTAGTCACTTTTTTGGGGGGTCACAGTCTGGTACCCGCATATCAAGCGTGACTGATGTGGCCCCTACTAGGGCTTGGGACGGGTCCTGGGGTGAAGTTTGATCCTAGGAGCTTTGAACTGCAGCTCCAACCTGCTGTGCTGCCTGCTACCTGGTTTGGCAGGCAAGTGGGGCTATGGCCACTGCCTTCCCTTCTCCAGGGTTCTTTCTCCATCTGGCAAATGGGGCAGAAACTGCCTCACAGCAAAGGCTGGCCAGGAAAGCTCAAAGTGAAAGGAGCTGAGGCCAGGCTTGGGACAGAGCGCTGGGGAGAGCAATGGGGGAGGGGCTGAAGTTGCAGGGCTGAAGTCTGATCCGGGGCAGGTGCGCTGGGAGGCGGAGCTTAGGGAGGCTGCTGACCCCACTGGGGTAGGCTTGGGAAATTGAGCGGATGCTGAGTTGTGAGCCTAAGAACCCAGACCGTGTTGAAGCTTGTGGGTCCAGGAACCAGAAGAGCCAAAGGGTGTGCAGCTTTGTCCTGGGACTAGAGCCTGGAAGCCTGGGACAGGGCAGTGCTTTAGGAAGAAGTGGGATGGAGGTTGCAGCCGAGATGTCCTGGGGATGTCACTTGGTGTCTCTGGGCCTCCATCACCTATGCATGCCTAGCCCCGGGCACCTGGCATTTCCAAGCAACTTGCCTGCTACTCTACTTGCATGCAGTTGCTGGGTAGCTGTTTTTGTTTTTGTTTTTTTTTTCCTCTGTTGTGTGTGTGACTTGCTTTCGTGTTGTCAATCAAAGCCCCCTGTGCAGCCACATAGGCCAAGCGTCCGCGTGTGCTTGGCAGGCCTAGCCTGGGAGGGCTCATGCCGCCCGCTCATCTACCCGCTGGGCTGCAGCGAGTCTCAGATGCCGGGGGCGGGGGCGGGAGAGGGGTGTCTGTGGAACATCCCGCATCTGCTCCCCATATTGCCCAGTGTGGCCCCTGCTGTTGCCCAGGAGGAAGATGCAGCCCAGCCTGCAAAGACAAGGAAGGAGAGAAGGAGAGATGAGTGACTCCGTGCGAGGCACAGGGGCCTGGAGCGGGAACATAACAACGGGAGGGGTGTCCCGTGAAGACAGGCAGCGAGAAAGGCAGAGAGAGCCTGAGCCTGAGAAAGAGAGAGAGGGAGGAGGGCAGTGACAACAGGAGAGCTCAGAGAGCCGAGGGAGACCCTCGGAGACTCCGGAAGGGCAGAGAGAGAGAAACAAGGAATGAGAAAGCTAGCCCGGCCCTGGGAAGCAATACAAAAAGCAAGGAAAACTGCACGGGATTTGGAAATTCCATCTTTGCTTTTTGCGCCCTTGCGCCTTGGCGAGCGACGCTGCCCCATAAACCTTGGGATTAGCGGCTCTGCTGTCCTGGGTTGGCCGGCATCTAATGGAAGCCACCTGGCTGGCCGCAGGCCCCGGCCCTGCCCCCAGCCCTGGGCCCCAGGAGTTCCCCTAGAAAAGATTTTATTTGTGAATTTGCAGGTGGAGAGCAGAGCAGGCATGGGGCACCCCAATTTCCTCTGCATGTGGATAGTTCAGAAGGGCAGAGGGAACCCACGGTCCTCCTGGGAAGGAGCCTGGGTGGGGGATCCTGTGGGGGGGACGCTGGAATCCAAGGGTGGATCACCCCCACCCTGCCCCTGTGACCTCTAAGCCCCTGCCAGGACCGTGCCGCACCGCTGGTGCCAAGGAGAGGCGGCGAGGGAGGAAGTGTGCGGATCAGGATCCCATAGCAAGTCCCGCGCGCAGGAACCCAGGTGCCTGGGAGGAGGAATGAGTCATCGGAGATTTGTCTTGGGAAAGGAGAAGAAGGGACGGGAAAAGGTGAGCTGGCAGGAAGGAGTGTGTGTGTGTGTCTGTCTGTCTGTCTGTGTGTCTGTCTGTCTGTCTGTGTGTCTGTGAGGCGGGGCACCAGAGGCCCAGGAAACACCCCCATCCAGAAACACAGGACAAACAGAAGGGAGAAGGCAGAAGCTGATGGGAAGAGGTGGGTCTGAGGCTGCAAGGAAGGGACCAAGGGGATGGAGCTGTTCCTAGGAGACCACACAGGGACCTGGTGGGGTGTGGTGTGGAGGGCAAGGCCCTGGGTTCCTTGAGTGGGTAGACAGCAGCCAATGTGCATCGGGGAGTTTGGATCCCAGCTACCACCCTCCCCCCGGCTCCTTGCCCTGTGAGAGGGATACCAGCCTCAGAATAGGGGCAAGTGGGGTTGGCAGTGTGGCACAATGGATTAAACCGCCACCTGCAGTGCCGGCATCCCATATGGGTGCTGGTTCGTGTCCTGGCTGCTCCACTTCCTGTCCAGCTCCCTTCTAATGCGCCTGGGAAACCAGCAGAAGGTGACCTAAGTGCTTGAGCCCCTGCCACTCACATGGAAGACCTGGAAGAAGCTCCTGGCTCCTGACTTTGGCCTGGCCCTGCCCTGACTATTGTGACCAATTTAGGGGAGTAAACCAGCGGATGAAAGATTCTCTGTCTCTCTGTGTCTGTCTCTTTCTGTCTCTGTCTCTCTCTCTGTGTAATTCTACCTGTCAAATAAATAAATATTTTTAAAAACGAAATAAAAATCAGCAGCTGCTGAGACAGGTGTGGAGTCGGCAGGACGGGGTGGGAGGGCTGACAACACTCACGTTCACCGTGTGTGCCAGACAGGTGCCGGGCCATTCTCAGTGTGTGTGTGTGTGTGTGTGTGTTATGTCTGTTGGCCTCACACAAATCCTATGTGAGAAGAATTGTAGTTGGCCCCATTTTTGCTCACAAGGATGCAGTCTTGGAGGAGTAAGGGGGCTTGCTGCTACGAATGGAAGATCTAAGTCTATTAGAGTCCAAATTCCCGGCTTCAACTCCAGTAGTGAGGCCTGCGATCCCCCAGATGGCCAGGAGAGGGAGGTAAGGTGAATGGGCAGGCCAGCGCCCTGGTTCTGATAGGCACTGCTTTCGTTCCTGACTTCCCAGCCCAGCCAGCAGGCAGGAGAACCTGGGTACTAACCTCCCCACAGTCAATCCTCTAGCAAGCCCCACCCTGGCTGGCCAGAGCTGCCCAACAGGTAGTGCAGGCAGGGACCTGCCATGTCTCCTCCCGCAGAGCGAAGACCTGTGACGTCATCCACAGCACAGGTGCACACTGGCTCCCCGGGGCGGTCCAGTGCACTGAGCCTGGGACCACGCCAGGCTCTGGCCTGCCACTTGCAGCTGTGCTGAGCACCACAGCGCAAGTCCCTCCCAGGTTCCAGGCCTCAGCGCTTCCAGCTGTAGGGGTAGGAGTGGGTCTGGTTTGTCCGCGGGCTCTGCCCATCTTGATGGTCTAGACCATGTGGAGCACCCGATGAAGAGCAGTGGAGCTCAGGGGCAGCGAAGTCAGGTGGCTGGTGCAGCTGGCGAAGACAGATGGGCTCTCATTCAGTCCTTCAGATGAACGAGCATGTGCTGAGCGTCTACTGTATGTCAAGCATTCTGCTAGGTACTGGTCATGCAAGACTTCTCTCTTGCAAGAACCTTCCCTGCCTGTCACCCCAGCTGAACTGGCCTTGGAGAGCAATGGAGTGACAGACACGTGTCTGTCCTTCCCTTGCTTCTCTGTCACTGTCCTGTTTCTGTCTCTGTTCTTCCTCCTCCACCTCTTTTCCCCTGAGGTTTGTCTCTCACCCCATTTTCTCCCTGCCTTTCCCCTTCCCTATCTGTATCTTTGCTCCACCCCCTGGCCCACTGATGATGGGAGTGGGGAGTGGGGATTGGGAATCTGTAGTGGGTGAGGACATTTTGGAACTAAGAAGGACTACAGTAGATGCAGAGGTTGGCAGCCATTGCTCTAGGGTCATGAGTGAGTTACCAGGCAGGGGCACCTGGGGCACACACTTCAATCGCTGGAGTGCTAACCCCATGCTGGAACTGCCTTCTCCCCTCAGCCAACAGGCGTGGAGGTCTAGGACCATGAGGACAGATCCCCAGGAAAGGGGATCCACTGGGGGAGTGGGATCAGGGAAGGGGCTTTGGGCCAAATGTCACCTGTTGTTTTCACGTGTGCAATTCAGACAGGGACTGGAGGTGAGGCCCCTGAATCACTCAGATGACCGGGCGCTCTAGGCCCCATGGGAGCAACCAGGCTAAGCCTCGATCGCTTTGGGTGCACAAGGAAAATAATGGCAGTCTCCCAGAGTGGGATCTAAATGATCCAAGCTACGTGACAGGAGCTGACTGATGCCTTTGCCAGCAGGGAAGTTTCTGCCCGAGCCACCAGCCTGCTGTCAGGGGCACGTGTTTTTGAGCCAGAGAGCCCGAGGCTCAATGCTTGGTTCTATTCCCTTCCCACCTCCTGTGCTGTTGGACAAGCCAGCGATCAGCCACTCTCAGGCCTTGCTCATTGAATTAACACAGCCGAGCTCAGAAGTCTGAGTCTGCAGGTGCTTTCTCTTCTTGCGCCTAGCTGTCATAGAGACACGTGGGACTACAGTGATCCCTCGGATCTCCTTCGGGCCCAACAAGCAGCAGCAAGCTGTGCCTGTTCTTTGTGTTTCCCAGTCGTGTCCAGTGAGTCATCAGCAAGAACTTGCTTGTGTGGGTTGCTCTACTAAGCGATGTAGGTTGGGGAAGGAAGGGCAACCAGGAGCGAGAGCCAGCAGGGCCCTGCTCCCTCCCCAGGGCCGGGTGACAGCCCCCTGCTCGTCCTGGAAGCCTGGCTGGCGCTGCTGTACATTCCGTGTGCAGTCTTAGGGGCTGGGGCACCTTGGCCTTGGCAGCTGGAAACGAACAGAGACGCCCCATCCGCTCAGCCCATGTGTTTCCCTTCCTCAGGAAGCAAAAAAAGAAAGACTTAAAGGATTTAGACCTCAGGGGGTGGGGAAAGAGAAGAGAATTAGAACCCAAATCCACATCTGGCCTGACAGTATGTCTAACCTTAAGTTCTCTGCCCACCAAGGCTGGGGGATGGAGGGGGAGGGGGTGCGGGGCCGGCAGGGGAGCAGCTGCTTGCTGGCTCCTAGCTGCCTTTCTGGTGACATCACTGACGACAGAGGCACCCACGTGGGGCCGGGCCGACTGCCCCCATCTGGATCCACCCAAGGCGAGGAGGGAGGAAGGAAAGGGCTCCCGGAGGAAGCCGAAGCTCGAGCTGCTTTCAGCTGGCACTTCCCTTCCCCCGCCCTGTCTATCAGACAAGCCCACCCTGCTCCCTTGCATGCAGGGTGCCATCCCCAGGAAGCCCCTTCTGCAGGGCAAGTGAACAGCACACACCCGTGCCGCCCCACCCCCCCAGCCCCTGAATCCCGGATGTCACTAACATTTGTGCCACCAGGCCTGTGGCGGGAGGAGGAAGCCGCAGTGGACCACCGCCCCACTCCCAGCCCTCCAGCCCTTCAGAGGCAGTTCCAGCAGAGACCTGCAGAGGGAGCACCTGAGCGCCTTCCCATCTTGCTCTCCAGGGGAAAGGACTCTCCCAGATGACCCAGTGCCAACCACAAAGTTGAGGGACTTGTGCATGAGGTCTCCTACTGGTCAGTCCAAGCAGAGCCCCTTCTGCCAGCAGCTCCCTGCCTCCTCCAAGTCTGCCAGGTCACAAAGGAATCAAGTGCTCCGGGATAAAGAAGTGGCCCTTACAATCAGGCATAGCTGGGTGGGGTGGGGAGGTGGGCTACTCAGTCCTTGAGCATGTCCTTGTCTCAGCCTTGGGTTTGAGCCCAAGCTCCCTAGAGCCTCGTGGACTCTCCTAACTAGGGCTGCCCAATAAACTCCAAGACACATAGAGTGATGCCGGAATTTTATAAAGATTTATTTATTATTTGAAAGAGTTACACAAAGCAGAGAGAGGAGAGGGAGAGAGAGAGGGAGAGGGAGAGGAGAGGGAACTGGGAGAGGGAGAGAGAGAGAGAGAGAGAGAGAGAGAGAGAGAGAGAGAGAGATTGGTTTTCCATCTGCTGGTTCACTCCCCTAGATGACTGCAAACAGCCAGAGCTACGCTGATACACAGCCAGGAGCCAGGAGCTTCTTCCGGGTCTCCCACGTGGGTGCAGGGACCCAAGGACTTGGGTCATCTTCTACTGCTTTCCCAGGCCACAGCAGAGAGCTGGATCGAAGAGGAGCTGGATCGAACTGGTGCCCGTATGGGATGCCGGCACTGCAGGCAGCGCCTTTACCCTCTATGTCACGGCGCCGGCCCCAGTATACTCATTCTTAACAACGCTACTGTCTCTGCAGTTGGGATTTTCACTGGGTGTCCAGCTATGTTTTTTTTGTTTTTGTTTCACCAAAGTTGGCAACCTGACTTCCGACACGCTGCTCCAGGGCACAGGAGATGATGATGGCTGTAGGAGGTCTCCAGCCCGCAGGCCAGGGCCTTCCAAGTTGGCTGTGCCTGGGCTCAGCTGAGCAGCAGGAACCGCTCGCTGGCTGAGGGCACATGTTTAATTTGGTCGCTCATTAATTTGCACGGCTTTCTCCCTGGGCCCTCCTGGGCCTGGGGCTGCTCTAATGAGTTAGGGTGGTAATGAGCAGGAATCCCTTCATGTGGAACAGCACAGGCCCATGGGCCACGGGCTGGGCCATTCCGCTGGCACCTCCTGGGCTGGCCTCAATGCAGAGCTGTGACGGGGGCTCGGGGTGGTCACCCCACGACCACTCACTAATGAATTCTGCAAGCTTAGGGAGGGCGCAGAGGCCAAAGGGGGCAGAGAGCAGGCTGGGACTTGGGACTCTGGGTAAGGAGATTCCAGAACATGAGGGGGGCAGAAGAAGGCTGAGCCCACAGCCTGGAGAAAACAAGCCCATTTTTCACTATTTCACATTTACCCTGAGCCATTCAGGCCCTTGAGGAGGGCCGATTTGTTTGGAAAACACAATAGACAGTCTCTCTCTCTCTCTCTCTCTCTCTCTCTCTCTCTCTCTCTCTCTCTCTCACACACACACACACACACACACAGTCTCAGCCATATGCTTGCATGGTAGCTTATTGTAGGCTCTGATAAGTTCTGCAGTAAATAAAGCCCAAAACCATTTACATTGATATCTTTAAAATATTTATTTTCTTTATTTGCGAGGCAGAGTTACAGAGAGAGGGTGAGAGACAGAGAAAACATCTTCCTTCCTCCTCAAATGCCCATAGCATCTTGGGCTGGGCCAGACCAAAGCCAGGAGCCAGGAGCTTCGAACAGGGATGCCGGCACTGCAGATAGCAAGCAGCTTTACCTGCTATGCCACAGCGCCGGCCCCTATTTTTAACTTAACAGTTCTCATATTTATTTGACACACAATCTTTTTTTTCCACCATAATGCCTCTGGCCCTTCCCGGGCACCCTCCCCCGATATGTTCTGTTGGCAGCCTTGGCTGGGGCAGGGTATCCACGGGTGGGTAGCCAGCTCTCCCTGGGTCCTGGCACTCTGGTCCAGTGTCTACGCCTCGGCTCAGCCCAGGGGCCACTCCCCTTCTTTCATTCCCCATAGACTCCTCAGGCTCCTTGCATCTATCTACAGGCACACGCTCCCACACATATTGGAGCCACCAGTGTGAGCTCACCAAGAGAGACCAAGGATGTCAGAGTTGGAGAGAGAGAGAGATAGAGAGAGATGGAGGGACACTGATATTGATCCTCCTCCCCGTCCCCCCCCCCCCCACGTTATCTACCATTCCCCCCGAGCAACATTCTAGAAACTTTCTTGTGATGAACTGCACTCTGGTCACTCCATCTGCCTAAGGTTTTGAGGTTGGGGAGCAAAAACTTCAAAGTACGTAGTTGGCAGGCCTGGCCTGTGTCCACTAAGGAAATTGTAACAGGCGTGGAGAGCAGAGGTTGCAATTGGGGCCCGGCAGTGCCGGTTTGAACACTCATTCCACTTCTGGCTGTTTTGGAAGATTCTAGAATGGATGGCAAGGCCTCCACCAGAGGGTCAGTTCAGGGCAAAATGTTGGCTCCATGAAGGCAGGGACTTTGTATCCTGTATGTTCTTTGTGCCTAACACAAAGCCTGGCAGGTGGTAAATGCAAGTTTGTGTGTCCATGCACGCCCATGTGCCCGCATGCATGCCTGGAACACGTATGACAGATGTCTATTGAGCACTTATTATGTGTCAGCCATTGTTCCGAGTACTTTGCATGGACTAGCTCACTAAATGCTCACAACCATCCTCAGAAGTGAGTACCAGTATCGTACCCATTTTACAGATGGAGACACTGAGGTCACAGGCGGGTGAGTAACTCACCCAGGTTGCACAGCCCACAGAAAGCCGAGCTGGGATTCAATGCAAGCAGTTTAGCTCCAGAGCTTTCTCTGTAAACCGCTACTTTATGGGTGCAATGAATAGGTGTGGGATGAATATATGAATGGATGCATAAATGAAGAAATACCCAAAGATGGTGGCCCTGGCAGGCCCCACTCCAGGAGCCCCCGCAGAGTAATATACCAGGAATGCACCCCCCCCAGCCATCCACACCAACCACCTCTTTCTTCCAGGTCTTTGCTGTATTTTCCTGTCACCCTCCTCCTTCCACGCTGCTCCTCCCCAGCCACTCCCGGGGCCGCCGCCAGCTCCTTAGCCCGCCCGCTGGCCCAAGTCTCTGTCTCCTCTCCCTAGCGTGCATGTATGTGCGCCACCAAACCCACAAGCTCTCAAAACAAAGCAGGGTGCCGCCCTGGCACGTGCTGCCCCTTTGATGTCCCTTTGGAGCAGCTGCGGGGCTCTGAGCCACCCTTCACAGCCTTGGGTCCCCAGGGGGACTAGCTCTACATATGCAAATCCCAGACCCAGAACATGTGTCTTTGGGCAGCCAGAGGACAAGAGACCTGGCAGGGACGGCCCCAACCCAGAAGTTCTCACTCAGCGCCTGGAGCCGCAGTGCCTCAGGGGACAAGCTGCCCATGCGACTCACCAACAAGAACAGTAGCCACCTCTTACGTTGGCACAGCAGCCGACAGGTGACAAGCACTTTTGGCAGCCAGTTGCCAAATAAATCCTCACTATTATGGCATTGTTGGTAAAGAGCTTCACAGTTAACGAGGCCCGCGTTGGAATCCTGCTCCTACTGCTTCCTGGCTAAGGGACACAGGGAAAGCCACTTGCACACTCAGCACCTCACAGGCCCCTCCTTGACGTGAGCATCACATCCCACCCACCTCTCAGGGTGGCCGTGAGGACGGAAGGAGCCCACAGCATCCAGGGATGTGGCCACAGAGATGTACTGTGTGCCTAAGCATACCGGTTGTGGTGCGAAGTCCTTCCTCAGGAAACTGAGGCTTAGGAGGGGAGGGAGCCACCCAGATGCAGAGGGGAAGAGAAGAAGTTGGGACTGGAACCGAGGTCTGTCCATCCCCAGAGCCCAGGCTCTTTGAGGAAAGTGTAACTCAGCAGGTGGCGCTTGTCTGGCTTAGAAAGCAGCTGACTTTGGGGTCATGGTGTGGTGCAGTAGGTTAAGCTGCTGCCTGAGTCATGGGCCTCCCATAGGAACACTGGTTCGAATCCTGGCTGCTGAGCTTAGGACCCAGCTCCCTGCTAATGCACCTGGGAAAGCAGTAGAGGTGGGTCTAAGTGCTTGGGTCCCTGCCACCCACGTGGGAGACCTGAATGGAGTTCCAGACTCCTGCCATCAGCCCAATTCAGCTTTTGCTGAGTGGCCGTTTGGAGAGTGGACCAGCAGATGGACGATCTCTGTGTGTGTGTGTGTGTGTGTGTGTGTGTGTGTGTGTGTCTGTGTGTCTTACTGTAAGTCTGTCTTTCAAATAAATTTCTTTTTTTTTTTTTTGACAGGCAGAGTGGATAGTGAGAGAGAGAGAGACAGAGAGAAAGGTCTTCCTTTGCTGTTGGTTCACCCTCCAATGGCCGCTGCGGCCGGCGCACCGCGCTGATCCAAAGCCAGGAGCCAGGTGCTTCTCCTGGTCTCCCATGGGGTGCAGGGCCCAAGTACTTGGGCCATCCTCCACTGCACTCCCTGGCCACAGCAGAGAGCTGGCCTGGAAGAGGGGCAACCGGGACAGAATCCGGCGCCCCGACCGGGACTAGAACCCAGTGTGCCGGCGCCGCTAGGCGGAGGATTAGCCTGTTGAGCCGCGGCGCCGGCTTCAAATAAATTTTAAAAAAACCAGCAGCTGACTTCATTATCAACTCAGCCCTGCTCTCACAACCCCTTGCATATGACTTTTCTCTGTAGGGTCTCCCCTCCCTTTTCCTGGTTCCCCCTCCCCAACCAGGAGCCTTCGTTTTTTTTGAGGCCATGCCCAAATGGCACGGAGGGGGACGGGAGGGGGTTGTCAAAGGCAGCAAGGGCAAGTTTGAAGCCGGACTCTGGGCAGAGGGCCCCTGTTCCACGTGTCCCTGCAATATTGGCGCCCAAGCAAGCAGGTGCGAGCTTAGCCTGTCTGCCTGGTTATGCCTGGTGCATGCTGCCCTGGCCAGCCTTCCTTGCAGCACTGGGACTTTTCCCATGACATTTGTTGGCACCTGACTGCCCTGAAGGTGGGGCTCCTGATCACCATTCCTGGCTCGAGTGCTAGGTGCCGCTTTTCACGGTCAAGGGCACCTGGCTAGGAAACTACTGGGCCACTCCCTTGATCTCGGCCCCCTCACTCTTGGTTCCCACAGCCCCAGTTGCACTTCCTGCCAACTTCAGGCAGGCACCAGACCTACCAAGGGCCAGTAGCGCCTCCCAGATCCATCCCTTGCCAATCCCAGAAGTCTGACCACCAGGGAGAGTTGGGGAAGACACGGGGTCCACAAATGTCAGACCTTTGGAAGGAAATCTTCTCAGAGGAGATAGAGAGACAGGACATCCTGGGAGCCCCTAGTAAACTTTGGATTCCCCCGCGGGAACTTCACAGTCCTTCGAGTAGGCGTGTTCTATAAGGGATGGGGAGCTAGGCTGACTTCAGCTGTGTGGGGACTTGAGGAATGAGGTGCTCTGGACCTGAGAATCTGCCTGAGAGCTGAGGCTTTATTCTCATAAACACCCACTTTAAGAAAAAAAGATTACTCTTTTTTAAAGATTTATTTCATTTTATTTGAAAGGCAGAGTTAGAGAGAGAGAGAGAGAGAGAGAGAGAGAGAGAGATCTGCCAGAGACCAGGAGCTTCCTCCAGGTCTCCCACATGGGTGCAGGGGTCCAAGGACTTGGGTCATCTTCTACTCCTTTCCCAGGCCACAGAAGAGAGCTGGACTGGAAGTGGAGCAGCCAGGACTCAAACTGGTGCCCATATGGGATGCTGGCACTGCAGGTGGCAGCTTACCTATGCCACAGCATCAGCCCCAAGATTACTCAATTTTTTAAGATTGTATTTATTTGCTTGAGAGGCAAAGGTGGGGGTGGGGAGAAAAGGGGAGGGAAAGGTCTTCCATATGCTGGTTCATTCCCCAATTGGCTGCAATGGCTGGAGCTGCGCCAATCTGAAGCCAGGAGCCAGGAGCTTCCTCCGGGTCTCCCACACGGGTGCAGGGGCCCAAACACTTGGGTCATCCTCCACTGCCCACCAAGGCCATAGCAGAGAGCTGGATAGGAAGTGGAGCAGCCAGGACTCAAACCGGCATCCATATGGGATGTGGTGCCACAGGCAGAGGATTAACCTGCACCACAGCGCCAGCCCAAAGCTTACTCATTTTTTAAAATTCTGTTTATTCGAAAATAGAGCGAGCAAGCAAGCACTCCCATCCACTGGTTTACCCCCTGGATGCCTGAAACAGCCAGGACTGGTCCAGACTGAAGAAGCCAGAACTCCATCCAGGTCTCCCCACACGAGCAACAGGGACTGAACCTCTTGAGCCATCACCGGCTGCCTCCTGGGGTCTGCATTGACAGGAAGCTAGAATCAGGAGTGGGGCCAGGGCTGGAGCCCAGGCAGTCTGAGATGGGATGTGAGCTTCCCGAGTGGTGTTAACCACCATGCCTAATGCCTTCCCGGATTACTTGTTTTGTGTGGAAATGCTTAGGAACCATTGCTCCCCCTCGTCTGCCTGTTCTTTTTGGAGATCCGGGCTGGCCTTATTAGCAGCCCAGCATGATCTGCGCTGTGCTGTGCCAGACCAAGTCCTCAGGGCCATGCCCGCCAGCGCTGGTTGCCTTCTCTGAGCTCTTGTACCTGGTGGAGGCTGTTGTGTGTTTTACTGGTGTGTCAGGCCATCAGCTCACACTTCGTGACACTTTTAGTGTGCCTGCTTCCAGGAGCCGCTCTGCCTTCCTTCTGATTTACTGCTTCTAATTTGCTGTGGGCTTGGGAACCAGATAACCAGGAATTGGTAGCATGGACCAGGGAGGCAGAAACGCTAGGGAGGGTCTGCCCAAAGCTAAAAGGCACCCGAGCTGTATGTGGGCAGCACTTGGCCTTGACTGCCAGGCCACGTGGTTGACCAGTAGCACCCTGCAGACACAAGACCTGCTAGATCTTTCCTAACTGAGCACCCTGGAGTGACCATGTCATCTTGGCCTGAAGATCACTCTGGGGTCTGCAAATACCCCTCCCCTTCCCAGCCCAGTCTCCCTAAGTTCTCTGAGGGGAGCTCTTGGCCTTGGCCGTGGCCCTGCTTGGAGGGCAGCGGTGCCAGAGGATTCGTCCCCATTGTCCCTCCCAGACCAGGCGCTCTCGCAAGGGTCTCAGGAAATGGTCCCAGCTGAACCGGGCCTGGCCTGCTACCTCAGCAGGCCAAGAGCTGCCTCCCCCCGCCCCCCACCGGCCTGGGAGAGGGAGGCGCCGCCGAGGGGGAAGCCCAGAGGCAGATTTAGGACTGGGGTGGAGTTTGAAGCCCCCAAAAGCCATTTTTCAAGCTGAAAACTGAACCAGGCTGGTCTGGAATTGCGGCTGGAGGATAAATGTGGACCCCATGGTGTCATTTTATGGTCAATTTTCAGAGTGTAACTGCACTTTAAGCACTAACGCTGAGTAGCAGGAAAAAACTTCTTAACCGTAAGATCTATTAAGAGCGCGGAGTTGGCTCCCAGGGGCGAGGTGGAAGCGCAGAGACGTGAATCATTGGAAACAGGTCTAACCCAGGCGCTAGGGAAGAGGGCCAGCCCAAGGTGGGCTGCAAGGACGGCGGGGGCAGTGTTGGAAAGACCCCAGGCCCTGATGGGGGCAGCCCCGGGGGGGGTCTCCTTCCCCAGGGGCCTGAGTCACTGAACCCTCCCCTCCTGTGGGCAGGGCCGGCGGGCTTGTTACCATGGGCCACTCCAAGCAGCAACTTGGAAAAGGCACAACCTTGCATAGCAACTGTCCCCACGGTTGGCTCGCTCAGTGTCACCAGAGTAAACGGGCTTTTCCGGCAGACATGGCAATGAGACAAGAGGCCAGGGTCGGGCTAGGTTACTGGGGTTTAAATACCTCCAAGGAGCAGAGGCGAGGTGGTCAGAGGGTACAGATGGGGAAGATGACGGCCATCAAGGGGTGACTTAAGGAACCCAGTGACCTCTGAGGTGCCTTCCAGCTGGAAACACTTTGGCTCCAAGGGACACAGGAGTTGAGGAGGTGATCCGACTCCCAGGATTCAGGGCCACGGCTCACAAGCAGGGACACCGGAAGACACTCATCCACAAAGGACAACAAGTGAGGCTCAGGCCCAGTAGTGAAGAAACCTTAGCCAAGCCACAGTTTGCTGTGGGATCTCAGGCATGGCTCTTGCCCTCTCCATCGGTATCCACAGCAGCGAGCAGTGGAATTTGAACCTGTTCAATTCCTCTAAGTCTTCGAATAGAAAAGTCTTGCCAGCTAGAACATTCCAGGATGCCTCAGACTGGTGCTACTCTGGGACAGGATTTCCTGGGGCTTAAAAATAGAAATAGAAATGCCAAAGGAAAAAAAAAGTAAAACCACTCAGTAGGTGCCAGGGAATGTTCTAAGTGCTTTTCATAAATTTAAGTCACTGAACCCTTACACACCAGCTCTCCAAGGTGGGCACCATTGTACAGATGAAGAAACTGAGGCAGAGGGCCAGGAACACAGAGATTTAAGGGCCAGCCCGACGCTGACATCACAGACACCCATCCTGCCTTCTTTTCTGGTTTATTCTTCTAGCTGGGTGACCCTGCTTCCCCTGCCTCACTCCCCCACCCCCGCCTCCCGCCTCCCGCCAGGGTCTCACAGACACCCTTAGGTGAGTCCTGCCCTGCCCAGCCAGAGCCAGGAAGTGTCCTTGAGATGCCCTTCACCTCCCTGTACTCCCTCCCTCTCCTCCCCTCCTGTTTGGAGGCAGCTGAGCCAGGCTCAGGTTTCCAGGCTGAGGCTGCTGCCTGGGGCTCGGCTCACAGAACAGAGCTCCCTGACCTTGCATTTGCCATCCACCCTGGGGGCTCGGAAAGGACGCAGGAGGAACCCTACCCTCCTGCCCTTGACCCTTAGAAGCCAAGGCCTGAATTTGCACCACCCCCCCCCCAGCCTGTCTGGGCAGATCAGGAAGAAGAGGGTCAGGGCGATGTCCTTAGGATTATGTGTGCCAACTACCTCTCCAACTCACAACGGAGCACTTAACTAACCTTGCCTCCCATCACACTCGTTTCTTCTTCAATCTCTCTTAGGGAGTGACACAATGACAGTGTCACAGCTGGATAGGCCTTTTGAGGTCATCAAGGTCAAGTGCTTTTCGGTTCCAGATGGCATGCCTGAGGCCCAGAGAGGGCAAGGGCATGGTCACAAATGCACAGCCAGGCTGCCATAGAGGGAACATGGAATCCAGAGTTCCTGACTCCAAAAGCCTTTTATAGTTCAGCTCCTACAGGGGCCATGGCATTGGGTTCGTGTCCTGGCTGCTCCTCTTCTGATCCAGCTCCCTGCTAACGCACCTGGGAAAGCAGCTGAAGATGGACCAGGTACTTGGAACCCTGCACCCATGAAGAAGACCCAGAAGTAGCTCCTGGCTCCTGACTGGCCCAGCTCCGGCTGTTTTGGCCATTTGGAGAGTGAACCAGCATCTCTCTCTCTCTCTTTCTCTCTCTCTGCCTTTAAAATAAGTAATAGAAATACAACTTTAAAATATATATAAGCTCCGTGAGGGTCCTGGTCCCATCCTTCGCTGTGCACAAGCTCACACCCTACCTAAACACACACACACACACACACACACACAGACACTTGCTCACACATGCATGCACACTTCCGGGCTATATACTAGGCAAACAGGCTCCTGGGAGTTAAATGTGAGGCACGCAGAAGCCCAGATGGCAGGGACTGGACTGTGCCCTGGGGTAGAAGGGAACTTCCTGAAGCACGGCTGTGCCCTGGGCTCTTCTGCACACCTGCCCTCTTTCCAGGTCCAAAGTCCCACGTGGTGTCCCCTCCCAGCCTATTTTCCAGACCTCCCTGGGCACCCGGCCGGCCAGCATTCCACCATGGCCACACGGGGGCAGTAGCGCTCCACGGCTGCGGTGGGCTCAGAGGCGCGCTTTCTCCCGGCTTGGGGTGGGGGTGGGGTGGGGATGGGAATGAGGGATTGCGGGGGCAGTAGAAGTTTGCGTGGGGCTCCCCACTTCTGGCACCCTCCCCATTTCCTCTTGGAAGCCTCCCTAATCCTCTTACGCCGAGGGTCACATCCCTGGGCCCGGGGACGAGGTGTTTCATTTTCAATTCGCCCCCCACTGCCCCTAGGGGAGCCCAGCGCAAGTCGGGGAGGGGAGACCCCCTGGGCCACAGCCCTCTTTGAGGCGCCTCAGCCGACCCCCTTCCTCCTTGCAATTCTCTGCAGCTTGTGTCTTTTGAGAGGGAATCTCCCATCTACCTACTCGCACACTGCGTTCCCTGCCTAGCCAGGCTTCCCTTCTCCTCTTCCCTGGGCACCCCCGTCCAAATTTCCTGGGCCTGGGTCTCCCTTCTCCTTGCCCGCTTATCAATGTTCAGGGTTCACTCCCCACGCGTCTTCTTTCTCCTCTGCCCTCTCTTCACGGTGCATAGCAAGAAGCGACAGGGAGGCAGGCAGGCAGGACGCGCCAGCGCACTGCGATGTGGCAGTTGGAGGAGGCTGTGGACCCACAACTGACTTCGGTCCACTTAGCACGTATAGCCTCAGGTCCCGCCCTCGCTGGTTGTGTGGTTGTTCCCAGCCTCTGTCTGGGAGAGGTAGAGCTTTGAGACCCAGCCTAGCTCTTAGCCTACTTGTTTTCCTGTGTCCGCAGGCCTGGGCACTGCTTCTCCCACATCTAGCCTTGGTGCTCTCTGCACACCCCTTTTCTAGCACTGAGGAACCTTCTGGATAATTGCTCACTGTATCCGGGAGGCCTAGGCAGCTGAGAGGTGCTACCTGCCCATTCAGGTCCTGCTCCTCCACTTCTGATCCAGCTCCCTGCTAATGTGCCTGGGAAAGCAGTGGAAGATGGCGCAGGTGCTTGGGCCCCTGTACCCACGCGGGAGAGCTGGAAGAAGCTCTTGGCTCCTGGGCTGTGAGGATGTGGCCAGGGCACAGGGTAGGGGTGGGGGTGAGGGTGGCAAGCGGCAGCCCCAGTGTGAGTGTGTATAGTAGATGGGGCGGTGGTGGTGGTGGGGGTTGTTAGGAATGGTGACCCCACGCCCTACCTCTGGGCTGTGGGCACACACCCACCCTGGGAGTGAGGAAGAAGCAGCGGTGGCCGCTGCCGCCGCCGCAGCTGGGGTAGCACCCCCAGCTGACAGCGTGATTTATCACATTCTGCCTCTCCCCCCCCCCGGCCGCCAACCTTCCTGCAGACCCCGCGAAGGCCCAGGCTGACTTGGAGGCAATTCACCTGTTTTTGATTTCAAACTCAGGTGCCTTTCTCTTTCTTCTCATCAAAGAAGTGCTAAGGGGGGAGGCAGGGCCCCATCCATCACCCTGGCCTCTCAGCAGCCTTGGGGAGGCGGAGCTGACGGGACGGGCAGGGGAAAGGTTCTTGAAGCCCCCTGAATTCCGAGACGACGGCCAGGCAGGGCACCGCTGGCCCCGACACTGAGGTCTCGGCCACAAACACGCAGGAGAAACCACCTAACAGTCCCTCCGTGGATTTCTCTGGGAGTCCTTAGCCAGTTTTTTCTTTCCCCAGACTCTGATGCCTGGGCTGGCGGGGGTTGGGGGGGAAGGCTGGGGAGGGCTTGGGTCCTCCCCCAACCAAAGCAGAGCAAAGACTTTGCACCCAGGGAATGACAGAGAGCAAGGGAAGAAGGCGTGCATTTGATTTCTCCTCGCCTCCCCTGTGCCAGTCCCCGTTGCCCATGCACCGTGCTCCTATCTCATTTTACCTTCCCAACGCTGCTCCAGGCTCCAGGGAAGGAGCCCGAGGCTCAGTCTGTGCAGAGGCACAGCGATTTGGCCCCCAGGATGTTGGTCTGGCCAGCACAGAGCTGAACCGTGGCGTCCAGCCCCTACCTCCCCTCTGCCAGGTTGATCTTCCGGGGCGTGTGCCTCAGCGCCAGGTCTCCAGGGACACCCACAAAGTCTTTGTCCAATGAGAACAAGGCATCTTTGCCTCTGGAAACTCCCCAGCCCCAGGGGCAGAGCTGAACTGCATTCCCCACAGGTCATGGCTGGGCTGTGGCCTCGCTCCTTTGTTTGGGGGTGATAGAACGAATCCTGACCTGGGATGGGACTTGAGGAAGCTGATAGGCCATGTTGCCCAGGACGACTCCTCCTCCTCCTCTGTCTCCCTTCAATATCATCGTCATTGCCACGGTCGTGAGCATACCACAGTTACCAATAGCAGAGGCGTCATGGTAGGTTCAATCTGTTTAGAATTCTTCCCCTATCCATTCATTTAGCACATTGTCCGTGAGTACTTACTAAGGGAGGTGGGATAGTGTGGCAAAGGGTACAGGCATTGGAACCAAACTGCCTGGCTTCAAAACCCGCCTTTTATTACCTGGTGGAGAGACTTCACCAGGGACCCCGTCTCTCACATGGGTGCTTACCTTGAGAGGCTGTCGAGTTAAGAGTTCTAAATGCCAGCGTGCAGTGGGCGCAAGCCAGACTATGTCCCTGCCTGCTTGGAACCTGCCAGAAATGCTGCTTTCTTTCCCCTCTTCCTGAGGTTCTCTGCTGTGAGGGGGAGAAGAAATTGTCTCGGGAAGCTGAAGCCAAAAAAGCACCCTTTCTCCTTCCCGCCTCCATCCCATTCATAAATATTAAACACATCTGTGCACAAGCGATGCAGATTCATTGAGCACCTTGCCCTGCGCCGGACTGGATGGATGCTGAGGCTGTGGGGATGCCAATGACTTGGGCTTCATGTACTGAGATGGCTCAGTGGGAGGGAGGGACATACAGACAGGGAGACAGACAGAGATGGAGACTCTCTTAGGGCCATGATAGAAGACATCCTGGAGGAGGTGGCCGTGGGCTCATGACACGCAGCTGGACACAGCAGGAGCATCTTGGAATGTGCTTCCTGTCTCCTTCCTAGAGGAGAAAGAGGCAGAAAAGAGAGTGCTTTTTGCAGGGCGCTGCCTACTGGCCCAGCACTGTGCTCCGTGTTCTGCACCTCGAGGCTGTGGCAGGAAGCACCAAGACCAAGGCCCCCTCTCTCCTTCTGTGTCTCTCCCGGCCCAGGAAGGAATTCATCACGAGGAAGACTGAGCCTCTCTCTCCCTCTTCCACACACTAAGCAGGCACGCAGGCTCTCGGCTGCATGCACACACGCACACATGCGCGCGCGCATACACACAGATGCACGCACAAACGCCCCTCCATCCTCCCCTGCTCCTAAAAATATCAAATCAGTGGAGCTGCAAGGGAAATGAATGTTTGGCAGCGGAGCAAGTGGCCTAGGAGTGGTGTCAGGCTCCGTAAATATTTACACGCTGGATTAGAGCAGAAGTTGGAAACATTAGGCAGCTGAGAAGGACTGTTTTAATAGCATGGCTGATAAATCCAAACTTGGGGGCTTTGTTTGGAAGTCTCAGCTTCTGGGAATTTTCGGCGTGTAAACTCTGAGCCTGAGGAGGCTGGGGACAGAGCGCGGTGCTGTGGGCCGTTGGGTGAGTGGGTGGGGGCGGCCCTAGAAGAAAGGGACCTTGCACCTCAGGCGCTTCATTCATTCACCTCTGCATTTGCTCACCCGTTCAGCAGACCTGGGAAAGGGAGGATGGACACTGTACATATAGCATCTATGTCAAGAACAGCTTTGGCTTTTTACTGCTGCCTTTAATATTGACTGTAACCTGGGATGGAGAAATTATTATTATGGTTATTTAAGGTTTTTATTCACTTGAAAGACAGAGAGAGCAAGAGCGAGAGCGAGAGCGAGAGAGAGAGCGCGCGCGCACTTTCATTTGCTGGTTCACTCTGCAAATTGCCACAATGGCCAGGGCTGAGTCAGGCTGCAGCCAGGAACCTGGAACTCCATCCAGGACTCTCACATGGGTGCAAGGACCCAAGCACTTGGACCATCTTCCGCTGCTTTCCCAGGTGCATTAGCAGGGAGCTGGATCAGAAGTGGAGCAGCCGGGACTCGAACTGGTGCTGCAATATGGGATGCTGGCTTCACAGGCAGCGGCTTAACCCGCTATGCCACAACACTGGCCCTGTGATTATTATGTTCGCCTTACACAAGCAAGGGAAATTGTGAAGGACACCAGCTGGGAACCACCAGAACAGGGATTGAACCCCCGGATCTCTGCCTTCCAGCAGCACTGTGCCATCATCTCGGGTAGGGTGTGAAGAAGACTCTCGATCCGATTCTGAGAAATCTCTGCCAAGGTACTGGAAAAGACAGAGTTGAATCAGACCCTAGCTCCTAACCTGGACAGCTGCTAGTCTGCTGGGGGGAGGTCGACCACGTGTAGGTAGACAATTGGAATTCCCCGGGGTGGGGGGGAGGCTAGTGCTCTAAGATGACAGCAGAGAAAGAGCTGTTGCAGTGAAAGGAGGGGCTGAAAAGAGGCGGTTTTCACGGTGAGGAGCACCGGGAGGGCTTCCTGCAGGAGGTGGCAGTTGTGGTGTCTCACCTATAGCTCACCTATGGCAGGCCAGGTTGGCAGGAGACATACTGGGTTTGGTTGAAGGACCAGAAGGTACAAAGAGAAGCAGCAGGAAAGAAGTTCCAGAAGGAGGATGGGAGTGAGACTGTGAGGGAGGGACTCCAAAACCTTCTGCCGCCAGCCAAGGGTCCCAGGGCTTGGGCCACAGCTGGAGCCGCCTTGTTTCCCTTCCACCCTCCGGAAAAGGCACAGAAATAGGTCTCCTTGCACATCCAGCTGGCCCCAGTGCGTGCACCCCTGGTGAGTGTGTGTGTGTGTGTGTGTGTGTGTGTATGGTTGCACTTCCTTCCACAAAGCCTGCCTTCCAGCTGCTTCCACTGAGGTCAGCCCCCCCACCGCCTGCCCCCTGCCCCGCCCCAGCCCATCTCATTTTGAAGCCAAGATCCCAGCTCCCTGTGGCTGAAGCTGAGGTCTTGGAGGAAGGGGAGACCTGGGGGGAAGGAGAGATACAGGGCAGTGGGAGGCCCTGGAAGCCAGGAAGCCAGCAGGGGACTCCTGCCTGGATACATGACACTGGGGAAGTCCCTTGGTCTTTCTGGGCCTTGGCATCTGCATCTATGGGAGGCCGTAGCCAGCGTGGGGAGCCGGTAGCCACCGTGTCCTGAGCGGTAAAGCACCACGAAGGAGGGGCTGACATTTTCCATAGGAGGGAAGGCTTTCTGGAAGCTTCCAGAAACCAGGGCTGAGTCCCAGAATGTCTTCCCTGGCAGGGTTAGGCTAGGGGAGCCCGCGGCCTGCTGAGCAAGACAGGAGGAGGATCCAGAAGATCCAGATGTTTGTTTGGGGGGTTGGGGTGGTCAGGGGCCCGGCAGCAGGCTAGCCCCTACCCCTCGCTCTGGACCCTTCTCCGGCACACTTTCCCTGGTCCTTCGGCTCTGCCAAATGGGAGGGAAGAGGCCTGTGCTGGAACACTGGAGAAAGGTGTGAGTGAAAGGAAGAGGCTGTTCCGTTGGGGAAGCAGGGAGGAGGTGGGAGGGGGCAGGCCCAGAGGGGCTTGAGGCCATCCCCAAATTTGGTAGTTAGGCCTCTCGGTGTGGTTTTCCTGCTCCAGAAAATGTTAATTGATTGCAACTTGAAAAATGATCAAGCCACAGCTGGGGATTCAGCAGCTGGTGCAAGGGGAATTGGGCTGCACCCCCGCCCCAGCGGCCTGCTCCCTGGCAGGGCCATCCTTCTCCCAGTGTCAAACCGAGCAGCGGTGCCTCCTCCTTCTCCTCCCAGGAGCTGCCTGCCTTCCTCTGGGCTCAACCCCAGGCGGCCTTGCTTAAAAGTCCCGCTGCTTCTGAGGGAGGAGACGTCGGGGCGAAGGAAAGTCTCAGCACTAGGTTGTGGCGTCCGCAGGCTCCAGAGACCATCTCAACCTCTGAGGGTCACTGGGGAGGCCGCAGGGGAGTCCTGAGCTGGAAGGGGAGGAGGCCTGGAGGCAGGCAGGAGGCTAGAAGCAATGTGGGGACCTCTTCTCCTCTTCCTGGTCCCCGGCAGGCTATGCCCCACCTGCCCAGCTGCCCTGTCCACCACCATTGTTCAGCCACAATTATGGAAAAGCAGCCTGCACCCAGCAGGCAGGCTCAGCAAACCAACAAATCCCCAAACTTGCTGCTGCTGGTACTGCCTGGCTGGGGCCCACTTAGCCAGCCAGGGCCCCTGGCACTCAGTCCACACCTGCCACCTGCCAGAAACCCTACGGTTGTGCCTCACAGGGATTCTTTCATCTCCAATATTGGCAGGGGGTGGGGAGACAGACTCCGACACCCATTCTGGGGAACTTCTGCTCACCACACAAGCCTGGCCCAGAGAAGGTTCTAGAAGGAGAAATGGTCATACACAGAGAGAAAAGGGTAAATGTGCTTTGAGACAGGTTTGGCCAACTCACTCCCCTGCTCTTCTCACTATTGCCAGCGGGGTCAGCCTCAACTTCCCCCACCTCCCTCACCTCTGGGGCAGTTCCTGCACCTTCACGGCACCCCTCCCCCACCCCATCACTTTGCCTTCCTCTTCTCAGCTCCTTTTCCTGTCTCCTGAGTCTGTGCATGCCAGCAGCATCAATCCCAACACTATAATCACCACTACTCTCATCCCTGTCATCGCCATTTCCAATTCCTCATCCCTCCCCGTGTATTCCCTGCCCTTTAGGAATTTCTAGCCTGAATGTGACACACCAGCGGAGCACAACTATGAAGACACAAACAGTGAAAACCAGAAAGCCCTTGCATGAATGCAGAGGAAAGCATTGACACTCTCGTCTTCAGTTCCAGCAACCTCTGGGGGCTTCTGGAATCTCTCACATCTGGTTGGAGCTTTGCAGTGAGATTCGTATTGGTTCCTGGCCATGGAAATATTCTTCATCCTGTCTGTCCTTCCCAGTGGGCCAGTATTAGCCCTCCTAGAGGCTGGAAGCCAAGGAGACGAAGAAATCCAGTCCGGGACCAAGGGTGGGGTCACTATGCCTTATAGTTGGAACGTGCAGGCTGCTAGCTACTGTGGAATTCTCAGCGTTCTGGCCCAGCCTGGGCCCCGGATCACGTGCCACCTGCTTTGGCTTGCTCCATGGGGGAGAAGAGGGCTCAGAAACTCGCGAGTTTGAGGTTTGTTAAATCATGGTGCCTCCACACTCATCTGCTCCCTGGAGACCCTCGTCTCCAGGGAATACTCCAAGCCAGTGGTTCTCTGAATAGGTCTACAGAGCAACAGCATTGTGCACCCCACTCCACAACATCCAGGAAGCCTGGAATGCGAGGAGGCAGCTCTGGGATGGCACACTAACACTGTCATGTCCTCAAGGCCTCAAGGCCTCAGCTCCTCCCGCCTTTCTGCTTTAACATCTTAGCACCAGTTTCATTTTCAGGGTTCCGCGAGGACTCAGTGTGCCGGGGAAGGGGGGATCCCAGTCATCATATTACCATTCTAGACAACAGAAAAAGAGAAAAGGGGAGGCTGGCGCTGTGGCATAAAGCAGGTAAAGCCCCAGCCTGCAGTGCCGGCATCCATATGGGCGCCGGTTCGAGTCCCGGCTGCTCTACTTCCGATCCAGCTCTCTGGCCTGGGAAAGCAGTGGAAGATGGCCCAAGTGCTTGGGCCCCTGCACCCGCGCGGGAAGCCTGGAGGAAGCTCCTGGCTCCTGTTGCAGCCACTCCAAAAGATCCCCGTGACATTTCTTTGTATGTTTCCATTGGCAGCAATTTAGTCCCATGGTCGTGCCTAGTCAGAAAAGAGGTACCATTGGGGCATTGTTACTAAAAGAGGCAGTGAATATTGGATGGTGCCTACCAGAGCAGGCTCTGTAGCAGCTTCCCTTCTCGTCCCAGAGGTGCTGCTCATCAGCCGGGTTCCCATTACAGAAACCTAGCTTCAGCAGGTGCACTGGACGTGAGGGAGCTCCAGAGAGGGGCGGCACCAGCGAACAAGTGGTGAGCTGGGGGCACAGAGGCAGCCTCCGCTGCGACACTGGCATGTCAGACTGCACGTTGGAGTCCCAGCTGCTCAACTTCCAATCCGACTTCTTGCTGCTGTGCCTAGAAAGCAGCAGAAAATGGCCCAAGTGCTGCCTGACAAGCCCTAGCTGTTATGACCATTCGGGGAGTGAGCCAGCGGTTGGAAGATCTATCTCTCTCTCTTTGGGAGGCAAAAATTCTACAACTGACCCGCCATGTTCTCTCTCTCTCTCTCTCTCTCTCTCTCTCTCGTCCTCTGCCTTTCAAATAAATAAACTCAATCTGTAAAAACAAAAGATTTGTTCAAGTTGCCCCAGCTGCACAGAGGTGGAGCCAGGCTTCTAATCCAACAGTGAGAGCCGGTGCCTCGGCTCTCAGTCTCCATACTGCACTCTCGAGACCTCACCACCCAGAATTCCTCATCAGCGACGCAGCTAACAGCCAGCCCTGCTGCCCACAATGGTGTCAGGGAGTTGGTTCTCTCTTCACGGGTGCCTCGGGGCCTCCCATTGGGCCTGGCGCATCCATGGTCGTGGATCTCTCCTTCCACTTCTGAGCAGAGCCCGGGGCTGGCAGGCCCTGGGGTCCCCTTGGGGGTCAAGGTTGCTGTCTTCCCACTGCTGTCTTCCTGCCCACCTCTGCGTCAGGGCACAGGCACCCTCCACCCCTGGGGAACAACCTAACCTCACCATCTCATGTCACGTAGTGTGTCGTTGGCAGGGCAGGGGTCCAAACCCCAAGTGGAAGGTGCTCTGGGCACACCTCTTCTCCGCTTGGGGCCATCATTTGTTTCTTAAAAGCCTGATTGCCGGAAGGAACCCTCAGTTGGGATGACTTTCCCATGCTACTTGAGCTTTAAAATCGAGACTCCATGTCACCTCCTCCAGAGAGCCCACACCCCACTAACCTCTGCCATGCCACTCCCATGACTGGTCCGCCCATAGTGGGATCAGCTTCCCACCCACCGGCAGCCGCGGGAAGGCAGGGGCTGTGCTCCATGGACCTGTGCATTCATGGCATGGAGCCCTGGGCCTATCCCATCATAGGCGCATGGTGGAATGAGTGAATGAAAAGCAAATGAGTGACTGGCCATGCGCGCCCTTCTCTTCACCCAGGCCTTTCCTTGGAGCCCCAAGAAAGTGAGGAGAGAACGGATCATGACTAGAAAGCCAATTTCCAGTGGCATTAGTAGCCCACGTTTCTTTTTCTTTTCTTTTCTTTTCTTTTTTTCTTTTTCTTTCTTTTTTTTTTTTTTTGACAGGCAGAGTGGACAGTGAGAGAGAGACAGAGAGAAAGGTCTTCCTTTGCCGTTGGTTCACCCTCCAATGGCCGCTGCGGCCGGCGCACTGTGCTGATCTGATGGCAGGAGCCAGGTACTTCTGGTCTCCCATGGGGTGCAGGGCCCAAGCACTTGGGCCATCCTCCACTGCACTCCCTGGCCACAGCAGAGAGCTGGCCTGGAAGAGGGGCAACCGGGACAGAATCCGGCACCCCGACCGGGACTAGAACCTGGTGTGCCGGCGCCGCAAGGCGGAGGATTAGCCTAGTGAGCCGCGGCGCCGGCCCTGGTTTTTTTTTTTTTTTTTTTTTTTTTAAGACAGAGTTACAGAGAGAGAGAGAGAGAGGTCTTCCATCCGCTGGTTCACTCCCTAGATGGCCACAACGGCCGGAGCTGCGCCTATCCAAAGCCAGGAGCCAGGAGCTTCTTCTGGGTCTCCCACAAGGGTGCAGAGACCCAAGGACTTGGGCCATCTTCTACTGCTTTCCCAGGCCATAGCAGAGAACTGGATAGGAAGAGGAGCAGCTGGGACTAGAACCGATGCCCATATGGGATGCCAGCAAATGCAGGTGGCAGCTTTACCTGCTACACCACAGTGCCATCCCCAGTAGCCCAAATTTTGGCATGGAAGAGAGGCTAGTGGCAAAATAGGTATGAGAACGGATCATACAATCTTTCCCCTAAACATCCCCGTAAGGCAGCCGGGGAGCAGGCAGCTAGAAGATCAAAGCCCTGGCATCTCCTAATATCACAGTGCCAATCAATATTTAGTATAACAAGAGGCAGAGATTGCCATCAGCCAGCTAGCCAGAAAGGGAACACACATGCGCACGCACACGCACACGCACAGGCAGAACACCACGGTTTCGACCTCCAACAAGTTAACAGTAACCCTAATGACACGAATAATAATACAGGACAGCCTTGGCAGAGGCGCTCTGGTGATTTCTTGGGCCGAGAAGATAGCCCGTTTGGCGAGAGCCTCGCTTAGTCTCCATGTGTCCACCCCGCTGAGGTTTCGACGTTCCACTTTCATCGAGAATATTGAGCATGAAATCCCCACATTATGCAGGCTGTCTGGTGACAGCTGATGAAGAGATGCAGGGTGGAGCGGAAGAGTGCCAGGGACGCCTGCCTCCACTGGCCAGGGACAAAGCCAGGGAGTTAATTGGGCCGCAGGGAACAGTGACAACCTTAGGGAGCAAAGCAAGGGAACAGCTGGGCCCTCTGCCCCCCCCCCCCATGGCCACACCAGCCAGGACTTGGCAGCCAGGCCAGACGAGAGGGAGAGGGAGGGTGCCGTCTGCGGGAGACCTGTGGGAGGCAGAAGATGCCTCACCCCATGCTGTATGGTTGTTGACCCTGGGAAGGAGGGCTGGGCCAGCACTAACTTAAGCACTTGAGCCCTGTACAGAAGCATGCTGGGAGCTCCAGGATTTACCTTCCAGATGTCAATCCTGAGCTCCAAACAACTGGCTCACCCTGGCACCAAGGTTCACAGTGTCTGCAGAATCCGTTGTTCAGTTTGCAGGCCTCACTCTGTTCTGATCAGTCCCAGACTTGAGAGGCATTCACATCTTTTTAGAAAAGGATTTATTGGGCCCTGCGCTGTTGCATAGTGGGTAAAGCCGGTGCTGTGGCATAGCCGGTAAAGCTGTCACCTGCAGTGCCGGCATCCCATATGGGAGCCTGTTCATGTCCTGGCTGCTCCACTTCTGATCCAGCTCTCTGCTATGGCCTGGGAAAGCAGTGGAAGATGGCCCAAGTCCTTGGGCCCCTGAACCCGTGTGGGAGACCCAGAAAAAGCTCCTGGCTTCAGATCTGCCCAGTTCTGGCCATTGCAGCCATCTGGGGAGTGAACCAGCGGATGGAAGACCTCTCTCTCTCTCTTCCTCTCTGCCTTTCTGTAACTGTGTTTCAAATACATAAATATATATTTAAAAAAGGAAAAAAGATTGATTTATGTATTTGAAAGGTAGAGCAATGATAAAGAGGAGAGACAAAGAGAGATCTTCCATCTGTTGGTTCACTCCCCAAATGGCCCCCACGGTAGAGACTAGGCCAGGCGGAAGCCAGGAGCCTGGAACTCCCTCTGAGTCTTTCATGTTGGGGGCAGGGCCCCAAGCACTTGGGCCATTAGCATTAGCATTAGCATTAGCAGGGAGCTGGATCGGAAGTGGAACTGCCCCATACCAGCACTCCAGTACGGGATGTGGGCATCATGAGTGCCAGGTTAACCTGCTGCACCACAATGCGGGCCCCTAATTCTTGCCTTAAAGGTATTGTGGGCTTGGCAAGGTGGACACTCCCTGGCAGTTGGTTAGGATTGCAGAATCTCAGTCCCCCCCCCCCCCCCGCCCCCAGCCCTACTGGCTCAGAACACTCATTTGAACAAGCTCCCCAGAAGTGGTCTGCCTTTAACAGGAATCTTTGAGAAGATCCGCGGTAGATGAAGAGTTTGCAGCCGAGGCTGCACATTCGAATCGCGTTGGGGAGCTATTCAGAGTGGCTGATGGCCAGGCTGGGGCCTGAGTGAGGGTATTTATTCTGGAGCCAAGCTTGAAGAGCCCCCGGGGCAAGAGAGCCTTCTCTGGATACCTATTTTTTTATCTTTATTTTTTAAAGATTTATTGATTTTTTGGGAAGTCAACATTGTAGATAGACAAGGAGAGACAAAGACCAGAAAGAAGACACAGAGAATCTTCTTTTTTTTTAAGATTTTATTTATTTATTTGAGAAGTAGAGTTCCAGACAGTGAGAGGGAGAGACAGAAAGGTCTTCCTTCTGTTGGTTCACTCCTCAAATGACCACAACAGCTGATCTGAAACCAGGAGCTAGGTTCTTCTTCCAGGTCTCCCACGTGGGTGCAGGGACCCAAGGACTTGGGCCATCTTCCACTGCTTTCCTAGGCCATAACAGAGAGCTGGATTGGAAGAGGAGCAGCCGGGACTAGAACTGGCGCCCATATGGGATGCTGGCTCTGCAGGTGGAGGACTAACCTACTGCACCACAGTGCCGGCCCAGAGAATCTTCCATCTACCGGTTGACTCTCCAAGTGGCTACAGTGGCTAGGACTGGGCCAAATGGAAGCCAGGAGCTAGGAGCTTCCTCCAGGTCACCCATGTAAGTGCAGGGGCCCAAGCACTTGGGCCATCATCTGCTGCTTTTCCAGGTGCATTAGCACAGAGCTGGATTGGAAGTGGAGCAGTTAGGCCTCGATCTGGTGCTCACATGGGATGCCAGTGCTGCAGTCAGCAGCTTAACCCACTATACCACAGCGCCAGCTCTGTCCTCACTGGAGACTCTGATCCCTTGGGCTAAGGGGACTGGAGGTTGCCATATCACCTGCTTTGTTTTTCGCAATGTTTCCACCTTCAGAAAAAAAAAAGGCAGCTTTTCTAAGGAGGTCAATTCTCCCGTGATCGTCTCAATGAGCTTTCCTAAGAGTTACAGCCATGTCGCGCCGGATTGGTGTGCCATGTGAGGTAATAGGCTCGCTGACACTGGAGGTGAACCATCATTTGCAAGAGGCTGTTTCACCCAACAAAGCGGGAGCTTCTCAAAGAACTCCAGCCATGAGCATTTGTAAGATTCCCTGTAGAGTGACCTAGTCCAAGGGCTTGTTCTAGAGCCGACTGGGGGTACTGTTGTTATCTGGAGCGATTCTCCAGGAGACAAACCAGTCTGGCTTCTAGGCATCTCATGGCCGCTGATCAGCTGGGCTGTGTGACTTTGCCTCTCTGGGCATCAGTCCAGAAGACCGGACTCTATGGCCTGGAGGGGCCGTGCTGAAGGGCAGCCAGAGCAAGGCGGGGGCTCACACCCCAGAGTTTGCCCTCCTTCAGACTTTGTCCTTGGGCCTGGCAGCACTTTGATGAAACCCTTAGCTCTTTCGTTACGGGCTGGGCAGAAAGCCCAGGAAAGCTGGGGGCCTGTTGACCCTGGAGGACTGAATGAGGAGGAAATGATTTGAGAGGTAATCAATATGCTGGCTTGCAGTTCATTAACATCTAATGAGTCCTCTAACTGGTCAGCCTCCTCTGGGGCCCAGCCAGCACTGTCACCTCTCCCTGCCCCTGCTCCCCAGGGTCATTTGTTCTCCCGGGGTCAGGGACAGATCCCAGGTGTGAAGCCGTGGGGGCTAGGGGAAGACCAGATGGCCACCGAGACAATGCTGCAGCTGGAAGGGCCCCCAGGGATGTTCTGGTCCCACCCCTTCATGGTACAACTGGAAACTGAGATGCAGAGAGGAAAAGGGATGTACCCCAAAATCGACCAGTGAGCCCAGCCAGGGGCAATAACCCCAACCCTTCCCCTAGGACTCTCTTCCCACATCTTTGACAGCTGTGCCCTCCCAAAGCTTGCACCTCTGTGCTCCTTTATGTCTCAGAACCTCAGTTTCTCCATCTGTAAAATGAAGGCAATACTACCCATTCTAGAGTGAGATACCAGGCAGGCAAAGCACTTGGGAAAGTACACAGGGCTCCCCCTTCGATGTAAGACATCTGTGCATGGCACCTGCTGAGGCCCTGCTTATACATGTAGGTGCTCGGTTCAGAGAACCTGATCTCCCTTGGAGAAGACTTCCTGGAGGAAGTGAGCTCATGGGAGGCAGAGGATGTAACATGGGCTTATCAGTGGGGCACTGCCACGGTCTTGTCGTCAACCACCCTTGCATAGCACTTGTTAAGTCTCTCTCTCTCTCTCTCTCTCTTTTTTTTTTTTTTTTTTTTTTTTTTTTTTTGGACAGGCAGAGTGGACAGTGAGAGAGAGAGAGAGAAAAGTCTTCCTTTGCCGTTGGTTCATCCTCCAATGGCTGCTGCGGCCAGCGCACCACGCTGATCCAAAGCCAGGAGCCAGGTGCTTCTCCTGGTCTCCTATGCGGGTGCAGGGCCCAAACACCCGGGCCATCCTCCACTGCACTCCCGGGCCACAGCAGAGAGCTGGCCTGGAAGAGGAGCAACTGGGACAGAATCCGGCGCCCCGACCGGGACTAGAACCTGGTGTGCTGGCGCCGCTAGGCGGAGGATTAGCCTAGTGAGCCGTGGCGCTGGCCTAGCCTCTTCTGAAGAGTAACTCATTCCATCAGCACAGCAAGCCCGGGATGTTTCTCCCAGAGTGCAACAGTCCACTCAGGTCACAAAGCCAGCCAGTGGTCAAACAGAATTCCAATTCAGCAAAAGCCCACACCCTGAATCACTGCTCTGCACAGCCCTGATACCAGCCACCATCCCTGTAGCAGCAGTGGCATGCACAGTAGCTTGAGGGATGTGTAATCGAGAGGCAGGGAGAGACATCGAAGGCCAGACCTGGGGCGGTGGCAGAGGGAGCCGAGGAGGAGGTGACAGAAGCTGCAAATCAAGACCGGGGTGGCAGCATAGCTGGGTTCTAAGGAGCAACACATTGCTGGTGGTGAGAAGAACTCAGCAGAGAAGGCGGAGAAGAGAGCTGGGCTTGCTGAACACACGGCAGGCAAGCCAGGGAAGGCCCGACAACCGCTTCCCCATGGACTGTAACGTGGAGGGCACCGCAGTGGCAGCAGTCCCTTGTTAGGGTACCTGTGACCGTATGGACTGCAATCCAAGGGGCATCCTTGTAACTTCAGTAGTTCCTCAGTTCTGCCCACCTCCTACCATCTCCTACCACCATCGTGTAGTGATTAGGGTTTCAGCCTTTGAATTTTTAATTTTTACTTCATTTCTTTATTAATTTTTATTTTATTTATTTAGTTACAGAGAGAGAGAGAGAGAGAGAGGTCTTCCATCCTTTGGTTCACTCTTCAAATGGTTGCAACAGCCCAAGCTGAGTTGATCTGAAGCCAGGGGCCAAGAGCTTCTGGTTCTTCCACATGGGTGCAGGGGCCCAAGGACTTGGGCCATCCTCTACTGCTTTCCCAGGCCATAGCAGAGAGCTGGATCAGAAGTGGGGCAGCCGGGACTTGAACCGGCACCCACATGGGATACTCCAGCACTGCAGGGCAAGTCTTTAACCTGCTGCACCACAGCACTGGCCCCCAGCCTGTGAATTTTTAAAGAAAGCTTTATTTATGTGAAAAGCAGGATTACAGAAAGAGGGAGATACAGAGAGCTCTTCCATCCGCTGATTTACTTCCCAAAGGGCCAGACCAAAGTCAGGAGCCTGGAACTCCATGCGTTTCCCAGATGAGCAGCAGGGACCCGAGCACCTGAGCCATCTTCTGCTGCTTTCCCAGGAGCATTCACAGGGAGCTGGCTCAAAAGCGGAGCAGCCGGGACTCGAACTGACGCTCCAGTATGGGATGCTGACTTTGCAAGGTGGTAACCTGCTGAGCCACAAGGCTGGTCCCAAGGCGCTTTTTTTTTTTTAGATAACTGAGGTCATAGAACACTATAATTTAGTGTTTTGTTTTTTTTTTTTTTTTTTCACTTCATAATATCTCACAGGCACCCCCTCTACATCACCAGAAATGCTTGGCAAAGCTGGAATCTGGAATGGCTGCCTTGCACCCTGGTGGATGGTCCTGGAAAATAGCACCTGAGCATCTGCAAGTCCTCCAGACACCCAAATGGCCTTGAGAGCCCACGTGAGCACCCTGGGAAAGCCTAGAGCTCTGGGAATTTCCCACGCCCCACCCCCAAGCCCCAGAGTCCATCCTTCTGCCTGTTCTTTGTCACCAGCCAGTGATCCAGCTTCTCCCTGTCTCCCTCTTCTCTGCTCTTGTCTCCCTGCTCCCTCCATGTTTTTCTCGATTGCTGCGTAGACCACAGTCCCCGTCTTACTTCCCCCCACATGCACCTACAGCTGAGCCTGGCCTGCCCTAATTCGCCTGCCTTCCCCATGGCTTGTTGCTAACTCCCAGTAATGTTTGCCAAAGCAGTGAATTACGAACCCCTATTTGCGATGTGCTGAATTCACATTCCACGGACTCAGATCAGACCTAGGTCTTGCTAGCTATATTT
The DNA here is from genome assembly GCF_051225735.1 of Oryctolagus cuniculus. Lineage (NCBI taxonomy): Eukaryota > Metazoa > Chordata > Mammalia > Lagomorpha > Leporidae > Oryctolagus > Oryctolagus cuniculus. The sequence continues at coordinate 48,847,828 of NC_142888.1, read as the reverse complement.
CCCTCTCCCACCCTCTTTGTTTGCATGTGTGTGTGTGTGTGTGTGTGTGTGAGTGGGGGGGACGGGGCTTGAGCGCCATCCTAAGCAAGCGTTCAATTTTTCCTGCACATGGCACGTGACATCGTGTCGAGGACAGAACTTGGCTGGCGTGGGGGGATTCCAATCGCCAGCGGCCTCCTGGGCTGAGAGTCTCTGCCCTTTCCCAGGGCTCATGGCTTGCGGGCGAGGTCTTTCATCCAGGCTGCCACCTCATTGCTGGGACCCCTAGCCTCCTCACACCCATGCCTCTTTTCTTCTGTCCCTTCTATTCCCAGGCCACGGCTGTCACCAGACCACCCCACCCACCCACCACCCCACATGCCTCCGTGCTGTTGCAAAGCCCGGAGCAAGCTGAAAATCATTTACCGTCACAACAGCTTCTGCAGACACGCAGCCCGGCCCACAGTGCAGGCAGCCTTTTACATTATTAAACAGAGTGCTTAACATCGTTGCTTATAGCATCTGCATATGGAGTCAGGGCCTCCCCCAAGACAATGAATAGGTACTCGAGGTAGACCTGCCTCGCTGGCGGGACCCTTGGAGAACAAAGGCATTATCTGCCCCCAGCACAAATTTTTGTAGCTCCCCTCAGAGACCCAGATAGCACAGCCACCAGCAGTTTTGGCAAGAAAAAAAAAAAAAAGAAGTTGCGCAGGGTCCAGTCTCCCAGGTCAAGTTCACATAGTTTTAACAGTCCTCCCTACTACCCCCCAAGCATACTGGTTCCATCCACTTCTTGGCTTTTTAAAATAACACCCTGGATCAAGGGGCATTTGGGACGTACATTTTTGGTTTAAAAACTCACCTCCACCGTGATTTCTTTAGGACAAATACCCAGAAGTGAGATTTCTGCATCACATGGGATGCACTTTTACAAAGCTCTTTGGTCCTCTGGTCAGACTGCCCACCCAAAGGTTCGCCCCCCACAACCTGTGCTCTGCTCCCCCAATCCCCTGGCGGGGGGGGGGGGGCTGCCGGGTTATCACTTTTAACCTCTGCTAATTTGATAGGCCAAATATGGTAGCTGGAGGTGGCTTTCATTTGCATTTCTTTGTGTTCGAGTGGGGTTGAACATCTTTTCATGTTTATTGGCCATTATTTCGTGAATTGTCTGTTCTTCGGGGGCCTTGTTCATCTCCGTCTCCTCCGAAGCCCAGGGCTAGCCATGAATTAAACACACCATACATTATTTTTAATTAATCTTCCTTAAACACAGCTCTGATCATGTTACTCCCCTACTTTACAAAACCTCTGATGGCTCATTATTTATTGCCTGCAGGATTCAGTCCAAATTCTTTTGCCTGCCTTTCATGGCTGGTCACAGTCAGGCCCCTGTCTGTCTCCTTGTCCATTACCACTTGCACCCACACCCACTCTCTCCTCTGCCACAGTCGACTCCCTGATGCATCCCACCTCTCCACTTTCCTTGTGCCCTGCTCCCCGCCCGCCCCTTGTAATCCTCAGGGACCCTTTTCTGCTCCACTATTTCCTACCAGCCCAGGTTCAACAGCTTTCCGCTTCCTCGCTACTCCTGTAGGTGGCGCTTCCTATGGGTCTCCATTCCTCTCTTTGGACTGGGGGCTCTCAGGTGGGGAGGGAGATGGAGGGCCAAGGTCACCTCTCTTTCCTCTCTCTGTGGCCTCAGATCCTGAAGGGGGTGGGGTGACACCATGGTAGCCACCCCCTGGGACACCACGGACCCAGTGCGGTGCGCACACACATAAACGGGTTAATGGAAGAAAAGAATAAAGGAAAACTAGTTGTAAGCCAGCTGACTAACTTGTGGCATCCCAGGGGGTGAGGCAAAATTCTTCTGGAGTAAGGAGTGGGATAGATCTCTGTAGCTGACCCCTCCTGGCCTCAGGCAAGGAGAAAGAGGGGGGAGAGAAAGAGTTGGTCGGGTGTGGCAGAGACCATGTTAATGCGTTTGGGGAGTGCAAAGGTAGTCTTGCAGCAGTATTGGGGCAGGGGCCAGAGAAATTACTCAGAATTGATATCGGAATTGACCCCCTAAAATATATACGAAAATGTGGCCCCTTAAGGTTCCCCAGGAGTCCCATCTGGGGTGCCACATATGTTACCGGAATTTGGGGTGCCATACGATATCACCATATGCTTATTAATAAATCCCCAACATTAATAAACCCGAGTAGGTTCTTGGCTAATATTTAGAGAAGAATTCTAAATACCGGCATCAATAAACGAGCCAGCATAGTACATTTTAAGTTTTTATTTAGTGAGAAAGATGCATAGAAGAGTGAGAGCTTTATCTAAGAGAGAGGGGTAAATGGGTTCATACCGAGCACCAGGAACCAGCCATGTGGAAGAGCATCTGGGCCAGGAAGCCTAGGGTGGGTGGTCCCAAGGCCACGTGCCCTGGAGGCGCAGGGCTACAACCAGCCCCCTCCAGGCCAGAGGCCAGGGCGAGGGAGGGAGAAAAGGAAAGAGGGCTGGACACACCCTGTCCCCGGCTTTTAATCCACTCTCAAAGGGGAGTGGCTAATTAACCTGATTGGCCGGGTGGGCACTCAGGTGTGGCCAAGTAGGGGCATGAGGTCACACAGGGGCGTGGTGAAGGCGTGGTCTTCCAGCTCACAAACCTAATCAATTGTAACCTGTATGCCTGCCTACTTCAGAATGAAATGGGAGTGACGATATATATATATATATACATACACACACACACACACACACACACACACACGTGCCACTGAGCCAACCCCAAGCTTCTGTTCTTTATCCAGCCTCAGTCAAGTTGGATAAACACACACACCACGTCAGGAATGTTTCAGTGTGAGACAGGCTTCAGATTGCGTGTGCAGGGCAGTGAGGCACTCTATAGATGAAAGCTCTCAGAGCATCCAACTCCAAGCCAGGAGGCACTGGGAGGGAGAAACAGCATAGCCACAGGTTCTGATCGGCAGGGATGCCCTCTTCCCACCCAGCCCATGAACTTGACCTCTGAGACTCAAGTACTTTCATTGGAATCTTAGAAAAGCTACCCAAACTGAGGCAGAGTTACCCATACCTCTCCTCTAGTGCCCTCAACGACCCCAGCAGGTGCAAATACTGAACTAAGGGTCAGTGGATGTGAAGCAGCTGCCAGAGAGCCTGATTCCAATGATGCTGGAGCTGCTTCTTCCTCTACGCATTGTTGTGGGCCCCTAGCACATTGCCTGGCACAGGATCCATATGGAATATGTTTGTTGATAGATTTGAGTCCATTGCAACCAACATTGTCCTGTGTCTTGCTTGTGTTCCCGCATGTGCTGAGGGCTGCCACAGTGGAAGGTTGCAGCAGTAACTCATGATTACTGCCTTCTCTGAACTTCAAAATTCAACAGTCAGTGTGAACATGTGATGGTGAGTGAACAACCCAGCAGCCATGATAATAGTAGGTACCATTTAGTCAGTGTTTATTATCAACTGTGGCTGTTCCAAGTACTTCCCAGAGGTGATCCTGTTTAATCCTTACAACAACCCCATAAGGAAGGAATTGGGTCACAGAGAAGGTAAAAAGCTTGCATAAGGTCACACAGCTAATAGGTAGCTAAGCTAGTATTCAAATCCAGGCAGCCTAATGACAGTTCCACACTTCAGACCTCGCTAAGCCTCCTAGCTAGCTACCAGGCCCACGGTATTGAAGGTGAAAGGTCACAGGAAGTTGGAATGGTGTAGGGTCCATGGGAAAGGCGTAGCCAGCTTGGTGGGACCTCAGGGACTTGAACACCAAGAAGGCTTGGGATGGGAGAGGAAGAGAGAGTTCTCCAAGCACGGGATGGATATAGAGAGTGTGTGGAGCAGTGCCTGGTCACAGAGGTGTTTTTTGAGGCACAACCTGAAATCTTAGAAAAACCTGAATTATTAGCTATTGCCAGCAAACTACTTCTACGTTTTGGATTTCAGGCTTCTCTGGGTAGACTGGAGGATCTTACACCAAGATGATGGTGGTGTTAGAGGCGGGGCTTTAGGAGATAATTGGATTATGGGAATGGAGTCCGCATGAGTGGGATTGATGCCCTTAATGAAAGAGACCCCAGAGAGACCCTGATACCTGCCACAGCAAGAAGACGGGCATCTGTGAGACAGAAAGCAGACTCTCACCAGACACCGAACCTCCTGGCACCTTGCAACAGGCTGTGGAGGGGGTCCCTGGGCTCCGGGATGTGGGAGGGGAAAGCAGGGACAAGAAGGATTTGGGGTGACTGAAGCTTGTGGGACTGAGACAACAGCAGGACCAGGAGTAGCAAGTGGGTGAGACGGCTGCCTGGTGGAGGGCACACGGATGGCACAGAGCAACGCATCCAGATGTGCTGGATTCGAGATGCTGGAGAGCCTTCCGGATGCACATGTCTACCAGATACTTACAGATGTGCGACGAGCTTGGCAAACGCGGTGGAGCTGGAGAACTTGGAAAAGCTGTTTTTCAGAGAACAGCAGTGTTCCTCAGGGAGTGCGGTGTGTCTTAAGACAGGACCACTTGGGGCTGAGTGTGTGTGTGTGTGTGTGTGTGTGTGGATGGCGGGCACTGCCAGAAGTTTGGGGAGAATCAGGACCACCAGCCTTCCTGGAAACCAAGGGCAGAGTTCCAAGGAGGAACTTACTAGGTCTGCCAGACCAGAGATCCAGATGCTGATGGAGAAGCAGCCAGTGCACTGAAGGGTTTCTAATTACAACCTTGCCCAATCTCATGGTTGAGGGGATGAATCGTTTTCATCTCCTTAACCCCCTTCAAAGTCAGCAGTCCTTGTGTGCTGGCGGAGGTGGGCCAGGGCTGCTGAAGGCTTTGATGGTGGAAGGCAGCCGCATCCGGGTGCCATGCGGCCTTGGTCCACAAAGGATGGTGAGTCATGCCCAGGATCCAGGGTCCTCTTGGAAGGCGGGTAGGAGGGAGAGACCGAAGGGTGCTGGAAAGTTTGGCCCTAGCCTGTGTGGACTCAGCCCTGGCTACCCAGGAGAATAACCTGGGGAGCTTTCAGAACATGTGCAGGGCCAGGCCCCACCCCAGACCAATTAAGTCAGCATCCCTGGGGGATGGAGCTTGGCCACTCATATTTTCAAAGTCCTCCAGGCAATTCTGATGTCTAGCCAGAGAGCCTGCCCTCTAGGTGGCCATGGGAAGAGGTTTGGCCCAATGCTCTAGAACTCAGCCATGGAGGAGCCAAGTGGCAGCTTTGTGCCCCTGTGCTCAGTTTCCATACTCACTCACCAACTTTGTAAGACTTCATTGAGGGGCCGGCTCTATGGTGCAGCAGTTTAAGCCACTGCCTGCAGTGCTGGCATCCCCTATGGGCTCCACTTTGAGTCCCGACTTCCCCACTTCCCATTCAGCTCCCTGCTAATACACCTGGGAAAGCAGAAGATGGCCCAAGTCCTTGGGCCCCTGCATCCATGTGGGAGACCCGGAAGAAGCTCCTGGCTCCTGGCACAACCCCTGCCCTTGTGGCCATCTGGGGAGTGAACCAGCAGATGGAAGACCTCTCTCTCTTGTCTCTCCCTCACTGAACCTGTAACTCTGCCTCTCAAATAAATAAATAAATCTTAAAGACTTCATTGACTTCTTCCATACACATCCAAGAGGACTGAAGTTTATGGAAAACAGAATTAAAAGTCCCTTACAGGTGCCTATTGGAAGCATCCATCACAGAAAGTGAATGTGAATTTTGTTTTTGCCACTCTCTTAATGTAAATTGCCTGTATCCCCAATACGCCTCTGGCCTTAGCATCTCCATCCATCCGCATTGGAGTTTGTTTCCCAGGGTGCATCGGGCTCACTCCTGTAGGAGACACCTGAGGCTCAGCCCATCTTTCCTATGATGCTGTCACTGGACATGCGTTTTTTTAGGAAACTATTTCCAAAATGCAGACCAAACACAAGAAAAGAAGAATGGAGCAGAAGCGTGCGTCTCTACCACCGAGCTGTGTCAAGCCAGAGCGGTATTCCACATTCACTTCCCATCTTGCATTAGGAGTAAAACACTGCAGACAGAGATAAGGGTCTCCTTCCCTTTCCTCCCAACAGTCCTAAGCGGCTCCCCACCGCCACCCCCGTCTGGTGTGTACACAGCTTTCACTGAGCCCCATTGAAGAGAGGTCGAAATCAAGGTGTAGGGAAGTGAAGGGACTTTCCCCCCAAGAACCACGAAGCCCCAGGACACAGTACCAGGCAGTCACCTCCCAGCACGCTGGCCCTGCAGTGCCCCCATCTGGGGACCTCCCACCCCATCATTCTGTCAACACCTCCTTTATGGGCAGGGCTGCACCACACCAGGCTCTGCAGAGCCCAGGACCAAGCAGGAATTGTGGCCTCCTCACATCTCCTGGTTCCTGCCCTGCCTACCAGGTCCAGGCCCCTGCAGACCCCTGCCAATCCCTCTTCTGTTTCCTCTCTGGGCCACTGCCCAGCCCAGCTCTATCCCGCTCCCAAGCCCCCCCCCCCCCCAAGCAAAAGCATGTCTGTGCAGCCGTTTCCCCACTAGGGCCACTGGAGGCTGGGTTGAGGCAGGGGGCCGTCAGATCTCTGTTCCCTGGGTCCTCCTGGCTTAATTAGCCCGCTGCCTGCAGAAGCCGGCCCGAGGAGGTGGTAGCGGGCAGGCGCCGAGCAACGCTCCCTGGGCCTCAAACCAGCGCCTGCCTCCGCCGCCCCCTCCCCGCTCCTTGCCAGTAACAGAGAGGGCCTGTGTGCAGTGGGAAGGCATGCAGTGGCCGACACCTCCGCGCTGAGGAACTGGGTGGGAGAGGCAGGCAGGCAGCACACGCACAAACACGGAGAGATAATTACTGCCCTGACATGTGCAGGAAGGGGAGGGGCAGGGAGGAAATGGCTGTTTACGAAGCACCTACTTACACCGCTGCCATGGGTTGTTCCAGCTAATCCCCGAGACCGCCGCGTGCTGGGAGATGGTATTCGGGAGTAAACCAAGGCAGGCAGACGGAGAGCGGAGAGCTAGCGGCCCAAGGCGCACGGCTGACACTTGGGAAAAGGAATTCGAATCCAGGTCCATCTACCTCCAAGCGCCTTTCCTGATTGGATAAACTTCTCTTGTCCTTGGAGGCCTCTTCCTCCAAGAAGTCCTCCTCTTTAGCGGAGGAGTGGGCCAGCTTGGATGGGTTGGCAGAGACTGAGGGGAGTGGCTGCCCTATAGGCATCTTCCAATCTGCATCCCAGAGCCCCCAGCCTCCCATGCAGGAGACTTTAGGCTGTCAACTTCCCATTCCAGCCCCACTCCTACCCCAGCTGCTCCATCCAGGGACCTTCCTCCCACCTTGGCCCCTAGGGATCCATCATGACCATGTAGGCTGCAGGACTAGGGGCATCGCAGAGTGGCCCCTCCCCACACGTGGATAACTGTGAAAGGCAGTGTAGAGCTGTCATTTATGGAGAACTGACTATACGCCGGGCACTGCCTGAAAACTGGGCACACAGGAACTGCTTCGCTCCTTGCCACAACGCCATCATGGAGATGCCCCCTCACCCCTACCACTACCACGGTAAGATCAAGGCACAGAGAAGGAAAAGAACCCATTCTAGGGCCATTAGGCAGCGGGCCTCCGAGGGACAGCAGTGGCCATGGGAGAGAGCTCCAGCAGCTTCCCGGCTCCAGCTGGAAGCCTTCCAGGCCTTGCAATGGGGCTCCTGCTCTGACCCCTCGGGTGTCTGCCAGCTGACCCCTTCCAGAGGCTGCCAAACTCCTCCCTGGGGGCTAGTGTTGCTCAGAGCCATCTGCAGTGTGTCCTTGTCGGGGAGCGGAGGCCCCAGTCCCCTGTCCAACCCGGGGTGGTGGTGGGGAGGGGGAGGAGGAGGAGGAGGCGGCAGAGCTCAGAGAGGCTCAGCAGGCGGTGAGTTTGGAGCGGTTGCACCCTAGCGTGGAGGCTCCATCCCTGCCGCCGCCACCACCACCACCTACGTGGGCCTGAGGCCTCTAGGCTCTTAGAGAAAAATTGCTAAAATCAAATTGCAATTAACAGAGGCAATTATCCGCCTATTAGAAAATGTCCCTTGAGCCAAGCTTGCGCCATGAGCTGCCTGGGCCTGACTGAGCAGCTGGGCCCCAGGGGAGGCCCTGGAAGCACCAGGGGTCAGGGGGAAGAAAGCCTGCAGCCCAGGCTCTGAAGGGTCCTAAGAGGGGAATGAATAGAAGCACGGGCCCGCGGTGTGTGTTGGGGAATGGAGCCCCCCACGCCTGCATCCTAGGGACCCCCCCCTTTGCAGCCCCCTCTGGCCCCTCTTCTCTGCCAGGCCTTCCTAGAGGGCTAACCCAGAGCAGTGTGTGTGCAGGGAAGAACAAAGGAAAGAAGAATCAGGCAGTGACCCTCGGGGGAGTGATGATAACATTTTCACTTGAAAATTACCAGAGAACAGATTGTCTTATGCAAATGATATGCAAATCACACTCCGGTTGGTCCTCTCCTCGAACACACGCTACCCAGAGTTCTTCCAGCTCTTTCTCCGACTGGGGCTGATGGGGGAGGGGGAGGGCCCTCCTGGAAATGGGGGTTTAAGGGGAGTCTCGCTGCATTTGTGCCAAGCTGACAGCCATCTCTGCTTCCTGGCTGGACTGTACGAAGACCCTAAATCCAACAGAGGCCTCTCTGCTGTGTTCCTGGGACTGTCCATTTGCAAATGGCTGCGATGGGGCTGGACAGATTAGATGGAGGAGCACAAGACTGAGAGCGAAAAAGGCAGCTGAGGACTCCACGGTCTCTCCCCCAGCCCAGACTTTGGCTGCTGGAGTCCAGCAGGCTCCACCTGCACCTGTGTGTTCCCGCCTCAAGGACCTGGCAGTCTCATCTACCAGTTCCCCAAGTTAGAGCCCAGAGGGCAGCTGGATTCCCACCCAGCTCCTGCATATCCACTTCACTGTCCGCAACTCTGGGGAGACACGTCTCCTCTCTGTCCCCAGGGCTGCAGCTGTCATTCACCTGTTATCTTGCCCTGGCTTGGCCTGTGTCTGGGTTTCCAGGTCAGCCCCTCAGCTCTGCCCTCCACCTTGCTCTTGCAGTGGACTCTCTACCAAACCAAACAGACCACGCTTAAAACCCTCGGTGGTTCCCCAGGCCTGCCACGTCCAATCGAGATCCCTTGACCCAGCATACCCAAGACCTGTACAGAGCAGGCTGCTGGTGGCCTAATGCCCTGTGCCCCGCGTCCTCTGCAACTCCCACATGCTGTCGCGTCTCTCACCACCCACCAAGCACACTGCATTGTGCCAGGTCTGCCCAAACCGTTCCCTCCCCCGCCCCAACCCCAAAGCCTCCTCCCCTTCTCCCTTCCCCACCCCCAGTGAAATTATATTTATTCTTCGAGAAACGCTTTGTCTGGGAGACATGCACTGCCTGCCGGTGCCCGACGCGCGCGCTCACTTCACACGCACACACATCCCTCCCAGCTGTCACTGGGTTTCTCCCTCCTCGACTCTCCCCCAGCATTTTTTTCCCCCAGCGCAGAAATTAACTCATGTTTGTAGCCCTGACACCTAAATGAATGATGAATGAATCCATAAGAAATATGAATGAATGGAGCTGGTGAATGGGGCCTGGGTTTGATTTCGGCGGCTCTGCCCTGGGTGATTCTTAATCTGGCAGCCTCAGGGTCCATGACTGGGAATTGGAGTCGCAACGCCTACTTCGTCCTGAGGATTCGCGGAGTAGACAAGTTGTAACAGCTTGCTTTATTTCTTTTTATAGAAAATGTGAGAACTTAAATTTCTTTTTTTTAAAAAAAAGATTGATTTGATTTATTTGAAACACAGAGGATACAGAGAGAGAGAGAGGGACAGGGAGGAGAGGAGGAGGAGGAGGAGGAGGAGGAGAGAGAGAGATCTTCCATCTGCTGGTTCCCACTGCAAATAGCTGGAACTGCCAGGGCAAAGCTAGGAGCCAGGAACTCCATCTGAGGGTGGCAGGGCTCCAAGCACTTGGGACATCATCCTCTGCTTTCCCAGGTGAGTTAGCAGAGAGTGGATTGGAGACAGAGCAGCCAGGACTTGAACTGACGCTCTGATATGGGAGGCTAATATGTATCACCCACAACGCCAGACCCAAACAGTTTGATTTCTATATAGTTCATAGAATCACACAATTTGCCCATGGAAAACATACAAGGGGGCTTCAAAAAGTTTGTGAAAAGATGAATTAAGAGATAAATTTATTCTGGGCCAGCATTGTGGTTCAGTGGAGTAAGCTGCCACGTGTGGTGCTGGCATCTCACATAAGCACCAGTTCAAGTCCCAGCTACCTTGCTTCTAATGCTTCTCCTCGTTGGTACATTTGAGAAAGCAGAGGAGGATGGCCCAAGTGCTTGGTCCCCTGCCACTGCGGTGGGAGACCACATGGGAGATCCGGATGAAGCTTCTGGTTCCTGTTTCCACTTGGCTCAGCCCTGGCCGTTGTGGCCATTTTCTGGAGTGAACCAGCACATGGAAGATCTCTTTCTCTATCTCTTCCTCTCTCTCTGTGTAACTCTGCCTTTCACATAAATAAACAAATCTTTTTTAAAAAATTGTACTTTATCTGATTCAATTTTAAATTCTAAAGTTTATATTTTTCACTAAGTAATATAGTCATAGTTTTCAAAAATGAAAAAAGCAGAAGAGACAAGTAGATAAATATATCAAGAGTATGCATTTATAGTGGCAGGTGTTGCAATGCTGAAGGTTTAGCCTGCGGATGGGACCCCACATCCTTGGCATCAAGTCCCTCCTCTGCTTCTGATCCAATCTCCTGCTAACGTACACCCTGGGAGGCAGCAGGTGATGGCCTTAAGTCCCTGGGCCCCTACCACCCATGTGGGAGACCCTAATGGAGTTCCCGGCTCCTGGCTTCAGCCTGGTGCAGCCCCAGCTATTGTGGGCATTTGGGGAGTGAACCAGTGAATAGAAAATTTCTTTTTCTCTGTCTTTCTTTCTGTCTCTTCCACTCTGCTTTCAAAAGAAATAAGTGAATCTCTTCCAAAGAGATTGATTGTGAAACAATCTTAAGTTATTTCAAAATGCCCTTATATATGCTTTCCTTTATTTTATAAAAATAGTATGCTTAAGCCTCCAGTTCTGAACTTTGCCTTTTCACCATATATCACATTTAGACAGGGTTCCATGTCAGTATATGAGGGACTTCCTCCTCGTTTTCTCCTGACACACAGTATTCTATTGTCTAAGCTAGTCAAGTTCCAACTGATGGACATTTAGGTTATTTCCAGTCATCTGCTGTGCCAACAGGGCAGTACTCTGTGCAGACGTTCCAGGCTAGCCTCCTACAAGGAGAATCACTTGCACAGTATTTGTCAGGGGTGGGTTTCCTGCAGAAGAGCCACGTGCTGGGGTTGCGCTTGCAAAGGTCCCTGTGGCTGTAGCATGGGGGTGTTGGAATGGCAGGGGGAGGGGCAGACAGGAGACAGGGAGTCTGTTCCTCCATCTGTGACCTCTGGGAGGATTTATCCCAAGCATCTATGTCCTGGGCCCTTGGCTGGTACATGGGGCAGACCGCAGCCCTGTTCTTGGGCAGCTGAGCAGTGAATGGAAAATGAGGAGACAAGCAATGCTGGCAGCCTGGACTGGGGCAAGGGCGTTGAGGAGCCGTGAGCAGGCGTTTTAAAGAAGGCTCAACAGGGCACGGGGCCAGAGGACCGTCGGAGCTGGGCTTGGGAGAAAACAGCCCAGCGGCCAAGAGTGAAGCGGAAACATTGCACCCTTCTAGTAGCCCAAGTTGGCATCTGTCTGCCAAGGCAGGAAGCCCTGTCAGAGTGTGCGACCCCTGTGCACACGAGGCTCACAGGGCCCCAGCTGGCTCTTGCAGCCCTCTCCGGGGGTTGGGAATACGCACTGCCATGCAGCTACTCAGAATGCTGGGTTCGGAACACTTAGAGCACAGGGAGGTAGAATGGGGAGCTTTGCACCATGTGCAGAGAAAGCCACGAGTAGGGTTAGGGGAGTGCGATCAACAGGAGACAGGGGCCAAGAGGATGGACCCCAAAGCCCGCTGCAGCCACGTTCTCCCAGCTCGCCAGGGTCCTGCGTACCCGAGGTGGCTTGTTCCTCCTGCTGCTAACCTAGTCTTTATTAAAGACTGGCTGAGGTGCTCTTGGCATGCAGCAGGGACTGAAGGGTGCTGGTCACGAGGGTGCTCACGGTCCCTAGGATCCTGAACCTGCCAAGAACGGTAGAGGAACCCTAGGGGCCAGACCCAGTTCTTCATGGAGCTCTCCCAGGTCTCGGTGGTGCCTGATGATATGTCCCCTGGTCCCCCTGCTCAGTGAACTCACTGGCTGATCTCCACGCCCCACCCCCACAACGTCCCCCCGCCTCCCGCCCTGTCAACGCCCGATTGGGCCCCTGAAATCAGTAGCTTTGCCACCAACATGCCAGTTTGTGCTGCCCGCCCATTCCTCAAGGCAGCCTCAGCACCACTTCTGAGTCAACGCCTGAAGGAGAGTGGCTGGGCCTGTACCCAGGCAGCCGGCGCTCTCCTGCCCGCCCCTCCTTGGGTTTCTAGGTCAGGAAGCATATACCAGCTAGAATCCTCCAGAGCTTGTGGCACTTGCAAAAGCAGGTTCCGTGCCCTCCTTACTGCTGAGGGAATGTGTTCGGCTGGTGGGCACGGAGTGCAGGGGGAGGGGCCGTCCTGGCTCTTAGCATCAGGAGAGCCTCTCTCTGAGCCAATGTGGAAAATGCCAGAAAGGCTAAACAGCTTCCCTCCGGTGGCACACAGCAAAGTGGAGTGCAGACCAGGGTCTCCCAAGCCTCCAAGTAGTGTGGGTTCTAAAAGACTTCCAGTCCTCACCCCCAATCCCCTACCTCCCCCACCCCTCCCCTGCCACCGGCCAAGCATTCATTTCCGCTCCTAGCCTTCCTCCCAGATGTTTGTTCCCTTGGTCTTGAGCCTTCTCAGGGAGAGCCGCTTACAGAGCCAGGGTCTCCACTTGGAGCCCAGCAGCTCCTACCCCCCGCTGGACCCTGGGTTTGTCCCCTCTGCCCACAGCCTGCTGGCTGGCTGCCCGCCGCACCTTGGCCTTGACTTCTGGGGCTTCTGCAGACCCCTCCCCGCCTCAGGCTGCCCCGCCAATGTCCTTAATGATTCCCAGCTGATCCCAGCCACATCCTCCTCCCCCCACCCCAGCCTCCGGGGTGGGGGTGGCCCTGGCACCGAGAGCAGGCCGTTTTCCACTGAGCCCCTCAGAGGGTTTAACCCCTGGCTGGCTGAGCCCCTTGGGCTCCAAGAAACAGCCAAAATAGGCAATGCCAAGAAAAGCAGAAACACAGTCTGATGAATGAATGAATGGCCAATTTTCCTCCAAAGGTGGCTTGGGCCATGCCAGGTCCCCTGCTCTAGGGCCGCACTAGGAGGAAGGACCTAGCGGGGAAACCTCTGCCATGCTTGCCCACCAATGCCTGCTGGCTGGCTGTCACCCTCTCTTTCCCCATGTGTGAAAGCTAACAGTACCTTGGTCATCTACCCTCATTAAAGGGATTGCATAAAGTCATCCTAGGAGTTGTGCTCAGTGTCAGCCCTTGGTGCGTTACACTGTGGACAGGGACTCAGAGCCCATGCGGGCAAAGGCCTGTGTCTCCCTCACTCTCCTGCTCCCAACACCAGTGCCGTTCCAGGCATGCAGGAGACACGCGGCATGTGTTGGATGCATGAGAGTGTGAAATGGGGACAGATGAGCCTGCCCTATATCGGCCCCGGGAACCCAGGCATTCTCAGCACTGAAGTCAATTCTCCTGCTGGGAGCCTGAGTCCCTTTGCACCAAGCCCAGGCCGGTCAGCCCCCAGACCAGGGGCTCCGTGGGCAGGGACTGTGCATCGAAAGACTGTCGGCAGCGAATTCACAGGCTCAGCAGCTCACACAGACCATATCGCTCACTGGTGGTAGCTGGTTTGGTGGAAACCAAGGACTAAAGACACAGAGGGTGGAGACAGGGCACAGGCTGACCCTGTACTTGAATCCCAACTGCTGCTTTACTAACTGGCTGTCTAGCCCCCAAGTCAGCCACCCCTCCTTCTCAGCCTCAGTTTTCTCATCTGAGGCATGGCCAGGTAGCGAGCCCTCCTCTCCCAGCTTGGCAAGGGCTAAATGAGAAAACCATGTCAAGTATGCAACATTGTGCCTGGCGTGGCTCTGGTCCCAAGGCAGTCACCAGAAATTTCTGCCCAGCTCTGGCCCATCCTCCCCTCCCCCGCCCCCCAAAGCGGGGCATGCTGATTGGAGCAGGGGTAGGTATGCATGGGGGCCCTTCTGCTCACCGAAGTTTCCAGATGATAGTTCTGAGCAAGGTTGCAGGCCAAGGGGCTACAAGCGGGCAGCTCCCAGCCACCCATCCCCTACGCCTTGGCAGCAGACTATGTAAATAAACCAGCTTTTTGCTGGCTGGGAGCTTGCCTGCCCTAAGTGACATTTCGAATTAGTTCTGCTATATTGGGCCTGAGCTCTGAAGGGCCTGGGCATTTTTCCTCCCTAGCTCATCCCTTTGTGTGGTGAGAGCTCTTAAGGCACACCCGGTATGGGCAGAGTGCCAGGGGTGGGGTGGAAGCAGGCCTTCTGAGATGACGCGCCCCAGGCCCCCGGGGAGGTCAGGCCCCCTCCACACCAGGCCTGCACGGCTGCCATGGCAACCTCGCACAGGGCTCACACACCAGCTGGCAGGAATGCTGAACGGAAGGAGGGCTGCGTGGTCGGCCGGGGAGAGGGAGCTGGGCGCTGGAGGGGGCACGCGAGGGGTGGGCCAGCTGCGGGTCTGGCAGCGCTGAAAGGGAGATGTGCTAGCCACATGGCCTGCACGGCTCAGGCTGGGGCTGGGCGCGGGCCAGGGGATGAGACCATTGCAGGAGCAGAGCGCCAGGACCATGGACACATGCCACACTGTCTTCCTGGCAAAGGCACTACAGCTTCCCTGCAGGGCTGAGGGCAGAGGGCACTGGATTCAAGGCCTTTCTTTTTGGGCAAGTCGCCTTACCCACTTGGCTTCCAGTTTGCTTCGGGCTCCAGGCCTGAGAGTGTGAAGCAACTCAGGCTGGGGAGCCGCACTGACCCGAGGCAGGCCCTTGGCTCACCTACTTGGGCCGTTGTACGGGTTCTGAGCCTCAGTGGTCTCCTCTGTAAAATGGGAATAATTATAGCCCCTTGCTTCGGAGCTCACTGAGAGCAAATAACACAATGATGTGTGCAACACATCACACAGTGCCAGGGACCTGGTGAGAGCTCAGTAAGTGATGTCTGCTCCTCCTATTCCTTCGAGTCTGCCTGTGTCGCCCATTAGATTGGGAGGTCCTGAAGAGCAGGGACTGGGGACCTTATTCCTCTCTCTAAACCCAGCAGCCCCAGGCTGGGACCAGGCCCAGGGCAGATCCTGGGATGGGAGGTACAGTGTGTGTGTGTGTGTGTGTGTGTGTGTCTGTGTGTGTGTGTGTTTATGTGTGCGTGTGTGGGATGGTGTTGAATACACACCAGAAATGCCTTGGGCTGAATGACTTCCAAACATCCTGTGCAGCTTGGACA
This sequence comes from Oryctolagus cuniculus, assembly GCF_051225735.1. Lineage (NCBI taxonomy): Eukaryota > Metazoa > Chordata > Mammalia > Lagomorpha > Leporidae > Oryctolagus > Oryctolagus cuniculus. The sequence goes on along the minus strand of NC_142888.1, from coordinate 48,832,296 downwards.
CTTGGCGCTTTTAACTCCATTAAGTGCCGAAGGAGAGGCAGCTCCTAGAGCATGCGGGTTCCTTTCTATGTAGACAATTGGAGTCACCCCTAAATTAGCATGCTAGCACCCTTCTGGCAGTCTGCCGCACCCATGATCATTCTGCTGGAATGGCACCTGGCCCCAGAGTCCCAGGAAGACACCAGAGTTAGAAGTCCCCCCTCCCCTAAGATAGGAGCCCGGGGCAGAGGTCCTGCCCTGGTTGGAGCCGTAAAAGCGACTGCTCTGAAGTGACAGCCACTGAGCCGAACTAATTGGAACTCTGGCCAAAGCAGTTTTGGCCCCCACGCTGTGGATTGCCCAGACCTGGGATCCTAATTTTTCGCCGCCTTCCACCATTACCTTAACCAAGAACACTGGCCTGAGTTCGTTGGTCTGAGCATGGCTGGTGAATGAAGCCGTCAGACTAGCATACCGGCCCATGGACTGCAGTGCTGCCGCCACATCAGCAAAGCATTCCTGCAGGTCTAACGGCTCAGCCTATCCTGGGCCTGAGGGCTGCCCCTGGAAACCAAGCCAGGGCCAGGGGTTCTCAGGCTGCAAAATCTCAGCCACTGAGGGCCACCCAGAGCCCAGGAGCCTGGCAGGAGTGCGAGTCAGGCCTAGGAAAAGAGCAGGAAGTTGGATGATGGTGGTGGGAGCCAGGTTGCTCCAGGTTGGAGTGGGAATGTGCAGATCGGCAAAGGGAAGGTAGGACTGGTCCATGTGGCATCAGGGGAGTGTGAAAGAGCAGTCTGAACTCGTACGTCTCATAATCCAGGTACAAATGGCTACACAGAGAAAGACTTAGATACAGTATGCTTTGAAAAGTATACATTGGGGCCGATGCTGTGGTGTAGTGGGTAAAGCCACCACCCGCAGTGCCGGCATCCCATATGGGCACCTGTTCGAGTCCCGGCTGTTCCACTTCTGATCCGGCTCTCTGCTGTGGCCTGGGAAAGCAGTAGAAGATGGCCCAAGTCCTTGGGCCCCTGCACCCACGTGGGAGACCCAGAAGAAGCTCCTGGCTCCTGACTCCTGGCTTCCACTGCTTTCCCAGGCCATAGCAGAGAGCTGGATCAGAAGTGGAACATCCTGGACTCGAACCGGCACCCATATGGGATGTCAGTACTGCGGGTGGCAGCTTTACCCACTATGCTACAGTGCCAGCCCCGGAAATATGCTTTTAATTAATCATAATCATAATATCAGTATTGGCTCATTAAGTGTGACAAAGTACCATTCCAATGTAAAATGATAAAGACTAGGAGAAACTTGTTGCAGGATGTATGGGAACTCTGTCCGCCTATTGTTTCAGTTACCTACAATCCACTGTGATGCAGAAACATTACATGGAAAATTCCAGAACTGAACAATATGTAAGCTTTAAAATGTGTCCTTTTCTCAGTAGTAAGATGAAATGTCACGGTATCCAGCACTGAGCAGCTGGCAATGCAAATAATCCCTTTGTCCAGTGTGTCTAGGCTGTATGTGTGACCCATGCATTAGTCACATAGTAGGTGTCTCAGTTGTAAGAGGGGCTGTCATGGGCCGGCACTGTGGTGTTGAAGCCTAAGCCTCTGCCTGTAGTGCTGGCATCCATATGGGTGCCAGTTCGAGTCCCAGCTGCTCCTCTTCCAATCCAGCTCTCTGCTATGGCCTGGGAAAGCAGTAGAAGATGCCCAAGTCCTTGGGCCCCTGCACCCGCATGGGAGACCTGGAGGAAGCTCCTGGCTCTTGGTTTCAGATCAGCTCAACTCTGACCGTAGCGGCCATTTGGGGAGTGAACCAGCAAATGGAAGACCTTTCTCTCTGTCTCGCTCTCTCTGTCTATAATTCTACCTCTCTGTTTTTTCTGACTTTTACTTTTTATTTATCTTTACCTCTGAAATAAATAAATAAATTATAGGAAAAAAAAAAGATGTGCTGTCATGATATTTGAGTTCACATAGCCCTTACTGTGCTTCAGAATGGCCCCAAAGCACAAGGGCAGTGATGCTGGCCATTTGGGGATGCCGAAGAGAAGCCATAAGAGGTTTCCCTCAAGTGAAGTGGTGAACTTTCTTGACATGTGTATCAATGGAACTTGAGCTAGCCTCTCAATCTTTCTGTAGATCTTAAGCTGTTCTTAAAAACCAAGTTTATTTTTTTTAAAAAAGATTTATTTTATTTATCTGGAAGACAGAGACAGAGAGAGAGAGAGAGAGAAAGAAAGAGGTTTTCCATCCATTGGTTCACTCCCTAAATGGCCACAATGGTTGGAGTTGAGCAGATCTGAAGCCAGGAACCAGGAGCTTCTTCTGGGTCTCCTACATGGGTGCAGGGTACACGGTGCAGTCTGCCTGTGGGAGGCAGTAGGTTATGGCTCAAGTGCTTGGGTCCCTGCCACCCAAGTGAAGGACCCAGATGGCATTCTTGGCTCCTGACTTTGGCCTGGCCCAGCCCTGGCAGTTATAGGCAGTTTAGGAGTGAACCAGCAGATAGTAGATCTTTGTCTATCATTCCCTCTGTCTTACTTTCTGTGTGTGTATATGTACATATCTTTTCGCTTCTTAAATAAGTAAATATGTAAAAGAATTTTTAAAAATGTATCAGCCATGCTTTGGCTTTCACAATTTTATTTTATTTTTTTAAAATATTTATTTGTTTACTGGAAAGTCAGAGTTACATGGAGAGAAGGAGAGGCAGAGAGAGAGAGGTCTTCCATCTGCTGGTTCACTCCCCAGTTGGTCGCAACGGCCGGAGCTGTGCCGATCCGAAGCCAGGAGTCAGGAGCCAGGAGCTCCTTCCAGGTCTCCCACGTGGGTGCAGGGGCCCAAGGACTTGGGCCATCTCCTACTGCTTTCCCAGGCCACAGCAGAGAGCTGGATCAGAAGTGGAACAGCCGGGACTTGAACCAGCGCCCACATGGGATGTTGGCACTGCAGGCAGCAGCTTTATTTTTTTTAATTAATTCATTATTTGTGAGGGAGAGGGACAGAGACTAAGAAAGAGACAGAGATCCTATATTCACTGTTTTATTTCCTAAATACTTACAGCAGTCATGGCTGAGCCAGGCCAAAGCCCGGAGCCGGGAACTCAATCTGGGTCTCCCACACGGGTGGCAGGGGTCCAATGACTTGAGCCATCACCTGCTGCCTCCCATGATGCACTTTAGCAGGAATGTAGAGTCAGGAGTCTGAGGCAGGACTTGAACCAAGGTGCTCCTGAGACAGGATGCAGGCACCTTAACATCTAGGCAAACGCCCACCCCTCACAGTTGCAAAGTAAGCTTTAGAGATAAGATTGTCACATTCCTTGGAGCAATAGGACACTGAGAGTGATACCTAGAAATGCTGGCTTAGATACCCCAGCCTGGTCACCTGGAAGCCAGCAACATGAGATCTTGGGGTGCTGCAGGGCTTTCTTGGGGAGTGGAAAATCAGGACTTTGGATCTTTAAGGCTGAGAGGCTAGAGGCGGGCAGAGAACACGGAGTAGGGTCCTTTGATAGAGTGGAGACTCAGCGGGGAGGGAAGCCCAAGGGCCGGGTGTGGATAAACTGGCTCTTGGGAGGGGCAAGGCGGGCTTATGTCCTGATTTGTAGTTGTCTGCCAATTTCTCTGGTGTAAATACACCCACCATAGTGGTAGGCTGCGCTACATCTACCAGTAGTGGGCAAACCGCTTGTGACATTCCCGAATATTTGACACCTGGTTCTTGCCTCCAGCACATCCCTGCCCATTGGGAGGCGCGGGGGGGGGGGGGCAGAGTTTCCAGGGCTGTAGGAGTTGGGCCTTGTGGGGAGCAGGATACTGGGTTGGAAGTGCAGCTAGCGAGGGTGAGGTCGGCTCAGGAAGCTGTTGGGTTCCAGCCAGCGGGTCACATGGAGATTCAGCTATTAGCTATTGAGCTGCATTCTTGGCTGGGCTCTGTGCCAAACATTTAACATGCATTAGCTCATTTAATCCTCACAACAGCCAGAACAAGTACCCATTCATTCATTGCTCCAAGCATCCACCTATTCATCTGTCTATATGACAAGTCCATATTGTGTACCTACTATGTGCCACTGTCTGAGGCACAGCAGTGATGAAAGCAGAGTCATTACCCTCTTGGTGCTTCTACTTGAGTGGACAGAAACAGATGAGGAACACATTTAAAAAAATAAACAAAAGGCACAAAAATGAAGTACCGGTTGTGGCGTTTGGAAAGAAAAAAAAAATGGCGAATCAAGAACAAAAGGGATATCACTGTTGAAGATCAGATGCCTAAGGAACACGTCTCTGTGGTGGTGACAGCTAAGAAGGAGACAAGGGGCCAGTGATGCAAATGCCTGGGGTCAGAACATCGGAGTGCTGGGAACAGCAAGTACAAAGGCCCAGGGGTCACAATGAGATTAGCCTGTTTCAAGCAACATTAAGGAGGCCAACATCGCAGAGGTTGGTGAGTGAGAGATGACGAGGTCAGAGGGGCGGACAGGAGCCCAATCACGCAAGCCCCTCAGGCCACAGTGAGGACTTCAGGCGGACTTGGTGCAGGGTTATCACATGAGCTGTCTGCTGAGCTAGCTCGTTTTGGCTCCAGCGTGAAAAACAGACTACAGAGAGACAAGAAGATTAGTTCAGGGATTGTGTCTCTGGGTGAGCTCCTAGCTCAAAACAGAAAGGGAACAAGGAAAATGCCCACGACTAATACATGACACAGCTAGGATTCAGATCGAGCCTCTAGGATTCACTGGCTCCCTCCCAGCCCCTCCCTGCCCCCCCACCCCGCCGGCAGTCTCATGTACTGTCATCTACACTTTCTGACTTAGGGCCCCTCAAAAGTTAGGATATGGTATAGCAGGTTAAGCCACCACCTGCAGTGACAGCATCCCATATGGGCGCCAGTTCTAGTCCCAGCTGCTCCTCTTCCGATCCAGCTGTGGCCTGGGAAAGCAGTAGAAGATGGCCAAGTGCTTGGGCCCCTGCACCCACGTGGGAGACCCGGGAAGAAGCTCCTGGCTCCTGGCTTCGGATCGGCACAGCTCTGGCCATTGCAACCATTTGGGGAGTGAACCAGCGGATCAAAGATCTCTCTCTCTCTCTCTCTCTCTCTCTAATTCTGCCTTTCAAATAAATAAGTAAATCTTTGTTTTTAGAAGAAAAAAATTCAACTTTTAAAACAAACAAACAAAACAAGCTAGGACAGATTTCCCAAGTAGTGTAGCGCCATGGTGGAAGGGACGTGACAGACATCTGGTGCTTAAATGACTTCGGCAATTCAGTTGTCCCTGGGCTGCCCCCTGGAATGTGAGCTCCTTGAGGACAGGGCTGTGAGTCACGCAGGATTTCCAGCCCCGAACCCTGGCTCACAGACGGATGAGTCCCGGAATCCAACCATAAGCAGCTCGCTCAGATCCCATGCCAGCTCTGGCTATTCCCAGTTTGGCCCACTGTGGAAAATGTCTTGGCTGAGTGCCCCCTAAGCTGCAGCACAGCCAAGGGAAGGCACTGCCTAGCCTGATCCCTCTGCACCGCACCCGCTTCCAAAGCCTATCACCTGCCAGCTTTGCAATGGGTTTCCAGAAGCCCAGCTCCCCTGCTGCCCTGTAGTGGGGACTCAGACAAGGCTGCCGGACTTCCTTGCACCTAGGGCCAGGAGGACTTCCAAGCCCTGAAGGCTGCTGAAAGGAGCCAATGAGATCCTGCACAAGGTTTGTTCAGCACGGTCCCTGACACATAGTAGGACCTCAAGAGGCTTCCTGCCTCTGTCCCTTCTGGGCGAGGAGTTAAGAACCTAATGTCTGAGGTGTCCCTGGATCTGAAGTGCCTTGCAGAGTCCCAAACCCAGCCATGGGAGGTGAGCAGCCGAGAGAGGTGAGTGAGGTAGCAGGAACCTCTTCCACCCTTGCCCCACCTGCCTTCCACACCCGCATCCCCTCCGCTCCCCCATTGCACTTGGCCGTAAGCACCTGGGAGTTGCCCAATTAGAGCTAATTAGCTTCTCCTGCAATAAAACCCCAAGGATGGAAAGGCTGTGGATCTCAGGCCTCTGACAGTAATCATCTTAAGTAGATATTTATTTAGCCTTTATTAAGCAAGCCAATTAGCATGTAATATCTGAGAAGCTGATTCTCAGGCTGGGAGCTGAGCACGTGCTGTCAAGAGTCGAGGGTCCTACTTAGGGTTCTGCAGGATCTTGTCCTTCCATGATCCCCTCAAAGGAGCCAGATCCCAGGATGGCATGGTTGGAACGGCCATTGGTCACATCTGTACAGATTGGAGACTGAGGTCCAGCACGGGGCAAGGAGCTTGCCCAAGGTCACACAGCAGGATGCAAATCAGTGCCTGAGAAGGCACAAGGTATTAGGGAGATTGATAGTGAAGAGTATCTGCTCTGGGGCCAGCATTGTGATACAGTGGGTTGAGCTGCTGCCTGCGCCACCCGCATTCCATATGGAGAATGGTTCGCGTCCCGGCTGCTCCACTTTCCATTCAGCTCCCTGCTAGGAAAACAGCAGAGAATGGCCCAAGTGTTTGGGCCCCTGCCACTTACATGGGAGACCCAAATGGGGTTCCAGACTCCTGGCTTAGACCTGGCCCAGCCTCAGCTGTTGTGGCTATTTGGGGAGTGAACCAGCAGACAGATGATCTGTGTGTGTGTGTGTGTGTGTGTGTGTGTGTGTTTAGCCCTTTCTCTTTGTGCCTCTGCCTTTCAGATAAGTAAATAAATAAATAAATCTCTTTTCCTAAATGGCAAAAGCAATGAAAACTTTAAGAAAGGTTATCTGCTCTAGGCAATGAGGACTAATGGGAAAATGAGATTACTTTTAGCTTGGGGACAGGGTAGGTGACAGGAAAAGTTTCACAAGAAGCAAGATGTGCACTTTGACAAGAGGGCAGTGGTGAGGGAGGACATGCCTGTGGAAGGGATCGTGTGAGCAGAGGCTCAGAACTAGGGTGTGCACAGCACGTCTGAGAAACACAGGCCTGCCACGTGCTTGGCACCCTGGTAGTATGAGCCCAGCCGAGTAGGCAAGAACATGCTGAAGGCAAGCGGGGTTGGGGCCGACATGTGGCACTGTAGGTTAAGCTGCCCCTTGGGCCACCCACATCCCATGTCAGAGGGCTGGCCGCTCCTCTGCTGATCCAGCTCCCTGCTCACGCGTCCTAGGAAGCAACAGATGATGGCCTAAGTGCTTGGGCCCCTGGCATCCATGTGGGAGACTTGGATGAAACTTTCTAGCTCCAGGATTCAGCCTGGCTAGTTGTGGGCATTTGGAAAGTGAACCAGCAGATGGAAGATCAACATTTCTCTCTCTCTCTCTTTCTCTCCTGTCTTTCCCTCTGTTGCACTGCCTTTTAAGTAGACACAAATAAAGAAATCAAAGAAAGAGTGGGGCTGGCAAGCAGGTGGCTAGCCCTGGGTAGCCCAGCCAGGAAGGTGGGATCTTGCCTGGAGAGGGGGGAATGAACATGTATCAGAGAAGGAGCAGCCCTCTGGAGGAAAGTCACAGCACCCTGCACTCACTCCAGCCATGCTGCCTGAGGGTTACCACGTGACAAGCACTGGGCCCCTGAAATCGCTCGCAGCTGAATTAGGGAGGCAATCATGGAAAGAAGGAACCGCATCCGAATGCACTGAGCGCTGTGATGGGAGAGAGGTCTCTACAAGGGAAGGGGAGAGCTCCACTCTGCCTGCTGCCCTTGGAATAGCTTATTGAAGGCTGGGCAGAAGCCCAAAGAATTGCCCTGGGCTTAAGAAGTTCTGACGATCTGGTGCCCCCCCCCCAGCATATCTTGATATATACATCACTTTATTTTCTTTTTTAAAAGATTTATTTATTTGAAAGTCAGAATACACAAAGAGAAGGAGAGAGAGAGAGAGAGAGGTCTTCCATCTGCTGGTTCACTCTCCAAATGGCTGCAATGGCCAGAGCTGTGCTGATCCAAAGCCAGGAGCGAGGAGTTTCTTCTAGGTCGCCCATGTGGGTGTAGGGGACCAAGGACTCTGGCTATCTTCTACTGCTTTCCCAGGCCATAGCAGAGAGCTGGATCAGAAGTGGAGCAGCCAGGACTCGAACTGGCGCCTGTATGGGATGCTGTCACTGCAGGCGGTGGCTTTACCTGCCATGTCACATACACATCACTTTCACATACAATACTGCTGTGGTGTGGATATGATTTTGGGTGCCTGCCAAAGGCCCATGTGTTAAAGGCAGAAGCTTCCTCCAATCATGGTGACTTTCCTTTGGGAACTCTTTAGATGGCATTAGGTTGTGGGGGTGGGACCAACGTGAACCGTGATGCCTTTATGAGGACAGACAGACAGACATGTGTGCTCTTTGTCTCTTGCCATGTGATGCTATATGCTGACTTGGGCCTCTGCCAGCACGAATACCATCATTGAACACTGCACAAATGGGGCTGCCCAATGTTGGACTGTGAACCTCCAAAACTGTGAGCAACAATAAACATCTTCTTTTTCCTAAAAATGTGTTTGTTTGTTTGTTTATTTATTTGAAATGCACAGTTACAGAGAGAGAGAGAGAGAGAGAGAGAGATCAGGAGAGTGAGGGATCTCCATGTGCTGATTCACTCCCCAGATGGCCACAATGACTGGGGCTGGAAGCCAGGAGCCTGGAACTCCATCTGGGTCTCCCATATGTGTGGCAGGGACCAAAGGACTTGGGCCAACAACCGCTGCTTTTTCAGGTACATTAGCAGGAAGCTGAATCGAAAGCAGAGCAGCTGGGACTTGAACCAGTGATCCTATTGGATGTCGGCATCACGGGCAGGGGTTTAACCCATTGTGCCACAACACCAGCCAGAACCTCTTCCCTTCCTAAGTAGCTTGTCTCAGGTATTTCATTGTAGTAACGGCAAGTTAATACAAGTATGTATGGTTTTATTCTTCCCAGTAACTTCATGGGTCAGACGACAGACACTGAGGTTAAGCAATGCAGCAAGAAGTAACCTGATAGGATGTGGAAAAGCACAGCATGTGGGATTTGTCATATCTGAGTTCCAGTCCTCACTCAGTTTCCTTAGGCATAAAATGGGGATGATATCTTCAATGGATTCATTCAACAAGTCCTAACTGAGCACAAAGTGCCCTACCAATGTTCACTTCCTCTCTGCCCTGAAATGACTTGCCCTAGGTCATCCTAGTCACCACTTAAACTCTAAAGTCTATGTTCTTGAGAGAGCCAGAGATGAGAGGATGGCTGGTGGCAAGGTTGAGCAGGAGGGGGGCTTGCCCGGTGCTTTCACACCTCCAAGAGAAGCTGGAGAGGAAAGCTGAGCTTACTCAAGCTTAGAGCGAGAAGGATGGAGGCCAGACATCAGGTGATCTGGCTCACCAAGTTGTGAGTCACTCACCGGAAGAGCTGTGGCTTTGGGGGCCTGCGACATCTCTAAGAGGACTAATCGCAGGGAGTCCAAGCTGGGGCGAGGCGGCCCCATCCAGAGGAAGAGGGAATGATGAGCTCAGCAAGGCGGCAGACTGGAAAGGACCCAAATAGGTCATCTGGTCCAGCCCCCTGCCTCGGGGCAGAATTGTTCTGGAACCAGACAGATGAATCTGTCCTGCTTTTCAGAGTCTACTGGGGAAGAGATTCCTGGACATTCTAGAACAGATTCTCACAGCTAACTCCCAGAACATTCCTTCTTTTTGACTGATGACAATTTCACTGGCTGCCGTTTCAGCCTTGTGTGGCAAAGTGGGAAGGCGCCCAGCGCCCAGCTCCTCTTCAATGCGTTCACCCGGGGAGCTTACACCTTTAGCAACACAGGCCTTCCTCATCTCCCTAAGGGGCCCTACATGGCCCCACCCCCATGTCTTCTGTATATTTAGTTTTCATTTATTTGAGAAACAGAAAGAGACAGAGCGCGCTCCTCTCCACTGGGTTACTCCCCAGATACCTGTTTCAATTGAAGCTGAGAGCTGGGAGCACAAGTCAGGTCACCCACGTGGGCAGCCGGAACCTGGCTACTTGAGCCATTACCACTACCTCCTAGGGTCTGCACCAGCAGGAAGCTGGAGTCAGGAGCCAGAGCTGGGTATTGAATCCATGCACTCTGATGTGGGACACGAGCATCTTGAAGCAGTGTCTTACCGGCCCTCATGCCTTCGTTTATGCTGTCCCGTCCTGCTAGCCAGCAAAGTCTCTCTATGTGGTCCAACCCATCCACTAAGATTCAATCAGCTGGTGCTTTGGTGTAGTGGGTTAAACCACCATTTGCAGAGCCGGCATCCCATATGGGCCCCCGGTTCGAGTCCTGGATGCTCCACTTCGGATCCACTCCCTGCTAAGTCACCTGGGAAAGCAGTGGAAGCTGGCCCAAGTCCTTGGGCCCCTGCACCCATGTGGGAGATCCAGGAGACAATCTGGATCTTGGCTTTGTTCTGGACCAGCCCCCATCATTGCAGCTATTTGGGAAGTGAACCAGCAAATGGAAAATCTCTCTCTCTCCCTCCCTCTCTCTCTCTCTCTAACTCTGCCTTTCAAATAAATAAATCAATCTTAAAAGAAAAGAATCAAAACTCACTTCCTAGTGCAAACTTCTTTAATTTTTCTAGTTAGAAAAAAAAAACACATTCTCTCCTCCATTTCTATTTTGTGTTTACTTCGCTTTTCCTGATGTCAGAGAAGCACTAAGTTGTGCTCCAAAAATGGCTGACTGTTGGCCATATCTTATGGTTCAGCCCCAGTTGTTTGTCTGCTTCCGCTCCCCAGACTGTAAGGACATCCTTGTAGTCGTGTCTCGTGCCTCTCTGCACCCACCACTCCCCTCCCTTGTGCCCAGTGCCAGTAACGCTGCCTTGTGCACCAGAGGAGCCAAAAGCCTGTTTACCGAGTGTGTTGAAAAGTCATGATAATGTAGGATCTCTGTCCTTAATGTGTTGTACATTGTGAATTAATGCTATAGCTAGTACTCAAACAGTATTTTACACTTTGTGCTTCTGTGTGGGTGCAAACTGATGAAATCTTTACTTAATATATACTAAATCGATCTTCTGTATATAAAGAGAATTGAAAATGAATCTTGATGCGAATGGAAGGGGAGAGGGAGCAGGACATGGGAGGGTTGCGGGTGGAAGGGAAGTTATGGCGGGGGAAGCCATTGTAATCCATAAACTGTACTTTGGAAATTTATATTTACTAAATAAAAGTTAAAAAAAAGAAAAAGAAAAATGGATTGAAAAAAGAAAAGTCATGATAAGAAAATAACAAGATCTGGATGAGGCCATTCATGCATGGTGTCTCAATTCTCCTAACCACTCTCTGAGGAAGTCTTTCTTCTTTCCTCATTTGGCAAATGAGGAAACTGAGGGAGAAGCAGTCATGCCGTCACTGTTGGCTAGGATCCCTGCCTTGACCAAACACACGTAAACTTGGCCGGAACCTGGGAAGGCTCCTTCCCCAGGATTTCGGACAATTGCTGCCTGGATTCTGACTTTGTCAGTCTTTCCCAGAGACCTGGATTCTTCACTGGTGGTGTCCACCCTTTGGTGAGCTCAGTGGCCGGTGACTGAGGGAGTAGGGGGTCACAAACAGGGTTACATGCATGAAGGTATTCCCACCATCTTGCCAACTGCACTTCCTCCTTCATTCTTATTGATCATTCTGAACAAGACTCAGGCCTCCAGCTGGGGCCCTTGCGGGCTCTGGAGGCTCAGGGTCTGGCTACAAGTGGTGTTGCCAAGGCCACTTTCTCAACACAGGTGATCTCCACACAGATTTGCCTCCATGCAGCTAAGGCAGTAAAATTTCCTTCCTATCCCAGTGTGTTCCCCAAGGATGGTGCTCGTGGTATCGGCACAGAGGAGACTTTCAATGGCACAGAAATGAAGGTTTGTGTGTCACTAGTGACATAGTCATTGGAAGAGCCACTAGGAAAAAAAAAAAGCGCAACCCATGCACTACAAATGATTTCACTGTATAGTATGACCCTCTAGTAAGTATTTAAGTTTTCCTATTTTGAGAAGAGTGTCGATTTGCACTGTGCTCTTCTCACACTCCCAGACACTCCCAGCCACAGGGCAGCCCTAGGAGGGCTTGCTGAGAGCTTGGCATGGAAGGGACCTGCACACGTGGTAGAGGCAGGGCAGCCTGCAGGAGTAGGACTCGTACACTCAAGCGGACGCCAGCCCAAGTGCTTTCTAGAAAGTTCTGTCCATGTTCAGAAATAGAATGGCATCTCTAAGAAGACCTGAACCTCACCCATTTTTGTGTCTCCAGCACCTAAGAGAGTAGTTGGCACATCATAAGTGCTCCGTAAAGATTAGTGAAGTAAATATATGAGTTTATGATTCCTCATGCGTCAGGCCCAACGAGAAAACTACTTCCTAATGTAAAGGTGCTGTGGCACAGCAGGTTAAAGTGTCAGCCTGCAGTGCTGGCATCCCATATGGGCGCCGGTTCTAGTCCCAGCTGCTCCTCTTCTGATCCAGCTCTCTGCTATGGCCTGGGAAAGCAGAAGATGGCCCAAGTCCTCGGGCCCCTGCACCCGCGTGGGAGACCTGGAAGAGGCTCCTGGCTTTGGATTGGCACAGCTCTGGCCATTGTAGCCATCTGGGGAGTGAACCAGCGGATGGAAGATCTCTCTCTCTGGCTCTACCTCTCTCTGTAACTCTGTCTTTCAAATAAATAAAATAAATCTTTTAAAAAAAAAGTGGTTGTGAATATTGAAAGGAAGTTACATATCTCAGAGGTGGGCCACTCTGAGACAAGTGTAGAATGAACTTCCAACCAGGCAAGGTAGGCAAGAAGCTCTCAGCAAGGCTCCTGACACCTTAGCTTATAGCTGAGCCTAGGGCCTTGCTGGGCCTCCACACACACACACACACACACACACACACACACACACACGTGCACGCATGCTGTCACTCACACGGAATGGCACCAGAATCACCCGTCTGGATTGGCCTCTTGGAGAACTCTCTCTGCAGAGCGTGGGCCGGGCCCCAGCACCAAGCTGCCCCAGGCATGCGGTTCTCAGTTCCTTGGAGTGCACGGCCCTGCTGGGCCAGCCTGGGAATGCTTGTCCTGGCTAGGGCAAAGGAAAGTGGGTCTCAGGCTCTGCTGAGGGAGGCCCTGGAAGGCAGGGAGGTGAGGGAAGGGCTGTCCCCACACCTGGGGAGGTCAACACCAGCCGACACACTTCAGGGGGCCGGAGGGGTGGGGCGGGGTGTGGGGGGGAGCCCCCTGCAGCCCCAGGAGCACAAGAGCGGTCTGTTTCCGCCGGCTAATGCCGCAGGGCTGGGCTGGGGAGTGTGAGGTCTGGCTGAGGCAAGGCGTGCAGAACCTGAGGGCAGCCTCCACGGAGAAAGGAGCTGTGTGCAACTCTCATTAGAGACACAGGCAGGGACCCAGGAGGTTCCTCAGCTGCCCGTGCCCTGCCCCTGGGGGCATGTTAAAGGTACAGGCATTGCAGGCCCATAATCACCAGGACGAGGGCCAGTTCTGGAGTAGCTGTTACTCTGCTAAATGGACGAATGCCTGCTCCAGTTCACACTTCTGAAAAGAAACGCAATCGAGAGATCATGTACTTAGCGGCAAGTCCACCCTCTTAAAGTGGACAGTTGCATGGTACTGGGGGGGTGCGTGACCACGGCTGCTATCTAATTCCATAGCATTTCAGGTTTTTTCTTTTTTAAAGATTTTTATTTTTATTTATTTATTTGAGAGGTAGAGTTACAGAGAGAGGGAGAGACAGAGAGAGAGAGAGGTCTTCCATCTGCTGGTTCACTCCCCAAATGGCCTCAATGGCTAGAGCTCGGCTGATCCCAGTCCAGGAGCCAGGAGCTTTCTCCGAGTTTGCCCACATGGGTGCAGGGGCCCAAGGACTTGGGCCATCTTCACTGCTGTCCCAGGCCATAGCAGAGAGCTGGATTGGAAGAGGAGCAGCCAGGACTAGAACCAGTGCCCAAATGGGATGCTGACACCGCGGGAGAAGGCATAGCCTATGTCGCACGCCACAGTGCCAGCCCCCTGTTCAAGTTTTGACATGATTAGTCCTTTATACTCTCTTGGGTGTATACCTAGGAGTGAAATTCCTCAGTCTTGCTCACTCTGTGTTTAGCATTTTAAGGAAATGCCAAACTGTTTACCACTGACACTGCACCGTCTTCCATTTCCACCCACAAGACATGAGGGTTCTAATTTCTCTACATCTGGGAAAATACTTCTTATTTTCTGATTTTCTTTTTTCAAATTATGCTAGCCACCCCAGTGCAGTGAGTGTGAGGCAGTATCTCATTGTGGTTTTAATTTGCATTTCCTTAATGACTATTGAACATCTTTTCATGTGCTAATGGAAATTTGCATATCTTCTTTGGAGAAATGTCTATTCCTCCAAATTTCTTCTTGCTTATTTAAAAAAGTTGAGTTGTTTGTCTTTTTTATTCCGGAGTTGTAAGAGTGCTTTATACATTCTGGATAGGAGACCTTTATCACATATGTGATTGCAAGCATTTTCCCCTCATATGTTCAGTTTCTTGATCCATGGTTTACTCTTTATTTAAAAATAAATTTACTTTTTTTAAAAAAAGATTATTTATTTGAAAGTAAGAGCTAACACACAGAGAGAAGGAGAGGCAGAAGGTGGGGGGGAGGTCTTCTGTCCGCTGGTTCACTCCCCAATTGGCCACAACAGCCAGAGCTGTGCTGATCCCAAGCCAGGAGCCAGGAGCTTCTTCCAAGTCTCTCACACGGGTGCAGGGGTCCAAGCACTTGGGCCATCTTCTACTGCTTTCCCAGGCCACAGCAGAGAGCTGGATTGGCAGTGGAGCAGCTGGGACTAGAACCAGCGCCCATATGGGATGCCTGCACTGCAAGCCTGGGCTTTTTAACCCTCAGCATCATAGCGCTGGCCCCCACTCTTTTTTAAAAAAGCTTTCTTTCTTTCTTGGACAGAGTTACAGAGAGAGAAGGACACACACACATGCACATACACACCCACACCCACACATAGGAGAGAGAGAGTTCTTCCATTGGCTGGTTCACTCTCCAAATGGCCGCAACTGCCAGAGGCTGGATTGAGCAGAAGCCAGGAGCCAGGAGCTTCCTGGGGGGGTCTCCCACGTGGGTGCAGGGGCCCAAGCACCTGGACCATCTCCCGCTGCTTTCCCAGGCCATTAGCAGGGATCTGGAACAGAAGTGGAGCAGTGGGGACAAAAAACTGGTATGCCCCCGTGGAATGCTGGCACTGCAGGTGGTGGCCCCCCATCACAACATCAACCCCCCAAGGTTTACTTTTAATTCACTTTTTACACATGAAGAAACTGAGGTTCAGGGAGGAAATCTGGTTGCTTCAAGTCATATTCAGGGAGAGTCAGCAGCAGGAAGCTCTTTCTACTTCTCTGGACTGGAGACGTGGGGAGGTTCCGAGTGGCGTGCGTAATTCAAACCAGGGCTTGGCTGGCCAGTTCCTTCTCTTTGCCTTTTGGATGCACGCTCTCCCTTGTGGTAGGTGGCTTCTCTTGACTGTTCCGTCCTACCCTCAGCCACTCCAAATGGGACATCATTACTTTCCTGATAGCCCATCAGTGGTTGGACAGAGTAGCGCAGGCTTCAATCTTTTCTGGGGATCATCTATCGGAGGATGATAAAGAATTCACGCCAGTGTGCATTTGCAAGCCGCTCTGAGGTGCACAAAAGTCCCCAGAGGGCTGAGGGGACCCGAGTGCTTGCCCGGATGTGGGGACAGTGCCGGGCTCAGCAAATGAAGACCCTCTCTGGAGGTGTGAGTGTACCTTTGTGCTCCTGACTGCATCGTGTGCATCGCCACCGCCAAGGGGAAGGAGGCTGCTCCTTCATTTGCCTCTTCCTGTCAAACCTTAACCCAGCTAAGGTGCAACCACGATGGCAATCAACCAAGATGCGCACGCAAGAATATGTGAGGGAACTTCCAGAAGTTCATGGAGAGAATCAAATTAAAAGATAATAACATCTAGGAGCTGGCACTGTGGTGTAGCGGGTTAAGCTACCGCCTGCGGTGCCAGTATCCCATATGGGTGCTGGTTCGAGACCCAGCTGCTCCACTTCCCATCTACCTCTCCTCTAATGAGCCTGGGAAAGCAGCGGAAGATGGCTCAAGTGCCTAGGCCCCTGCCACCCATGTGGAATACACAGATGGAGTTCCTGGCTCCTGGCTTTGGTTTGTTCCAACTCTGGTTATTGTGGTTATTTGTGGGGTGAACCAGCAGATGAAAGACCTCTCTCTCCTTCTTTTTTTTTTTTTTTTTTTGTATTTCTGCCTTTCAAATAGATAAATACATCTTAAAAAAAAAAGAAGATAGCAAGTCTTGTAGCATGGTCATATGTGAGTATACATACATAAATTGGAAGTAAATTCACTTAATACTTAAAAGTGTTTGAAAATTTCATGGCATTCAATTGCTTTCTGTACAAATTTATCAAGGGCTTTGTGGGTACAGGGCCCTATGCTAGGGTGCGAGAGCCACCTGGGTTTACCTTTGTGGACTTCAGCTTCTCCCTGTGTAAACTGCAGGGATGGGTTATATCAGTGACCTTGAAGCCTCGTATTTCAGTGGCAGAATACTTGCTCTGGGTGCAATCTCCTGATCACAGCCCGAGCGAGTAGAGCTGCCTGAACTCCTCAGAGCAGAGCTAGAGAGGTCAGCAGAGTGCATTAGTGTGAACATTCTCAGCTGATTCCTTGTTTGTTTTTTTTTTTTTAAGATTTATTTATTTGTTTGGAAGTCAAAGTTACACGGAGAGAGGAGAGGCAGAAAGAGAGAAAGAAAGAGAGGAAGAGAGAAAGAGAGAAAGAAAGAGAAAGAGAGAGAGAGAGAGTCTTCCATCCACTGGTTCACTCCCCAATGGCCCCCGCTGTACTGATCTGAAGCCAGGAGCCAGGAGCTTCTTCCAGGTCCCCCACAAGGGTGCAGGGGCCCAAGCACTTGGGCCATCTTCTACTGCTCTCCCAGGCCATAGCAGAGAGCTGGATGGGAAGAGGAGCAGCCGGGTTCTCGAACCGGCGCCCAAATGGGATGTTAGCACCACAGGCCAGTGCGTTAACCTGCTGTGCTACAGTGCTGGCCCCTCATTCCTTGGTTTTTTTTGTTTTTTTTTTTTTTTTTTTTTTGACAGGCAGAGTGGACAGTGAGAGAGAGAGACAGAGAGAAAGGTCTTCCTTTGCCGTTGGTTCACCCTCCAATGGCCGGCGCGGCCGGCGCGCTGCGGCCGGCGAACCGCGCTGATCCGATGGCAGGAGCCAGGAGCCAGGTGCTTTTCCTGGTCTCCCATGGGGTGCAGGGCCCAAGCACCTGGGCCATCCTCCACTGCACTCCCTGGCCACAGCAGAGAGCTGGCCTGGAAGAGGGGCAATCGGGACAGAATCCGGCGCCCCAACCGGGGTTAGAGCCCGGTGTGCCGGCGCCGCTAGGCGGAGGATTAGCCTAGTGAGCCACGGCGCCGGCTCATTCCTTGTTTTTAAAGGATCCATTTATTTACTTGAAAGGCAGAGAGAGAGAGAGAGAGAGAGAGAGAAAGAGAGATCTTCCTTCCGTTGAATCACTCCGCCAAATGGCTGCAACAGCTAAGCTGAAGCCAGGAGCCTGAAGCTGCATCAGGGTCTCCCACATGGATGGCAGGGTCCCAAGCTGCTTTCCCAGGCGAATTAGCAAGGGGCGAGATCAGAAGCTGAGCAGCTAGGGCTCCAGCCAAGGCCCCCGATATGGGATGCTGGCATGACAAGCAGGAGGCTGGGGAGGATGGAGACTGATTATGCCAGCATAGCCACCAGTCTGCTCTCCCCGCATGGCCTGCTTCAGCCAGAGCAGGTTCAGAGGGGAGCCCCAGAGGGGAACCAGGTGTGGAGGTGCTTTGGTGAGAGAAGGAGCCCCCCCACCCCGCCTTGGCTTTGCTCCTTTTCAGGTTTGAAGGAAAACACAGGCTCAAGACTAGGGGCCCCACCCACCTGGGCATGGGTCCTGGACCAGAGCCTATTCTCAGGATCCAAGGGACTGACAGGCTTGGAGGGGCACCAGACCCTCAGACTCAAACCCCTCCTTCAGCCACAAAAAAGGGAACTCCCACAGGAGAAGCTGTGGGGAGCTGGAGAGGGGGTATCCTGTCATTTTCCAGATGGGACAAAGCAAGGCTCACATGGAAGGGAAAGCTTGGCCCCTGGCAACACAGCCCCACAGGATGAAGGGTGAGCCTGTGGGGCTGGGGTGAGGGTGGGGAGCTGCAGGTGGGGAGAGGGGTCCCATTGGGACTTGGACCACCAGCTCTTTCCTTAGCTTTGGATCTGAAACACCTGAACAAAGGCAAAGGAAATTCCCCAAGTGAAAAGCGGGTCCTCCAGTAAGCTGGCTCCAGAAACCAGGTATGCAAGGACTCACCCAAGGGAAGAGCGGCATAGAGCCCAGGCAGCCACTGGGTGGCGCTGTCTCTCCACCCAAATCTGTTAGGAGCGGTTCAGATGCCAGGGTAAAGAAGTCGGCCCTATTCATGCCCCATCCTGCCAGGGCCTTAACAAAGGCCGCTTGGGTGAGGGCAGGGCAAACCAGTTTTGAAAAAACTCCATGTTTCCCTGGCACGTGTGTGGGGAATGCAGGGTGCAGACTGGCAGAGCTCAGGAAAGCCAGGGGGAAGGAGCAGGCAGTTGTCCTGGGAGCCCCAGACGCCCACCCGGGTTGTCGCTCAGTGTTGGAGCTCATGTGAAGCTGTAAGTGGCCGGAGCCCAGACACGAGGGCGAACGATTCTCCCCATTTCTACAGCAAACAGACTGAGGCGCAGATTTAAGGGCCTAAAGGCAAACTGTCTTAGCATCCTAGGAAGCACCCTTCCATTTCAAAGTGAGCCCCTCTTTTCACTGGGCCAAAGCGACTGGGAGAGGGAGCTTTAGAAATGCTAATGCTATGGGTGAGTGACAGGCCAAGGACAATGGAGGAGTACACTAAGAATGGGGCAGCCCTGGCCTGGGAGCGGGGCTCCCCACGTGGGAGCCAAGTGGGCAAGGGAGGGGGAGGGGCGAAGCTATTTCCAGCGCAGGGCAAGGGGCTGGGGGGTGGGGATTACCTGCCGGGGGCTGCTGATGGGGGCGGGGCTCCGAGGAGGGGGAGAAGGGGGTGCTGGGGAGGAGCTGTGGGCCTAAGGGCCAGGGGGTGCAAAGAAAAATGGTGGGGGAAGCTGAGGGGTTGCAGCAGCCGCCTCTAAGCTGGCAGTCAGAGCGAGGCCAGAACGGAGGGCAGGAGCAGCAGCTCCTTGGGGTAGTGTGAAAGGGATCCGGACCGGGGCCTCTGGTTCCCTCACTGCAAGAGGCGACCAGAAGGATGCTGTCCCTGCTCCCTCACTTCCTGGCACTGTGCTCGTGCCAGCCAGCCAGCCGGCCAGCCAGCCACCGAATGGGAGTTATGGGAAGACAAAGAGACAATGCAGGTGAAGTCCCTGAAGCCAAGTGCATTACCAAGTGCTAGCGAGGGAGCACTTGCTCTTCTGCCTTCTCTGCTACGTGGCTGGTGGCTGATGTTGCCAACCAACCATTGAGCCTTGGGTTGGTCTTGCGGGGAGGGGGGTGGCATCAGGGCTTCAGAAGCCGGTGGGTGGGGGAGGCTCCACTGGTGATGCTGGCTGTGCTGAGGGAAACAGGGGCTCTGCCATTGCGGGGGCAATGGGGATCCCTCCAGGCCTTCGGCCCACATGGGAGAGGACCCACGGAGTGGGGAGCAGGTCTCAGACTGCAGCTTCCTTGGAAGGACCTGGTCAGAAGGCCAGAGAAGGGACCCCCTTGGAGAACTCTAGAACAATCACTTCCTAATCCCAGTGCATGCTAGGCCACCCCTTTGGGGAATGAGAAGAAAATCCGGTGATCAGTATTGTATTGATTTCTTTTTAACCACATCTTTGAACACCTTTGATGTTATACGAAGGTACACACAGGCCAAGCTCCCCTCCACCCTCAGCCCAACGGAAGATCCAGGATGCAAACTCACCCAGGCTGGAAGCCTTCCCACTCTGACTGTACTGGGCTGGTGGACTCCAAATGCTCTTAGCCATAGGAGTCTGTCCTTTTAAAACTTCGGTGACTACCGCTGGGGGAAAGAGACGCTCCTGGAACGCTGCATGTTTGGCCTGGCATAATTAAAATTCACAACTGTTCAGTTGTTCGCACCCCTCCCCCCACTCCTTCGCTCTCCCACCCTTCCCAGGGCTCTCTTCCTGCTGTCCTGATCTCCTCAGCCCCACAGGTGCCGGCAGAGCAGCTGCCTCTGGCGAGAGAGAAAGAGAGAGAGAGAGAGAGAGAGAGAGAGAGAGAGAGAGAGAGGAACCCTCCGGACTGTGACCAGGATCCTCCCGGTAACCCCTTGGCCCAAGTCCAGTCTGACAAGAGGAGAGGAGCCACCCGCATAACTCATGAATTCCATGAGCTCTGTGTGTAAGTGTAGGTGCTTCGATGTGGCAGTGGAGAGCTACGTAGATGGAGAAATGCCAGACTACAGAGCTATACGGTGACATAGCTGTAGAGATCCCTGCCTACATACAGAAACAGCAGGGGTCTTCTCTTTGGCTGGAACCATGTGGATGTGTCACCCGAAACCCAGGAGGCACGCAATCCTGCTACTGTCTCTCCTGGGGCTCTGGAGTTGCCTGGCCTCCCTCGCACGTGGGGCTTTACCATCTCCTCCCTCCTCCACCCCACCAGGTGGTCAGCTAGCCTCTCTTGCTTCCAGAAGCTTTTAGAAGCTCATGCCTCTGTGAAGAGCCTGTGCCAGCTGTCAGATACTTGCCTGAATTGAGCCAAGTGTTGCCCTCCGTGTGGCTTCCACACTTGGGTCCTGGCTCGGCTCCTTGCCGGGGTGGAGAGGGGGGACCACCAGATCCCAAAGTCCTTCCTGTGTCTCCCCCCACCCAGAGTCTTCTCCAGGCTTTTCCTGGCCCGATGCCCCTTTGGGAACCCCACTGGAAGCCACTCTGCTCAGAAGGACAGCAACTGGGGAAACCTGGTGGCCCAGACAAGATGTGACCCGGGGTGGGGAGGGGCGGTTCCCCTCCGGCCGCAGGCATGGTTCAAGGTCCCTTGGTTTTGAAGCAACAAGGCTGTGGCGGCTTAGGGTTATGACTTAGCTAGATAATAAGTCTCCCCAGAGACCTCAAAGCTTCTGGGACAAAACCAAAAGCCAGCCAAGTGGCAGGGGTGGCATGGGTGGTGGCGGCTGGGGGGAGCACTTCTCCGCCTCCAACTTTCTCTCTGCCTCTGGCTTTAGCATCTCTGATTCCACCTTTGCTGTTTCCTACTTTCTCTTGTCTTCCTTTGTTCCTTCTTTATCTCCCAGTCTCCTTCTCTCTCTCTCTCTCTCTCTCTCTCTCTCTCTCTCTCTCTCTCTTTCTCCTCCTCTTTGCTGCCCCCACCCTCCCACCGGCAGCCATGTTTGCCCTTGGCCTCTTTGCTTCTGTCTTTGACTTTGGGAACTCGGTGCGAGGAGCTGCTGTATAAACACAGAGGGTCATGGGGGATACAATAGTGCTACCCTTTCTCCCGTGGTTGTCATCCAACCTCTATGCACACAGCTCCTGGGGGCAGGCTTGTCACTAAGCCCTGAGACTCAGCCTGCATGGTGGGGGGTAGGGGGGATGCTTCCTCGAAGCTGAGTGAGGTCTCTGTCCCCATAGCTTGTGCCCACAGGTCCTCCTAACCTAGGCTACACTCCTGCCCCCACCACTCTCTCTGCCTTTTGCCAGTCCTTTGGAGGTCTCTCCCACCCCTAAGGAAATAAAGTCCTTTTCTGCCTTCACCCCCTCAATGTGGGCTCTCAGGCCTGGAGTGGCCGCACTGCATGCTGGGA
Organism: Oryctolagus cuniculus; assembly: GCF_051225735.1. Taxonomy (NCBI): domain Eukaryota; kingdom Metazoa; phylum Chordata; class Mammalia; order Lagomorpha; family Leporidae; genus Oryctolagus; species Oryctolagus cuniculus. The sequence goes on along the minus strand of NC_142888.1, from coordinate 48,810,495 downwards.
TAGGGTACCTCCACCCAAAGCAAGCTGGGAAGGGAGTCGGGAGCAGCATCAGGAATACGCCAGGGAGGGGGCTTTTAATGAGATGGGGTGTTGGGGCAGGGTTGTGCTGAGTGGAAATTAGCCCAGCCTGAGGGAACTGGAAAAACGAGGAGAGGCCAAATCCTGCCCTGGGACGCGGGGACAGCCGGCTGCCCCTCCAGCCCAGGGCCTGCTCAAGCCCTGGTCTTGGGTGCTTCCCAGCCCCTTGGAGTGACAGGGTCTCTCTCATGCCTCAGACTGTCAGGGAGGACATCAGCAGCCCCTCCTCCCTCCCTCAGAAAATTCCCAGAAACCTTCACGCTGCAGCTGTTGTGTTGGGCCCTACCCTGAGCGGATTGTGCCGTAGTCAGCGCCTGGCTCCTGCGTGCCAGGCCCAGCGCTAAGCCTTTCGCATACCTATCACAGCTGAAAGAGTTAAAACCATGTGGGCCTCCCCCTCCTGAAGCCCCTCCCCCTTCTGGCATCCCCCTGTACCCCTGCAGTCATATTCCCTGAGGCTGCCCTTGGCAGAAAGGGGCCTGCTCTGCCCAGCTGGCCACATGCCCCCTCCCCCGCCCCGTTCCTTATGCAAGTGTAGGAAACAGGATCCAAGGAGAAAGCAGGCACCTGTTCCGGAAGTTCCTGCCTCAGCCCCTGGGCCCCTGGGTGCTGGGGCCTGATGGGAAAGAAAGGCCTCAAGGAGTTTGGCCTGCCACATTTGGTCAATCTTACTGAGAGACCCAGGAGGCGGGGAGTGGTTTATGATAGTGACTCAAGGCCCTATTGGGCTGTGCGACAGCTTTCTGAGTTTCAGTTTGCCCATCTATAAAATGGGCATCTTCATAGTGCGCACTTCATTGGGTTGCTTTGAGGTTTTTTTTTGAGTTAACATATGTATTCCAAAGAGTGCTGGGGGTACAGGAAATACAGAGCCAATCAAGAAAGAAGCTGCAGCAGGTTCTCCAGAACGCCTACCCTCCTTTACCCCGGCTTCGGCTCCATCTCATTGCTCTCCCTCCACAAATGGGCAACTCTGCCCTTGGTTCTGGCCCTGGCCCCTTCTGTCACTCCTACTCCATGGCGCTCAGCCGCCCCCTGGGAATGGGCGGTCCCTCCTCCACCTGCAGCTCAGCGTGGGGGCCTCCCCTGAGAGGCCTCTTGCCTCCTCGTCCCCAGAGTGGGGCAGCTGCTCTGCCTCTTTAAGGCCTTAACTAGGTCATCGGCCAGCTGAACATCCCCCTCGCATTCCCCTCACACTAAACAATCTGATCTGATCGTTGGTGATGAGGTCAATTTCACATGGCTTTGTTCCTGCAGTGAGCTTGTCACGACCAATCATTTCCAAGCGAGGAGCCCATAATCCCGCGCTGGCTCCATCGTCCCCAGAGGCCATGCCCCTTTCTTGCTCACCAATGTGAGGTCCCCAAGGGCCAGCTCAGCACGAGTTTCTCCGTGGCCTCTGTGTGCCCTCCCGCGCTGCCCAGCTTGAGTGGGAGGGGGGCTGGGCTGAGGTCAATGATGGGGCTGCCAGGAGGAGGCAGAATGGGTGCCCGGCAAGGTGGTGATGGGGAAGCCAATCTCGGGGTGGGGGGGAATGAACCCTTCCTTCCTTCTTTCCTCTCCTGGGGACCTGGAATTGGGTCTGGGGCTCATGAGAGAATCCTGTGTGCAGACACCACTTAGCTCCCTTGCCTGGGGCCCTGGTGTAGAACTCTAGAGGCAGGGGCGGTGGCGGGGGTGGGGAGCACACTTGTGTGATTACGTAATCACGTGCCAGCCGTGGGGTAGTCACAACTGGGGACAACGGCACGCTTCTGGGAGTGAAGACCGGTGTTTTCTTTCTGGTCCCCCCACCCCCACCTGGCATATGCTTTTGGCTTGCACCTTGTCTCTGAGCCTCGGTGTGTGTGAGGGGGAGGGGCGGGGGGCAGGGGAGGTAGTCTGGAGGTTGGGGATGTGCAGGAGGAGGCAGGGAGGTGAACATGTAGCTCCCTGTCTGTGTCCTGAGAGGAGCTGCCAGGGTGCCCCCGCCCCCAGACTGGGTGGCAGTGATGTTTGTTTTCTGTGGGAATAAAAAATATCATGCCCAAGGAAGTGAGCTTTTCTTCTTTCCTCTGCCTCCCTCTTGCGTGACAGGATTCATCCCACCTACCTGAGCCCGAGGAGTGGACAGCGAGAGCAAGGGAGAGAGAGCGAGCACGAGCCCAACTGGGCCCTGCCTGGGGGTACTGGCTTCTCAGGGGGGCAGTGGGCTGAACAAGCCAGCACCTGGGGAACTGGAGGTGGCCTGCTGGGCATCTATTCCCCAGGGGGATCCTTTGGCTGAGAGACAAGAGAGAGAGAGTGCCGGGCAGCTTTAGGTACCTCGTCTCATTGTCTTCTGTAGTTCTCACATTAGAAGAAAGGCGAGTGGCCATCTTAGCATTAAAAAAATATGCATTTATTTAAGAGGTAGACAAATGGAGAGAGAGAGAGAGAGAGAGAGAGAGAGAGAGGAGAGAGAAGCAAAGAGAAGAGGAGAGGAGAGGAGAGGAGAGGAGAGGAGAGGAGAGGAGAGGAGAGGAGAGGAGAGGAGAGGAGAGGGGAGAGAGAAGATGCTCTCATTTGCTTGTTCGCTCCTCAAATGCCTGCACTGGTAGGCTCCAGGCTGTAGCTAGGAGCTTGCAGCTCACAGTCAGGTCTCCCACATGGGTGTCAAGAACCCAATTACTTGAGTCATCAGAGTCTGCGTTATCAGCAGTGTGCAGTCAGGAGCAGAGCTGGGTCTCGAACCCCAGGCGCTCCAGTGTGGGATGCAGGCAGGCATCCCTAGCCTTGCCTTAACCTCGAGGTGCAGCACCTGCCGCCTACCCCTGCAGCATGTCTCAGGAGTGGGGAACGAGAGTGAGGCCTGCCACATAGCTCTGGTGGCCAGGTTGAGGACATAGCAGCACTGAGAAATGACTCTGCAAAACACTGATGTCTGGGACAGGGACATCCAAAGACCCGCTGAGCGCAGGCCCAGTTTCCAGTGGCAGTGAAAGCACACAGACCTGGCTTCTGGTTTGCATCTGTCACTTCCTTGCTGTGTGCCTTTGGGGGCAAGCCACTTACTTCTCTGAGCCTAACTTATCTCCTCAGTGCAAAGAATGGCCATGACCGTGACTTTAGAACTGCCAACTGTGTGCTTTTTTATTCCAATTCATCAGCACGCTCCGCCATCTTTACCTCTAACTCCCAGATCTGAGTGCTTCTCATACTTCCATGGCCACCATCCCTTGTCCAGGTCACAGTCACCTCTCACCTGCGTCACAGCCCTCCTCATGATCTGCGTGCTTCTAAGCTTGTCCTGTCCCAACCGTTATCTGATACTATCCTGAGTCAGCCATGTTCCTCCCCTGCGCAAAACCCTTCCAGCTCTACCCATGTCACAGGATAAAATGGGAAGTCCTTACCCACGTCCTACAAGGCTCCACCCAGTCTGCCTCCCGTTAACTCCTCTGATTTCACCTGTGATCCTTTGTACCCTACTCACTCTGTTCCAGTTACAGAGGTTTCTTGGGGCCAGCGCTGTGGTGCAGTGGGTTAAGACGCCATCTGTGAAGCCGACATCCCATAAGGGCGCTGGTTCAAGTCCTGGTTGCTCCATTTCCCATCCAACTCCCCTGATAACACACCTGGGGAAGCATCAGAAGATGGCCCAAGTGCTTGGGGCTCTGCCACCCACATGGGAGACCCTGATGGAGTTTCAGGTTCCTGCTTCAGCCTGGCCCAGGCCTGGCCATTGCAGCCATTTGGGGGAGAGAACCAACAGATGGAATCTCTCTCTCAATCTCTCTCTCTTTATTTTTAATTTATTTGACAGGTAGAGTTACAGACAGTGAGAGAGAAACAGAGACAGAGAGAAAGGTCTTCCTTCCATTGGTTCGCTCCCCAAATGGCTGCCACAGCTGGCGCTGCGCCGATCCAAAGCCAGGAGCCAGGCGCCTCCTCCTGGTCTACCACGCAGGTGCAGGGGCCCAAGCACCCAGGCCATCCTCCACCGCCCTCCCGGGCCACAGCAGAGAGCCGGACTGGAAGAGGAGCAACCGGGACCAGAACCCATCGCCCATATGGGATACTGGCGCCGGGGGCGGAGGATCAACTAAGTGAGCCACGGAGCCGGCCCCCTCCTCTCTCTTTTTTAAAGATTTATTTATTTATTTGAAAGGTGCAGTTACAGAGGCAGAGAGAGAGAGAGAGAGAGAGAGAGAGAGAGAGACCTTCCGTCCGCTGGTTCCCCAGTTGGCCGCAACGGCCGGAGTTGTGCCGATCCGAAGCCAGGAGCCAGGAGCTTCTTCCGGGTCTCCCATGCGAGTGCAGGGACCCAAGGACTTGGGCCATCTTCTGCTGCTTTCCCCGGCCACAGCAGAGAGCTGGATCGGAAGTGGAGCAGCCAGGACTCGAACTGGTGCCCATATGAGATGCCGGCACTGCAGGCAGCAGCTTTATCTGTTATACCACAGCACCAGCCCCAATATCTCTCTTTCTCTTTGCCTCTTCCTTTTTCTATTTCACTTTGCCTTTCAAATAAATCATTTTTTTAAAAAAATGTGTATCTTTTGTGTATTGAACACAAACCAGTGCCTGCCTCAGGGATTTTCATTTGCTGTTTCCTCCTTCTAGAATACCTTTCTCCCAGTTCTTCTCATGGTGAGCACCTCTGGGTTATACAGGGATCAACATAGATGTAAATTCCTCGTGGGATTCTATCTCCAGTTTTCTTGCTTCTAACTCCCCGTGAATTCTTCCTAGAGTCTAACTTACAGTTAAGTTGCAGTCATTCAACCTTGCTCCTTGCAGCCCTGACTTGCTCATAAGATGTCTCTTTTTTAAGAATTCATTACTTGGGGTCGGTGCTGTGGCTTAGCGAGTAAGCTGCCGCCTGAAGTGCCGGCATCCCATATGGGCGCCAGTTCAAGTCCCAGCTGCTCCACTTCTGATCCAGCTCGCTGCTATGGCCTGGGAAAGCAGTAGGAGATATCCCAAGTCCTTGGGCCCCTGCACTCGCATGGGAAACCTGGAAGAAGCTCCTGGCTCCTGGCTTTGGATCTGTGCATTTCCGGCCGTTGCGGTCAATTGGGGAGTGGAAGACCTCTCTCTCTCTCTCTCTCTCTCTCTCTCTCTCTCTGCCTCTCCTCTCTCTGTGTAACTCTGACTTTCAAATAAATTTTTTTTTTATTTGACAGGTAGAATTATAGACAGTGAGAGAGAGACTAAGAGAAAGGTCTTCCTTCCGTTGGTTCACTCCCCAAATAGCTGCTATGGCCGGTGCTGCGCTGATCCGAAACCAGAAGCCAGGTGCTTCTCCTGGTCTCCCATGGGGTGCAGGGCCCAAGCACTTGGGCCATCCTCCACTGCCTTCCCGGGCCACAGCAGAGCTGGCCTGGAAGAGGGGCAACCGGGACAGAATCCGGCGCCCATATGGGATGCCAGTGCCACGGGCGGAGGATTAGCCAAATGAGCTACGGCGCCAGCTCCTCAAATAAATTTTTTTTTTTAAAAAAAGAATTCATTACGTAACTTCAGGGCCCCCAGTATTTAGGAATCCCCTTGAGTTCTACTGCATAAGACCTCCAGATTGGGGGCTTCCTGGGCTGCCCGGCAAGGGCAGGGAAAGGCGGTTTATTTGGGTGCCTACGGAATGCCAGGCTCTTGGACACAGGTGCTCTCCGCTAGTCTCCGCAGCAGAGCATGTACCTCTCACCTGTGAGGTAGGGATTCCCATCCCCATTGCACGGATGAGGAAACCGAGGCTCAGGCAGACCGTGTCACTTGGCTGAGATCCCAGAGCTGGCGGCCTGTTTTCTACCTCCTGCATTTGAACATTCCCCCTTACCGCCTTCGCCTGCACAGCAGAGGTATTCCTGAGGCTGGGAGCGGGTGTGTGTGTATGTGTGTGTGTGCGTGTGCGTGTGTGTGCGTGTGCTTTTTTGAGTGCTTGCTCAATACCCTTAAAGCCATCCACTGGTTGTCCCTTCTCCAAACTTCCTCTGACAACTCCAACTCCATGCCCTCTGCTGCATCTGTTTCCTTCACTGAAGGGCACCCCCTTTCCTGGCTGCTCTCTGCTTAATCTTGGCAGAGGGTTCCACCTGCCCCCCACTCTGACTAATCTGATGACAATGACCACCGTCCAGCGTCGCTACAGCCCAAGCACTGGCCCCCGGGCAGTGGTGTGTGGTGTGGGAGGCAGCTGGGTAGACGGAGGGTAGCCAAGTTGGGGGTGGCATTTAACTCAGTGTCTGCCAGGATAGTCAGGACAGCGCTGTGGCTCAGGATTGCACTCCCCACCATACAGAAAGCTAGATTGGAGCCAGCGCTGTGGTGTAGCAGGTAAACCTGCAGTGCCGGCATCCCATATGGGCACCGGTTCGAGTCCTGGCTGCTCCACTTCAGATCCAACTCTATGGCCTTGGAAAGCAATAGAGGATGGATCAAGTGCTTGGGCTTCTCCACCAGCGTGGGAGACCCAGATGAATTTCCTGGCTCCTGGCTTCGGATCAGTGTAGTTCTGGCCATTGCAGCCATTTGGGGAATGAACCAGCGGATGAAAGACCTCTCTCTCTCTCTCTCTCTCTCTCTGTCTTTGCCTTCTGTAACTCTGCCTTTCAACTAAAATAAATAAATCTTAAACAAACAAACAAACAAAAAAAAAAAACAAAGGAAACAAAGAAAGGTGCCAAGGGCTAGAGATCACTCCGCAAGGCCCCTGCCCAGGCCTTAGCCCTGGCACAGCACCCCTCAAATCTCAGCATCCTGCAGGATGCCAGCTTGTTAACCCCAAGTCCTTGCACAGAGAACGACAAGGAGCTGACCTGCAAACAGAACAGCCGGCGGAAAAAGGAGACAACGCCCCAACTTCCCCAACACCATGCGAGGTGAACCCTGTAAAGTTCTCAGAAAAAAGGGAAGGAAAGGACACATTTGTTTGGTTGCAAAAAAGTTTGCAGGTGCATGCAGAGCTTTCCCACAGTCTGTGGTCTGTGAGCTTTGTGAAGGCCCCTCGTGGATGGCAGGTGCGGGGAGGGGCAGCGGGGTAGCAGGGCGGGAAGGGTAGTTGGTGGGGGAGGCTACCCACCTGCAACAGTTCACTTTTGGCCTGGGAAAGGAGCTTCGGGCGGTCTTGGTGCAAGGAATAGCAGCGAGCTTGGAAGATCTAATTGCTTATGTCATCTCTGTCGAATTGGGTCTATCGGGAAATATCTCTTGGAAGTGTTTATCACATCCCCTGTTATAAATAGCCCGGCTGGGCTCTTCTCCGAATCTTCCTGCTGCTGCCTGGGAGCTGGGCTGGCAGGGGGCAGGAGGGAGGGGCTCTGGAGGAAAAACAGGCCCGGGGGTGGGGTGGGGGCGGCACGGGGACACCTGGCCTCCATCAAGCACCCATCAGAGCAACTCCTACCTCACCCAAACCCCATCACGGAGGGTGGGGTTGTTGGAGGGGAGGGGGCAGGTGGGGTGTCTTGGCATTCCCATCCCCCTATGCATCCCTTCATGGGAAAGCAGCAGCCATGTTCTCCCCTCTGCAAACATCTAAGGCGATGAGGAAAAGCTAGAACAAGAGGAAACAGCCTTGGAAAACACTCGCCTCTCAGCATCCCCATTTCCCTGATGGGGACACAGGTTCGGGGAGGCAGTAGGTAGTGGTATGCGGGGCTGCTAGGCCTGGAGCCCAATCTGTCGGACCCCATATCTTGGCTTTTTGCAGCGTGGCAAAGGCCAACCCCCTAATGATGCAGGGTGCTTCCCACCAGATGAAGAGAAAGGGACAACATGATGTGGGCCCCTCACCATGCTGCTGATCGCCCTCACCACCTGGCTGAGTTTCCTGTAGCCACTGCAACAAGTTTCCGCATGACTTAGAACCACAGAGATGTGTTGTCTTGCAGGTGTGGACGCCGGGGGGTGGGTGGCAGACAAGGTGTAGGCAGGGCCACATTCGCTCTGGAACCTGTGAGAGACACGCCTGTGCTGGCCACTGCCAGCTTCTGGTGGTTGCCGGCATCCGTTGGCTTGTAGCCGCTTCCCTCTGGTCTCTGACTCCATGGTCACACAGCCTTCTCTTTGCTGATCTGTTGGCAGTTGCCCTCTCCCTCCCTCTTCGGAGTCGCCTCCTTGCTGTGTGAGTACATCAGGACCCACCTAGATGGCCTAAGATAAATTACTTTTTTAAAAAGAATTATTGCTTTATTTGAAAGTCAGTTACACAGAGGAAGAAGGAGAGGCAGAGAGAGGGAGAGAGGAGAGAGAGGTCTTCCATCTGCTGGTTCACTCCCCAATTGGCCACAATGGCCATTGTTGCGCCGATCCGAAGCCAGGAGCCAGAGCTTCCTCCAGGTCTCCCATGCGGGTGTAGGGGTGCAAGGCCTTGGGCCACCTTCCACTGGTTTCCCAGGCCACAACAGAGAGCTGGATGGGAAGTGGAGTAGCCGGGACTTGAACCGACACCCATATAGGATGCCGGCACTGCAGGTGGCGGCTTAACTCACTAGGCCACAGCACAGGCTCCCTGGCTGCTCTGATTCTGATTCAGCTTTCTCTTCATGTGCCTGGGAAGACAGTCAAAGACTGCTCAAATATGTGGGCCCCTGCACCTGCGTGGGAGGCTCGGAGGAAGCTCCAGGCTCCTGGCTTTGGATCAGCCCAGCTCTGGCCAGTGTGGCCATCTGGGGAGTGAAGCAGTGGATGGAAGACTTCTCTTCTCTTCTCTTCTCTTCTCTTCTCTTCTCTTCTCTTCTCTTCTCTTCTCTTCTCTTCTCTTCTCTTCTTTCTCTCTCTCTCTCTCTCTCTCTCTCTCTCCCCCTTTCGGGAATGAGCTCCATGCCTCCAGCAAGAGGAAAACCAAGGCCACTCAATCGATATGTCTGGCATGCAGTAGAAAGGCCTGGCCCATCAGCATGAGATTTGGCCAGACCAGAGCAGCCCCAGAGGCCTTGGGCTGGTAGAGCCATTCCCTTTTCTCCATTCTGCCTCTGGAAATCCTCTTCCTTCTTCTCTGAGCCAACTCCTTGCCATCACCCCTCCCCGACAGCCTCTCCTACCTCTGGAGACCCAAAGCCCTGAGCACCACAGTGTATCGCAGCAACAAATGATTCAGTCTTTGTCTCCCTCATGAGATTGAAGGGTTGCAGAGCACAGAGAAGATCCCAGCTGTGGGTGTACTGTTCCCCTTTCTGTGGGCGCTGGCCTGCGTGCCCGTGCCCTGGTAGGCACCAGAGGAGGAAGAGAAGGGTACCGTTCTGAGAGCATTTCCCCCCGCAGCTTAGGCTTCTACTCCCTAGGGTCTCTCCCTTCTTGCCAGCCCCCTCCGGCTCACTCCAAGTCCCCTCCAGATGGGCCCCATCCTCCTTTAAACCCCAGCTGGGCCCGCCAGCTGGACCGCCTCAGGGAGTGAGGCCCCAGGAAGGCCCAGAGCCCACCCAGTGGGTTAGAAGGACAACAGCTGCCTGGGCGGGTGAGACGGCTGCAGGGTGAGGGTTCCCCACTCTCACCCCACCGTGGGCTATGTGGGTTGGAAATGAGAACTAGGAATGGGGATGGAGGTAAGGGTGCCCTTGTTGGCCACATACACAAAAAAGGTAGCACGTGCAAGAGACCTCAGGCCCCAAGGGCTCACTCTCTTCTGCAGTCGATTGATTGGTCCCACACCCACATAAACACTTTGTGCGTGGGGTGGTCAGGCTCTCACACTGACAGCCCTGAAGCCTAGGGCTCTGTTTTGGGTTCTGCCCCAGCCCCCACCTCCCATACCCCGACTCTCTGTATGACCTAGGGCAACCCCACAATGTTAGCAGTGCCCATTAAGGGAGTGAATGACATTGGCCTAGACAACACCCCAGGCCCCAACCTCCCGACTGTCCCTATGGGTAGATATTATGGCTTGGCTTACTCGTTCACTGATTACCCTGGGCTGGCAGCTCCCTGGAGGCGAGGATCTCAGCCTCACTCATCACTCAACTTCCAGTGTCCAAGTCGTGCCCTGTGCAGACTAGACAGCCCATCAATATTTGTTAAATGAAAACATGAACGGCGAAAGCTAAGGGCAGCCTCTCCAGAAGACATTATGTGCACATAGAGTTGCGCTGACCATTCCAGGGGATTTTTCAGAAAGCCATCTCTCAGGCAGCCTAGAGATCCCCGTGCCAATTCAGGAGATGGAGGAGGAAATGCCCAAGAGAGGAGCGTATGTTCCTTGCAGGATGCACTGTGTAAAAACAAGGTGCTGAGGGCCTAGGAGAATGCGAGTGGGGTGATCAGGGAGCCTCCAAGTTACGTAATCCTGGGAGAATCAATTGATTTCTCTGAGCCTCAGTTTGTTCATCTGTACAATAGGAAAACCTTAGGTACCATCCAGGGCTGTCGCAGGATTCAGAAAGATAATACTTAGCAGGGGGTCTGACACTTGCCGGGTTTTCCATCCACAGTAGCTGTCCTTGGAAGTTACTGCTGGCACAGGCTGCTCCAAGTGTGGTCCCAGGATCAGCAGAGTCAACCCCGGGAGCTTGCTAGAAACACAGAGTCTCCGGCCCCACTGGATATCTATTGGGTCAGAAGCTACATTTTCATAAGATCCCCCTGCAAAGTCCCATGCACAATGAATTTGGTCAGGAGCTCGGCTGGTGCCCAGACTTCAGACCTTCATATACAGCCTTCCTGGGGTTCCAGGACCCCCACGGATACTAACATCCACAGATGCCCAAGTTCTGTAGACACCTAGAAAACAGCCTCCTATTTGCACCTAGCCTAGGAAGATATCTCCTCCTATGTATTTTCACTGTCTACTAAAGAATGTATAATACCTACTCCAAGGTAAATACTGATGTCCAAGGTTGTCATGTTGTGTGGGCTAGGAAATGGTCAGAAGAAAGTCTGTATACGTTTAGGATAGACAACTTTTTTTTTCTGATAGTTTTTTTTTAAACTTTCTTTTTTTCCTAGAGATTTCTTTTATTTATTTGAAAGACAGAGTTACAGAGAGAGGTAGAGACAGAGAGAGAGGTCTTCCATCTGCTGGATCACTCCCCAGATGGCCGCAATGGCTGGGGCTGCGCCAAACCGAAGCCAGGAGCCAGGAACTCCTTCCAGATCTCCCATGCGGGTGCAGGGGCCCAAGCACTTGGTCCATCTTCTTCTGCTTTCCCAGGCCACAGCAGAGAGCTGGATCAGAAGAAGAGCAGCCGGGACTCGAACTGGTGCCCATATGGGATGCCAGCACTTCAGGCCAGGGCTTAAACCCACTGTGCCACAGTGCCAGCCCCTTGCCAATAGTTTTGAGCCACAGTTGGTTGAGTGTGTGGATGTGGAACCCGCACATTACAGGGAGAGCTCACTGCGTGAGCAATCTCCACTTCCTCTACAGGAAGTAGTTTTATATACTCTTCACTGCAAGTGGTGATAGTAGGGCCAAGCATCTGGCTGAACAGTTAAGATGCTGATGAGGCTGCCCATGCCCCGGCTCTGGCTCCTAATCCCAGAAAGCAGCAGACAATGACGCAAGCGGTTGGATTCCTGCCCCGCTTGAGGAGAGACCTGGATTGCATACATGGCTCCCTGTTTTAATCCAGCCCCGTTCTGGCCATTGTGGGCATTTGGGGCATGAACCAGTGGATGGGAACTCTCTCTTTCTTTCTCTTGGATTAAAGCAGTAGGGATGGTGAGCAGTGCTACTGCACCCTGGGAAATTGCTATGTACTAGACCCCCTGGTGTGTGTCATTGCCACCCCTCCCCCCAACATCAGTCCTATAATCACTGCTCTTTTACCAACAGGAAGGCCAGGCACAGGAAGTTTAAGTCGCTGGCTCAAAACTGGGGTGAGTGGGTAGAGCCACTGTGTGAACCCAAGCTGCCTGCCGCCAGAGCCCACGCGCCAGGGCACACATTGAAGAAATCACTGAAGTGCCTCTTCGTGTCTGTCTGGCCTGGGGGGCTGTGGAGATGGAGGAGCTGCTGTAGGCTCTGCCTTCAGCCCCCTCCCCCTCCCCCTCCAGTCCTGTGGCAGAGACAGGCACAGGAATAAGTGATAAAAGGAGGTGGCCTGGGACTCCTGCTGTCCCTGCATGGGCCACCTAACTGCCACTGTGGGGGCAGGGGTGCAGGGGAGGGGAACCAGGGGCCTTGCTCGTGTGCACCTAGGAGACATAGCTTTCCTGCAGGCTGCGCCATTCCCAGCTTCCTTTGCAAATCTGCGGGCTCGCTGGCGTGATTCAAGTGTCTTCCAGATCATGCAGAGAGCAGAGGATTTTAGGGAGAAGATTTCTTGCAAGGTAGTGATCAGGAGCTCAGAATTTGAGCCCCGTCTTCAATTTGAACTCTTCCCATGGCCTGGGACCACTGGGCCCTGGGTTTCTCCAAGGCAAGAGGCGTGGATGCTCCTGGATGGGATTTTTCAGGCCTAATTGAGGAACCGGGGGCCTCATTGTGATTCTTACAGCTGTAGCCTGGCCACCTAACCCATCGCCTGGGCCAGAGCCGCCGGTTCATAATGATTTTGTGCAGGGAGCAGTTGCATCAAAATGAGCAGTGAGCAGCCAGCTGCCTCCCTTATGTCCCGTTCAGCCCTCCATCCTCTTTTCCTTGCAGTTCTTCACTCCCAGTCTTAAGCTAGCGTCTGGACCTGCCTCTCGGTCAGGGCAAGCAGCTCTGCTGTTTGGTGATAAAGCCTTCCGAGATGGGCCCCTTGGACTGCTAGGGAGGGGCTGGAAGGGAGGAGGAAGTGGCCCAGCGGCATCCAAGGAACTTCAGCAGAGACTGTGTTCTGGTGCCCCAGACTACCACTCCCCCTGCCTGGCTGGGGGCTTCCCAAGGGCAGGGAAAGAACAAGGTAACGAGTGAACAACGTAGGAGAAGCCGGAGTTGGCAAGCGTGGCTTTCAAGGCCCCTGGGGCCATACTGGGGGCTGGGAGGGTGGGGGGAGGAGGGCTGGAGGAGGCAGCCCCAAGGACAAGGCGGATTCTGCACAGGAGTTGGTGGGGAAGTGAGGGGTAGGGGCAGGGGGAGTGGGCAGGCAGGAAGCTGCCGCTGGAATGCTGATGACACATGGTTCCCATTAGGCCCCTCCTTCTCCCCCCGGCTTGCTCTCCCCTCTGGGGAGTGGAGGGAAAGAAAGAAGATGTGCTGTCTAGGTGAGCCCCATTGCGTGGGAGCTGCCCAGGTAGCCTCTTGCAGTTGGTGGCAGCAAGCCCAAGGCCTTCCTCCCACCTGCTCACCAGGCAAGTCTGCCCCCTTGAGGCTGGGGCAGCACCCTGGAGTTCTCCCAAGAGGCCCTCAAAGGCCAGGGGTTTTGAGTCCAACACATCTAGGTTCGGCATCCCTCCTCCTGCCCTGACTAGACGGGCTGACCTTGGGTAGATTAACTGCTCTGAGCCTCAGTGCCTGCAACGGTGAATTGGAGAATCCGATCCTTGCCCCATCTCCCTCCCTAGGCAGAGTTGAGAGGGAGCAGAGAGGCTCCCTCAAGAAGGCATTGGCAGGGGCAGGGCTCCCGGGGCCCCTGCCTCTTTCTTTCCCTCTGGACATGCTGGCCCACCCTGGTGGCAAGGCCCTCAAGTCCTCTGCATGGTAGTTCCAAGTTCTGGCCCTCTTTGCATTAGAGGTGCCCCTGGCTCCCTCAGAACTCTGCCTCTGAGGCCGGTGCTGTGGTGTAGCGGGTAAAGCCACCTCCTGCGAAGCTGGCACCTTATATGGGCGCCAGTTCGAGTCCCAGCTGCTCCGCTTCCAATCCAGTTCCCTGCTAATGGCCTGGGAAAGTAATAGAAGATGGCTCAAGTGCTTGGGCCCCTGCACCTGTGTGGGAGACCCGGAAGAAGCTCCTGGATCCTGGCTTTGGATCAGCCCAGCTCCAGCCATTGTGGTCATTTGGGGAGTGAACCAGTGGATGCAAGACCTCTTTCTGTCTCTCTGTGTCTCTCTGTAACTCTGCCTTTCAAATAAATAAAAATAAATCTTTTAACAAAATAGAGCAAAAACCTTTGCCTCATCACAGCCATTTCCAAATCTATCTTGGCACCCCTTTCCGTGACACGAAACAGCCACGTGTTTGCTGTTTGTGCTCCTGCATCCACACACATGCCCAGATCTGTGGGAGACATAAGTTAAAGTAACTCTACCCTTGAGGCAGCAGAGGGCATTACTGATTGTGCAGAAGCATAGCAGAGCCTTTTGGGTGCTGGCAATGGTCTCTATCTGCATCTATGTGGTGGTGATACAGGTTGACACGGATATGAAACTTAAGGCACTGTGCAGTGAGATCAGTGGATTTCAATGGAAAATATTTCAAGACACCCAAAGTGCCAAGAGCTTCCATCCGATCTTTGCATGGCTGGCTCCTTGTCACTCAGGTCACCCCCTCAATGTCACCTCTTCCAGGAGGCCTTCCTTGATCACCCCCATATACACCAGCTCATCTAATTCATAACACCCCCACCTCTTAGTCTCACTCACTTCTATCCTGTTAACTAGTACCATGGAGCATGCTGGAGTTGGCTCTTCCCAACTCAACACTCAGCACCCTCATGTGGATAGCTTGTGATCAGTCCAGGACCCCCAAGTCCAGAGCAGACTGTTAAAGGTGAACATCACCAGGGCTGGATTTGTGGTGTAGTAGGTTGAAGCCTCTGCCTGCAGTGCCAGCAATCTATATGGGCGCCGGTTCGAGTCCTGGCTGCTCCACTTTCGATCCTGCTCCCTGTCAATGGCCTGGGAAGGCAGTAGAAGATGGCTCAAGTGCTTGGGCCCCTGAACCAGTGTGGGAGACCTGGAAGAAGTTCCTGGCTCCTGGCTTCGGATCGGTGCAGCTCCGGCCGTTGTAGCCATGTGGGGAGTGAACCAGTAAATGGAGGACTTTGTCTTCTCTCTCTCTCTCTCTCTCTCTCTCTCTCTCTCTCTCTCTGCCTCTGTCTCTCTGTAACTCTGCCTGTCAATTGAGTAAATAAAAACCTTAAAAGTAAAAAAAATGTGTACATTGTCAACTGCAATTCCCTTACATCCTGGTTGGTCACTGTGATCCTAGGAAGCCCCGCGAGGGTGTGTGGCTTACGCTTCCCAACCGCTGCATCTCTGGCACCTAGCACGCTGCTTTACATAGCAGGTGCATCATCAATACTGGCAGAATGAATGCACGGTCTGATGGTAACGCAGCGGCAACACCAAAGAAGGAAGAGTTAAGGGGAACACGTGAGCTGGGGTTCCACGGTGAGGACGAGTGTGCCAGGTAGTCAAGGGAAAAAGGATTGCCCAGGGCGGAAGGAGGCTTGAAAGAGCACGGGAGATCTTGGGGCAAAGGCAGCAGCCGGAGCGACCTTGCTGCAGCGGAAAGGTAGGTTTGAGCCCGTGTTGTGGAGGGCCTCAGCAACTTGAATGGAGGCCTGAAGGTCCCCCTGTAGGCGAGAGGCAGCCATTGAAATGTTTTAATTAAAAGAAGTAATCCGATCAAGTCCGCGGAGGGTGGATTGAAGGGGCTTGGGAAACCCTGCTTCTTCTCGCTCTTTTTCCTGCCTGTTTCCTTTCCCTCCGCCCTCAGCGAAGATGGAAACCAGCTGGCCCTTCCCTAAAAGCCTGGTGGCCCTCTGGGCCCTTGGCCTTCATCTCCACGGGCCACGCTTCTTCCCAATGTGGCCTGGCTCTGTGGGGGCAGCTTCTGTGGCCCTGGCGGAACTCTCTGGGACTGGCTGGCTCTCTCTTGTGCTCTCTTGTGGGCCCCATCCTGAACAGTCCCATAGCAGCTGCAGCAGCTGCCACCCCCATGGTCGCCGCGGGAAGAGAAGAGTTAAGGGGCTTTTGTTGTCTGTGGTGCTGCTATGCAGAGCCGGCCACAGGCAGCTCTGAGGCCAGGCTGTGGTCTGGGATGGCAGGCCACCCTAGCCTGGGCTCCTGCTCAGGGCAAGGAATGCTAAATTAGAGCCTCCAGCCTTCCAATTTTGGAGGACCCAAAATAAACCCCAGAACATTCCCGCTGCGGCCCCAGCTCTGCTGATTCCAGGCGGCAGCTAGTCCATGCCCTCGAGCCCCAGGCTACTGAGGTACAGGCCCTGGACAGCCAAGGGTGCCTAAAGGTTGGAGGCACAGTCCGTCCGGGAGACCTGGGAGGGACTGGGGTGGGGACATTTGTCTGTGTCCCCATACTCGGTCCATTTCGGTTCAGTCTGAGTTTACTCATTGCACATTGAATGCCAAGCACTGGACTAGGTCAGCCCTGGGATGACTTCCACCCATGTGAAAGATACCCTAGCGACCATCTGGGCCAAACCTCTCGTGTTAGACATGGAAAGTGACCCAATGTCATTCAGCAAGTCAGAACCAACTCCAGCACAGGCAGACCTGGGTGGGATGGCCAGTGGATCTTCAGACGGCCTTTCCGTGTGTCCTGGGGGAAACCAGGATTCTGCCGATATGGAGGAGCTAAGGGTGGCCTCCAAAGCCGGGGCCTCGGACCTGGGGCTGGGGCTGCGGCTCCTCAGGCACCAAGACAAACTGCGCAGAATCGCAGAAGTAGGGACTCAGAAAGAGGCAGCCTGCCGTGGTGTACGAGTTGTGCGGGTGCACGGGTGTCTGCCCGCAGCACGCGGCCCAGCAGGTACTTCCTCCAAGAGCACCTGCTGCCTCTCTTAACCAGGAGGAAGGGTGCTGAATGGCTGGCCAAGTGGAGGATGGCCCAAGTGCTTGGGCTCCTGCACCCACATGGGAGACCAGGAGGAAGCACCTGGCTCCTGGCTTCGGATCGGCGCAGCGCCGGCCGTGGCGGCCATTTGGGGAGTGAACCAACAGAAAAGGAAGACTTCTCTCTGTCTCTCTCTCTCACAGTCTGTAACTCTGTCAAATAAATAAATAAAAATCTTTAAAAAAAAAAAAGAAAAAAAAAGAAAGAAAAGTAAGGCTGGCCAGCGGCAGCACGGCCACAGCGAACTCACCGAGCGCTCACTAGGAGCCAGGCTCTGCTCTGAGTGTTCCTGTGCGTTGTCTCTTTTCATCCCCGTGACAACCTGATGAGGTGGCACCTATTATTAGCTGCCTTTTATAGACGAGAGAAAATGGAAGCATATAGAGGTTAAGTGACTTGATTGGGGTGACACAGGGGATTTGAACATAGGGAGTCTGATTCTAGGGTCTGTGCACTTAACCACTACACTATAATAGTGTTGATGAGAACGACAATAACGAGCTAATGTCTATTGAGTACACTTGTCCCTCGCTACTCTCAGGGGGATTGGTTCCAGGACCCCTTGAGAACACCCAAATCTGCAGGTGCTTAACTACTTCCTTACCTAAAATGGTGTAATATTCGCAGGTAGCCTGAGAATATCCTTGTGTATTATTTTACCTAATGTAATGGAAACGCTATGTAAATAGCTGTATAGGTGCCGGTGTGGTGCTGCAGCCGGTTAAGCTGCCACTCACAATGCTTGCAATCCCTTATTGAAACACGAGTTCGAGTCCTGGCTGTGATGCTTGCCATCCAGCTTCCTGCTAGTGCACCCTGGGAGGCAGCAGGGTGATGGCTCAAGTACATGGGCCCCTGCCACCCATGTGGGAGACCTGGATGGAGTTCCTGGCTCCTGGCTTCAGTCTATTGTGGTTATTTGCAGAGTGAACAAGTGGACGGAAGAATTCTCTCTCTCTCTCTCTGTCACTCTGTCTTTCAAGTGAATGAAAATAAATACATAACCATTGAAAACATAGTTGTCATATTGTATTGTTTAGGGAGTAGCGACCAGAAAGAAACTCTCTGTACTTGTTTGGTACAGACAGACACAAGTTTTGTCCAAAAAGTTTCAGTGTGTGGTTGGTGGAGTCTGTGGATGTGGCACCTGCAGACAGAGGCACAGGGCCCTTTGTACGTGGCCTCACTGTGGGCCGCCTGCAGTTCCAAGTACGTTGGTAGGGAGTCGCTTACTTAACCTTCACAAGGATGCCCAACTTACAGATAGGCAAGCAGAGGCCTAGGGGGGTGGGTTCAGAGTTAGCAGCGCAAGACTGGCTCCTTGTTGTCATATTCACACTCAGCATGCTTCCCCCACCCATCTGCATCTCCTAGCCTGTCCTAGCACAGTTCCCCCCCCACTTTGCCAGCCTGGAGGCCCCGTGGCTGGGCCTGGGTCCTTAAACATGGAATTAAGAGTGTGGGATCCCAGATGACACGCAGGTGCCTACTACCACCTCGAACTTGCTGTGCAACCCCAGGCAGGTTTCTTCTTCTCTCTGAGCCTCTGTCTGGCCCACAGGCACAACCGCAAAGGCTTTGGTGTGGCTGTGACAAAGCGAGGGCTGGGAAGCCAGCTGGGCTGTGTGCAAGGGCCATGCAGATGGGGGAGCTGCTTCTCATCACTCCTCTGCCGGCCTCCCCCGTGGCCAGCCAGCCAGGCATGTGCAGGGGCGCTGGGGGCAGGCCACTTAGCAGCTCGGCTTCCTCTGACTTCCTCCCTGGGGCCTGTGCAGTTCTGGCTTGCTGTGCTTCCATGGGAAGGGCAGGCGCTGCCTCTTGGATCGGCAGCCTGGGTCACTTCTGCCTGGGTCTAGCCATCTCGTTTTGCAGAGTCTTCCTGGCTCCAGCGGCTTCTTCTTCCCATATGCTGCGACAGGCAAGGAGGGAGGCCGGAAGTGGGGTAGCTCTTCCCTGGGAACGACTCTGGGGATGCTCATTGACCCAGGCGTGCTTCTCTGGGCTCACATGGCGGGGCCGGGGTGGGGGGGTGTAGGTGGCTTCTCTGGCAGGAAGCCAGGCCCTGCAGGCACAGCTTGAAGACACACGGAGAGGGGAGCAGGTAGCAGCAGCTGGCGTGGCTGGGTTATCAGTGAAGTGGGGCGGGATTGCCGGCAGGGCTATACACAGAGTGATAGCTCCCAGAGGAGGCCAAAGATCTGGCATCTAGATCCATCAGCTCCCTGCTCAAGCCTGATGGTCCATCTGTACTCTGCGTATGTGGGTTGGGGGGGGTGCTTGCATGGGCAGGGCAGGGCAGGGCAGGGCAGGGCTGAACTATTGCGTTCTGAGGTCCGTGCAAGTTCCAATCCACCATGGCTCTGATGAAGTGAGTTGAGGCCTGAGGCCAGAGGCTGGGAGGAGAGGAGGGGTGGGGGCTCTTGAGAACTATGCAGGGGATTCAGTACAACATAGTCCTCCTGAGAGTGCTTTGCTGCTGCCCCAGGACGGGCAGTTCCAGCCCTGCTCGTTATCATCAACAGAACCTCCCATGCGAGTCACATCATGTCCCTCATGTTCCAAAGTCACCTTTGTTGTCCTGGGACTGCCCGGCCAGCTCAGCAGACCTTGTGGGAGGGATCAGCTCCAGGATCTCCCCCAGCAAGGCCCCCTGCCCAGCTTGGCTCCTTGCCAGGCAGCCACCAAATGCCTCAGCCCCTAGGGCTTTGCACAGACCGGCTACCACTCTGACTGCTTCACCGGGGGCCACTGTGGGTCTGGGCTGGACTGTTCCGACAGCAGGTGACCCTGGGCAGGTGACAGAGGGTTTTGGCACCTGCTCTCGCTTATCCTGCTATCTGCTGCCATGTGCTGGTTCACAGGTTTTGAATTAGGCTGAAGCCGGCGCCGTGGCTCACTAGGCTAATCCTCCGCCTTGCGGCGCCGGCACACCGGGTTCTAGTCCCGGTCGGGGCGCCGGATTCTGTCCCGGTTGCCCCTCTTCCAGGCCAGCCCTCTGCTGTGGCCAGGGAGTGCAGTGGAGGATGGCCCAGGTGCTTGGGCCCTGCACCCCATGGGGAGACCAGGAAAAGCACCTGGCTCCTGGCTCCTGCCATCGGATCAGCGCGGTGCGCCGGCCGCAGTGCGCCGGCCGCGGCGGCCATTGGAGGGTGAACCAACGGCAAAAGGAAGACCTTTCTCTCTGTCTCTCTCTCTCTCTCACTATCCACTCTGCCTGTCAAAAAAAATAAAAAAAAAAAAAAATAAATAAATGAATTAGGCTGAGGCCAGGCACAAGGCCATCAGGACCAGCGAGGGACCTTAAAGAAAAGAAGCTGAGCGGGAGAACACAGCCTCCGCAGACACAACAAGTGCCCAAAGCCCAGGGGTTGCGGGTGTATTTGGGGAGGGTGCATGACTCGGTCAGTGAGAAAACACATACAGCCCGTCCATTGCACCCTGTATGAAGAAGCATTTTAGGACAGGTCGGCATGACACATCCCACATGAAAGCCGGTTCGAGTCCCGGCTGCTCAACTTCCGATCTGGCTCCCTGATAATGTGCCTGGAAACGCAGTAGAAGATGGCCCAAGTTCTCGGGCCCCTGCACCCATGTGGGAGACACATATGGAACTCCTGGTTCCTGATTTTGGCCTCGGTGCCAGACCACACCTGTTCTGCATCGCTAACCTGCCCTGGGCCTCCCTGCCTGCCTGCCTTCTGAGACCAGGAAGATAGTCACAGAATCACGGCATGACAGGGCTGGCCTGACTCTCACTCTGCTGAGTCCGGTGCCCTTCTGCTTCCGTCAGAGAGGCCACAGCCCACCAAGAGGTCAAGGGCTTGGCCAAAGGCACAAGGACTTGGTTCTCCCAGCTCCATCATAACACATGTCAGGAATTTTCATTCAATCTGTGTTCCCCAGGTCCCCCTTCTGGAGCAAGTCACCTCCCAGAATGCATCAGGACTTCAAAGCCTGGCAGGATGGCATCTGGGCTCTCCCCACTCCCCTTCGGCCCGGCACTCCCAGGGCCAGAGCCGGTGGGAGCGCCTTTGATCAGCCAGGAGTGTTGACTGTCCTTCTCCGAGCCTGACAGCAGAGATGAGCCAGAGGTTGGCCCATGCCCTCTGGATGCCGGGGGAGCACACAACGTCACCCGAGAGAAAGTCCAGCCTCCAGCCTGGGGCCTCCTGCATCTGGCCAGCAGGGAGGGCTGCAGCTGGGGGATGTTTGTGCTAATCCGCCCCCATGGAAGCTGTGTGATACTTAGGCTGATGTCTCCAGGGTGGGCCGCCACTCAGCACTGAGGGCTTGTTTCCAAGCCACTTTCCGATCCCACAGTTTCCCGGGCCCTCCATCCCTGCCTCCTGCAGCACCCCCCCTCCCCGCCACTGCTCCCATCCGTTACCATCACTCGTCTTGGGTGCAGTAGGAAATGCCCCGCCTTGGGAGTCTGCTGCTCGCCAAGGCATCCTTCCTTAGGGGGAAGCATCTTCTCCAGCCAACAAAGAGAGGACGTGGCGCTCGCCCCCAGACCAAGCTCAGTCACTCCTGCAGTGCCCTGTGCCCAGTGGTGTTGGCACCAAGCCACCTGTATGCGTGCTGTCCAGTGCCATGGGCCTCGCTTGTTAAGACTGGGACAAAGTTCTATTATGGAGCCCAAAGCAAGCAAGGAGCCTCTCTCTCCTGGAGCATTCCTAAGGACCACTGGGCACTAGGCTAGCAGGGAAGCAAACTTTCGGGTACGGGGCGGGGGAAGTCTGTGGCAGTAGGCACAGAGTGCTACCAGGAAAGCAATAGACTCTCATTATGTGCCAAGGCCTTGACCTACCACCTCCAAATCCCCTGGCCTCTGCCAACCCCCAGTCCAGAAAGAGCAAAGAGTGCCACCACCAGGAGAGGTCAGGAAGGCTTCCCAGAGGAGGCGGCAATCAGGATAAGTGGGTGGGAAAGTAGATATCCCTCCAGAGATGTGGAGGAGTGTGTGCAAGGGGATAGGGGTACATCCAAACATGGAGGTTAGATTGGTCGGTGGCAGATGGGGGTAGATGGAAGAGCAAGGGGTGGAGAGAGTTGTGGATCCAAACGGGAGGGCCTTGACTGTTAGCATAAAGAATTTGATCATGTTCCTGAAGGCCATGGGGAGCCATGGAAGGGTTGTGAGCAGCGAGATAGGCCCTGGGCCCTCTTGGTGGCAGAGTAGAAGACAGATGCACAGATCGGAGAGGAGACCTGGAAGGGGAGGGGGAGGGAGAAAACAGATGAGGGAGATGCAGGAACACAGCTGGGCAGGACTGAGGCCCCTCCAGATGTTAGAGGAAAGGGACATAAGATGTAGCCCTGGGCAGCAGTGGATGGGAGGTCCATCAGGGCTGGGGTGGGGGACGTGTGGTGCCAGGGGCATGCCCAAGCACTTGGGCCGTGGAGGGTTTGAGGAGGTTGAGGACAGTCCGTGGGCCATGAGCCGTGAGCCGTGGCAGCACAGGACACACACAGAGTGCAGTTTGACAGTCATCAGCCACTCAGGAGCTGGTCAGCTACAGGCAAGTTCGGGGGCCTCAGTGTTTGCATCTGTACATTGGGATAATAGGCATGCCAAAGTCCTCGGGCACTGTGGTAGGACAAGGACATAAATGTACACGTGGGCGATGCTTTAGTGCTATTGTGATCCACAGAGCGCGGGCGGTAGCTGCAGTCTGGTTGGTGGGGGAGGCCACAGAGGAGGCCAGGGAAGGGAGAAAAGAGATGGGCCTGGAGCAGGAGGGCTCCAGTGGGCAGCCACATGTGGGGATGTGTACTGTTGTGCCCAGTGCTGGGAGGGCCTCGCTCTTCAGTTCTAATCATGCCATGTCCCATCGTTCACTTCCTTGTGACTGGCTCCTTCTGCCTGTCTTGAGCTCTAAGGGTTAAGCTGTGATCGTTTGGGGCTCCCAGTGTCCCTGCCTTATTTCTGCTCACTGGGTCCTCGTTCTGTCGCACCGAACCCCCAGCCAGACATCTCCATGGGCAAAGGGAGACCCCATTCTTGCATTTTCCAGTCTTCCAACAGGTCTCGAGCAGTGGCCCAGAGTGTAGGGGAGACCTAGTTGCAGGCTACACACCCGAGGCAGTGGGCAAGCTGGAGGCCCCAGCAGCAGCCTCCTGTGCCTGGGTGATCTCCCTGCAGGCAGTGTCTGAAGGAGGCAGGCACTTGTGCTCACACCTGCCAAGGGGTCCAGGGACACGCTTGGAGCTTCCTGGATCCCTGCTTTTTGTCAGTAGCCCAGCCAGCCCACCTCTGCCCAGAGTCCCCCAGAGCCAGCAGGGGCTGTAGGAGCATGCACAGAGACCCGACCTTCAGGCTCCTTGGGATCATTTTCTTCTGGGCAGGAAGGAACACAGTGGGACAAAAGGACAGTGACACGAATGACCAAAGGAGGCAGGGATGCTGACTTTGGCTGAATGTGAACTCAGGACATGGCGTCAACCCAGCTGATGAGCTGGGCAGGCTTGGGTAAGTGACTTCGCCCTTGTTGTGCAAAACAGACTTCATTCTAATCTCTTTCGTTCATCTTAACAATGCATCTCCAAGGGAGGCCTTGTTATTCCCACTTTAGTGATGTGCAGACTGAGGCCCCAGAGAGCTGAAGTGGATTGCACAAGGTGAAGCAGCGCAAAAGTGGCAGAGCCAGTATTTCAAACCAGATCCAGCCGAATCCCGAAGCCTTGGGCTCTCACTGTACCCAGCTGCCGCCTGTTGAGAATCAAAGGAATGAGGAAGGTCCCACTTTTTGTTGTTTGTCTAATTGTTCGTTGAAAGGCAGAGAGACTGAGACAGATGGAGATCTTCCACGTGCTGACTCTGCCTGCCACACCCAGGACTGGGCTAGGTTGAAACCGGAAGCCAAGAACTTCATCCCAGTCTCCCATGTGGGTGGCAGGGGTCCAAGTACTTGCAGCCATCACCTGCAGCCTCCCAGCATGTGCATCAGCAGGAAGATGGACTCAGAAGCAGAACTGGGATGCCTACCCCTCCGCGTTCCATTGTTCAACAGCTAGGTGACAGGGCCCAAGTGACAAAGACAGACAAGCACTTGTCCTGCCCGGAGCAGAGACTGCCCTGGCATGCCTAAACCCAGCCATCAAGGTGTTGCCTGCAACATCATGGAGGGGACCTGAATTCTTCAATGCATGGATCAGAGAAGGCCATAAGTTCTCCCTTCTGTAGCTCAGTGGTCTGGGGAGTACCCCATTGTCCTCCTCGGCTTCCTACAAACGCCTCCTCCCACCAGTGAAAACTCGGGTGCTCATTTGACCTATCTAGGACTGGGCTTCTTCCCCAGCAAAATCCAGGTGCTGGGCATTTCCCTCCCCTGGAGGGAGGTCATGAAGGTGAGAAGAAGGAACGCATGAGAGGAGCTCGCTGTCCAGAGACCAAATACCTGGGCACCGGGAAGAAGTGATCTAAGTGCACCCACGTGCACCAAGTTAGAGTTCACAAGAGCAGGGTCTCATTGCTCCTGGGGCTCTCCTTGTTCTTGTTTTTGTTTGGGTGTTTGTTTTTACAAAACATTTATTTATTTTATTCGAAAGTCAGAGTTAACCGAGAGAGGAAGAGACAGAGAGATCTTCCATCAGCTGAATAACTCCCCAGATAACCTCAATGGCCAGGGCTGGGCCAGGATGTAACCAGGAGCCAGGACTTCTTCCAGGTCTTTTATGGGGGTGGCAGGGGCCCAATGACTTGGGCCATCTTCTGCTGCTTTTCCCAGATCACCAGTAGGGAGCTGGATTGCAAGTGGAACAGCCGAGACTGGAACTGGTGCCCCCGTGGGATGCCAGAGTCGCAAGTGGTGACTTTTTTTTTAAGATTTATTTATTTACTTGAAAGTCAGAGCTACACACAGAGACACACACACACAGAGAGAGAGAGAGAGAGAGAGAGAGAGAGAGAGGTCTTCCATCCGCTGGCTCACTCCCCATTTGGCCGCAATGGCTGAAGCTCCACTGATCCAAAGCCAGGAGCCAGGAGCTTCCTCCAGGTCTCTCATGTAGGTGCAGGGGCCCAAGGACTTGGGCCATCTTCTACTGCTTTCCCAGGCCATAGCAGAGAGCGGGATCGGAAATGGAGCAGCCGGGACTAGAACCGGCGCCCACATGGGATGCCGGCACTGCAGGCCAGGGCGTTAACCCGCTGCACCACAGCGCCAGCCCCGCAGGTGGCCGCTTTACCTGCTATGCCTCAACACTAGTGTTTGGTCTTCCTTGTTCTGCTCAACAAGCCAGCAGCTGGTGGGAGTATATGGGTGTGGTGGTTGGGGTAATACACACGAAATAAAATGTGCCTCACATGTAAACATGGATGTAGCACTTGGTCCAGAAACTTCATGTTGGGAATTGGACGAGTCCATAAAGGGTATTTATTACCTTCTTGTTTGTATTATCCCCGAATGTAAAATAACCTAAAAATTCAGCACTAGGGGATTGGTGAAAGAATTTTTTGGTTCAGGTACCTAGAGCACACAAAATAGAATGAAACTACACTTGCTGCTAAGAGGGTGACATGGCCCCTCTATGTGTAACACAGAGTGACAGATGACAGATACCTGGAAAGAGAGACGACAAACCCAGAACATGGAGCCGGTGTCATGGTGCGGAGGTGAAGCCACTGCCTGTGACACCAGCCTGCCATAGGGGTGCTACCAGTTCGAGTCCCGGCTGCTCCACTTCTGATGCGGCTCCCTGCTAATGCACCTGGAAAAGCTGCAGAGCGTGGCCCAAGGATTTGGATCCCTGCTATCCATGTAGGAGACTGGGACAGAGTTCCTGGGCCAGCCCCTGCCATTGCAAGTATTTGCGGAGTGAGCCGTGGATGAAAGATCTCGTTCTCTCTCTGTATAACTCTGCCTTTCAAATCAAACAAATAAATCTTAAAAAAAAAAAAAAAACAGTAAAGAAGCAGCCTCAACAAATGGGGCACACAGCACACAAAAAGAGCAGAGCCATGGTACACCAGCCCCTGGGTCAGCACACAGGTGGTCAGGACTCAGCTCCTGTGGCACTACAAGTGCTCTATTGTGGAATAGGAGGTCAAAGCCGGGCTCTCAACTTGATGCCGGAGGGAGGAGGTTCTCCCAATAAGAGCTGGAAAAAATAGCTGCCAGCTGTTGCTGAGAGAGATCTCATTCCAAGCCCGCCTAGGTCATGGCAAGCGGGGAGGAGTCAGACCTGGTCTCATGACCCGGAAGTAAACTGAAGTTCCACAGTGGAGCGGGAGAAGGCCCCCTGACATGTCCCCTAGGGCAGGAGACCAGGTTGCTATTCTGAGATCTGGTTGTGGGTTGGGGCAGCCAGTGGAGGCCACCACAAAACCACCAGACAGGGAAGTGTGTGTGTGTGTGTGTGTGTGTGTTGGGAGAGGGTAGGGGGAGTGACAGACAATAAAACACAGGCACAAACAAAACAACACCAATTCTGTCTCCAAACCCAAATTCCAAAGCACAAAAAGAAATCTCAAGCTCAGGGAGAACAGCCCCCCCCCCCCAATCTACAATCAACATGTAAATTTGCTCCAGATGAAGTTCTGGAGAACAAGCTGACAGATTTTGAAAATAAGCCGGTGTGGCATGCTCAGAGAGATCACTGCAGGAATGTGAGTCCTTAGAAGGACAAGCTGTGATTGCACGAAAGCTGGAAGAAAGCTCCCAAGGGAAAAGCACTGAGAAATCTTGGAAATAAAAAAAAATCTGGTCATTGAAGTAAAGACAGAGAAAAGCCCAGTAAGTGGGAGTGCTCGAAGCTAAATAGAGTCACAGAAAGAATTAGTGAATTGGAAGAGGCGCATTCTGAAAGAACAGTTAGTAGGCATGCAGGCTGACCCTGAGAGATGCCAGCTGGAGTCTACAAGAAGTTGGGAATAGACAATGGAGGGTGGCAGAATGGAGAAAAAGCAATCACTGAGAGCTAAGAGGTGGAAGTTTCCAGAATGGAAAGGAAGTATAAGTTCTCAAAGAGAAGGGACACTCCTCCAAGGTCTAAGCAGAGTCAATAAAATTAAAGTAGACATTTTGTGGGGGCCATGAGTGGACCATCCAAGGTGAAAGGCATCTTGACAGACTTCAGGAAAGAACAAATGGACAGCATGAGGCAGAGCCATGTCTGAGGAGGCTGCCACATGGCAGTGATGGTAAAAGGAGTTGTGGCAGCTCAGACATGGATGGAAAAGCACCGTGGGCACCATGATGGGGTGGGTTATTATGATCACCTCCGCCTGGTCCCAGCTGGGTCCTCACAACAATGCCCCATTGCCAGGGGAGGTCCCTGAGGTTCCTAGAGGGAGAAGGCCTTCCTCTCCAGGGGAGCAAGTGGGATAGGGGGCTGGTACCTGGATCTGGCTCACCCCTGGTCTATTCTTTCCTGCCAGGCCTGGCCATGGCCCCAGCAGTGGGATGGGGTGAGTGGAGCTGCAGTACCCAACTCCCTCGCTGAGATCTGGGAAGAGCGGCAGAGCAAAGAAGCTAGGGAGGTTGATGTGGGGGAAGAATAGACAGCAAAGGAGAGGGAACTTTTGTGACTATTCTATAGCCAGGCACCACACCAAGCAACTGGCCTGCTTTGCCAATCCCTGATGCTCTAGGGCAAGCCACCTAGACCCTGCATGCCTATTTCCTCATCTTTTTTTTTCTTTTTATCTACTTGAAAAGCAGAGTTACAGAGAGGCAGAGGGAGAGAGAGAGAGAGAGAGAGAATTCTTCCATCTGTTGGTTCACTCCCCAATTGGCCGCAGGCAGTGGCTTTACCTGCTACGCCACAATACCGCCCCTCCCCCCACCAGTGCATTTGAAGTCCATCTCCCCCTGGATGCTCTCGATAGAATCCACAGGTGAGCTGCTACGTCAGACATCACTTTTAACTCCCTGTGAGTTGCCCACTTGACGACAGCAGAGAATGCAGGGACTGTCTTCTCTACCCTCTGCCCCAAAAACGACTATTGCTGCCTGGCCCTGTGTATACAAAATGTGGGCTCTGAAGCTCAAAGACCCAGGACCAAAGTCTGACTCTGCTGCTTGTGAACTTTGCGACTTGGTGCAAGCTCTGGAGTTACTCTGAGCCTCTATTTCTCTCATCTATCAAATGGGCCTAAGAATAGCATCTACTTCATCAAGTAGTTGTGAGGATGGGAAGAGATCACACAAGGAACCCGCTAGACACACTGGTTTCTGGTTAGTGCTCAATGCAGATCAGATGGTGCTGTGGGGGCTGGTGCTGTGGCGTAGCGGGTAAAGCTGCTGTCTGCAGTGCCGGCATCCCATATGGGCACCAGTTCAAGTCCCGGCTGCTCCACTTCTGATCCAGCTCTCTGCTATGGCCTGGGAAAGCAGTAGAAGATGGTCCAAGTCCTTGGGCCCCTGCACCCACGTGGGAGACCCAGAAGAAGCTCCTGGCTCCTGGCTTTGGATCGGCCCAGCTCTGGCTGTTGCGGCCATTTGGGGAGTGAACCAGTGGATGGAAGACCTCTCTCTCTGCCACTCCTTTTCTCTGTATAACTCTGACTTTCAAATAAAACAAATAAATCTTTTAAAAAAATGGTGCTCTGATGATGATGATGGTGGTGATGATGGTGATGGTGATTATGGTGATAGTGTTGAGCACTCCTTTAACTATTATCATGCCCTGACCCCAGGATTCACAGACCTTTTGTTTTATGCCCAGCCCCCATTTCAAAAGATATGTTTATTCCTATTCCTGAGAGCAGGCCACAGTCCACAGGGTAACCTTCCCAGGCCCTGGGGGAAGCTAGTCTAGAGCCTGGGGGAAGCTAGTCTAGAGCCAGAGGCTCACTTCGGGGTGGCCTTGAGTTATAGTCCAGAGAGTGCTGGCCAATTTGCTCACCTCCTTCAGGTTTGAGGCCAGGGGTCTGTGGTTAAGGAAGCCCTTCCCTGGCTGTACCATCGACAGATCCCGAAGCCCAGCACACCAGAGGACCTCCTCTGCTGTTTTCTCTTTCTCCAGGTCACATTGATCATCATCCCCTCTGGAATGTGAGCAGGAAGGGATTATCAACTCTATGGGGGCTCAGTGGGCCCAAGGCAACCCACCAAGAGGCAGATGCCCTGGTTCATCAGGTTCATTGCTACAGGGTAGCCTCTGCCTTGACCCAAGCCTCAGCTTTTCCATTAGAAATATGAGGTGGGTGGAACAGGGGGCTCCATGGGCCTTCTTGGCTCTGATTCAGAACACCGTACTGGTGTGCTGGGTCTCATGGCACTCAGGCCGGGGCCCCAGCCACAGCTCAGACCAGCCTGTGGCAGGAAGATATGCCAAGGGCTGTGCATCAGGGCTACCTGCAGAATCCCTCTGCCCTCTCCACCCCCCATACCCCAACCTGGTCTTCCTCTATCCTTTACCATTTTCAGGAAGGCCCTGGGCTTGGCCTGGTTCCCCTGTCCAGGTAGTGGGAGGATTCAACCTCAGTTCGCTGTCCTGGGATGGGTGCTGGCTCAGGCTCATGCCTCCTTCCCAGGTGACAACACTGCCATAGGCCACAGCTGCTGTTTGCTCCCCTGAAAGGCTGCTCAGCCAGACAGGCTGCTGGCACATGTTCTCATGAGCTGCCTTCTCTCTCTCTCTCAAAGGCTGCCTTATGGTTTGCAAATGGGGTGAAACAACCCCCTGGGAAGTGTGCTGATTCGAGGGCTGCTGGCTCCTGGGTTCAAGTCCTGCCTGGAATTCTGTATTTCCGTGTGATTCTGAGTATGATGTATGTGCTAGGGCCCAGCACAGGAAGAACTAGGACATGGCCCCTAGCCCCTAGGCTCTTTCTTTTCCAAGAAAAAGGCTTCACCTATAAAAGACAGCTGTCTCCAGCTTAACAGGGAGCCCCACTGGCCACGGAGGTGACAATACGTACTAGGCCACTCCTAAGTGCCAAGCACTGCTTCAGGGGCTGGGGAGACCTTAGGAAGCAAGCACGAATCCAGCATCAGCTCTCTGGCTTCACTTATCTTCTAGAAGCACAGGCTGCCATTTTTTTAGTACAGTGGCTCAGAACCTAGACAGGAGACTCAAAGGTTGCAGGTGTATGCACGGATGAGGTGGTTGAACAGAGGGCTCATAGAGAGAAGCCAGGGGCAGAGAAAGAGATGGTGCAGAGCCAACAGTCAGGACTGGGGCCCCCGGGGACACCCAAGTGTTGTGGTTTTCTGTTGCTACAACTGAATTCCACAGACTGGGAGATTGACCAAGGCTGAAGGTTTATTCAGCTCGCAGATCTGGAGGCCTGGAGCTCCATGGTCAAGGGGCCACACCTGGAAGTGGGGCTTCTTGCTCGTGGGAACTTTCTGCAGAGTCTTGAGGTAGCACAGCGTACCCCATGGTGAGACAGCTTCATAACTTGGGTCTCTCTTCGTCTCCTTATGAAGCCACCAGTGGAGGTGGGCATTCCACAAAGCAAGCCCATGAAGATGCTGCTTGGAATGCCTGTGTCCCCTATCAGAATGCTAGCTTGAGTCCCACCACTCGCTCAATTCAGCTTGCTGCTACTGCACACTCTGGGAGGCAGCAGGTGATGGCTCAAGTACTTGCATCCCTGCACACCCACGTAGGAGACCCAGATTGATTTCTGTGAGCCAGTTTGACCTCACCCAGCCCTGGCTGTTGGGGGCATTTGGGGAGTGAATCAGTGAATGGATGATCTCTGTGTGTCTCTGTCTTTTTATATTTCAAATAAAAAAATAAATAGAAAATAAAAAGTTTAAAGTCACTAATGCCATCATGGGCCCCCAACCCTGATGACTTCATTTAATCCTACTTACCTCTTTTTTTAAAAAAAATAAAGATTTATTTATTTATTTGAAAGGCAGAGTTACAGAGAGAGAGAGAGAGAGAGAGAGAGAATCTGCTGGTTCACTCCCCAAATGGCCGCAACGGCCAAAGCTGCGCCAATCTGAAGCCAGGAGCTTCTTCCAGGTCTCCCACGTGGGTGCAGGGGCCCAAGGACTTGGGCTACTTTCTACTTCTTTCTCAGGCCATAGCAGAGAGCTGGATCAGAAGAGGAGCAGCCAGGACTCAGGCCAGTGCCCATATGGGATGCCAGCACTGTAAGCGGCAGTTTTACCCGCTATGCCTCAGCGCCAGCCCCCCCTACTTACCTCTTAAAGGCCCCACCTCCAAATACCATTAACATGACTTTGGGGGTTACATTTCAACATCAGTCTTGGAGGGTACACATACCCAGACCATAGAATACGCCAAGATAGAGAACATTTCCAGGGGAAAGGCCTTATTATGGGGTTGCCCCTGGCTAAGCTTGATCTAGGTTCTTGTCTCCACTTGAGAAATAATTCAAGGAAGAGACATAGACAAAAGTGAGCAGAGAAGCAAGATTGAATTAAAGCAAAATCACACACCCAAGGAGTAGGTGTAGGCAAGCTCAGTAGAGAATGAGCTGCAATCAACAAGGTGCAGTGGTCCCTGTATACCGTCCGGAGGCATAGGGAGTGGTGTCTGCGGTGGGGTTTAATCGAATAATCAAAAAGGGTAGAGTTTGGGGCGGGGCTTGACTGCTGCCCATTTCTGTGCCCCGTCTTGGAAATCTTTGAAGTGTCATGTCATCAGGTGCATTACGGGAGTGGAGTGTCGGCCATGGTGATTTTACTATAGTGACATTATAATGACCTAAAGGTCATCATGGGGACACAGCTTGCAGCCATATTGACTATTTCCAGCTGGCGCTGGATATAAGTCGCAACATCACAGAAGTTACGGTCTCTGCGACAAGGAAGGGGAGGTTGACGGTGCATGGAAGGAGGATTTGGGTGGTCCAGACAGGAATGTTGGCCAGTGCTCAGAAAGGGAATTTGGGTGGGGCTTCCACAGGGGCCTGATGGAGCCCGACCCCAGGTTTGGCCGGGACTTTCGTGATGCTGCTGCATTTAGGGCTGTGCAGGGCTGTAGCAAGCTGGGCAGGCAGCAGGGCAGTGCTGTAGAACCTCATCTCACCCCCCCTCCTTTTTTTTACAGACAGGGAGAGGGAGAGACAGAGAAAGAGATCTTCAATCTGCTGGCTCACTCCCCAAATGGCCGCAACAGCCGGAGCTAGGCACACCAGAAACCAGGAGCCAGGAGCTTCTTCTGGGTCTCCCATGCGGGTGCAGAGGCCCACGCACTTGGGCCATCTTCTGCTGCTTTCTGAGATGCACCAGCAGAGAGCTGGAGTGATAATGGAGCAGCCAGGGCTCGAACCGGTGCCCATATTGGATGCCGGTGCTGCAGGCAGTGCCGTAGCCTACTACACCTGTGGCCCCCTCAGCTCCTCTTACAGCAGACTGACCATCAGCTGAGTCACACGGAGGATGCAGAGGCTGCAACAAAGGCCATGGGTTTAGTGGTTATCGAACAGCGTTCTGGAGTAGAGCACATGGGCTCCAGAACAAAGCTCAGGCAGCAAATGCAAGAAACGGGAAAGCAATGTATGTTGGGCACCTGCTATGTGTCTTTAAGGGGAAGAGGAGCCAGACACCGATGCAAGAAGTCCCACTCCCACCCCCACCCCACCCGGATTAATGTGCAACAGTGGCTGGGACTCGGATTGTGAAGGAGGTGCTGATGAGAATCCAGAAATCAGGGCTAGGACCTGGCCGGAGGGTGGGGACAGGGAGGGTCGAGGACACCTTCCAGGAGGATTGGACCAGGAAGCTGGGATGGGAAGGCATAAAGGAATCAAGTGGGCAAGCTTAGCAGGACAGAGTGTTGTGTGCCGAGGGAACACCGCATGCCAAAGAAGAGCTGGAAGGCCGTCAGTGGGAGTGGAGCAGAGAAGGGGAGAAGCAGAGTGTGCCAGGGGCGTGGGGAGAGTGGGCGAGCTGGAGCCCTTCGTTCCTCCCAGGCCTGGAACGAAGAGTTTTGCTTTGGGGCTTGAGAAGCAGGGGAATGCCACGGAGGGGACTGTGAGCCAGGGCTGGGGGTGGGGGTGGGGAAACTACACGATCCAAGGTCGTGTTCATAAAATACCGCTCTGGTTGCTGAGCGAAGAGAAAGCAAGGGATGATTCGGGCAGGCAGAGTGTTTAGGGAGCTGTCCTCGGTGGGGGAGTCTTGTACTAGGTCGGTGACAAGAGACCTGAACAAGTGGGTGGGTTACAAAATTAGGTTCAGTAATCGTTAATAATGACCAAAGATTGTGGCGCTCTGATGCTCAGCAGTGAGGGACTGGTGAAAGAAATGGTGGTAAATCTACCTGGCAGAAGACTGTGTATTAAAAACGGAGTGAAGGGGGCCGGCACTGTGGTGTAGCAGGTGAGGTCGCCGCCTGTGGCGCTGGCATCCTCTATGGGTGCTGGTTCGAGTCCCGGTTGCTCCACTCCTGATACAGCTCTCTGCTATGGCCTGGGAAAGCAGTAGAAGATGGCCCAAGTCCTTGGGCCCCTGCACCCATGTGAGAGACCTGGAAGAAGCTCCTGGCTCCTGGCTTTGGATCGGCGCAGCTCCGGCCATTGCAGCCATCTGGGGAGTGAACCAGCAGATGGAAGATCTCTCTCTCTCTTTCTCTGCCTCTTCTTCTCTTTCTGTGTAACTCTGACTTTCAAGTAAATAAATCTTTAAAAAAATGGAGTGAGGAAGGCTTCTGAGGATAGACCAGAAAGATTGATAAGACACATTGTGAGGTGGAAAATGCCAGGCACACAACAATGTCAACAGTACTTGGATGCTTGGTGAAAAAAAAGGCAGAAATAAGAAAACACGTTGGTGTTTGTTTTTCCATAAAGAGACCCTGGAAGTGTACCCACCCCTCAAAGAACAAAGGTGCCTTCCCTATGTCTATTGGCATGGGAGGGGAGGAATTTAAATCGATGCATTTGGGACAAGGCTGCTCACTAAATGCTGTTTGATAATGTTTTGACTTTTGAATATACTACTTAGAAATAAATACTTTTTGCTTATTTCTTTAATCTAATTGAAAGGCAGAGAGACAGCCAGCTTCCATCGGCTAGTTCACTCCCCCACACTCCCTCCAATAGCCAGGGTGGGCCAGGCTGAAGCCAGGAGCCAGGAGCTCCATCTGCGTCTCCCATGCGGGTGGCAGGGGCCCAAAGACTTGGGCACTCACCTGCTGCTGCCTCCCAGAACGCACGCGAGCTGAAGCCGAGCCAGGACTGGCACTCAGGAACTCTGACTTGGGTCGTGGTGTCTCCATCACTATGCCAAACGCCTACCCATTGAACGAAATAAAGTTGAAAACCAAAATTACGGAGGAAGTCAAATGAGGAGGATTGGCCGTGGGCTTGGCGATGTGGGAGATGTTGAGGATGAGTCCTGGGCTTGTGGCTTGGGTAACTGGCTGTAAGGCAGCTCTTTCAGTATGATAAAGGGACAGGAAATGACAGCAGGGCTGGGGACGGCGATCCTGAAAGCAGTTTAGGGCAGGCTGAGTGTGGACTGGCTTCAAAGAGGGGGAGAGACGACTCTGAAAACGTTTGGCTATGAAGGGAGAGAGAGAAAGAGAGACAGAGAGAGAGGCAGAAGGGGGAGAAAGAAGGAAGTCAGGTCCAAAGAGGTGCTTGGTTTGTTGCTTTTTTTGCACTTTGAAAGCAATTGGGAAAGGTCCAGAACCTGGTTGTCTTTGAGTCATGCTATTATTATTAAGACCATTTTAGGGATGAGGAAAATGAGGCTCAGGAAGGCCCATGAGCTTTAGCTAGCAAGCAGCAGGAGGTGGCATAACTGAATCCACCAGGGCTGGAGGTGGGGGTACGGGGCGGGGGGGCTCCGATGACCCTCGCCTGTGTTTCTGAAAATTCCTCGGGAGCAGTTGTTCTCAACTGGGCGTGGCTCGTGCCTCCCAGGGGACAGCCGAGAATGTGCAAAGGCATTTGGGGGGGCACAACTTAGGGTGGGGTGGGCTGGCTGCTGGTACCTTGCTGGGTCCAGGCCATGATGCTGAGAAGTGTCCCCCCCAGCCCCCAGCAGTGCACAGGCCAGCCCTTGCAGCAAAGGCGTATTGAACCCAGGTGACGATAGAGCCAAGGTTGGGAGAACCTCCCAGGAGGTGGGCAGCTTATCGGACTTCCCCACCCTTCCTCTCCACGCATAGGCATGGGCACCACTTTGCTGACTTTTCACTTCTGCTATCTGCCAGTGGTGGGAAGACCTTCAAACAACACAACAGTGTTGATAGTAGCTGCTTCCCTCCTGTGCCTCTCCCAAGGTCCCACTATGGTAACTTTTTTAGCAAACTGGTAGGGTTCCCAAGCAGCAAACAATGTTTCTCCCTCTGGGGAGGAAACCTCCCCAAGGGCCAGGCCCGTTTCAGCCACTTTCGGAGAATTAAACTCCTGCAAATACCTTCAGGAATTCACGGGTCCAAATCTAATGTAGTGGACAAAATCCCAGATGACACCCAAATTGATAGCCCCCCACCCCACCCCTCCACTGGGCCTGTCAGGCCAGGAAAGAAGCCCCGCGGAGCCAAGGGCACAGCCTGTGTCTCTCTGCTTGTATGTATTGAGGTTGTTTCCAGGTGGTTTTTTTCTTTCGCCCTGTATACACAGGTTGTGACATTCTGTCCATATGTCTATCTGTAAACACTGGCTAAATTACTTCTTTAGCATAAATTCCTGGAAGTCTATATGCCAAAGTATGCATGTTTAAAACAGGGAATCAAAAAAATAAATAATGGCCAGTGCTGTGGCGTAGCGGATAAAGCCGCCGCCTGCAGTGCTGGCATCCCATGTGGGCACCAGTTCGAGTCCCGGCTGCTCCACTTCCAATCCAGCTCTCTGCTATTGCCTGAGAAAGCAGTAGAAGATGGCCCAAGTCCTTGGGCCCCTGCACCCATGTGGGAGACCTGGAAGAAGCTCCTGGCTCCTGGCTTCGGATAGGCGCAGCTGCAGCCATTGCGGCTATTTGGGGAGTGAACCAGCAGATGGAAGACCTCTCTCTCTGTGTCTCCTTCTCTCTCTGTGTAACTCTTTCAAATAAATAAACAAATAAACAAATAAATAAATATTTGAATAAATAAATACAGCAGGGAATCAAGGGCCTGTGTTGTGGCACAGCGGGTTAAGTAAGCCACAGCCTGGGATTCCAGCATCCCATATGGACACTGGCTAGAGTCCTTGCTGCTCCACTTCTGATCCAGCTGTCTGCTGTGGCCTGGGAAAGCAGTAGAAGATGGCCCAAGTCCTTGGGCCCCTGCGCCCACATGGGAGACACGGATCAAGCTCCTGGCTCCTGGCTTCAGCTTGGACCATTGGACCCATGTGGGGCATGTACCAGTAGGTAAAAGATCCCTCTCTCTGTTATTCTGCCTTTAAAATAAATAAATAAGTAAATTTTAAGTTAAACAGAGGAGCATGTTTCTAGATTGTTCTCCAGCATAACTATCAACTGATTTTCCCACTGGCTGCGGTTGAAGAGGGTCCAGGAAAGGTATGTTTCTCTCTCTCTTTCTCTCTCACTCTCCCTCTCACTCTTGCCATTTCAACACAGTGTCTGGCAGACATGAGTAGCACCAGTTGCCATTACCTAGTGAATGGATGGGTGTGCAGAGAGCTCGCTGGGCTTCCAGAAACCCATGAGTCAAGTGCAAGGGCTTCCTCCCCGACTTGGTCCTCCCTCTTCAACTCCCTGCCAGTCATCTGTTGTTCCTCACCCACCCTCCCTCGCCTCGGATCCTGGGTCCTGGATTGCTCGTGAATCTATCATCTCCTCTCTGTTGGTGACCAAGGGCTGGAAAGCAGGCCTCAGCCTGCCTTGCCCAGAGGAGTTCCTTGCTGCTCTCTTCATCTCTACGCTTGCTATCTCTGATCTGTTATTTTCATACCTCCAAGATGAAAGTCCTAAAATGTGAATGCGGGCACCCCGCCCCCTTTTCTGCCTCCCTGGCTGCTTCCCTGCGGCTCCCCAGCACCGGCCACACTGGGATCTGGCTTCTCCCTGCTCTGCAGGTCTCACCTGAGGCTCTGCACCTCCCCTTCCCATACACTGTGGTCACACAGCTGCCCAACCGCCTTCAGCACAGCAGGCTTCTATGGAGACATTTTTTTAAAGATTTATTATTTATTTGAAAGTTGGAGTTACACAGAGAGAGAAGGAGAGGCAGAGAGAGAGAGGTCTTCCATCCGCTGGTTCATTCCCCAGATGGCTACAATGGCTGGAGCTGGGCCGATCCGAAGACAGGAGCCAGGAGCTTCTTCCAGGTCTCCCACGTGGGTGCAGGGGCCCAAGGACTTGGGCCATCTTCTACTGCTTTCCCAGGCCAGAGCAGAGAGCTGGATCAGAAGTGGAGCAGCCGGGACTAGAACTGGTGCCCATATGGGATGCCGGCACTGCAGGTGGTGGATTTACCCACTACGCCACAGCGCCGGCCCCAGCAGGCTTCTGCTCTGCACCCTTTCCAGTATCTTCCCAGAATGCTCTGCTCTCCATTCATTGGTGTGTGGCGTCCCAACATTCACTCCCTCTCCCCTCTTCCTTAGACTCCTGTTCCATTTAAATGAGTTATACCTGTCTCATGGCGGTGGGCTTCGGGGGAGGGGGTAGTTTTGAGAAAAACAAATCCATGTGCACCTCCCACCATAGAAGCCAAAGGGACACTGCCTTCCTCTCTCTAGCCATGGGGTAGGCATACGACTAAGCTTGCAATTGAACACTCTCTTTGGACTTGAAATCTGGAGCAAGCAATATAAAAATAGAGACAACAGACTTCATCTGTTTCAGTGGCAGCGTCCTAATCAAAGCGTTCCTGCTTCCTCTGCCTTCCCACCCCCTGCCCCAGAGCTGCCTTTGTTTCTGTCTGTCTCTATACCTGGCTCTCTAGATTTTCCCCTTAGATTCCAGAGCCTAGCTCACAAATTCCCTTCTCTTTTCAGCGAATCAGAGGTGGTTTCGGTTGCTTGCCACTGACACTTTCTGCATGCAAACCCAACTCAAATGCTGCCTCCTCTGAGAAGCCCTCCCTGGTTATGCACAAGCCCACTTCTCAGTACATTCCTGTAGCACCCTCTGCAAAGTGCAGACTGAGCCTCGTAGTTTTTCTCTGTTCCTGCTACCAGGGTAGGAGCTCATATCCCAGACAGGCAACATTTAAGGACGAAACAGACGGACTGGCAGATCTGCCTGTTTTCCTCTAGGGGCCTCCATGATTTACACAGCCTCTGTCATGCCCCAGAAATGATGTGAGCACCTGGCTGCCCTGTGAGGCTGACTGGGAGTGACACGGGATGAGTTCTGTTTGGGGCCTGCATTCTCTCCGTGTCCCAGCAGGTGGGGCGGGAGGAGGGGGAGACAGGGGTGGCTGTAGGGGCAGATCCGGGGCGCTGAGCGGGATTAACGTGGTTATAGTGGGGACGGACAGGGGACGGGCTCGACTGGCGAGGTTGTGAACTGAGCGCTAGGACAGAATCGGAACCTCACTGGTTTCTGGTAATTCCCGAAGCAAACGCCAGCCCTGGAGATGGCTTCCACCACAAGGAGGGGGTGTGTGTGGGTATGCATGTGTGTGTGCATGGGCCCATACACGGGGCGGCTGGGGGAGGGAGTGTTAGAGGCGGGTGTCGCACCGTCTCCAGCATCCCCCTCCTGCCAGCAGCCATGACCGTGCAGGCTGCCTTGCCTGCTTTCTAAAGAGCTTCGCCAGGCAGCAGGGGAGAGAGGAGGAGGGGGC
Source organism: Oryctolagus cuniculus (assembly GCF_051225735.1). Lineage (NCBI taxonomy): Eukaryota > Metazoa > Chordata > Mammalia > Lagomorpha > Leporidae > Oryctolagus > Oryctolagus cuniculus. Next base: position 48,772,180 of record NC_142888.1, on the reverse strand, counting down.
CGGCCACCCACACCACTCAGCAGAGGTGAGCTCCAATCCCCTCCCCCTCCAAGCCACCACCGGCTGCCAGGTGCCTTGTTTGGGATGAAAGCTTTTAAAGACCCATGTGCATGGATGGTCATGCATTCATTTTTGTTCATTTAACTAATACTCACGGAGCCCAGAGCCATGCAATGCTGAGCAAAGCCCGCCATGGACCCTGCTCTCAAGAAGCCGCGGAGCTGGGGTGTGTGTGTTGGGGGGGAGGATGCGTAATCAGGCAATTAGGAGCCAGTGTGAGCGGGAGGCAAGCACTGGTTGCTATGGGAACACGAGGAGAGGCCACAGCTGCTGCTCCTCTTGGAAGAGTGGTGGCAGGCAGAAAAGGAGGCGCGAAGCAGGCGGACCTGCTTGCCAGGCCCGACTGTGCACCGGCCCAGGACAAAACCCATCCCCTTCCCTGTCCCTCCATCCCCGCACCTAGGAGACAGGAAGGGGCAGTGTGAGTGAAGGACCAAGTGAGCTGCCGCACAGCTTTGCCCGGCCCCCAGCAGGTGCACGGCACAGGGCAGCTGCTAGGACTTGCATTTGCCAGAAATATTTGTTGGGTCGAAGTTTCCTGGGGTGCCAGACAGCAGAGGTAGAGGGGTGGACAAGACAAAGCAGGCCCTACCCCTCCCAGAACTGACAACCACTGGGGGAGGGGGGATGCACAGAAATAATTCAGTGTGCAAGTAATTACTATCGTGATCAGTATAGTGATGCCCTGAGAGCGCTTTCTGATTAGGTCCAGGCTAGAAAGTCAGGGAGACTTCCTGGAAGAGAGGCCAAAGAGAGTGGGGCAGCTGTGTTCCGAGGAAGGTGACAACACGTATGAAAACAAGAGGGAATCTGGAATGTTCCAGGTGAGAAAAAGGAGGTCAGTGGAACATGGAAAGACAGGCAGAGTCCTGATCGGCCCAAGCCTCTGGGCCACGCTGAGGAGCTCGTGTGGGATCCTGGGACAATCCTAGTGTCCCACCCCAGTGTTACCAACTCCCACAGCTGATCAGTACATGAAAACAATGGCCAGTACCTGACACACGGTCCAGTTCAAGGCGCGTGACTCAGTGGTCTGGCAGAAGATTCTGGCAGATGAGAGCAGCTTGAGGTCTTGGAAGGCATTTAGGTCCAAACTCTCAGTGCGCAGGTGGCAATACGTGGCCCGGAGAGGGAAAAAAAAAGCCTCGTTCAGGGTGGCACAGCGAGCAGGCTTATCAGCCAGGACCTCAAAAGGAGCACCCCACCCCCTGCCAGCGCCTCGTGCCTCTGGGCGAGGGTGAATGCGGGCATTTTGTTGGAGCTGTTGTTTTCTTTCTCTCTCCAGGCAACCTGGTGTTTCCAGCGCTTTCTTGCCTTCTTGCCCTTCCCCTGGCGTTCCTCTCTGCAAAAAGCCCCATTTTTCCATACCTCCGGTTTCCCATGCTCTCATTCCACTCTTCTATTGTGAACTGGGTGGCCAGAAGGCAGGGCTTGGGTCTCAGGCAGAGCCAAAGCGAGCTGTTCCCCGTGCCAATCACTGATGCGTCTTCCAAGCTTACCCTAGCTCCTGCCCTTGCCATTCCCCCAAGTCATGTTCTGCCGGCAAAGTTCTTGCCCAGGAAGGCCCCACCACACACACACGGTGGCTGAGTTGGCACAGGTCTCAAGCCCTCATCCAATGCAAGCTCTCCATTGCCAGGGTGGGAACAGCAAGGCCCCGGGTGGGGTGGGTGGTGGTGAGGGCAGCACACAGAGTTCTTGCCAGTGATTTAGCCATGTTCCAGCCTCTTGACTCTGCCGACCTCCGTTCCCACCATCTCCAAGTCAGCATTGTCACCGCAGCTCCTTCCTCCTGCGGTTGGTGACAGCATAGAGGCACCGAGGGCACAGGTGCTCGGCCCAGCTCAAGCCAAGCTGCTTCTGTGTCTTATCCGGGCTAACCTTCTCTCCTCACTCCCCCCTAGCACAGGTCAGGAGCTGGCTCTGGATCTCGGGAGCTGCGCCAGACTTCCAACTGGGGAACTCCCTATAGACCCGGGGTTCAAATCCCAGCTCTGCCACCTCTAGAGCTGAGTAGCCCTGGACCAATCCTTCCACATCTCTGGGCCTCCGCTCCCCCCAGCTAAACGTTGAGTGACCATCGCTGCCTCAGCCACGACCGACCGGCTTGCTGCGGCGATGAACTAAGGGAACAGATGCGAAGCACTTACCTGGTGAAGCATAGGCGTGGCACCCACGTGAGTCCCCTCCAGCCCCACACCCTGCAAGCTCGGCCTCATTCCTTGCAGAGCTCCTTGGGGTGAGGCTGGGAGCAGATCTTGGCAAGCATCTCCAGGCTCAGGGTGAGGGGCGGGTGGGGAGAAAAAGAGAAGGGAGCTGGGAGCTGTGGCCCAGGGTAGACAGCAATCCTAATCCCTGAAACTCAGCAGGAGGCACGCAGCGGGAAGCCACACCAGGGGAAAGGATGAAGTAGCAGAAGAGGCAGGTGGCTACGGGCCTGCGAGAAGTCACGACAAGCCAGGGGCACCAGAAAGTGGAGGAGGTGATTTCAGACACCTGGTTCCCTCACATCCCTACCCTGTCTCCACACCCCTTGCCCCTGCACCCCCGCTCCCCCATCTCGGGCCGGGCTCACAGCTCACTGGCTTCATTCTCTGCCTCCATAAAGCAAACCTTAAGGCACCCTCCAGCCAAGTTCCCTTCTAAGCTCTCAGACTCTGCAGTCCAGATGCCTCCAATCGTCTGAGTTAGACCTTTTCCCAGCAGTCTTCGGTTTCCATCTCAGAGAATTCAGCCTGTGACCTGGGTCAGAGCTGAATTTGTAGTTGGGATCAGGGCTCAGTATACAGCCAGAGTCAGAGTTCAGTTTGTGGCTAAGGTTTATCAGTTTCTTTGGGTTGCAAGCAACAGACGACAGCTCTAGCTTACTTGGGCAAAAGGCTTGGCTTTTACTTGGGCTGGTTTTTGGGACTGCGTGATGGGAACACAACTCAGCTCCAATAGTCTCCAATCTCTGTGTCTCCTGGGAAAAGAACCATTGCCCAGGATCCATCAAGTTAGCTGGGGTGTAGGAGCAAATGCTACTGGTGGAAATGGGAGGCTCCAGCCTTGGAAAAGCAATCTGGTACCCATTTATTAAAACTAAGGAGTGGGTGTTTGGCACAGTGATTAAGATGCTACTTAGGGGCCGGCGCCATGGCTCACTAGGCTAATCCTCTGCCTGTGGTGCTGGCACACCGGGTTCTAGTCCCGGTCAGGATGCTGGAATCTGTCCCGGTTGCTCCTCTTCCAGTCCAGCTCTCTGCTGTGGCCCAGGAAAGCAGTGGAGGATGGCCCAAGTGCTTGGGCCCTGCACCCGCATGGGAGACCGGGAGGAAGCACCTGGCTCCTGGCTTCGGATTGGCACAGCGTGCTGGCCGTAGAGGCCATTTGGGGAGTGAACCAACAGAAGGAAGACCTTTCTCTCTGTCTCTCTCTCTCTGTCTAACTCTGCCTGTCAATAAAAAAAGGGGATGCAAAAGATGCTACTTAGGGAACCTGCATCCTGTATTGGAGTGTCTGGGTTCGAGTCCTGGCTTCCCGTTCCAGCATCATGCGAATGTGCATGCTGGGAGGCAGCAGGTAATGACTCAAGCAGGTGGGCCCCTGCCACCCACGTGGGAGACCTGGATTGAGTTCCTGGCTCCTGGCTTCAGCCTGACTGAGCTCCAGCCATTGCAGCCATTTGAAGATCAAACCAGCGGATGGAAGATACTCTCGGTCTCACTATCACTCTCTCTGTTTTTTCCATCTCTCCTTCTCTTTCTGTAACTCTGCATTTCAAATACATAAATCTTATTTTATTTATTTATTTATTTTTAGAGAGAGAGAGAAAGGTCTTCCTTCCGTTGGTTCACCCCCAAAGTGGCCACTACGGCCGGCTCTGTGCTGATCTGAAGCCAGGTGCCTCCTCCTGGTTTCCCATGTGGGTGCAGGGCCCAAGGACCTGGGCCATTCTCCACTGCCTTCTTGGACCACAGCAAAGAGCTGGACTGGAAGAAGAGCAATTGGGACAGAATCCAGCACTCCAACCGGGACTAGAACCTGGGGTGCCGGCGCCACAGGTGGATTAGCCTAGTGAGCTGCTACGCCGGCCCTACATAAATCTTTTATTAAAACAAGGTGTGTACTGCAATATTGATCATGGTGTTTTAACAAACTCTGATATCATAATCACCAATCAATAGGTTAATGGCTAAATAGATTAGAATTCATCTCCACCATGAAATATTAGGTGGCCATTGAAAATTAGGAAGTAGATTCATACCAATTGATTGCCAGGGGGCATTATTGAGTCAGAACTGCAAAAAGTAGAAAAAAACTACACAAATAATCTCATTTTAATAAAGAAGAACAAATAAAAATCCAGGCACAGATTGCATAAATACAAAATATACATCAATATACTTATATGTATGTATATGGTTATCAAAATATGAAGAGGGCCTGACCTTGTGGCACAGAGAATAAAGCTGCCACTTACAGTGCCAGCACACCATAGGGGAATCAGTTTGTGTCCCCATTGCTCCACTTCTGATCCAGCTCCCTGCTAATGGCCTGGGAGAAGCAGCAGAAGATGACCCAAGTGCTCAGGCTCCTGCAACCACATCGGAGAATTGGAGGAAGCTCCTGGCTCCAGGCTTCAGCTTGGCCCAGCTCCAGCCATTGCAACCATTTGGGGAGTGACCCAAATGAAGATCTCTCTCTCTCTGTAACTCTGCCTTTCAAATAAACAAATAAATCTTTTTTTTAAAAAAAAGTTGCATTAATAATTTGATTAGATAGTCCCTTTTCTGTTGCTATAAGAAATTATTCGAAGTTAATCAGCAGATGGAAGACCTCTCTCTCTCTGGCTTGGCCTCTCTGTAACTCTGCCTTTCAAATAAATAAATAAATCATTAAAAAAAGAAATTATTGAAAACCAATAAATTTTTAAATATTTATTCATTTGTTTGAAAGGCAGAGTTACAGAGAGAGAGAAGGGGAGACAGAGAGTGGCTCATTCACTCCCCAAATGGCCACATCAACCCGGGCTGGGCCAGGCCGAAGCCAGGAGCCTGCAACTGTGTCCAGGTCTCCCACGTGGGTGACAGGGGCCTAAGCACTTGGGCCATCCCCTGCTGCTTTCCCAGGCATATTAGCAAGGGAGCTGGATCAGAAGTGGAGCAGCCAGGATCGAACCGGTGCTCGTATGGGATGCTGGTGTCACAGGTGGCTTAACCCACCGTGCCACAGCAGCAGCTCCCAAATCAAGTAACTTATGAAGAACGGGAAGTGTGAGCCACGGTTCTGGAGGCTGGGAAGGCTGAGAGCATGGCACTGGCACGTACCCAGCATCTGCTATGAGCTTCTTGCTGCAGCTTAACATGATAGGGGGGCGCCATGCGGGGAGATGGAGCCAGCACGCTGACTTGAGTCTCTCTTCCTTTTCTTTTCTTTTTTTTAAGATTTATTTTATCTATTTGAAAGACAGAGTTACAGAGAGAGGTAGAGACAGAGAGAGAGGTCTTCTATCCGCTGGTTCACTCCCCAGTTGGCCGCAGAGCCGGTCCTCTCTTTCTTCCTTTTCTTATAAAGCCCAATTGCCATCTGTAGCCCTCCCCCCACTTCATGACCTCATCAAATCCTGATTATAGCTGCCAAAGGCCCCACCTCCAAATACCACTAATGTTTGAATGCAGGGGTTTAGTTCCCACAGCATGAACTTTGAAGAGACACAATGCAAGCTGGAACATGGGTGTTGCCAACCTGTTTGCTGAACAGCCTCTGCCAATGTTCCTAGCAGCCGCAATATTAGAGGGTGCCTGTAGCTCCACATTCACTACAGTGTGTAATTCAACTGTGTCATGTGGGTCAGTCTGGCAGGTGAAGCGCTCAGTTCGTCTTGTGATTTGTATCCATGAGCTTGAGCATCTTCTCATGTGCTTAAATGCTATTGGATGAGGCAGTCTTCAAACAATTCATGGAAAATGCGCATTATGGAAAATACTATGCACTCATCTCGGCTTTTTGCACCAAAATAAACATATGTTGGTATTTCATTTTCCACGAACTTTGTTTTTTTTTAAGGATTTATTTATTTTTTCTGAAAGGCAGAGATACAGAGAAAAAGAAGGAGAGAGAGAGAGAGAGAGAGAGAGAGAGAGAGAGATATCTTCCATCCACTGGTTCACTCCCTAAATGGTTGCAACAGCCAGGGCTGGGCCAGGCTTAAGTCAGGAGCCAGGAGCTTCTGGGTCTCCCACGTGGGTGCGGAAGCCAAAGCACTTGGACCATCTTCCAGTGCTTTCCCAGGCGCATTAGCAGGGAGCTGGATCTGAAGTGGAGCAGCCACAACTGGAACGGGCGCCCTAATGGGATGCCAGAACTGCAGGTAGCAGTTTAACCTGCTAAGCCACAATGCCGGCCTTTTATTGACTTACAGGAGCTTTTTGTGTATGTGGAAAATCACCTCTTTATGCAATTAGAAGCAAATATTTCCCCCAGGTTTTCATTTGTCCTTTTCTTTAAAAAAAACTTTTAAAAATGCATTTATTTTCGTTTTATTTCAAAGGTGGAGAGACAGAAACACAGACACATACAGAAAGAGACAGCAAGAGCAAGCGAGCAAGAGAGCTCCTACGTGTTAGTTCACTTTCTAAATGTCTGCAATGGCCAGGGCTGGAAACTCGATCCTTGTCCCCCAAACAGGTGGCAGGAAGCAAATTATTTGAGTCATCACTGCTGCCTCTCGGGGCCCAGAGTAGCAGGAAGTTAGAGTCAAGAACTGGAGCACAGTATTGAACTTAGGTGCTCTCATGTTGGACATGGCCATCCTAGTTGTTTTCTAAATCTCTAAGCCCACATTATTGTCAGGCAGCTGAACCTTTTCTTTATTTACTCCCGTGTATTCTGACAAATTTACAAAGACCTTCTCCATTCCAGGATTATAAAAACAATGTCTTGTGGCTTATTTTTAAGTACTTTTATAATTTTATGTTCCCATTTAAAGAAAATACCAGCTAGCTGAAGATATTTGCAACCCTACAAATACAATTGCCAACTGACATTCAAAATATGTGAAGCGTTCCTAGAACTCAATAATAGTAAGAAAAAAAACCCTAGTGGAAAAATGAAGAAAGGATATGAGCAAACAATTCAGAGAAGACCAAATATAAGTGGCCAACAAATGTGAAAAGATGCATAGCTTCTCTAGTAATTTAAGGAAAAGCAACATTAAACAATAGTGTTCCATAGTCGACAGACTGATAATGATTTTAAAATCTAATGTGTCAGGAGCAATGAACATATGAGGAAACATTGATGTGACTAACCTGCAGGTGGGAATGTAAATTGTTAAAAATGGTTTTGGAAAGGCCCAGTGATCACCATCTCTTGGAGACCAAGCCTTTGTGTAATGCCCTCCTCTTGAGTGATATTGATAAACAGAATATGATAAAAGTGTTAACAGGCTATTAATTCTGCTATCTGCTTTCCAAGACATGTTGAAGGGAGTCATTCAGAGACGGAAAAGGGTGATATAGGTTATTAACTTGGAAGTACTTAAACAAAGGAAGAACATTCTAGAAGGATTACACGGAGGTATAAACAAAATAACGTTTCCTGTTGTGAACTGATTTGACAAGTAACAGTTTGTTCAAAACATAATGGTAATGACATTCAATGATTTTAGCTATAAATGTATATTATGAACTCTGGGGCAATTAGAGAAAGAGCAAAAGAGTAAAAGTAGGAAGTATAATTGGTATTCTATGTGAAGTGAAAAAAAAATGGAATCATATGATATGCTCAGGTAAAACCAGAGAAGATTGGAAAAGAGTGGAAGAGAAAAGAGAAGCAGAGAAACAAATAATGGGCAATGGATAGGAAACAGTTCCAAGTGTGGTAGATATTTCAACTACAGATGTCAATAATCACTTTAAATGCCAGAGGCATAAATGCACCAATTAATAGATATTATTGGGATGTGTTAATAAACAAGACTCAACTGTTGTCTATATGAAACCTAATTTATGTACGAAGTCATAGATTAAGAGTAAATGAAACCACTGATGCCGGCATCCCATATGGGCACCAGTTTGAGTCCTGGCTTCTCTACTTCTGATCCAGCTCTGCTATGGCCTGGGAAAGCAGTGGAAGATGGTCCAAGTGCTTGGGCCCCTGCACCCACGTGGGAGACCTAGAAGAAGCTCCTGGCTCTTGGCTTTTGCGTGGCCCAGCTCTGGCCATTGTGGCCATGTAACTCTGCCTCTCAAATAAATAAATAAATCTGAAAAAAAAATGGAGAGGGTAGGTGTTTAGTGCAGCAGTTAAGACACCATTTGGGACACATGCATCCCCAAATTGGAATGACTGGGTCCGGATTCCAGCTCCACTTCTGATCTAGCTTCTTGCTAGTGTGCCTGGGAAGCAGCAGATGAGGGTCCCAGTACTTGGATTCCTGTGCCCTGCCTCCCTGCCCACTGCATGGAAAACCTGTATGGAGTTCCTGGCTCCTGAATTTGGCTTGGCCCAGGCAAGCCCTGTCATTAGTATTTGGGGAATGAACCAGAAGATGGAAGATATCTCTCTCTCTCTCTCTTCTCTTCCCTCTCTCTATCTCTCTCCATATGTCACATTGTCTTTCAAATAAATAAACATTTAAAAAAGAAAATGGATAGCAAAAAATATGCCAGGCCAACACCAATCAAAAGAAAACCAGAACAGTCATGTTAATTTCAGACACAGAAGATTTCACAGGAAAAGTTATCAGCAACAAATAGGGGCATTACCAAATCATACTAGGGGCCGATTCTTCAAGAAGACTTAACAATCCTTCATGTGTATACACCTAACAAGGAAGCATCAAAATGCATGAGGTAAAAAAAAAGCTGACGAGACTACAAGGAGAAGCAAATGAATTCACTATTATAGTTGGAGACCTTAACACCCCTCTCAGTAATTGACCAACCTAGCAGGCAGAAAATCAGCAAGGATATAGTTGAAATGAAACAGCACCATCAATCAACAGGATGGAGTTGACATTTAGAGACTACTTCATCCAACAACAGCAGAATACACATTCTTTCCAAGCTCACGTGGAACATTCAGCAAGAGACAGCATCCTGGGCCATAAAACATGCCTTAAAATTTACAAGACTAGACATCATACAGAGTGTGTTCTTATAGTCCCAGACCACAGTGGGGTTAAATTAGAAATCAATAACAGAAAGATAGTTGGGAAATACAAAAATATTTGGAACATGCTTCTAAATAACACATGGGTCAAAGAAGACTTCTCAAAATAAATTATTTTAGGATAAATAAAAATGAAAATACAACTTAACAAAGTGTATGGGATACAGCCAAAGCAGTGCCAAGAGGGAAACTTATAGTGTCGTATGCCTGTATTAGCAAATAAGACAGAATCTGAGATCAGCCATCTTAGGAAAGTAGAAAAAGAACAAATTTAAGATCCAAAGCAAGTAGGGGAAAGCATTAATAAAACATAAAGTATAAATCAATGGCATGGTCAATGTAAAAAAATCAGTGAAATGAAAAGTTGGTTCTTTATAGATTAGTAATTACCAGAGCCTAGGAGGGGTGGAGGAGAGGGAAGTTGGATAACGAGTACTAAATCAGAGGTGGAAAGAAGGAAGAAGTTCCTACTCTTACACAGCATAGCTTGGTGACTATAGTTCACAATAACCTATAATGTTTTACCTGAGCAAATAGAAGAGAGGGATTCCAAGGCCCCAGTCATAAAGTAAATGACAAAGCAGGGAAAATGCTGATTACCCTGATTTGATCTATACACATTGTATACCTGTATTGAAATGTCATACATACATATCATTATTGTTAAACAAAAATTGCTAATATTTACAAAAGTAAATGCCTAAAAATCTATTAAAAATTCAAGTATTATGAAAGCAAAGCTGGTTCTTTGAAAAAACTAACATGATTGATAAGCCTCTAGCTAGACTAACCAAGAAAAAAAAAACAGAGAACAAACAAAATCACTAATATCAGGCATGAAAATGGAGCCATTACTATTGATCTCATGGGCATTAAGGATGATGAAGAAATATTATCAACAATTCTATGGTTACAAGTTGAAATGCTTTTCAAATCTGTTGCTTACTTTTTTTTTTAAAAAAAGGATTTATTTATTTATTTGAAAGAGTTACACAGAGAGGAGAGGTAGAGAGAGAGAGAGAGAGAGAGAGAGGTCTTCCATCTGATGGTTCACTCCCCAATTGGCCACAATGGCCAGAGCTGTGCCGATCCGAAGCCAGGAGCCAGGAGCCTCCTCTCGGTCTCCCACGCGGGTGCAGGGGCCCAAGGACTTGGGCAATCTTCTACTGCTTTCCTAGACCATAGCAGAGAGCTGGACAGGAAGTGGAGCAGCCGGGTCTCGAACTGGTGCCCATATGGGATGCCGGTACTTCAGGTCAGGGCGTTAACCCACTGCGCCACAGCACCGGCCCCGTGTTGCTTACTTTTAATAGGACATAGTAAAAGTGATGGGATGTCGCTTCTGAAAAGACCTCTCTCTCTCTCTCTCTCTCTCTCTTTCTCTCTCTCGCCATGCTGTGAGAAGATTCAGGCCTATAGATAGACTCACATGATGAGCAATCAAAGCCCAATAATAACAACATATGTTAGCTTGGAAGTGGATCTTCTAAGGGCCGGCCAACAACCATGTAAAAGTACTTGGATGTGAACCAGTCATGCCACTAAGGCCTTCAAATGAAACTTCAACCCCAGGTGAAAACTGGTGTGCACCGTCACGAGAGACCTTGAGCCTGAGGCACCTAGCTAAGCCATGCCTGGATTCTTGACCTATAGAAACTGTGCTATAATAAATATTTGCAGTTTTAAGCTGCTAAGTTTGGGACAGCTTGTTACAGATCAACAGATAACTATTATGCCCTTTGACCGAGAAACTACTTACTTGGACTTAGGCTCCAGTTGTTTTTTAGCTTTTTTTCTTTTTTTCCATTCCTTTTCACTTCAGCACACATGATGATACTTGTAGCAGTTCACTGGGACAAACAGGCTGTCCTTGGCCAGAGGCAACAGTCCTGAGGAGCAGTGGCTGGGTAAAGCCAGACCCAGGTTCCTGCACAGCTAAGAGATGAATGTATCACAACACCCAAAACTCTCTTGGGAAATTCTGCCCAAGAAAAACTCTTCCATATGGGCACAAGCAGCCATGCTCTGGGAGGCTCATGGGATCTACGCTTTAAATGGCACCAACCAGAAACAACCCAATCTGTCAGTATGGGAAAAGATCAATTCATCGGACAATGGATGCAATGGAAGTCCATACAATATATTATAGTAACATCATGTTGGATAATGAATGAAACAGTATTCAGCAGTCAAGTGCATAACTTAGATGTACATGTATCAAAGTTGTTAGGTTTAAAAAATATTGAACAGAAATTGAAGCTGTGAAAGAATATATTGATTCTCACACCATGTACATAAGTTGCAATACGAATGACAGTCGTGTGTACTGCTTGTAGACATATACATATGTAAGAAGAGAAAAACAAGCATGGATGAGAAGCAAACACATCAACTTCCAAGTGGTGGGCAAAGAAGCAAGGGGGATGGGATAAAGTAAGGGCTTTGACTATCTTTTTTTAAAAAAATTATTTATTTATTTGAAGGGCAGAGTTACAGAGAGGCAGGGGCAGAGAGAGAGAACGAGAGAGAGAGAGAGAGAGAGAGAGAGTCTTCCATCTGATAGTTCACTCCCCAAATAGCTGCAATGGCTGGAGCTGGGCTGATCCGAAGCCAGGAGCCAGGAGCTTCTTCCAGGTCTCTCACGTGGGTGCAGGGGCCCAAGGACTTGGACCATCCTCTACTGCTTTCCCAGGCCATAGCAGAGAGCTGGATTGGAAGTGGAGCAGCCAGGTCTCCCATATGGGATGCTGGCACTTCAGGCGGCGGCTTTACCCGCTATGCCACAGCGCCGGCCCCAGTGACTTATCTTCTTTGATTTCAAAAACAGAAAGGTCTAAAGATCTAAAGGAAATAAAATTTGGTCAATCTGTGTGGCAGGTGCATCTGAATGTGTGCTACACTCGGTACTTTTCTGTACATCTGAATATTTAAAAATATTTGTATTAAATAAAATGGATCTTCTCTTGAGTACAAAAATACATACACAGTAGATGAGGCTTATTGGGTTGTTCAATCGTTCTATTTCCTTCTTTGTAGTCTATTGGAACTGTCTATACCATGTACGGTTAAGTCTCGCATTGTAATTGTAGACTTTCTTTATTATTTTTTAACAGTATTTGCGTCATAAATTTTGAAACTACGTTGTTTGACACAGAGATTTTTGTGACCAGTTTATCTTTCTTGATAAACTGAACAACTGTTGGTTCTCTTTAAAGCTTTTCATTTAGCCTTGATGTTTATAACGCTAATATTGTTGCAAGTGTATTTCCTTTGGTTCCCTCTCTGTGTTTTTTCTCCCTCCTCCCATCCCCTTCCTCTCTCTGTCCTTCCCTCCCTTCCTTTGTTTTTCCCCTTCTGGTATTTAACTGGTATATATCTTGCATTCCTATTTCTCCTTTAGGTGAAACTCTCATACAAACAACATATAACTGGATTTTTAAAAATGCAATGCTCAAAACAAGATATTTTTGCAATTGATCTTAATCCATAGTACATACTGATACCTTCATGTTTGTTTCTGACCCTTTTCTTCCTTTTTTATATTGTTTCTTCCCATTTCTGCTGTTAGATTTGCCGTTTTCTCTTTTATTCCTCATTGTTACTTTAATGGTTTGAAACTCACACATCCTATTCTTGAGTGTTTTTACCACCAAACTTTTTGTTCCGTGTGCATTACACTTCCAGCAAAAGTAAAACTTTGTTACTGTTTTGTCCATGGGAAATCTCTACATTGGCTGCCAAAGTTAGAGCTCAGAGTTTAGTGAAATTGGTTAAATCCAAAAGGTAGAATTCTCATTTAAAAAAAAAAAAAAACGCACTGCAACTGTCAGAATAGGAACGCGTGTTGGGCCGCATGTTTGGTCATTTCTTTTGGATACAGAACTTTGATTTTGTGATCAACAGCAACAAATTCTTATGCAAACCATTTCAATTTGCTTTGATCATTAGCTTGGCGGGGGGGGGGGGGGGGAATGTAAGCCTACTGCAACCCTAACTATAGTTTCACATTCAGAATACTTCCAATAGAAACCATAACATATCACACAGAGCGTAACATAGTGGTACAACTCCGCACATTGGAATTCATCAGAATTTGTAGATTACATTTTATTACAGAGAAAGAACAGAGCGGAAGGGCATATGTCTAAATGTTCAATATTCGTTGACGCTGGCTGTTAGCATTTCTCACTGTCCTTTTGTGTATCCTTGCCGATTTCATCGTTTACCATGTAATAATGCTTTTGGGGAGCCCCCGCCCCCTCATTTGCCCAGAGCAGCTGCCGCCCAGCCACATCAAGAGGGCGGGCCCCAGCCGACGCAACAATCACTTCCGCCGCCGCAGTCCCCGCCCACTGGCTCCGTTGCTGTCTGACGGGGGAGGAGCCCGAGACCCAGGAGCAGCGGCTGTGGCAGTGGTGGCGGTCGGAGGTCCGAGAGCTCTGCTCTGAGGAGCCTGCGGTTGTCCGGACAGGGTGAGTGGAAGGCCCGCAGTTCAGCCCGGCGCTGGCACTTGGGGCGATCGGCGGGGACGGGGTGGGGTGGAGGGTTTGGGGCGGAGGGGTGAGGGGGATTCCCGTGAACCGCTTTTCAGGTTCGCCCCTCGGGAAGGGGTGGGGCGGGCTCGGGACCTGCCTGCCCAGGGAGGCCCGTGTCCTCCATCGGCCGCTGGGAGGGCCCCGCAGCCTCGTCTGCGGAGCCCCTTCCTGGCGGCTCGGTCCTCGCTCGAGTGGCTCCAGTGGCTGTTGGAGAGGAGAGAGTGGTGATCGCGACCCTCGCCTGCGTCCCCTGCATCCCTCCTCAGTCCCCTTGGCGGTGCACTCCGTGTGACCTTTCTTCTCTCCCCACCCCTCCCGATTTCGCTGCCGTTTTGCCAAATGGTTAACTGGTGAAGGATTTCAGGTACAAATGGTCTGGGGGAAAGAATTGTCGGGGGGGGATTGTTCTTCAGGAAACAACTGTACCCCCACGCGCCCTTTCTCCCTCGCCCCATTCTCCCCTTGCCATATCAGTTTGGGGCTGCCCTTTGAGCAGATAACGTTTTCCTTTCTTGTTTTATGACATCGCGCTCCCTCCCTGCACTCCAGACCTGGGTCGCGCGTGTGTGGCACACACACGCGCGCGCACACACACCCCTTTCCATTGCGGGTCCCCTCTGGGCCACTCCATCCTGGATGTTCTAGTGCGTGGCCCCTCTGCCGCGCATGCGCACTCAGGCGCGCGCACACCCTCTCACACACCCTCACACCGTCCGGTGCCTTCCCCCTTGGGCTCACGGCCTCCCACACACCCACCTCTAGAACGGACCCTTTGCTCCTTCAGTGCTCTGGCGGGGGACACACACACACACCCACACACACACACCCTCCAGGACTGCCCTGTTTCTGTCCTGGCTGGCCACTGACACACCTGCACACATACTTAGGCTTGTTCCCATACCCTTCTCATGTGCTCTCCTGCTCTCTGTGTGCCATGGGTGTGCATTGATAACCCTCTGCTGGGGCCCCCACGTACACTCACACCTAAGTCCTCCTCCAGAGACCTCGCTGCCTGCCACAGTGACACATACAGGTAGTCTGATGGCTGGCCTCCATTCCCGCATGCGTGCGTTCACACACACACACACACACACACACGAACACACACCCCGCTCTCCACTGCTGCCCCCTACCCCGCTGATGCCTGTCATGTTGGCTCACATGGACAGCTTTCCGTTGTGTCTCCCATCAGGGTAAGCTGACACTCTCCCTTGCCACCACACCCTTGCTTCCTTGCCTGCAACATAGACAGCCACTGAGTAGCTCTCCTTACTTCCGGAACACCCCCTCTCCTCTGAACCCTCCGACCCCAGGCCTGTCATGTTCACATGCACTTCCAGGATGGATCTCCTTGTGGCTGGCAGTCAGTCAGCCCTGCTGCTCCCTCCTTTCCACCTGTCCATCTCTTCTGGACACACATGCAGGCACGCATGCACACACAGTGATCTGTATTTCCCACTCTTCCAAACTGCATTTCTCCTGTGCGTCTGCAGGGCTCAGAAAATTAAAAAAAAAAAAGCGCATTAAGCACACAGCAGTCTTTTCGCTTTCCTTAGTTGGCACACTTTCACAGTACTTCACTTACCTTTCAACTGTCCGGTCCTCTCCGCCCCCACCCCCCACCACTTTGTGTCAGGTTCTCTTCTAAGTCTGGCTTTTCTGCAAAGCTAATCTTGCAATCGTTCTGCTAGCATCAAGAATGTGGTCCAGGTCTGCACCTGCCACTCGCTGGAATGTTACTCCAGGCCTTAGAAGAAAGTGAAAGTAATTTTAAAGACCCCCCCCCCCTTGGTGTTAACCTGCCTGCTGAAGTGAAAATAAATCTCCCAGCTCCTTTATTCAGATCGATTGGACTTTCCCATCTCTAAAATGCGTGTGTGTCGGGGGGGTGGGGGCAGGAGCCTTTCTAGCCCAAACCAACTGTGTTGGGAACGCTCCTGTTCCACTAGAGCAGTGGGTCAGGAAGGTAGCAAGCCTGCATGGCACAGGCTGGCAAGAGGGAATGGGGTCCCATTGAGGCAGAGGGTCTGGAAGGAGGCATGCTTATATCAGTTTCAGGCCAAGCAGGAGCCAGCAGGACAGGATTGCCAGCCAGAGAAGGACGACCTCAGCAGTCCCAATGCACAGATCAACCCCCAGTCAAGTCACCAAGAGGAGCCGGTCGCCATTCTCCACCACTCGTCGTACTTGGGACGGCAGTGAGAACTCGGGGCCGAGTCTGAATGTTGATAATGAGGACTATTCCAGGTACCCTCCCCGAGACTACAGGGCTTCGGGGAGCAGAAGAGCCCTGGCTTATGGACATATTGACTGTTTCGGGGCAGATGATAGTGAGGAGGAGGGGGCTGGGCCTGTGGAGCGACCGCCAGTAAGAGGGAAGGCTGGCAAGGTGAAAGATGATAAGCTGTATGACCCAGACAAAGGGGCAAGGTCTCTGGCTGGGGTGCCCCTCCAGTTCTCTAGCTTTAACTGTGACGTGAGAGAAGAACTTGCGAAATTAGAGCCAGCCCCTGCCGACAGGTGCTCTGTTGGCAGAGCTGAGTTCCTGCCGCAGCACTGCCTGGCCCCTCACAGATCTGCCGAAGGCAAGGGCATTGCCCACGGTGATCGATTGGAGAGGGAGAGACGGGAGCAGAATTTACCTGTGCGCCCCAGCAGGGCTCCTGCCAGTATTTGTGGTGGTGGGGAAAACACCCCCAGGAGTGCAGAGGAACCGGTGGTGAGACCCAAGGTCCGAAATCTGGCCAGCCCCAGCTGCGTGAAACCAAAAATCTTTTTCGACACGGATGATGACGATGATATGCCGCACAGTACTTCCAGGTGGAGAGATGCCTCGCGCGCCGACGAAGGCCCCTCCGATGGCCCAGCCCGAAGAGGCAGAGGCGAGAGTTCCACTGGCTACTGCGAGCCCTTCCCTGAAGACAAGAGGGAAGCGAGGAACGACCAAGTGAAGCCAGAGAAGGTGCCGCGACGGCGGCGCACCATGGCCGACCCTGACTTCTGGACATACAGTGATGATTACTATCGGTACTGCGATGAAGACTCCGACAGCGACAAAGAGTGGATCGCCGCCCTGCGGCGCAAGTACCGAAGCCAAGAGCAGCCTCTGTCTTCCAGTGGCGAAAGCTGGGAGACCCTGTCGGGCAAGGAAGAGCGGGAGGCTCAGCAAGTGAGAGGGAGTTCCAGCAACACCAGCTTCGGTGCTGGAACCAGCGCCGGGGTCTGTACCGGCGCCGAGGCCGGGCCTGGGGCCAGCCACGATGGCGACAAGTATCCTGAAGAAGTTCCTGAGGTGTCGGTTCAGGAGGAGGAGCGGGCGTCTTTGGAAGAAGGCGAGATCCCTTGGCTGCAGTACAATGAGAATGAGAGTAGCAGCGAGGGCGATAACGATTCTGGTCCTGAATTGATGCAGCCCGGGGTGTTCATGCTGGATGGCAACAACAACCTGGAAGACGACTCCAGCGTGAGTGAAGACCTCGAAGTGGACTGGAGCCTCTTTGATGGGTTTGCAGATGGGTTGGGAGTGGCCGAAGCCATTTCCTACGTGGATCCCCAGTTCCTCACTTACATGGCGCTCGAGGAACGCCTGGCCCAGGCCATGGAAACGGCCCTTGCGCACTTGGAGTCGCTCGCTGTGGATGTAGAGGTGGCCAATCCACCAGCGAGCAAGGAGAGCATCGACGCTCTCCCCGAGATCCTGGTCACTGAAGAACACGGCGCGGTTGGCCAGGAAATGTGCTGTCCTATCTGTTGCAGTGAATATGTGAAGGGGGAGGTGGCGACCGAGCTGCCTTGCCACCACTACTTCCACAAGCCGTGCGTGTCCATCTGGCTTCAGAAGTCCGGCACCTGCCCCGTGTGCCGCTGCATGTTCCCGCCCCCTCTGTAAAAGACCAGGGCAGTATCCTCCTGGTCCGATTATTTTCCCCATCAGAAATCCACAATATACTGCAGGAGCCCTCTCGAAATTACCAATGAAAATGAAACCAATCAGTAAATTAAACTAAACCTGTTGATTCCTTGTGATTCTTTCCCAGGTGAAAATGGTCGCGTACAAATTACATTCTAAGTCCTATTGTCTTTTAGAGGCTAGAAAGGGAAAATGAAGCTTTCTAAGATGCTACTTGAGATTGTGGGGTGAACATACCTTTTCTAACTTGAAAGTTAAAGTAAATCATATTTTGTTTTCTTTGGTAGACTCTCTGACTGTTATTGTCATGTCAAGTGTATCTGTTTAAGTAAGTCCGAGAGATGAAATCACTTTTGTTGCATGTTATGGGTTAATGTTCCTGTAATTGCAGTGCCGTAAAAAGCTTATTAAAGTTCTTCTTTTGGTTTTCCAAGGTGTAACCGGGTCGTTTGCCTTTCTGTGAAATGGTGCTACCCAGTGACTTTATCATTGATCCGTTGCATTTGCATCAAAAGTAGTTCTTTGCTGTTTTCAACAGCAGAAAAAAACTTCAGTCTCTCTGGAATTACTGACTTCAATGACAGCAAAAAAAAAAAAAAAAAAAGAGGGTAAATTTTTTTAAAAGTGGGATTTAAGTGTGTCATTGTTGAACAACTTACAGGGGAAAAGATCAAATAGGGAAGGAAGGAAAGAAACAATGAGAAAGCAAGAATACTGGTAGAAATAAATCCAAGCTGAGGGCAGATAGGAGTGAGTTAAAAAAATCACCTTTGAGAACATAGAGACTCTTGGAATGGTTAAAACGTGAAAGCTGTATGCCAGTTACAAGCAGCAACACAGTGACACAGATAGGGCTAGAAAAATATGTGCTGGAAAGAGCTGCAGAAAAACAGAGTGAGCAGCTTTGACATTTGGCCATAGTTGCTTCAGATTTCTCTTTGCCTCTCCTCCCCTCCCCCTCTCCTTTTTTTCTCCTCCCTCCCTTCTTCCGCTCTCTCCTTCCCTCCTCTCTCTCTCTCCCCGCCCCCTCTCTCTCCAATAAACGTTTTTCATGCACAGAAGTGCCTCACCCCATCATTTTTACCTCCATAGAGGTAAGCACTACCCAGCAAATGGTGTGTTTCCTTCTAGTCTGTCTTTGGACACACACAGAGTGTGCATGGATATATGTTATGTTTGTGTGTGTGTGTGTGTATCCAAAACCAATATAAAGTACTTACATTTTCCAAAGCGGACGTAATTGATTGCAACTTGATTTTTTTCACTCAACGTTGTTTTTGAGAATTAGCCTTTTTGGTCCATGTAGATGTAGTTTGTGCTTTTCAACTACTGTGTACAGAGTGCTTCATTCCATCAGTTACCACTGTATGTCCATTGCCCTATTGGTGAGCCTTGAAGATCTTCCCAGCATTGGGAGGGCATGGGATATACTAATAAGATATCCCTTTGTGCACATGTGTGAGTTTATAGGGGAGTAAATACATGGAAATGAAATTCTGGGTCCCCTATGGTTTGTGTATCTTCACCCCCAACTACATTTTACCAAGTTGTACTAACTGGTGCCTCTACCAACAATTTATTTTTTTAAGATTTATTTATTTTTTTAAAGATTTATTTATTTTATTTGAAAGTCAGAGTTACACACAGAGAGAAGGAGAGGCAGAGAGAGAGAAAGAAAGAGAGGTCTTCCATCTGCTGCTTCACTCCCCAGTTGGCCACAACGGCCAGAGCTGCGCCAATCCGAAGCCAGGAGCCAGGAGCTTCTTCCGGGTCTCCCATGTGGGTGCAGGGGCCCAAGGACTTGGGCCATCTTCTACTGCTTTCCCAGGCCATAGCAGAGAGCTGGATGGGAAGCAGAGCAGCCGGGACTAGAACCGGCGCCCATATGGGATGCTGGCGCTTCAGGCCAGGGCGTTAACCCGCTGTGCCACAGCGCCGGCCCCAAGATTGATTTATTTGAAAGGCAGAGTTACAGAGAGACGGAGACAGAGAGAGACAGAGACAGAGACAAGTCTTCCGTCCACTGGTTCACTCCCCAAATGGCCGCAACAACCAGAGCTGTGCTGATCCGGAGCCAGCAGCCAGGAGCTTCTTCTGGGTCTCCCATGTGGTGAGTGCAGGGACCCAAGAACTTGGGCCATTTTGCATTGCTTTCCCAGGCCGTTGAGGACAGCAGGATCGGAAGTGGAGCAGCCAGGACTTGAACCGGTGCCCATAGGGGATGCCAGCACTGCAGTTTACCTGCTATACCACAGCGTTGGCCCCCCCTTACCAACGATTTATAAGACCTATTTTCCCACATCTCCTACAGCCTGGATATTGTGACTGTTCCATTCCATTTCATGAGCAAGCAGTTCTTCATAATCTGTAGTTTGGGCTAGGAAGAGAAGAAACGGGAATACTCCTGTGCAATTGGTGTGCGTGGCAACTACAGCAGCCACCAAGCAACACACAAGTGTCTCACATCCTTCAGCCCAGCTTGGGTACTGTTGTGACGTGGGATTCATAGTAGGTAGCAGTTAAAACTGGTATGTAGTGATGCAGAATAGGGTCCCGGGCACATTAAGTCAAAACAGCATATGTACAGTCTTAATGTAAAAGAAAGCAAGAGTTAACTACATATGAAAAGGCCTGAGGGCAGGGCAGCACTGTGGCATAGACAGTAAAGCCGCCTCCTACAGTGCCAGCATTCCGTATAGGTGCCGGTTCGAGTTCCGGCTGCTCCACTTCCAATCCTGGCACAGCTCCGGCCATTGTGGCCATCTGGGGAGTGAACCAGTGGATGGAAGACCTTTCTCTCTCTGCCTCTCCTTCTCTCTCTGTATAACTCTGACTTTCAAATAAATACATAAATATTGTTTTTAAAAAAAGATGGGGCCGGCACTGTGGCACAGTGGGTTAACACCCTGGCCTGAAGTGCCAGCATCCCATATGGGCGCCGGTTCTAGTCCTGACTGCTTCTCTTCTGAGCCAGCTCTCTGCTGCGGCCTGGGAGGGCAGAGGAGGATGGCCCAAGTTCTTGGGCCCCTGCACCCGTGTGGGAGACCCGGAAGAAGCTCCTGGCTCCTGGCTTCGGATTGGTGCAGCTCCAGCCATTGATGCCAATTGGGGAGTGAACCAGTGGATGGAAGACCTCCCTCTCTCTCTCTCTCTCTCTTCTCTCTCTGTGTAACTCTGACTTTCAAATAAATAAATAGATCTAAAAAAAAAAAAAAAAAGGCCTGGGGTACTTCCAAAACTTTGTGGGAAATTTGGAAATCCATGCACAGTTTGTTCACTGTACACATCTTTGATGATTTTTGAAGAACTTTATGTATGAATTTCTGACTTTTTTGTGCTGAAGGAAACAGCTTTTAGAGCCCATTTTCTAAGAACTTTTGGAAATATCTTCTTAACCTAAGTGACAACGGTGGTCTCCTCTGTGGGGAAGGGACGGGGAGGGGAAGGAGCGAGGAAGGGGGCTTCTGATTTTTCACCTGAAGTGATGAATTACTTGATTTTCTTTTACCATGTCAGTGTATTAACAAAAGCCAAATCAAAAGTTGTCCGAGTTTTTTTTTTTTTTTTTTTGAGTTATTTATTTTACTTGAAAGTCACAGTTACGGGGCCATTGCTATGGCGCAGCAGGTTAATGCCCTGGCCTGAAGTGCCGGCATCCCATATGGGCGCCGGTTCTAGTCCCGGCTGCTCTGCTTCCCATCCAGCTCCCTGCAAATGCACCTGGGAAAGCAGTGGAGGATGGGCCAAGTTCTTGGGCCCCTGCACCCGTGTGGGAGACCCGGAAGAAGCTCCTGGCTCCTGGCTTCAGATCGGCGCAGCTCTGGCCATTACGGCCAATTGGGGAGTGAACCAGCGGATGGAAGACCTCTCTCTCTCTCTCTCTCTCTCTCTCTGCCTCTGCTCTCTCTGTGTAACTCTGACTTTCAAATAAATAAATAAATAAATCTGTTAAAAAAAGTCACAGTTACACAGAAAGAGAAGGAGAGGCAGAGAGAGAGAAAGAGAGAGAGAGAGAGGTCTTCCATCTGCTGCTTCACTCCCCAGTTGGCCACAATGGCCAGAGCTGCGCCGATCCGAAGCCAGGAGCCAGGAGCTTCTTCGGGGTCTCCCACGCGGGTGCAGGGGCCCAAGGACTTGGGCCATCTTCTACTGCTTTCCCAGGCTATAGCAGAGAACTGCAGCTGGGACTTGAACTGGTGCCTATAAGGGATGCTGGCACTGCAGGTGGCACTTTACCCGCAGCCGCAGTGCTGGCCCCGTTGTCCGAGTTTTCAAAGGGAAAGATGTCATTCTTCCTCTCACAGCAAGCACAGAAATATGGATAGAAACCACAGTCCCTTTTTCTGCAAAGGGTTGTACTGATATTCATGACTTTGCTCCTTTTGAGCCATTCTCTGTTCTCTGCTGGCCTTCAGCCAGCACCTCAGCTGGCCATGGAAACTCCAAATCTTTGGACTTGGAAATGTCCTTGGAGAATCCTTACTGGGTGGGGTTGTGGTGCTTTGCCATTAACCTTTCCTGTGGCCTAATTGGCACCACACAAAGAGGTATTTTAGCAGTAACTTTGGGTCCTGATCATCTTTCTCTCTGCTCCCACTGGAAGACGGATGCCTACCCAGTGCCCCAAAGTCCACTGTTGGTGTCAGCAGGGGGTCTGAGGAGCAGGCCTGAACGTTTGCCCCTGTGGTACTGTGGTGGCAGTCCGGGAGTGCAGTAGCACAGGCGCTATGCTGACAGTGCTGGTGGCCAGTAGCTCCAGTGGTAGGTTCTGACTGTCCCTGGCTGCCTTGTTCCTTTGTCGCTGCCCGTTTGATTCACCACCCTTCCCCCAGCTTCTCCATAGCTTTCCAATAAAACATTTTCTGATTACATTAACTACAGTTGGTTTCTGTTGTTTGTGATGAAGAACCCCAAATGGCACACTGGCTGAGACTGTATGTAGCCTGCTTTTGCATGTGTTTTCCTAGTCATATGAGCTATCCCAAATGACCAAGGGTCAGGCAATTTCTGTTTAGAATGGCAATGGACCCATTTTTAGCACTTGGAGCCAGGGTTCTAGAAGCGCAGGTCTTGGGGGCCTCTGGAAACAAGGCAGTCATTTTTGAAAGTGAATTGTTTGGCATGTTCATTGAAGGCACCACACACCACACACTACTTTTTTTTTTTTTAAGAAAGAGTTACACAGAGAGAGAAGGAGAGGCAGAGAGAGAGGTCTTCCATCCTCTGGTTCACTCCCCAATTGGCTGCAACGGCTGGAGCTGCACCGATCCAAAGCCAGGAGCCAGGAGCTTGTTCTGGGTCTCCCACGTGAGTGCAGGGGCCCAAGAACTTGAGCCATCTTCTACTGCTTTCCCAGGCCATAGCAGAGAGCTGGATCAGAAGTGGAGCAGCTGGAACTAGAACCGGCTCCCATATGGGATGCCAGCACTACAGGCGGCGGCTTTACCCGCTGCACCACAGTGCTGGCCCCCATTGCTTTGGGGCAATGAAATGGGTAGTCCTAAATTTCTGTCACTAATTTGGAGCATAAAGTACTGTATTTTACAAGAGGGCACCCTAACTTCCTGTGGTTGTCTCCCCAGCTGAACCCTTCTCTTAGCCTTTCTGTTCCACAGACATGCCCAGGGATCTCTGGCCTGAAATGTCCTTTCCAGTCCTGTCCATCCCATCCAAAGTCCATGTGCCAGCTCCGGGGCTGGGGTGGGGGAGATACTCTGACAGCCCCTAGCTCCTTCCCTTTCTGTGACTCTGGCCTCTGTAAGTCCCTGAAGTCAGGAGCTGTGTCAGAGGCTTTCCTATAGCCCTGGCCTTGCAGTGATTGGCAAATAAGTGTTAAGCAACACGTGGCAGCAGGGTGAATAGATGAGGCTCCTGAAGTTAGGCTTGGACAGGGGCTGTGTTCAGACAGAGCTCGGGAGGAGCCCCGGGGAACTGACCCAAGTAGGTTTGTGTGACCTGGCATTAGCCTCACTTGCACCGCAGCCTCTTGAAACCCCAGCACCCCTCCTCCCTCCCTGCCACTCTCTCGTCCCCTCAACCTCTGCCCCACTTTCTGTTGATCCTAATGAGTTAGGACGAGGGTTCTCAGGCCCAATTCTCAGGTGTTTATGTGAAGATAGAGAAATCCATGGCCGTGAGCCTCAGCACACCCCCTCTGGGGCCTGGATTTGAACCTCTGACAAACATGGAGCTTGCAGGACATTTGCTCCATTGGCGTCAGCTTTGGACAAGGCCCGTCATGGAGCTAGCTGAGTTATGGGACCCCCCCCCCCCGAGCCCCCTTTTTAGCCTCCCTTGGAGGTCACATCTGCATAATAGCACTTTGCATGCCTCCTGACCTGTTTTCCTCCCCGTGGACTCCACTGGCCAAGGAGGGTTAGTCAAACATTAGTGAGGCTTCGCAACGTCTTCCATTTGGATAAGAGGTCCCCAGACCCCGTCTTGTTCAGCCATTTCTCTGGGCTCTTCCAGCCACCCCAGCAGATGAGTGATAAGAAAGCCAAAGTTCAGAAGGGCAGTGGCGCTCTGGAGACAGGGTTTGGGTATGCATGCTTTGGGGGAAGGGCAGCAGGGGTGTCCTCTCCCTGCCCGTGGTGGGGAGCAGCAGGCAGGATCAGGACTTTGGCACAAAAGCTGGCTGTACATAGACTCCATTCAGGCCTTCTAGTGAAAGGTACCACGTGCTGCCAGCCTCCTAGCAGCCTGAGAACACGCTGACAAGAGGGTGGGAGAGGAGAGGAGAAATAAGACACAGATATGTCAAAGGTTCTTCCCCAGGAGTTGGAGACTTGGAGATGGTATCTGCTCGTAGGGGATCAAAGACCTGTGGCTGACACGGAGCCTGGGAGCCACCCTGAAGGCAGGTCTAGACTGAGGCACCAAACACACAGAGACCAACCTTTGGAGACCCAAAGGGAACCAAGCCCAAGGCACTGCTCGGTCTAGAACAAGCTGGGGATTCCAAGTTCACTAGTTGAGTTCAAGTATTTAGTGAGCTTGTGCCTATGATGTGTTTGGCCAGGGCCTGCAAGGCTTAGTCCTCTTGAAGTGTGAGAGATAGACTTGTAAAGAGGGGTTTGGGATTTTCCGTGGGAATTGCACTCACTGCGCAGGCCAACTCAGAGTGTGCTGGAGCCCAGAGCTCAGGGCTGGTTTTCTGAGGCATCTGGAAGGCGCCCACTCATTCTTAAAGTGGGGGCTGGCACCCACCAGGCAAGAACGGAGGGCGAGGGAACAGGGTGGGCCCTATCAACGTTGTCATTCTCTCACTTGGCACCATTTGCTTGCAGGGTCCTTTAGTGAAATGTATTAACATTTCAAATCCACATAACTCTCTGGCCCAGCCATTCCACTAGTAGGAATTTATCCTACATGAGTGAGGGCACAAGGTTGTTTGGATAAGGATATTTATTGTTGCATTGTTTATAGAAGCAAGAGATGGGAAGGCGTTTAAACATCCATCACTTAGGGCCTGGTTAAATAAATGATGGCACAGCCTGTACCCAGCGTGAGACAGCTCCATGGTGACTGTGGTCAAGAGTATTCAAAAAGCAAGAAGTTGCAACAGCAAGGCAGCAAAAGCCGGGCCCAGTTATTGTCATTTGTGGCTTCCCAAAGATAAGGAGCGTATCTGTGCTTAATTGTACGCAGAGATGTCTCTGGGAAAATACATCAGAAACAGGCCAAGGTCAGGGATAAGAAGGAACCATTTCACTCTGTTCTTTTTCCCCTTTGCTGTTTTTTTTTTTTTTTTCAGAATTGTTCCCTTCTCCTTCCCGCCCCTCCCCTCCTCTCTTGTCCTCCCCTCCCCTCCCTTCCCCTTTCCTTTCTTTCTTTTACCATATGTGTACATGACAGAGAGGGAAGTGGGGGCAGAGATCTCAGGCAAAGGAACTGAATGATCAAAAGCCTGGAAGTTTGACATAGTCTGGAGTGTGTAGTGTGTGTGTGTGTGTGTGTGTGTGTATGGCCTTGAATTGTGGAACAGAGACTCTCCCATCACTTCCAGGCACGAGGTGGAAAGTGGGTTTTCAGGACACAAGTGGTAAAATGGCTGATAGGACTCAGCCAACGGGCCAGGCTCCTTGGGAACCAGAAATGTCACGTGGAGCAGGCCTCCTCGGGGAGAAGGGAAGTGCTAGCTGGTCTCAGGAAGATGTATGTGGTCAGGAGCTGAAAGATGGCCAGCACCCAGGGCACATGCACCTGAGCTCAGGTCTGTGAAACAGGTGTCTCTGTTTGTGTGTGCTACAGAAAGGTTTCTTTCTGTTTTGGGGGGCAATTTTTTAAAAAAGCCCATGGATTATTTATTTATTTATTTGAAAGAGAGATTTTCCATTTGCTGGTTCATTCCCCAAATGACTGCAATGGCCAGGGCTGGGCCAGGCTGAAGCCAGGAAGCAGGAGCTTCTTCTGGGTCCCTCACATGGGTGCAGGGGCCCAAACACTTGGGAGGGAGCTGGATCAGAAGTGGAGCAGCCAGGACACAAACCTATATGAGACACCAAAGTTTCAGGTGGTGGCTTAATTCACCATGTTACAACATTGGCCTCAAGAGGGGGGTGTGTGTGTGTGTGTGTGTGTGTGCGTGTGTGTGTGTAGAGGGGCAATTCTTTTTTTTTCTTTGTTAAAGATTTATTTTATTTATTTGAGAGGTAGAGTTACAGACAGAGACAAAGAGAGAGGTCTTCCATCCACTGGTTCACTCCCCAAATGGCCACAACAACTGAAGCTATGTGGATCCAAAACAAGGAGTCAGGAGATTCATCCAAGTCTCCCACGTGGGTGCAGGGGCCAGAGCACTTGGGCCATCTTCTGCTGCTTTCCCAGGTGTATTAGCAGGGAGCTGGATGGGAAGTGGAGCAGCCGGGACTTGAACTGGTGCCCATATGGATGCCGGCACTGTAGGCTGCAGCTTTACCCACTATGCCACAACACTGTCTCCTGGAGGGAGCAATTCTTAAAAATTCTCTTCAAGGAGCCAGTGATTGCATAAAAAAGTTAGTTTTTAAAAAATATATTTATTTATTTGAAGTACAGAGTTACGGAAATATGAAAAGAGAGACATGTGCAGAGAGAAAGGTCTTCCGCCCACTGATTCCCTCCCCAAATGTCTACAACAGCCAGGGCTGGGCCAGGCCAAAGCCAAGAGCCTGGAACTCCATCCAGGTCTCCCGTGTGAGTGGCAGGGACCCAGGTACTTGGAGCATCTTCTGCTGCCTCCCCAGGCGCATTAGCAGGGAGCCTGATCAGAAATGGAGCAGCTGGGACTCGAACCGGCGCTTTGATAGAGGATGCCTGTTTGCACGTGGCTTAAGCACAAAAGCGTGGAGGGGGGAGTAGTGAGAAGACAATTGGGATGTTGCTGAAGCACTGACTGACACCTCTGAAGCCGGCATATTTCTGAGGGAAGCCAAATAAATCCTGGATGGCCATGCTGATCCTCGCTCAGGGTTGGGCAGAGACTTGGCCCCTGGGCACTGGGTCCTGGTGCTGGGTTGGGAAAGTTTTCATTCTAATTAGCTGTGAGCTTTGAATGAGACACGCGCCTGCTCTCAGCCTCAGCTGGCTTATTTATAAAAATGGGACACTCAAGGCCGTGCAGTGGCTATCGGGTAAAGCCACTGCCTGCGGTGCCGGCATCCCATATGGGCGCTGGTTTGAGTCCTGGCTGCTGCACTTACGATCCAGCTCTCTGCTATGGCCTGGGAAGGCAACAGAAGATGGCCTAGGTTCTTGGGCCCCTGCACTCATTTGGGAGACCTGGATGAAGCTCCTGGCTCCTGGCTTCGGATTGGCCCAGCTCTGGCTGTTTTGTCCATTTTGGGGAGTGATCCAGTGGATGTAAGATCTCTCTCTCTCTCTCTCTCTCTGTAACTCTGCCTTTCAAACAAATAAATAAATCTTTTTCAAAAAATGGGACAGTCAGAGTGAGCAAATGAAATCACGAATGGACAAAATTTGTCATGTGCACATCAGGGATTGCTGATCTTAAGTCATGCCTCCTCCCTCGCGGGCTGGTGCAGCAAAGAACCCAAGGTTCCGAAGAAGAACAGGAGCACTGGGTGAGTGCAGAGCCCCGACTCATCAGTCTGTCTGCAGCAGCTCATCCAGGCTGACTCCCAAGTCCTGGCCACCACGGGTCTGGAGAGTAGTGCTTCGCAGGAGGTCTCCACATTCCCTTGGGAGGCCAAGGGCAGCAAGATGGGGGAGGAGGAGGAAGCAAAATGTTTGCTATGTTTTTTTCTGTGCAGTTGCCTCTGCTGGCCGGGGCCCTGTGCTCACTGCTGTTTGCATGCACAGATGGTGGTGGCGGCGGCGGCGGCAGCCCTGTTGGTGGAGAGCTAGGCTTCCTGCATTGCATGCCCACCCCAACCAGGCCCGCTGAGGAATGTGGGCTGGTCCCGGCTGGATGGGCTCTGTGTCTCCTCCGGCCCCTCCCAGAGCCCCAGCCTGACCCCTCGTCAGGCCCAGATGAAGGAGCTTCTGTGTCATGGGGCCCTGCCCAATTAGACATGGCTGCCACTTCGACTCCGCCCTCGAAGGCTGGGCACTGGGAGGGAAAGAACGGTCCAAGGCTTGCCCGGACTCCTGCAGGCTGACAGGCTGGGAGCTACTCTCAGTCTGTGGGGGTCGGATGTGCCTGTTGCTCGCTTTGTTCCCAAGGGGAAGAGTCGCAGAGTGCAGGTTTGCAGGCCAGCGAGGGCAAGGAGGGGGCGTCCGGAGGAGGGGGGCTCCATGGCCCGATCCTTGATTCTTAAGGTGCACACGTGCAAATCTGATGGACCTCCTATCCCCATCCGGTGCTGGCTCTGCGGAGCTGGTTTGTGCATTGGTTGCATACGGGTAGCTAGCAGGACGTACATGGGCACCTAGAGAAATGCCGCACACGAGGGGGGTTAAAATGGACCTTCTTCCCTTCCCTGAATAGGAGGGCTTCTCTGTCTTTTCTGTGTTTTTCCTCTCCTCTGGGCTCAAAGGGTTACTTGACCTCTCGCAGCCTCAGTTTCTGCATCAGTAAAATGGGGGAGTTCACCTCATGGGCCACGGGGGACTGGCGCAGCGGCAGCACGCAGAAGGCACTCCTCAGGGCTGCTTCCTTCCCGTATTTATGAAGTGCTTCCGTTTGTGGAGCACTGGGGAATCCAACAGTTAGGAACACAGGCTCTGCCCTCAAGCAGTCTGATGGGCTGCAGTCCTCTTGGCCCTTGGCCCAGACTGACCCTTGAGCCCTCATTGGCTGGAGCACACCGTCTGGAGCCAGCACTCCCTGGGCAGCCTGCAGCCCGCTGAATGCTTCTGTAAATATCACAGCCTAGAATTCCCACAACAGCTCTCTAAGGAAGATGCTCTGGTCACTAGTCTCAAAGATGCTGGCCTTCAGGTCCCAGCTGATCATTTCACTTGCTCTGTACCTCGGTTTTCTCATCTGTAAAATGGGAGTTAAATCATAGTAGCTCCCTTTGCTCTTTTTGTTCTTACAAAGATTTATTTATTTATTTATTTGAAAGGTACAGTTAGAGAGAGAGAGGGAGGACAGAGATAGAGGTCTTCCATCAGTTGGTTCATTCCCCAAATGACTGCAATGACTGGAGCTGGACTGATCCGAAGCCAGGAGCCAGGAGCTTCTCTCACGAAGGTGCAGGGGCCCAAGGACTTGGGCCATCTTCCTCTGCTTTCCCAGACCACATCAGAGAGCTGGATCAGAAAAGGAGCAGCCAGGACTCAAACCGGCATCCATACGGGATGTCAGTGTTGTAGGCAGCAGCTTAAGCCTCTCTGCTTTGGGCCCCAGCCCCTCCCTTTGCTCTTGCTAACTGCTTGGCTACTGTCTGCTTCCTACCGTTGAGATTTCTGAATTCTGTGCCTGTGTTTCCTCTGACAGACAGGCCTCTGCTAGCTAATCAGAGCGCTGCTGGATTTCGCCAGCTGGCTTCTTGACAGAGTCATTGCAAGCACCGATTGCCATTTTCTTGTGATCAGACCTGCTGCCTCCTGGACAGGCTGGGTTCTTGTAACTCCATTTATCATCAGACCCTGTGTAACTCCACCTTTTAAATAACGACATTAACAGCACTAAGAGACCGCCTTGCTACCTGACAATTTAAAATGGCCACACATTTAATCCTGCCATTAGTTGTACGAGGTAGGTGCAATCATCACCTCCATTTTTCATACCAGAAAACTGAGGCCCAGAGAGTTTAAGTGCTCGCTCCAGGCACACACAGCCAGAATGCAAACAGCCTGGCAGGCTGGCCCCAGAACAACTGCTGCTAACTGTTATGTTTTGGCTGATCCAGTTGGCCGCATGCTCCATGGATTTCGTCACAGCTAAATCTTAAGTGGCTACCACAGTGGCTGGCATGCGTAAGTGCTTACTAAATAGTGGTTGAATGAGTGAATGAATGAATGAATGACGGAATGAAGCCAGCTAAAACAGGGTGGCAGCCATGAAGCTGAAGAAGTGAGCCAGATTGGAGAGAAAAAGAGAGAGAGAAGTGACCAGATTGGGAAACAGCTCCAGCGGTGACGGGATGATGAGGTCATTGACTGAGATAGGAACCCCAGAGGAGGGACAGAATGCTGGGGTGTGGGCAGCGGCACGGATGAATTCGGTTCAGGATGTGTGGACTCAGGGGGTGCCTTTGAAACACGCAAGGGGCCGGCAGGCCCCTCCCCCGGGCCCTCCCCCTTCAATCACGCACTACACTGCAGGGCCCAGCGCCATCGGCCCGTCCTACTGGGAAGGAAAGGAAGGCCCCTTTGATGGTGGGAAGGGGAGGGGGAGGTCTTTATAAACCAAACAAACGCGTCCACAGTGCCTGCCCACCTCCCCGCCGGCCCCTGCCGCCTGCTCCCTGCCAAGGTGAGCTCTGACAGGGCGACTTGTCATCTTTTCAACACCTCATTTTCCCCTCCTGACTCACTGCCCAGGGAGAGGCCCTTCCTGTTTGCACACCTCGGGGGCTAGGCCGGGAGGAGGAACAAAAACAGCCTTCATGGCGGAGGGGGAGGGGAAGGGCCTGGGAGAGGGGCTGAGGGAAGAGGAAGAGAGAAGAGACGAGGCTGGGGGTGGGGGGGCGAGGGGAGCAGAATTAGGGATCCAGAGCAGGGTTAGGGACTCCGCTCCTGCCTCCCCCTGGCCCATCCTGGGATCACGCGCACGCGCACCGCCCTGACTGCTGATTCCCAGGTCAGCCTGTGGAGGTCAGGACCCGCGCTGAGCTTAGAAACGCGCCACTGTCACGTCCTTCCGACCTCCAGCGGAGGCTTGGGCCTAGACTTGCCTATCCCAGAACCCCTTGCTCAGTTGCCATTCCCTCAGCCAGCTTAGGCCCAAGGGATTTTTCCCCCCCAAGCTTCCCCGGACCACCATTTTTCTCTGGGTCTCTAGGTCAGCAGTATGCATCTCTTGGTCCTTAGGCCCAGGGCTCCTCCCCAGCGCCCCCATCTCCCCCTCCTCGGAGCCCCCCCCCACCAGCAGCCCCCGGCAGGTAATCCCCGTCCCCCCCCCCCCCGCCCCTTGCCCTGCGCTGGGAACAGCTTCGCCCCTCCCCCTCCCTCCCCCTATCGGCTCCCACGTGGGGAGCCGGGCTCCCAGGCTGGGGCTGCCCCATTCTCCGCACGCTCCTCCATTGTCCTCCGCCTGTCACTCACGCATGGCATTAGCATTTCTAAAGCTCCCTCCCCTCCTCGCCTCTTTGGCTCTGCCTGGGCCAGGGAACTTAGCCCTATAGAAGGAGGAACAATTACAACTAACCTTCGAGAGCACTTTAGAGTATATAATTCACTTTTCTATATAGCCCTTTCATTTACTTCGTCCAGCAGCTCTGGGGGGGGGGGGTAGCGCAGGGGGCGGTGAGACGGGATACTGCTGACATCCACCAAAGTTCCCGTGAGTTGCCCAAGGTCATGAAGTAATTTCCAAAGCCAAGATTTCCACTCAGGTTTGTGTGTGATGCCAGCGGCCACATTCTTTCCACTACACCACCTTGCATCTCTGTCAGGCTGCTTGCTTCTGCTTGGCTGGGCTTGCTTGCTTTTTTATTTTAAGATTTTATTTTTATTTTATTTATTTGAAAGGCAAAGCTACAGAGAGAGAGAGACATCTTCCATCTGTTGGTTCACTCCCTAAATGGCCGCAACAGCCAGGGCTGGGCCAGGCTAAAACCAGGAGCCAGGAGCTTCTTCCTGGCTTCCCTAATGGATTCAGACCCTGTCATCTGGGCCTCTGGGTGCCTCCCATTTAATTCCCCAGCACATAGCCCAGAAGTGCACGCACATGCATGAGTGTGTGTGTGTGTGTGTGTGTGTAGGTAGGGAGTGATCTTGTATACAGTGAAGGAAGGGACCATGCCCCTCAGGGAGCTGAACTATATATTTTTATATATTTATTTTTATTATTTATTTGAAGGGCAGAGTTAGAAAGAGAGAGAGAGAGAGAGAGAGAGGAAGACAGAGGGATCTTCCATCCACTGAATCACTCCCCAAATGGGTGCAATGGCCAGGACTGAGCCCATCCAAATCCAGGAGCCAGGAGCTTCTTCCGGGTCTCCCATGCGGGTGCAGGGGCCCAAGCACTTGGGCCATCATCTGCTGCTTTTCCCAGGCCATAGCAGAGAGCTGGATCGGAAGTGGAGCAGCCAGGAGTTGAACCAGCGCCTATATGGGATGCCAGCGCTGCAGGCGGCATCTCTACCCACTATGCCAGAACACTACCTCTTGGCTGGGCTTTCTTAAAAGGTGAGCATGGTGGTTTGGTACTCCTGGGAGCATTAATCCTGGAGCCAGCCCACAGAGGAGGCCTTGGGTTTCACCACGGCCAGCAAGCCTGGGCTCAGAGGGGATGCATTCTTTGGGCCTCAGCCTATGCAACACACCCCGGGCCTAAAATGCAACTGGGACAAGTGGTTAAAGACACCCAGGCTGAGCCAGATAGCCAGATTCATATCCCAGCTCTGTCATTTAGCAGTTTGATGCGCTTGGCAACTTAATTTATCTGTGGCTCAGGATCTGCCTCCATACGGCCAGGAGGATGATAATGGAACTACCTGATAGAGCTGTCTTGAGCATGAAATGAGTCTCTCTGCATAAAGGACATAGAACAAGGACCTAGACAGTGCCGGATGAGCCTGTTAGCATTTCTTGTGCACAATGCTCCTTGGAGCAGGTGCATGGCGTGAGCAGAGTAGCATTGTTATCCGGCAGCCTGGGGTTCAAATCCTGGCTCTGCTGCAGATTAGCTGTGTGGCTTTGGCTAAATGACTTGACACTCTCTGGGTACCTTGGTAGTAAATTGGAGATATTTATAGTTTCTACTTCCCAGAGTTGTTTAGAAGATGAACATGTGCACACGTGTTTTTTGCCTGGGAAAGCAGTAGAAGATGGTTCAAGTGCTTGGGCCCCTGCACCCAAATGGGAGACCTGGAAGAAGCTTCTGGCTCCTGGCATCAGCCTGGCCCTGCCCCGGCCCTTGTGGCCATTTGCGGAGGGAACCAGCAGATAGAAGATTCTCTCTCTCTCCACCAATCTGCCTTTTGAATACATAAGTAAATAAATCTTTATTTTAAAAGGTATACACTATAGAGCCTATATACTTTAAACATTATCATTGGATCCACTGTTGGGGCATAGCAGGTTAAGCTGTGGCATGCAATGTTGGCGTCACATATCTGAATGCAGGTTCCAGTCCCGGCTGCTCCGCTTCTGATCCAGCTTCCTGTTCATGTGTCCGTTTGTAATTCCATTATCTCATGGGATCCCTCCTTGTGACCCCTCTGGGGGCTCTGTAGAGCAGTCTCTGTTAGCATCGCCTTACAGAGGGAGGGGCCACGGGTCAGAGAAAGGATGAAACCTGGCTGAGGTCCCATAGCCAGGAGTGGAGGCTGAACTTTTCGAAGACCCCTTGTATGCATGGGTTTCAGAATTTTGCAACAAAATAAACTTATCGGTTCATTCCATATCCAATGAACTTTTGGAAATATCCTCATACAGCAGCCCATCCAAAGATTTTATTATGGTTCATGAACTGGAAGTAGAATACCTATTTTAATTCTACAGCAGCATGTGACGTTTGTGATAAGGAGGTCAATGGACTCCATGGTGACTGTAAACAGCCTATATTTTCTCTTTTTTTTTTTAAAGATTTTTTAAAAGCTTTCTTTACAGAGGCAGAGTTAGAGAGAGAGAGAGAGAGAGAGAGAGAGAGAGAGGTCTTCCATCCACTGGTTCACTCTCCAAATGGCTGTAATGGCCAGAGCTGGGCCGATCGGAAGCCAAGTGCCAGGAGCTTCTTCTGGATCTCCCATGTGGTTGCGGGGGCCCAAGCACTTGGGCCATCCTCTGCTGCTTTCCCCAGGCCACAGCAAGGAGCTGGATTGGAAAAGGAGCAGCTGGGACCCGAACTGGCTCCCATATGGGATGCTGGTACTGCAGGTGGAGGCTTAACCTACTGTGTCACAGCACTGCCCCCCGCCCAAGGCTATATTTTCTATAGCAGAATAATACTAATCAGCCAACATTGCTCCAACTGGATTATAACTGGCTCAGATCATTTGAAAACACCCGGTCTTCTCACATCTCAGGATTAAAATCCTAGTAAAAACATTTCTCAAGTGGAAAAAAAATGTTTCTGTTAAAGCCAATGAATGACTGGCTTTAACAGACTGGAGGTAGGGATTGGGTGGTGGGAAATCGCAGAATTCCCAAGGGTGTGTGTAGTCTGTAAACACACATCCGTGGTGCCTCATGCTCTCTGCATGGGCTAACCCCCAGAAGGCTCAGCTTGTAGCAAACCCAGGTTCTGGTTGATGTGGGAGCCACAGAACCTGGAGATGAATGTGTGTGAGCGAAAACTGAGAAACATGGAGCCAGCAGGGTGACTGTCCAAGGCCAAGTGCCACCATCCATTGGTTATGAGGAAGGAAGGGCCAAGCTTCATGTAACCACATATATTTCCAGAAGAGGCAGGAAAGGCCACCTTTAAAAAAAAGGATTTACTTATTTTATTTGAGAGGCAGT